>NC_058082.1:182131000-183331000 GCF_014858855.1 Bufo gargarizans
TTGTTCTGGTTGAAGTACATTCCCAATTTAGCAATTTCATAATTTAGTGGTTCCTGCTATATCAGAGCTATTTGAAATCTATCCCTAAAAGGGTATATAATAATGAAGGTGCACATAGGGTCATTCAGAATAACTTCACACACACCCGCTACTGTGTATTTCCAAGTCTAATTCTGTCACTAAATCCATACCGGTGACCCAGCGCCTAAATACTAGGCCTCAAATTTAATTCCCTCTAAATCTCTCGTTACCCACCGCTGTACTGTGTTGCTGGGCAAGATATTTAGTGTCCGTCAAAGCACATTTTTTTGTTCTGGGTTGAAGTACAATTCCCAATTTAGCAATTTCATAATTTAGTGGTTTCTGCTATATCAGAGCTATTTGAAATCTATCCCAAAAAGGGTATATAATATTGAAGGTGCACATAGGGTCATTCAGAATAACTTCACACACACCCGCTACTGTGTATTTCCAAGTCTAATTCTGTCACTAAACCCATACCTGTCACCCAGCGCCTAAATACTAGGCCTCAAATTTAAATCCCTCTAAATCTCTCGTTACCGTTGTCCTGTTGTAGCTGGGAAAGTTATTTAGTGTCCCGTCAAAGCACATTTTTTGTTCTGGGTTGAAAGTACAATTCCCAATTTAGCAATTTCATAATTTAGTGGTTCCTGCTATATCAGAGCTATTTGAAATCTATCCCTAAAAAGGGTATATAATATTGAAGGTGCACATAGGGTCATTCAGAATAACTTCACACACACCCGCTACTGTGTATTTCCAAGTCTAATTCTGTCACTAAATCCATACCGGTGACCCAGCGCCTAAATACTAGGCCTCAAATTTAATTCCCTCTAAATCTCTCGTTACCCACCGGTGTACTGTTGTTGCTGGGCAAGATATTTAGTGTCCGTCAAAGCACATTTTTTGTTCTGGTTGAAGTACAATTCCCAATTTAGCAATTTCATAATTTAGTGGTTTCTGCTATATCAGAGCTATTTGAAATCTATCCCAAAAAGGGTATATAATATTGAAGGTGCACATAGGGTCATTCAGAATAACTTCACACACACCCGCTACTGTGTATTTCCAAGTCTAATTCTGTCACTAAATCCATACCGGTGACCCAGCGCCTAAATACTAGGCCTCAAATTTAATTCCCTCTAAATCTCTCGGTACCCACCGCTGTACTGTTGTTGCTGGGCAAGATATTTAGTGTCCGTCAAAGCACATTTTTTGTTCTGGGTTGAAGTACAATTCCCAATTTAGCAATTTCATAATTTAGTGGTTTCTGCTATATCAGAGCTATTTGAAATCTATCCCAAAAAGGGTATATAATATTGAAGGTGCACATAGGGTCATTCAGAATAACTTCACACACACCCGCTACTGTGTATTTCCAAGTCTAATTCTGTCACTAAACCCATACCTGTCACCCAGCGCCTAAATACTAGGCCTCAAATTTAAATCCCTCTAAATCCCTCGTTACCGTTGTCCTGTTGTAGCTGGGAAGTATTTAGTGCCCGTCAAAGCACATTTTTTGTTCTGGGTTGAAGTACAATTCCCAATTTAGCAATTTCATAATTTAGTGGTTCCTGCTATATCAGAGCTATTTGAAATCTATCCCAAAAAGGGTATATAATATTGAAGGTGCACATTGGGTCATTCAGAATAACTTCACACACACGCTTCTGTGCATTTCCAAGTCTAATTCTGTCACTAAATCCATACCGGTGACCCAGCGCCTAAATACTAGGCCTCAAATTTAATTCCCTCTAAATCTCTCGTTACCCACCGCTGTACTGTTGTTGCTGGGCAAGATATTTAGTGTCCGTCAAAGCACATTTTTTGTTCTGGGTTGAAGTACAATTCCCAATTTAGCAATTTCATAATTTAGTGGTTTCTGCTATATCAGAGCTATTTGAAATCTATCCCTAAAAGGGTATATAATATTGAAGGTGCACATAGGGTCATTCAGAATAACTTCACACACACCCGCTACTGTGTATTTCCAAGTCTAATTCTGTCACTAAATCCATACCGGTCACCCAGCGCCTAAATACTAGGCCTCAAATTTATATCCCGCTGAATTTGAATACAATACATTGGGCCAAATAATATATTTGTTGTTGTGGTGAACCATAACAATGAGGAAAAACATCTAGTAAGGGACGCGGACGTGGACATGGTCGTGGTGGTGTTAGTGGACCCTCTGGTGCTGGGAGAGGACGTGGCCGTTCTGCCACATCCACACGTCCTAGTGTACCAACTACCTCAGGTCCCAGTAGCCGCCAGAATTTACAGCGATATATGGTGGGGCCCAATGCCGTTCTAAGGATGGTAAGGCCTGAGCAGGTACAGGCATTAGTCAATTGGGTGGCCGACAGTGGATCCAGCACGTTCACATTATCTCCCACCCAGTCTTCTGCAGAAAGCGCACAGATGGCGCCTGAAAACCAACCCCATCAGTCTGTCACATCACCCCCATGCATACCAGGGAAACTGTCTCAGCCTCAAGTTATGCAGCAGTCTCTTATGCTGTTTGAAGACTCCGCTGGCAGGGTTTCCCAAGGGCATCCACCTAGCCCTTCCCCAGCGGTGAAAGACATAGAATGCACTGACGCACAACCACTTATGTTTCCTGATGATGAGGACATGGGAATACCACCTCAGCATGTCTCTGATGATGACGAAACACAGGTGCCAACTGCTGCGTCTTTCTGCAGTGTGCAGACTGAACAGGAGGTCAGGGATCAAGACTGGGTGGAAGACGATGCAGGGGACGATGAGGTCCTAGACCCCACATGGAATGAAGGTCGTGCCACTGACTTTCACAGTTCGGAGGAAGAGGCAGTGGTGAGACCGAGCCAACAGCGTAGCAAAAGAGGGAGCAGTGGGCAAAAGCAGAACACCCGCCGCCAAGAGACTCCGCCTGCTACTGACCGCCGCCATCTGGGACCGAGCACCCCAAAGGCAGCTTCAAGGAGTTCCCTGGCATGGCACTTCTTCAAACAATGTGCTGACGACAAGACCCGAGTGGTTTGCACGCTGTGCCATCAGAGCCTGAAGCGAGGCATTAACGTTCTGAACCTGAGCACAACCTGCATGACCAGGCACCTGCATGCAAAGCATGAACTGCAGTGGAGTAAACACCTTAAAACCAAGGAAGTCACTCAGGCTCCCCCTGCTACCTCTTCTGCTGCTGCCGCCTCGGCCTATTCTGCTGCTGCCGCCTCGGCCTCTTCCTCCGCCTCTGGAGGAACGTTGGCACCTGCCGCCCAGCAAACAGGGAATGTACCACCAACACCACCACCACCACCTCCGTCACCAAGCGTCTCAACCATGTCACACGCCAGCGTTCAGCTCTCCATCTCACAAACATTTGATAGAAAGCGTAAATTCCCACCTAGCCACCCTCGATCCCTGGCCCTGAATGCCAGCATTTCTAAACTACTGGCCTATGAAATGCTGTCATTTAGGCTGGTGGACACAGACAGCTTCAAACAGCTCATGTCGCTTGCTGTCCCACAGTATGTTGTTCCCAGCCGGCACTACTTCTCCAAGAGAGCCGTGCCTTCCCTGCACAACCAAGTATCCGATAAAATCAAGTGTGCACTGCGCAACGCCATCTGTAGCAAGGTCCACCTAACCACAGATACGTGGACCAGTAAGCACGGCCAGGGACGCTATATCTCCCTAACTGCACACTGGGTAAATGTAGTGGCAGCTGGGCCCCAGGCGGAGAGCTGTTTGGCGCACGTCCTTCCGCCGCCAAGGATCGCAGGGCAACATTCTTTGCCTCCTGTTGCCACCTCCTCCTTCTCGGCTTCCTCCTCCTCTTCTTCCACCTGCTCATCCAGTCAGCCACACACCTTCACCACCAACTTCAGCACAGCCCGGGGTAAACGTCAGCAGGCCATTCTGAAACTCATATGTTTGGGGGACAGGCCCCACACCGCACAGGAGTTGTGGCGGGGTATAGAACAACAGACCGACGAGTGGTTGCTGCCGGTGAGCCTCAAGCCCGGCCTGGTGGTGTGTGATAATGGGCGAAATCTCGTTGCAGCTCTGGGACTAGCCAATTTGACGCACATCCCTTGCTTGGCGCATGTGCTGAATTTGGTGGTGCAGAAGTTCATTCACAACTACCCCGACATGTCAGAGCTGCTGCATAAAGTGCGGGCCGTCTGTTCGCGCTTCCGGCGTTCACATCCTGCTGCTGCTCGCCTGTCTGCGCTACAGCGTAACTTCGGCCTTCCCGCTCACCGCCTCATATGCGACGTGCCCACCAGGTGGAACTCCACCTTGCACATGCTGGACAGACTGTGCGAGCAGCAGCAGGCCATAGTGGAGTTTCAGCTGCAGCACGCACGGGTCAGTCGCACTACAGAACAGCACCACTTCACCACCAATGACTGGGCCTCCATGCGAGACCTGTGTGCCCTGTTGCGCTGTTTCGAGTACTCCACCAACATGGCCAGTGGCGATGACACCGTTATCAGCGTTACAATACCACTTCTATGTCTCCTTGAGAAAACACTTAGGGCGATGATGGAACAGGAGGTGGCCCAGGAGGAGGAGGAGGAGGATGAGGAAGAGGGGTCATTTTTAGCACTTTCAGGCCAGTCTCTTCGAAGTGACTCAGAGGGAGGTTTTTTGCAACAGCAGAGGCCAGGTACAAATGTGGCCAGCCAGGGCCCACTACTGGAGGACGAGGAGGACGAGGATGAGGAGGAGGTGGAGGAGGATGAGGATGAAGCATGGTCACAGCGGGGTGGCACCCAACGCAGCTCGGGTCCATCACTGGTGCGTGGCTGGGGGGAAAGGCAGGACGATGACGATACGCCTCCCACAGAGGACAGCTTGTCCTTACCCCTGGGCAGCCTGGCACACATGAGCGACTACATGCTGCAGTGCCTGCGCAACGACAGCAGAGTTGCCCACATTTTAACCTGTGCGGACTACTGGGTTGCCACCCTGCTGGATCCACGCTACAAAGACAATGTGCCCACCTTACTTCCTGCACTGGAGCGTGATAGGAAGATGCGCGAGTACAAGCGCACGTTGGTAGACGCGCTACTGAGAGCATTCCCAAATGTCACAGGGGAACAAGTGGAAGCCCAAGGCCAAGGCAGAGGAGGAGCAAGAGGTCGCCAAGGCAGCTGTGTCACGGCCAGCTCCTCTGAGGGCAGGGTTAGCATGGCAGAGATGTGGAAAACTTTTGTCAACACGCCACAGCTAACTGCACCACCACCTGATACGCAACGTGTTAGCAGGAGGCAACATTTTACTAACATGGTGGAACAGTACGTGTGCACACCCCTCCACGTACTGACTGATGGTTCGGCCCCATTCAACTTCTGGGTCTCTAAATTGTCCACGTGGCCAGAGCTAGCCTTTTATGCCTTGGAGGTGCTGGCCTGCCCGGCAGCCAGCGTTTTGTCTGAACGTGTATTCAGCACGGCAGGGGGCGTCATTACAGACAAACGCAGCCGCCTGTCTACAGCCAATGTGGACAAGCTGACGTTCATAAAAATGAACCAGGCATGGATCCCACAGGACCTGTCCGTCCCTTGTCCAGATTAGACATTAACTACCTCCCCATAACCATATATTATTGGACTCCAGGGCACTTCCTCATTCAATCCTATTTTTATTTTCATTTTACCATTATATTGCGATGCTACCCAAAGTTGAATGAACCTCTCCTCTGCCTGTGTGCTAGGCCTAAATATATGCCAATGGACTGTTGCAGTGGTGGCTGACATGAAGCCTGATTCTCTGCTATGACATGCAGACTAATTCTCTGCTGACATGAAGCCAGATTGTCTGTTACGGGACCTCTCTCCTCTGCCTGGGTGCTGGGCCTAAATTTATGACAATGGACTGTTGCAGTGGTGGCTGACGTGAAGCCTGATTCTCTGCTATGACATGCAGACTGATTCTCTGCTGTCATGAAGCCAGATTGTCTGTTACGGGACCTTTCTCCTCTACCTGGGTTCTGGGCCTAAATTTATGAAAATTGACTCTTACAGTGGTGGGTGACGTGAAGCCTGATTCTCTGCTATGATATGAAGACTGATTCTCTGCTGACATGAAGCCAGATTGTCTGTTACGGGACCTTTCTCCTCTGCCTGGGTTCTGGGCCTAAATTTATGAAAATTGACTCTTACAGTGGTGGGTGACGTGAAGCCTGATTCTCTGCTATGATATGAAGACTGATTCTCTGCTGACATGAAGCCAGATTGTCTGTTACGGGACCTTTCTCCTCTGCCTGGGTTCTGGGCCTAAATTTATGAAAATTGACTCTTACAGTGGTGGGTGACGTGAAGCCTGATTCTCTGCTATGATATGAAGACTGATTCTCTGCTGACATGAAGCCAGATTGTCTGTTACGGGACCTTTCTCCTCTGCCTGGGTTCTGGGCCTAAATTTATGAAAATTGACTCTTACAGTGGTGGGTGACGTGAAGCCTGATTCTCTGCTATGATATGAAGACTGATTCTCTGCTGACATGAAGCCAGATTGTCTGTTACGGGACCTTTCTCCTCTGCCTGGGTTCTGGGCCTAAATTTATGAAAATTGACTCTTACAGTGGTGGGTGACGTGAAGCCTGATTCTCTGCTATGATATGAAGACTGATTCTCTGCTGACATGAAGCCAGATTGTCTGTTACGGGACCTTTCTCCTCTGCCTGGGTTCTGGGCCTAAATTTATGAAAATTGACTCTTACAGTGGTGGGTGACGTGAAGCCTGATTCTCTGCTATGATATGAAGACTGATTCTCTGCTGACATGAAGCCAGATTGTCTGTTACGGGACCTTTCTCCTCTGCCTGGGTTCTGGGCCTAAATTTATGAAAATTGACTCTTACAGTGGTGGGTGACGTGAAGCCTGATTCTCTGCTATGATATGAAGACTGATTCTCTGCTGACATGAAGCCAGATTGTCTGTTACGGGACCTTTCTCCTCTGCCTGGGTTCTGGGCCTAAATTTATGAAAATTGACTCTTACAGTGGTGGGTGACGTGAAGCCTGATTCTCTGCTATGATATGAAGACTGATTCTCTGCTGACATGAAGCCAGATTGTCTGTTACGGGACCTTTCTCCTCTGCCTGGGTTCTGGGCCTAAATTTATGAAAATTGACTCTTACAGTGGTGGGTGACGTGAAGCCTGATTCTCTGCTATGATATGAAGACTGATTCTCTGCTGACATGAAGCCAGATTGTCTGTTACGGGACCTTTCTCCTCTGCCTGGGTTCTGGGCCTAAATTTATGAAAATTGACTCTTACAGTGGTGGGTGACGTGAAGCCTGATTCTCTGCTATGATATGAAGACTGATTCTCTGCTGACATGAAGCCAGATTGTCTGTTACGGGACCTCTCTCCTCTGCCTGGGTGCTGGGCCTAAATATATGCCAATGGACTGTTGCAGTGGTGGCTGACGTGAAGCCTCATTCTCTGCTATGACATGCAGACTAATTCTCTGCTGACATGAAGACAGATTCTCTGTTACGGGACCTCTCTCCTCTGCCTGGGTGCCGGGGCCTAAATATCTGAGAATGGACTGTTGCAGTGGTGGCTGACGTGAAGCCTCATTCTCTGCTATGACATGCAGACTAATTCTCTGCTGACATGAAGACAGATTCTCTGTTACGGGACCTCCCTCCTCTGCCTGGGTGCTGGGCCTAAATATATGCCAATGGACTGTTGCAGTGGTGGCTGACGTGAAGCCTCATTCTCTGCTATGACATGCAGACTAATTCTCTGCTGACATGAAGACAGATTCTCTGTTACGGGACCTCCCTCCTCTGCCTGGGTGCTGGGCCTAAATATATGCCAATGGACTGTTGCAGTGGTGGCTGACGTGAAGCCTCATTCTCTGCTATGACATGCAGACTGATTCTCTGCTGACATGAAGCCAGATTCTCTGTTACGGGACCTCTCTCCTCTGCCTGTGTGTGTGCTGGGCCTAAATATATGCCAATGGACTGTTGCAGTGGTGGCTGACGTGAAGCCTCATTCTCTGCTATGACATGCAGACTGATTCTCTGCTGACATGAAGCCAGATTCTCTGTTACGGGACCTCTCTCCTCTGCCTGTGTGTGTGCTGGGCCTAAATATATGCCAATGGACTGTTGCAGTGGTGGCTGACGTGAAGCCTCATTCTCTGCTATGACATGCAGACTAATTCTCTGCTGACATGAAGACAGATTCTCTGTTACGGGACCTCCCTCCTCTGCCTGGGTGCTGGGCCTAAATATATGCCAATGGACTGTTGCAGTGGTGGCTGACGTGAAGCCTCATTCTCTGCTATGACATGCAGACTGATTCTCTGCTGACATGAAGCCAGATTCTCTGTTACGGGACCTCTCTCCTCTGCCTGTGTGTGTGCTGGGCCTAAATATATGCCAATGGACTGTTGCAGTGGTGGCTGACGTGAAGCCTCATTCTCTGCTATGACATGCAGACTGATTCTCTGCTGACATGAAGCCAGATTCTCTGTTACGGGACCTCTCTCCTCTGCCTGTGTGTGTGCTGGGCCTAAATATATGCCAATGGACTGTTGCAGTGGTGGCTGACGTGAAGCCTCATTCTCTGCTATGACATGCAGACTAATTCTCTGCTGACATGAAGACAGATTCTCTGTTACGGGACCTCCCTCCTCTGCCTGGGTGCTGGGCCTAAATATATGCCAATGGACTGTTGCAGTGGTGGCTGACGTGAAGCCTCATTCTCTGCTATGACATGCAGACTAATTCTCTGCTGACATGAAGACAGATTCTCTGTTACGGGACCTCTCTCCTCTGCCTGGGTGCCGGGGCCTAAATATCTGAGAATGGACTGTTCCAGTGGTGGGTGACGGGAAGCCAGATTCTCTGCTATGGAACCTCTCTCCAATTGATTTTGGTTAATTTTTATTTATTTAATTTTTATTTTAATTCATTTCCCTATCCACATTTGTTTGCAGGGGATTTACCTACATGTTGCTGCCTTTTGCAGCCCTCTAGCTCTTTCCTGGGCTGTTTTACAGCCTTTTTAGTGCCGAAAAGTTCGGGTCCCCATTGACTTCAATGGGGTTCGGGTTCGGGACGAAGTTCGGATCGGGTTCGGATCCCGAACCCGAACATTTCCGGGATGTTCGGCCGAACTTCTCGAACCCGAACATCCAGGTGTTCGCTCAACTCTAGTCATGGCCATTCCTGAATGCCGCTTTATCTAACAGATGGTTTGGCCCTGTGTTTTAGGACTTTATCTGTCATCTTCAATCGGATGGTAGCACCACACTTACTGTAAAAGGCTACAACACCCCCTATCTAGACATTTTTAGTGGCAGCAGGCAGGGATGCCCTTTTTCCCCTTTACTTTTTAATATGTTTTTAGACCCCCTTCTACATTATCTACAGCCACTCAACACCTCTCCACAAGACAACCGTCTTTCAGTCGCCCTGGCTGCAATTGATATATGGTTAATCGTTAAACACCCAGAAACCACACTCCCACAAGCACTACAAGACCTTATAGATATCGGACATCTTTCGGGTTACACCCTTAACTTGGATAAATTCAAAGCTCTGCTCCTTAAAGGGCCTATGAGACCGAGATGGATTGCTTCTTTCCCCTTTCAATGGCGCTTTCACTATATATCATACCTGGGGGTACAGATCCCTAAGTCACCTGGTAAGCTATATAATGTAAATATGTACATACGCTGAAAGACATGCTATCAGGCTGGAGATATCTTCCTTTGTCATACATGGGGTGGGCATACCTTCTTAAGATGGTGGAATTTCCTCGCCTGTTATATTTTCTACATTCCCTACCAATATATTTACACCCTAGAGATAAGAAGAGAATTAACTGCTTATAGAATAATTTTATCTGGCATGGTCGCGGCCCCAAGATACCTTATATTATTTTACAACAACCTAGACTGAACGGGGGGGCCGAACTTTCCCAACATCAGTTTTGATGAGAATAGCAATGAACTGGATACATCATACATCCACATTCTCAAACAGATGTCAGGAGCAGGCCTTTATACCCAGACTGGCTCTGACCAATATACTCCTTACCCCACATGGCGAGTTTCCAGAGCAGGCCAGAGAGAACATCCTACTGATGTCGACCTGGCGGGCTTGGCAAAAGATGAGGCTTCTCAAAAACTTACAGTACAACCTCATAGCTCATTACAAATGGCCCTCTTGGCAAACCCACATAAGGGTCACCCCATAGTTATTTCTAAGGGAGGAATAACTCTGATTAGTCACTTGGTGGATCGCACCACACACAAGTTTCTGTCACTTGAAGATCTTAAATCTAAATACCCAAACATTTGTTTTAACTTTGCTCCCTATCTACAAGCCAGCATTTATTTCCAGAAATTACTGCCCAACTTAACCCCTCCGAGAATGGAGCCCAGCTTTACAGATCTCCGTCAAACATACCCCTACCCTAAGGGGACATACCACTAGCTATTATAAATTTCTACACACCCCTCTGGTCTATGGTAAGGGCAAATGTGCAATTGCTAAATGTCTCAAAGACATTTTGCAATTAATGATGTCCACTCTATATCAGGCTCTGGAACGCAATCTTTGCTATTTGCCATCCAGCCGCTACAGGTAGATGACCCTACAGATTTATCACTGGGCATATATCTCTCCAGTTCGGGGTCACTGTATGGGCGTCTTTAAATCTGACAACTGCTTCCAATATAAAGAGACAGGAGCAGACATTTTCCATTGGTTGTAGTTGTGCCCGGTGATACAATCTTTCTGGCCACACATTTACCACCACCAACCTCTAGATCCTATATAGGCCATCTTTGGGTACATTGACCCGACTAGTAGATGTTGCACCCCTGGTAGTAGGAAATTGTTATGTCTGATAGCAGCAGAAATTTAAGACTATCCTCCACACATAGGATTGACCCCGCACCCCCACCTTTCAAGCTATTTCTCGAGAAAGTCTCCTTCTTGAAGATGGACAGGGTGGAGGCATCTTCCAGGAAGCAGATATGAAACATGTGAAACAATTCTTTGCATGCTGGGCAAGTTGTATAGATATACTACACCTCCAGGTTAGAAGATGCATTCAGGGATGTTTTCAACTCACCTCCTGGTATCAGACGCTTGTCTTATTAAACGATCCTCCAATCTCAGAAATATGATTCTATTTGAAAGCTAAGCGGGGGTCCTGCGCACCACGTGCTTGCTTGGGTTTTAACTCCACTAACTGTAGAGGAAAGGTGAACATGTTGGGCTACAGTTTTTTTCTATTTACCTTGCAGGTTGTAGGGAGTCAAGTAATCCCCCATAACTCATCCTTTCCCCTTCCCCTCTCCCTTCCCCCTCACTCCCCTTCTCCACTTATATGGAAAAACCGACTGATGTCGGAAGGTTGATCTAATAGCTCCTATACATTACTCTGATTGTCTATGTTGGGACTTTTACCAAGGACTTGCTGTAAATTATGCTGTAAAGTACTACTTATCATATCACACTGTATGTACTCCTTTATTATGTCAACCTGAAATAAAAACATTTGAAAATGAAAAAGTGGTGTACAATTCTGATATGGTGCATTGTGTCGCAAATAAAGTTTTTTTTGGGCAGATAAGCTGTGACAATAACTAGAGATGAGCATATTGAAGTTGACAAAGTGGAATTTGATCCGAATTTCAGGAAAAATTTGATTCGCACTGAATCGGAATTTCCTCACGCTTCTTGGTAACATTTTTCCTAAATGGCCGCTGCAGATGTGAGGAGATAGAGCAAAGAACTCTGGGAAGGCGGGATCACCCATAATGCCATACAGGCAGCCAATCAGCAGCCAGCCAGCCCTGTGATGTCACAGCCCTATAAATAGACTCAGCCATCTTGGATTCTGCCATTTTCCAATGTAAATAGTTCAGGGAGAGACATCAGCAGGCGCTAGGGACAGTGCTCGAAAAAAACTTCATTGTGCTAAAAAAAAATATTTAACAGTGCAGGAAAAGATTATTCAAGGTGTAGGGAAAGGATAGGGAGGAATTTATTTATGTTGAACAGGGTTCAGTATGGGAGGTTACAGCCTGGGTAATAGGAACAATCCTATTACACCTTGTAGCACTGACTGGGGAGGCAAATTGCCATTATATAGCTCTGTAATTCTAGCAAACCGTTCTTGTTATTGGGGTGTTGCAGCCATTAACAGGGTTTATTACAAGGAAATATTTCTACGTCTTATTTGCCCTTGTGCGGTGCAGTTATATGTTCTAAAACATTTTTGGCTTGTATTAGTGGGAAAAAAGGGCTTATTAGCTGTTGTGTGGTTAAGTGCTAAATTTGAAAGCACTTTTTGTTGTGTATTAGTGGCAAAATAAAAATATATTTTCCTTTCAGACGTGTAGTTATATGTTCTAAAGCCTTTTGTAATGTGTGTTAGTGGAAAAGACAAATAAATTTGCCGTTAAGCGGTGCAGTTATAAGTTCTAAAGCCTTTTATAGCGTGTATTAGCGGCAAAAGTCAAATATATTTGCTGATCAGCAGTGCAGTTATATGTTCTAAAGCTTTTTATAGTGTGTATTAGTGGCATAAGAAAAATATATTTGCCGTTTAGCGGTTCAGTTATATGTTCTAAAGCCCTTTTTGTGGTGTAATAGTGGCAAAATAAAAATATATTTGCCTGTCAGTGGTGCAGTTATATGTTCTAAAGCCTTTTGTGTGTATTAGTGTGAAAAAACGGCTTATTAGCTGTCGTGTGGTGAAGTGAGAAAATTACAGACTTGTTTGAGGTGTTTTCATTTCCTTTTTATTTATTTGATCTAACAGTATGTCAGACAGAGAAGTGCCAGGCCCTGCACAGGGGAGTGGCAGAGGCCTAAATGTTTCTGGCGCAGGCACAGGTCGCATCAGAGTAAGGGGCCATGGCAGCAGGAGTTGCAATGAGAGGCCTGAGCTTCCAGTGTCAGCTAGCGGTCGTGTCTTGACCAGCAACCCAGCGGTTCTTGAATGGTTGACTCGGTCATCTCTGTTTTGGATCCACTCCTGTTTTTTTGGCATTAGCAATACTAATTGATCACTGAACAAATGCTGACCGAGTGAAGGCGGATTCTCAACAGACAGGATCGGTTTTTTGGGGGTTATTGTTCTGACGGATCAGAGGGAGTGCAAAATAATCAGTGAAGTGCAAAATAATCAGTGACGCAGACGTCACCACAAACTTACTGCTGACACCCTCTCCACCCTGTCAGGGGGCTCTACTTGTATAAGCATTTAATAGAACAGGTTCTGTAGACATCTATGTGGAATCAGCTGACGATGGTGAAAAAGGAGTGCGCTTCTTCTTGACTCTAACAACGTCCTATAAGGCTGAATTCATACTTGATTTATTTGGTCCGTTTTGGCCCGGTTACTGCCCAAATAAGTGCAGTGATTCTAAGAGCGACGCCTGTCATCTGCAGGTCATACTGACTCACAGTATTATTTCACTACTACAGAAGACTCGCTGTGCGTGTTACTGCAAGGCACAGTGTCCTACACCACTATAAAGGCTCTCTGCAGCCAGGAAATAGACATTTTTTTACGCGATTTGCCACAATTAAATTCGGATCGTACCATATTTTTTAAGAAAATTCGTTGAATCGGTCGAATCGAATATTTGAAAAGTTGCTCATCTCTAACAATCACTTATTGTGAATGGTAGATTCTTTCTTATCTGTCATTCTAATAAGACTGCACAATCTGTTTCATTTATAAGAGAAGTTAACATCCACAGTCATTTGGAACTGTATAGTCTTTATACTCTATTGCTATGCAAGCCAAGAGGTTTTTCAGTAAAGAAAAAGATCAACATTTACCCTTAATACTGGTGACGGAAACATAAATCAGAATATCATTCTCATATTCAAATAAAAGTTTGAAAAAGTTTCCTCTTGTATGGGGTTATTTTATATATGGTTTAATCAATAGTATTTCTTTTTGAATTTTTGAATTCTAAAAGTAAAAAGCTGGGTCAATGCTCATTAAGATCACACATTCCACAGTCATTATGTATGCTTGTTTAAGTAGGTCATTTTGCAATATTCCACATTGTGCACTGCTATCAATCAAATCGAATTCAAATGCTCTAGGGGTGAAACATCATTCCCTCGAGAAGCTTCTTCTGCAAATCTGTAAAGCACAACTATATCTTAATGAATTTATATTTGCTGCTGGTTAGTTGGGTAGCAGCAAATAAATGCAAAACAATTTAATGGAAGTAATTAAAATTGAGTTTTACATTTCAATTAACCAGGTACAATTCTAGGTTGAGTCATTATCAATACACACAAGGAATTATGCATGGATATTGTTTGCAGCATTTACATACACTGGAAATGTACATATAAATATGCAGGCGTTAAATGATTTTACTTTCAGTAAATATATTAATCTCGTCAACATTAACAATTATTCTCTGCAGTTCAATAAGTTAGGTCAAGTAAACTTAAATATGGATTATTCACATATAATCACTCGCATGAATCTTTAAGGTCGTATTTTAGTGATCTGGATAAATTAAAACTTAGCTTTTATTATAGCCCGTATAAGATAAATGAGATTTGGTTCCTCAAAATGAAAAATAAAGAGGTAGGTATTCATAGATTGCTCGCAGTGTCCCACAATGCAACGGGGCTTATACTGAGGGCAATACTAGAATGTCCACAGAGGCAAGAGGTGAAATGACTGATGTATTCAAAAGGTGATGTTTCAAGGTCTAGACAGTTAGGGTGGTGCACATCAGTATTCAAGCCTGCTGGTGGTCGGGTTTGGCACACATAGGCGCCAATATCTGACACATCAAGGTGGACATATGACAAGTGTTTAAACAACAAAAAATTCCTATGCACAACGACAAACACAACACAAAAAATTACATGGATGTATATATATATATCTCCGTGTTACAAATTGTACACTATTACATCCACAGCATATAGGTGCACGGCGGCACCGCTTGTATGAAAGACACACCACCAGGTGTCCTACCGTACAGGTTTGATGTACTCCAGGCACCTGTGTTCTTTATGTCTTTTTCAGGCAGGGTGGTCCTTTTCCGGCAGTTGGAGGATAGTTGAAGGGAATAGAAACGGTGGTTTTCCCTGTAGGGGTCCCTGTAGGGCCTTTTTAGGGACCCCAATTCCAGGGCTAGGTTCCGGACGGGGGCCCAAATAGTGGGACACCCCGTGGCTAGTTTTGGAGGCTTATTGTAGGGCTGTGAGGGCCAATTAGGGATAGAAAGGAAAACCACCGTTTCTATTCCCTTCAACTATCCTCCAACTGCCGGAAAAGGACCACCCTGCCTGAAAAAGACATAAAGAACACAGGTGCCTGGAGTACATCAAACCTGTACGGTAGGACACCTGGTGGTGTGTCTTTCATACAAGCGGTGCCGCCGTGCACCTATATGCTGTGGATGTAATAGTGTACAATTTGTAACACGGAGATATATATATATACATCCATGTAATTTTTTGTGTTGTGTTTGTCGTTGTGCATAGGAATTTTTTGTTGTTTAAACACTTGTCATATGTCCACCTTGATGTGTCAGATATTGGCGCCTATGTGTGCCAAACCCGACCACCAGCAGGCTTGAATACTGATGTGCACCACCCTAACTGTCTAGACCTTGAAACATCACCTTTTGAATACATCAGTCATTTCACCTCTTGCCTCTGTGGACATTCTAGTATTGCCCTCAGTATAAGCCCCGTTGCATTGTGGGACACTGCGAGCAATCTATGAATACCTACCTCTTTATTTTTCATTTTGAGGAACCAAATCTCATTTATCTTATACGGGCTATAATAAAAGCTAAGTTTTAATTTATCCAGATCACTAAAATACGACCTTAAAGTTCAATAAGTTACAATGCAGTTTCACCTTTGAAATGTTAATCCATATAAAGTTAGATAAGGTTGTAAACAATTTGCCTTTTGACTTTTCACAAACTACATCATACGGTATATATAATAAAATATTTTAATTCATAATTGTATTCTTCAAAAATTTTCTGGCTTCTAAAATCCACGTTTCACTGGTGATTTTCACCCTCTACAAATGTAGTTTCAATGCCAAGTACTGTATCTGATGTAGTCAAAGCTAATTTTCAGTTCAGTAAAGTTCAATGCTGAAGGAGACTCATTAAAAAATACCATCAAAGAGTTATTAGGGGTGTACATTTTTTCAGACTTTTTTTTTACTATAGTGAATTCTAGGGGAAATAATTTGAAAATGCTCAAAACATTCTAGGATTTAGAAAAAAATGCCAAGGGAGCAAAAGAGAGAGAGCCTGTCAGGCTGGGTTCAGACCTGGGTTCCTACGCGCTGTAAAACACTCAACAGGCAAGAACCAATGATTCCCTATGGGAATGGTTCTCTCACCTGAGCGTTTTACAGCGCGTACGATCATGCTGTAAAACGCCCGACGCCCCAAGAAGTACATGAGCTTCTTTGGGGCGTCTTGTTGCACGTTCCCGTACACAGACTTTGGCGGGAACGCGCAAAAATGGGCGTTGGCTTGTCTCTGTATGCGCGATTGCAAACGCCAGTACAATCGCGCATACAGAGCGCACCATCGCGAACGCTCAGGTCTGAACCCAGCGTCACCCTGAAATGCAGTGTAATCTGCCGCCAGCAAGTTATAGAGCAGAAAGATCTGAGCAGACTTAGGCTTCATGCACACAAACGTATTTTATTTCCGTGTCCGTTACGTTTTTTTTGCGAACCGTATACGGAACCATTTATTTCAATGGGTCGCAAAAAAAAACTGAATGTATACTGAACACATCCGTATGTCATCCGTTTTTGCACATCCATGCCAACTTTGCCCATGTGTATACTGTATACCCATGTGTATTACTGTTTTGCAGATCCATGCCAACTTTGCCCATGTGTATACTATACATTAATGATTAAAAATTTTATGTTTCTGTTTGCGATCCGCAAACAACGGATTGCATATGGAAACCATACAGAGATTTTTTTGAGGATTTAGGCCTCATGCACACGACCATTTTTTGGGTCTGCATCCGAGCTGCAGTTTTTGCGGCACAGATGCGGACCCATTCTCTTCAATGGGGCTTTAAAATATGCAGACAGCACTCTGTGTGCTGTCCGCATCCTTTGCTCCGTTCCGTGGACCTGCAAAAAAAATATATCATGTCCTATTCTTGTCCGTTTTGCGGACAAGAATAGGCATTTCTACAATGGGCCACCCATTCCGTTGCGCAAATTCACCTGACTGGGTAGATCATTTGATATTTTTATAGAGCAGGTCATTATTGAAGCGGAAATACCAAATATGTCTATTTTTTTTTTGTGTACAGTTTTAGACAGTAAAAATATATTTGAAAAGAAAAATCATGTTTTTGTGTCACCATTTTCTTAGAGCCATATTTTATTTTTGGAGATTGTCTTGTTTGAGGGCTGATTTTTGTGGAATGAAGTGACATTTTCATTGGTACCATTTTGGGGTAGATATGAATTTTTGATCACTCAATGTTATGCTTTTTGTGAGATGACAAAAAATGGCTGTTCTGGCACCATTTTTATTATTTATGGTGTTAACCTGACAGGGATAGATCACATGATCTTTTTATAGAACAGGTCATTATGGACACAGTGATATCTAAGTCTTTTTTCTCAGTTTTACACAATAAAAGCTTTTTTGGAAAAAAATATCATGTTTTTGCATTGCCATTTTCTGGGAGCCATATTTTTTTTATTTTTCTGGTTCCAACCTTGTGTTAAGGGAATTTTTTTTGCAGGAATAGTTAATGTTTTCATTGGTACCATTTTGGGGTACATAGAGAGAGACTAGTACAGAAACATGTGTTTCTAAGGCCTCTTGCACACGACCGTATGTATTTTGCGGTCCGGAAAAAACGGATTGGCAATAAACACCGATGAAATCTGTGTGCATTCCCTATTTTGAGGAATGGAACAGATGGCCCCTAATAGAACGGCACTATCCTTGTCCGTAATGCGGACAATAATAGGACATGTTCTATTTTTTTTGTGGAACGGAAATATGGAAATGGAATGTATTTGGGGTTCTGAGCATTTCCTCCCATTTAGGCCACTTTATTCATTGATTTGTCATGGGCACAGTATTGTAGACCAGGTTATGCTCCTCTGGGTTGGTTTAGATGCTTTCCTGCCTTTTAAACATGCTTAGGTAGCAAAGATAGAAAAATAACTAAGTTTTCCTTACATTTGCAACTAGTTATTTTAGGACAACAGCCCTTCATCAGAAAAAAACTGATGAGAACAATATTTCTAGTTGCAAGGCATAAGGGAAAACGCTGGGTGGGTACTATTTCTATTTCTTATGGCGATCAGTTGACACACGCGAAAACTATTGTAGGCTAGACAACAGTCCTCTGGATTCCTGTGTAAAATATATGCAACTTATCATATCTAACATCTGCCAGCGTCAGATAGATTTAGTAAAGCTAATTTGAATATCTTCCCAGCAACTCAGAGGGGCAGGGCTTGGCCTACAATACTGCACACACATACAAGGCATACCAGGCTCTACGACTGGATTACAATACCTCTACTTGGCATAGTAGGGGTATCGCCTGGCTTACAATACGGCTTACGCATAGTCAGTGTACCATGGACTATCTATTATGAAAAAGGGTACCCCTTAGACCAGGCATGTCCAAACTGCGGCCCTCCAGCTGTTGCAAAACTACAACTCCCAGCATGCCTGGATAGCTTACAGCTATTAGGGCATGCTGGGAGTTGTAGTTTTGCAACAGCTGTAGGGCCGCAGTTTGGACATGCCTGCCTTAGACAATATATATATATATATAAAAAATAATCACAGGTCGGCACTGCTGTTTGAAGTCGCGGTTCACGAGTCTATGGGATGGCGTCCCAATGTTGAATTAGCAGAAAAGACCTACACTCGCTGTAGATGAATCTTTGTGTTTATTCAGTCACATATACAGGCAATAAGTGACGTGTTTTCATCAGACTTATCATTATACAAGGAACATATCATGTTTAAATAGAGCGCTCTATATATATATATATATACAGTTGCAAGAAATAGTATGTGAACCCTTTCGAATGATATGGATTTCTGCACAAATTGGTCATAAAATGTGATCTGATCTTCATCTAAGTCACAACAATAGACAATCACAGTCTTCTTAACCCCTTAAGGACACAGGGCGTACAGGTACGCCCTTGTGCCGTGGTACTTAAGGACACAGGGCGTACATGTACGCCCTGTGCATTTTCGATCACTGCCGTGCGGCTGGCAGTGATCGGAACCCGGTGCCTGCTCAAATCATTGAGCAGGCACCTAGGCTAAATGCGCGGGGGGGTCCCGTGACCCCCCCATGTCGGCGATCGCGGCAAACCGCAGGTCAATTCAGACCTGCGGTTTGCTGCGATATCTGCAGTTTATGATCCCCGCGGTCCCTGACCGCGGGGATCAGAAACTTTAGGATTCAAAACTTTGTCCAGTATTCCTCCCCCTGCACCCCTGAGTTATTTGGGCACGGTGGGAGGTGCAGGGGGAGGGTTGCGGGCGGTGCGGGCGGTGCGGGAGGCGGGCGGTGCGGTAGGCGGGATCGCGATCCCCCGCCCGCCTCCCATTGCGTAATCGTTGGCGTCTAGTGGGTATACCAGGGTGCCAGCACATTGCTGGCACCCTGGTATAAACGGCTGACATCGGTGATGCGATGTCAGCCGTTTAACCCTTTCCATACAGCGGTCCGTACGGACCGCTGTATGGAAAAGGTTAACAGTAAGAGGGAGCTCCCTCCCTCTCCCATCGGGGGGCTGCTGTGCCTTTGCAGTCCCCCGAATGGAGAGGGAGAGAGCTCCCAGGCAGCCCCCCCAAGCCCCGTCCTTACCCTTCCCCGTCTGCGCAGTTCTGACCATAACTGAGCAGACGGGGAAGGTTCCCATGACAACAGGACGCCTTCTCAGGCGTCCTGCTGTCCATGGTTCTGAACAGATCTGTGCTGAAAGGCATAGATCTGTTCAGACAAAGTGTAAAATACAGTATAGTACTATATATTGTACTGTACTGTATTATGTAGACATCAGACCCACTGGATCTTCAAGAACCAAGTGGGTCTGGGTCAAAAAAAAAGTGAAAAAAGTGAAAAATAAAGTAAAAATCAAAAAACACATTTATCACTGATTAAAAATGAAAGAAATAAAATTCCCTACACATGTTTGGTATCGCCGCGTCCGTAACGACCTGATCTATAAAACGGTATTGTTACTTTACCCGAACGGTGAATGCCATAAAAATAAAAAATTAAAAACTATGATGAAATTGGAATTTTGCCCACCTTACTTCCCAAAAAAGGTAATAAAAGTGATCAAAAAAGTCGCATCTATGCCAAAATTGTAACAATCAAACCATTATCTCATCCCGCAAAAATCATACCCTACCCAAGATAATCGCCCAAAAACTGAAAAAGTTATGGCTCTTACACTATGGAAACACTAAAACATGATTTCTTTTGTTTCAAAAATGAAATCATTGTGTAAAACTTACATAAATAAAAAAAAAGTATACATATTAGGTATCGCCGCGTCCGTATTCACCGGCTCTATAAAAATATCACATGACCTAACCCCTCAGATGACCACCGTAAAAAAATAAAAATAAAAACGGTGTAAAAAAAGCCATTTTTTGTCATCTTCCGTCACAAAAAGTGTAATAGCAAGCAATCAAAAAGTCATGTGCACCCCAAAATAGTGCCAATCAAACCGTCATCTCATCCCACAAAAAATGAGACCCTACTTAAGATAATCGCCCAAAAATTTAAAAAACTATGGCTCTTAGACTATGGAGACACTAAAACTTTTTTTTGTTTTAAAAATGAAATTATTGTGTAAAACGTACATAAATAAAAAAAATTGTATACATATTGGGTATCACCGCGTCCGTGACAACCTGCTCTATAAAATTACCACATGATCTAACCTGTCAGATGAATGGTGTAAATAACAAAAAAAAAAAAAACGGTGCCAAAAAAGCTATTTCTTGTTACCTTGCCGCACAAAGTGTAATATAGAGCAACCAAAAATCATATGTACCCTAAACTTGTACCAACAAAACTGCCACCCTATCCCGTAGTTTCTAAAATGGGGTCACTTTTTTGGAGTTTCTACTCTAGGGGTGCATCAGGGGGGCTTCAAATGGGACATGGTGTCAAAAAAACCAGTCCAGCAAAATCTGCCTTCCAAAAACCGTATGGCATTCCTTTCCTTCTGCGCCCTGCCGTGTGCCCGTACAGCAGTTTACGACCACATATGGGGTGTTTCTGTAAACTACAGAATCAGGGCCATAAATAATGAGTTTTGTTTGGCTGTTAACCCTTGCTTTGTAACTGGAAAAAAAATATTAAAATTGAAAATCTGCCAAAAAAGTGAAATTTTGAAATTGTATCTCTATTTTCTATTAAATCTTGTGCAACACCTAAAGGGTTAACAAAGTTTGTAAAATCAGTTTTGAATACCTTGAGGGGTGTAGTTTCTTAGATGGGGTCACTTTTATGGAGTTTCTACTCTAGGGGTGCATCAGGGGGGCTTCAAATGGGACATGGTGTCAAAAAAACCAGTCCAGCAAAATCTGCCTTCCAAAAACCGTATGGCATTCCTTTCCTTCTGCGCCCTGCCGTGTGCCCGTACAGCAGTTTACAACCACATATGAGGTGTTTCTGTAAACTACAGAATCAGGGCCAGAAATAATGAGTTTTGTTTGGCTGTTAACCCTTGCTTTGTAACTGGAAAAAAATATTAAAATGGAAAATCTGCCAAAAAAGCGAAATTTTGAAATTGTATCTCTATTTTCTATTAAATCTTGTGCAACACCTAAAGGGTTAACAAAGTTTGTAAAATCAGTTTTGAATACCTTGAGGGGTGTAGTTTCTTAGATGGGGTCACTTTTATGGAGTTTCTACTCTAGGGGTGCATCAGGGGGCTTCAAATGGGACATGGTGTCAAAGAAACTGTCCAGCAAAACATGCCTTCCAAAAACCAAACGGCGCACCTTTCACTCTACGCCCCGCTGTGTGGCCGTACAGTAGTTTACGGCCACATATGGCGTGTTTCTGTAAACGGCAGAGTCAGGGCAATAAAGATACAGTCTTGTTTGGCTGTTAACCCTTGCTTTGTTAGTGGGAAAAATGGGTTAAAATGGAAAATTAGGCAAAAAAATGAAATTCTCAAATTTCATCCCCATTTGCCAATAACTCTTGTGCAACA
Source organism: Bufo gargarizans (assembly GCF_014858855.1). Lineage (NCBI taxonomy): Eukaryota > Metazoa > Chordata > Amphibia > Anura > Bufonidae > Bufo > Bufo gargarizans. Next base: position 182,153,273 of record NC_058082.1, read on the forward strand.
CCTAAAGGGTTAACAAAGTTTGTAAAATCAGTTTTGAATACCTTGAGGGGTGTAGTTTCTTAGATGGGGTCACTTTTATGGAGTTTCTACTCTAGGGGTGCATCAGGGGGCTTCAAATGGGACATGGTGTCAAAAAACCAGTCCAGCAAAATCTGGCTTCCAAAAACCATACGGCGCACCTTTCACTCTACGCCCCGCTGTGTGGCCGTACAGTAGTTTACGGCCACATATGGGGTGTTTCTGTAAACGGCAGAGTCAGGGCAATAAAGATACAGTCTTGTTTGACTGTTAACCCTTGCTTTGTTAGTGGAAAAAATGGGTTAAAATGGAAAATTAGGCAATAAAAGGAAATTCTCAAATTTCATCCCCATTTGCCAATAACTCTTGTGCAACACCTAAAGGGTTAACAAAGTTTGTAAAATCAGTTTTGAATACCTTGAGGGGTGTAGTTTATAGAATGGGGTCATTTTTGGGTGGTTTCTATTATGTAAGCCTCGCAAAGTGACTTCAGACCTGAACTCGTCCCTAAAAATTGGGTTTTTGTAAATTTCTGAAAAATTTCAAGATTTGCTTCTAAACTTCTAAGCCTTGTAACATCCCCAAAAAATAAAATATCATTCCCAAAATAATTCAAACATGAAGTAGACATATGGGGAATGTTAAGTCATCACAATTTTTGGGGGTATTACTATGTATTACAGAAGTAGAGAAACTGAAACTTTGAAATTTGCAAATTTTTCCCAATTTTTGGTAAATTTGACTTTTTTTTATGCAAAAAAAAATATTTTTTTAACTTTATTTTACCAGTGTCATGAAGTACAATATGTGACGAAAAAACAATCTCAGAATGGCCTGGATAAGTCAAAGCGTTTTAAAGTTATCAGCACTTAAAGTGACACTGGTCAGATTTTCAAAAAATGGCCTGGTCCTAAGGTGTAAAAAGGCTGTGTCCCTAAGGGGTTAAACTAATAACACACAAATAATTAAATGTTACAATGTTTTTATTGAACACACCATGTAAACATTCATAGTGCAGGTGGAAAAAGTATGTGAACCCTTGCATTTAATAACTGGTTGAACCTCCTTTGGCAGCAATAACTTCAACCAAACGTTTCCTGTAGTTGCAGATCAGACGTGCACAACGGTCAGGAGTCATTCTTGACCATTCCTCTTTACAGAACTGTTTCAGTTCACCAATATTCTTGGGATGTCTGGTGTGAATTGTTTTCTTGAGGTCATGCCAAAGCATCTCAATCGGGTTGAGGTGAGGACTCTGATTGGGCCACTCCAGAAGGCGTATTTTCTTCTGTTTAGGCCATTCTGTTTTACTTCTATACTTTAGGTTGTTGTCCTGTTGCAACATCCATCTTCTGTTGAGCTTCAGCTGGTGGACAGATGGCCTTAAGTTCTCCTGCCAAATGTCTTGATAAACTTGGGAATTCATTTTTCCTTTGATGATAGCAATCTGTCAAGGCCCTGATGCAGCAAAGCAGCCCCAAATCATGATGCCCCCACCACCATACTTCACAGTTGGGATGAGGTTTTGATGTTGGTGTGCTGTGCTTCTTTTTCTCCACACATAGTGTTGTGTGTTTCTTCTAAACAACTCAACTTTGGTTTCATCTGTCTACAGAATATTTTGCCAGTACTGCTGTGGAACATCCAGGTACTCTTGTGCAAACTGTAAACATGCAGCAATGTTTTTTTTGGACAGCAGTGGCTTCTTCTGTGGTATCCTCCCACAAAATCCATTTATGTTTAGTTTTTTACGTATCGTAGATTCGCTAACAGGGATATTAGCATATGCCCGAGACTTTTGTAAATCTTTAGCTGACACGCTAGGATTTTTCTTCACCTGATTAAGCAGTCTGCGCTGTGCTCTTGCAGTCATCTTTACAGGACAGCCACTCCTAAGGAGAGTAGCAGCTTAGGTAGCAGTGCTGAACTTTCTCCATTTATAGACAATTTGCCTTATCAGGGACTGATGAACAGCAAGGCTTTTGGAGATACTTTTATAACCCTTTCCAGCTTTATGCAAGGCAACAATTCTTAATTGTAGGTCTTCTGAGAGCTCTTTTGTGCGAGGCATCATTCACATCAGGCAATGCTCCTTGTGGAAAGCAAACCCAGAACTGGTGTGTGTGTGTTTTTTTTTATAGGGCAGGGCAGCTGTTACCAACACCTCCAATCTCATCTCATTGATTGGACTCCAGTTGGCTGACACCTCACTCCAATTATATATATAGAGTACAGACCAAAAGTTTGGACACACCTCCTCATTCAAAGAGTTTTCTTTATTTTGATGACTATGAAAATTGTAGATTCACACTGAAGGCATCAAAACTATGAATTAACACATGTGGAATTGCATACATAACAAAAAAGTGTGAAACAACTGAAAATATGTCATATTCTAGGTTCTTCAAAGTAGCCACCTTTTGCTTTGATTACTGCTTTGCACACTCTTGGCATTCTCTTGATGAGCTTCAAGAGTCACCTGAAATGGTTTTCACTTCACAGGTGTGCCCTGTCAGGTTTAATAAGTGGGATTTCTTGCCTTATAAATGGGTTTGGGACCATCAGTTGTGTTGTGGAGAAGTCAGGTGGATACACAGCTGATAGTCCTACTGAATAGACTGTTAGAATTTGTATTATGGCAAGAAAAAAGCAGCTAAGTAAAGAAAAACGAGTGGCCATCATTACTTTAAGAAACAAAGGTCAGTCAGTCCGAAAAATTGGGAAAACTTTGAAAGTGTCCCCAAGTGCAGTCACAAAAACCATCATGCGCTACAAATAAACTGGCTCACATGTGGACCGCCCCAGGAAAGGAAGACCAAGAGTCACCTCTGCTGCAGAGGATAAGTTCATCCGAGTCACCAGCCTCAGAAATCGCAGGTTAACAGCAGCTCAGATTAGAGACCAGGTCAATGCCACACAGAGTTCTAGCAGCAGACACATCTCTAGGACAACTGTTAAGAGGAGACTGTGAATCAGGCCTTCATGGTAGAATATCTGCTAGGAAACCACTGCTAAGGACAGGCAACAAGCAGAAGAGACTTGTTTGGGCTAAAGAACACAAGGAATGGACATTAGACCAGTGGAAATCTGTGCTTTGGTCTGATGAGTCCAAATTTGAGATCTTTGGTTCCAACCACCGCGTCTTTGTGCAACGCAGAAAAGGTGAACGGAGGTGTGATGGTGTGGGAGTACTTTGCTGGTGACACTGTTGGGGATTTAATCAAAATTGAAGGCATACTGAACCAGCATGGCTACCACAGCATCTTGCAGCGGCATGCTATTACATCCGGTTTGCGTTTAGTTGGACCATCATTTATTTTTCAACAGTACAATGACCCCAAACACACCTCCAGGCTGTGTAAGGGCTATTTGACCATGAAGGAGAGTGATGGGGTGCTGCGCCAGATGACCTGGCCTCCACAGTCACCGGACCTGAACCCAATCGAGGGCCAACAAGTGCTAAGCATCTCTGGGAACTCCTTCAAGACTGTTGGAAGACAATTTCAGGTGACTACCTCTTGAAGCTCATCAAGAGAATGCCAAGAGTGTGCAAAGCAGTAATCAAAGCAAAAGGTGGCTACTTTGAAGAACCTAGAATATACCATATTTTCAGTTGTTTCACACTTTTTTGTTTTATATATATATATATATATATATATATATATAAAATTCCACATGTGTTCATTCATAGTTTTGATGCCTTTAGTGTGAATCTACAATTTTCATAGTCTTGAAAATAAAGAAAACTCTTTGAATGAGAAGGTGTGTCCAAACTTTTGGTCTGTACTGTATATATATATATATATATATATATATAAATGTGGAAATGGGGCAGCACTCCTATGTGTTAAACACTTGATCACGGCTGTAGACATAAGTAGAAGAAATCCATGGCACTCCTCTCAGAAAAGTGGAAAAAAAAAGTATTTATTTACACAAGTCACACAGCGATGTTTCAGTTCTCACAGAACCTTTCTCAAGCCAAGTGAATTACAAAGTGCAAAAGTGCAAAAATATATATATATAACATAACTAATGAATCACCAATTGATGCATGTTTAAAAGTACATGCCCCTCTGTCATTTCCAATCCCAGTGTTGTCTTGCAGCCTGTTCAAACTAGAGGCAAAGTCCATGTCAGTCAGATCTCCACAACTTGATTGAATCCTGTGGTATATCAGTGTCCATTATTGCCTATAATAGTTACATACTTGTGCATCATTACATGTGTACAATATTTCACGTGCTAACATAAGTGCTATTCATATTAAAAACACTTGGCCACAACATATATAAAGACTCACAGGGGCATATTGCAGGCTGAACACTGCACCAAGGGATGTAGAACAGGCACATACGTGTTGTGCACCAGCCAGATGTGCCAAAACCTGTGCGTCTTCCTACTTGCAATGCGCAGGCACCGCCGTCCCACAGCCAGCGTCATCTTAACTAAGGGCAAACTGATGGGCAAATGAACAAGAATGCATAATTAAATGAGAACATCAGACTCCACTTCCACAAATGGACTGAGTAGATTGCATACTGGTCTTAACCTCCACGGCCATGGTGCATGTCGCAGCACCCCCTAGGTTGGTGGGATAACATGACGCACACCACAGTGGACGGATCCGATTATACATTTAATCCCTCGCAGGCATCAGTCGCTATGCAAACTATTCAGTGAAATGTGCTCCAATAATAATACAATATGTTTAGCTGTTTTATGTCAATGTAGTCCATCTTCTGTGACGGTTATCTTCACAACTACAAAACTTTAATCATGACAGGTAAATATTCAATCGTTACGATTATTTACCTAATAGTAATATAAATATCAGTATATAAAGTATAGTTAATTCACTTGTCATAATAGCTGGAATATATAAAAGGCAGGGTAATGGAATGGAACACCCCAACTCATCATCCCCTTAGTCACTCTAAAGTCAACATTTAGACCTTTTGGTTTTAATGAGTCCAGGCGAAAAATCCACCTCAACTCATTTCATAGAGATAATTTGTATCTGCCTCTTTTTGATATGGTCCAAAATCATGAACCTCAATTCACTTTCCTTATGTTTTTTTTTTCTGCAAAGTGTTTTGACACTGGTAAATCCCTTCTATTGTTTCTAATGGTCTGTCTACTGGTTTTCATATCACAAGTGGTCTCTCGTACATACAGCATTTTACAAGGACACCATAATACATAAATCACCCAGGATGAATCACATGTAAGATAATGTTTAATATCGAACCTCTCATTTGTTATAGAATGTATAAAGACAGAGCCCTTATTCATTAACTTACAGTTTACACATCCTAGACAGGGAAAACAACCTGTGTGTCTGGGTCTAAGAAATATCTGTCTTATGCCTCCACTCTCAGGGACCGCAGAACTCACTGCCTTGTCCCTATTGCTGCAAGATCTCTTATACGCCATCATTGGGGGATCTCTAAAAGCAGCTATTGAAGAATAGCTATGCTTCAAGCTATCCCAATGCTTCCTTACTATGCAATAGAGGGACTCATTGTATGTGGATACCAATGGCAACCTATGCTTTTTATGTTTTATATTTGGTTTAAAAAGTTCCTCCCTCGGTATTGCTTTGGCCCTCAGTGCATGTCTATGCATTAGGTTCCTGGCGTAACCTCTAGCATTAAATACATTTTTCATATTCTGTAATGCTCGATCTGCATGTTCTTCTACATCCACCATTCTCCTCACTCTTAACATTTGACTGTATGGTAAAGAGTTCACCATTTTCCTAGGGTGACTACTGGTTTAGTGTAACAATGTATTCCTGTCTGTTTGCTTGATGTTAAGATCTGTATGCAACTATCCTGGTCAATATACACCTGAGTATACAAGAATTGTACTCTTTCTATAGATTCTGTCACTGTAAATCGGATCTGTTCATCAATGGAATTCAAGTACTGATGGAATTCCATTAATGTCTCCATCGATCAAGTCCAAATGAGGAAAATGTGCCTCCACCACAACAAAACTTGGTTGAAGGGGGGAGATACATAGAAAAAGCGCTCCTCAAGTGAACATACATAGATATTTGCATAAGTGGGTGTGGCATTTGAGCCCTTGGCAGCGCCCACCTTCTGCAAATAGAACTTGCCTCGAAATGAAAAATAATTACCCGTTAAAGACATTTCCAAAAGATCCCAAATAAATGTCCTTGTTTCATTTGTATAGACAGACTTGTCCAGTAACTTCTCTCAACTGCTAGTAAGCCCCTAGCATGACTGATGGAAGTATACAGTGATACAATGTTGAATGAGGCCAATATCGCCCCCTTGGGAATCCGTATAGCGTTCAGTTTGTTTATAAAATCACCAGTGTCTCTGATATATGACCTTGCCACAACGGCATATTTTCTCAACACTTTATCCAGAAAAAGGACCAAAAGGTCTAAATGTTGACTTTAGAGTGACCGGGGGGATGATGAGTTGGGGTGTTCCATTCCATTACCCTGCCTTTTACATATTCCAGCTATTATGACAAGTAAATTAACTATACTTTATATACTGATATTTATATTACTATTAGGTAAATAATCGTAACGATTGAATATTTACCTGTCATGATTATAGTTTTGTAGTTGCGAAGATAACTGTCACAGAAGAAGGACTACATTGACATACAACGGCTGAACATATTGTATTATTATTGGGGCGTATTTGAATAGTTTGCATAGCAACTGATGCCTGTGAGGTGTTAAATGTATAATTGGATCCGTCCACTGTGGTGTGCGCGCTGTGATTCCACCAACCTAGGGGGTGCTGTGACATGCACCATGGCAGTGGAGGTAATGACCAGTGTGCAATCTTCTCAGTCCATTTGTGGAAGTGGGGTCTGATGATCTCCTTTAATTATGCATTCTTGTTTATTTGCCCATCAGTTTGCCCTTATTTAGATGGTGCTGGTTGTGGGACGGCAGCACATGTGCATTGCGAGTAGGAAGGCGCACAGGTTTTGGCGCGTCTGGCTGGTGCGCACCACGTATGTGCCTGTTCTACATCCCTTGGTGCAGTGTTCAGCCTGCGATATGCCCTTGTGAGTCTTTATATATGTTGCGGCCAAGTGTTTTTAATATGACTAGCACTTAGCACTTTATGTTAGCACGTGAAATATTGTACACATGTAATGATGCACAAGTATGTAACTATTAGGCTAGGTCTGCACGACGACATTTGTCACGCGACATTTTGTTGCACTAATGTTGCGCAACAATTTTTATAATGGCAGTCTATGGTGTCTGACTGCAACATGCTGCGACGCGACAGTCGCAGAAAATCCATTCGAGGTGGATTTTTCTGCGACTGTCGCATCGCAGTCGCAGCATGTCGCATGTTGCAGTGTGACACCATAGACTGCCATTATAAAAATTGTTTCGCAACATTGGTGCAACAAAATGTTGCGCAACAAAATGTTGCGCAACAAATGTTTAAGTGTAGTTGTGCCCTATCTGTCGTGCGACTTATTGGCGCGACAAATGTCGTGTAGACCTACAGTGGTATGTGAAAGTTTGGGCAACCTTGTTAATCGTCAATATATCATATAGGAGACACACACAGTGATATTTGAGAAGTGAGATTAAGTTTATTGGATTTACAGAAAGTGTGCTATAATTGTTTAAACAAAATTAGGCAGGTGCACAAATTTGGGCACCACAAAAAAGAAATGAAATCAATATTTAGTAGATCCTCTTTTTGCAGAAATTATAGCCTCTAAACACTTCCTGTAGGTTCCAATGAGCGTCTGGATTCTGGTTGAAGGTATTTTGGACCATTCCTCTTTACAAAACATCTTTAGTACATTCAGGTTTGATGGCTTCCGAGTAGGGATGAGCGAACTCGAACTGTATAGTTCGGGTTCGTACCGAATTTTGGGGTGTCCGTGACACAGACCCGAACCCGGACATTTTCGTAAAAGTCCGGGTTCGGGTTCGGTGTTCGTCGCTTTCTTGGCGCTTTTGTGACGCTTACTTGGCACTTTTTGAAAGGCTGCAAAGCAGCCAATTAACAAGCGTCATACTACTTGCCCCAAGAGGCCGTCACAGCCATGCCTACTATTGGCATGGCTGTGATTGGCCAGAGCACCATGTGACCCAGCCTCTATTTAAGCTGGAGTCACATAGCGCCGCCCGTCACTCTGCTCTGATTAGCGTAGGGAGAGGTTGCGGCTGCGACAGTAGGGCGAGATTAGGCAGATTAACTCCTCCAAAGGACTTGATTAATCGATCGATCTGCAGCTGTGCATCATTGAGCTGCTGAAATTCAATTGCTCACTGTTTTTAGGCTGCCCAGACCGTTTGTCAGTCACTTTTTTCTGGGGTGATCGGCGGCCATTTTGTGTCTTGTGGTGCGCCAGCATCAAGCTGCGACCAAGTGCATTTAACCCTCAATGGTGTGGTTGTTTTTTGGCTAAAGCCTACATCAGGGTGAAGCTGTCACACCAAGTGCATTTAACCAGCAATAGTCTGTTTATTTTTTGGCCATATACTACAGCAGGGGCAAGCTGCGCCTGTCACCAAGTGCATTTAACCCTCAATGGTGTGGTTGTTTTTGGGCTAAAGCCTACATCAGGGTGAAGCTGTCACACCAAGTGCATTTAACCAGCAATAGTCTGTTTATTTTTTGGCCATATACTACATCAGGGCAAGCTGCGCCTGTCACCAAGTGCATTTAACCCTCATTAGTGTGGTTGGTCAAGCTGTCACACCAAGTGCATTTAACCAGCAATAGTCTGTTCATTTTTGGCCATATACTACATCAGGGGCAAGCTGCGCCTGTCACCAAGTGCATTTAACCCTCAATGGTGTGGTTGTTTTGGCTAAAGCCTACATCAGGGTGAAGCTGTCACACCAAGTGCATTTAACCAGCAATAGTCTGTTTATTTTTGGCCATATACTACATCAGGGGCAAGCTGCGCCCGTCACCAAGTGCATTTAACCCTCAGTAGTGTGGTTTGGTCAAGCTGTCACACCAAGTGCATTTAACCACAATAGTCTGTTCATTTTTTGGCCATATACTACATCAGGGGCAAGCTGCGCCCGTCACCAAGTGCATTTAACCCTCAGTAGTGTGGTTGGTCAAGCTGTCACACCAAGTGCATTTAACCAGCAATAGTCTGTTCATTTTTGGCCATATACTACATCAGGGGCAAGCTGCGCCTGTCACCAAGTGCATTTAACCCTCAATGGTGTGGTTGTTTTTGGCTAAAGCCTACATCAGGGTGAAGCTGTCACACCAAGTGCATTTAACCAGCAATAGTCTGTTCATTTTTTGGCCATATACTACATCAGGGGCAAGCTGCGCCTTTTTGGCCATATACTACATCAGGGGCAAGCTGCGCCCGTCACCAAGTGCATTTAACCCTCAGTAGTGTGTTGGTCAAGCTGTCACACCAAGTGCATTTAACCAGCAATAGTGTGGTTATTTTTTGGCCATATCCCAGTCCTAATTCTGTCACTAAATCCATACCGGTCACCCAGCGCCTAAATACTAGGCCTCAAATTTATATCCCGCTAAATCTGTCGTTACCGCTGTACTGTTGTGGCTGGGCAAGTTATTTAGTGTCCGTCAAAGCACATTTTTTGTTCTGGGTTGAAATACAATTCCCAATTTAGCAATTTCATAATTTAGTGGTTTCTGCTATATCAGAGCTATTTGAAATCTATCCCTAAAAGGGTATATAATATTCAAGGTGCACATAGGGTCATTCAGAATAACTTCACACACACGCTACTGTGCATTTCCAAGTCTAATTCTGTCAGTAAATCCATACCGGTCACCCAGCGCCTAAATACTAGGCCTCAAATTTATATCCCGCTAAATCTGTCGTTACCGCTGTACTGTTGTGGCTGGGCAAGTTATTTAGTGTCCGTCAAAGCACATTTTTTGTTCTGGGTTGAAATACAATTCCCAATTTAGCAATTTCATAATTTAGTGGTTTCTGCTATATCAGAGCTATTTGAAATCTATCCCTAAAAGGGTATATAATATTCAAGGTGCACATAGGGTCATTCAGAATAACTTCACACACACGCTACTGTGCATTTCCAAGTCTAATTCTGTCAGTAAATCCATACCGGTCACCCAGCGCCTAAATACTAGGCCTCAAATTTATATCCCGCTAAATCTGTCGTTACCGCTGTACTGTTGTGGCTGGGCAAGTTATTTAGTGTCCGTCAAAGCACATTTTTTGTTCTGGGTTGAAATACAATTCCCAATTTAGCAATTTCATAATTTAGTGGTTTCTGCTATATCAGAGCTATTTGAAATCTATCCCTAAAAGGGTATATAATATTCAAGGTGCACATAGGGTCATTCAGAATAACTTCACACACACGCTACTGTGCATTTCCAAGTCTAATTCTGTCAGTAAATCCATACCGGTCACCCAGCGCCTAAATACTAGGCCTCAAATTTATATCCCGCTAAATCTGTCGTTACCGCTGTACTGTTGTGGCTGGGCAAGTTATTTAGTGTCCGTCAAAGCACATTTTTTGTTCTGGGTTGAAATACAATTCCCAATTTAGCAATTTCATAATTTAGTGGTTTCTGCTATATCAGAGCTATTTGAAATCTATCCCTAAAAGGGTATATAATATTCAAGGTGCACATAGGGTCATTCAGAATAACTTCACACACACGCTACTGTGCATTTCCAAGTCTAATTCTGTCAGTAAATCCATACCGGTCACCCAGCGCCTAAATACTAGGCCTCAAATTTATATCCCGCTAAATCTGTCGTTACCGCTGTACTGTTGTGGCTGGGCAAGTTATTTAGTGTCCGTCAAAGCACATTTTTTGTTCTGGGTTGAAATACAATTCCCAATTTAGCAATTTCATAATTTAGTGGTTTCTGCTATATCAGAGCTATTTGAAATCTATCCCTAAAAGGGTATATAATATTCAAGGTGCACATAGGGTCATTCAGAATAACTTCACACACACGCTACTGTGCATTTCCAAGTCTAATTCTGTCAGTAAATCCATACCGGTCACCCAGCGCCTAAATACTAGGCCTCAAATTTATATCAGCTGAATTTGAATACAATACATTGGGCCAAATAATATTTTTGTTGTTGTGGTGAACCGATAACAATGAGGAAAACATCTAGTAAGGGACGCGGACGTGGACATGGTCGTGGTGGTGTTAGTGGACCCTCTGGTGCTGGGAGAGGACGTGGCCGTTCTGCCACATCCACACGTCCTAGTGTACCAACTACCTCAGGTCCCAGTAGCCGCCAGAATTTACAGCGATATATGGTGGGGCCCAATGCCGTTCTAAGGATGGTAAGGCCTGAGCAGGTACAGGCATTAGTCAATTGGGTGGCCGACAGTGGATCCAGCACGTTCACATTATCTCCCACCCAGTCTTCTGCAGAAAGCGCACAGATGGCGCCTGAAAACCAACCCCATCAGTCTGTCACATCACCCCCATGCATACCAGGGAAACTGTCTGAGCCTCAAGTTATGCAGCAGTCTCTTATGCTGTTTGAAGACTCCGCTGGCAGGGTTTCCCAAGGGCATCCACCTAGCCCTTCCCCAGCGGTGGAAAGACATAGAATGCACTGACGCACAACCACTTATGTTTCCTGATGATGAGGACATGGGAATACCACCTCAGCATGTCTCTGATGATGACGAAACACAGGTGCCAACTGCTGCGTCTTTCTGCAGTGTGCAGACTGAACAGGAGGTCAGGGATCAAGACTGGGTGGAAGACGATGCAGGGGACGATGAGGTCCTAGACCCCACATGGAATGAAGGTCGTGCCACTGACTTTCACAGTTCGGAGGAAGAGGCAGTGGTGAGACCGAGCCAACAGCGTAGCAAAAGAGGGAGCAGTGGGCAAAAGCAGAACACCCGCCGCCAAGAGACTCCGCCTGCTACTGACCGCCGCCATCTGGGACCGAGCACCCCAAAGGCAGCTTCAAGGAGTTCCCTGGCATGGCACTTCTTCAAACAATGTGCTGACGACAAGACCCGAGTGGTTTGCACGCTGTGCCATCAGAGCCTGAAGCGAGGCATTAACGTTCTGAACCTGAGCACAACCTGCATGACCAGGCACCTGCATGCAAAGCATGAACTGCAGTGGAGTAAACACCTTAAAACCAAGGAAGTCACTCAGGCTCCCCCTGCTACCTCTTCTGCTGCTGCCGCCTCGGCCTCTTCTGCTGCTGCCGCCTCGGCCTCTTCCTCCGCCTCTGGAGGAACGTTGGCACCTGCCGCCCAGCAAACAGGGGATGTACCACCAACACCACCACCACCTCCGTCACCAAGCATCTCAACCATGTCACACGGCAGCGTTCAGCTCTCCATCTCACAAACATTTGAGAGAAAGCGTAAATTCCCACCTAGCCACCCTCGATCCCTGGCCCTGAATGCCAGCATTTCTAAACTACTGGCCTATGAAATGCTGTCATTTAGGCTGGTGGACACAGACAGCTTCAAACAGCTCATGTCGCTTGCTGTCCCACAGTATGTTGTTCCCAGCCGCCACTACTTCTCCAAGAGAGCCGTGCCTTCCCTGCACAACCAAGTATCCGATAAAATCAAGTGTGCACTGCGCAACGCCATCTGTAGCAAGGTCCACCTAACCACAGATACGTGGACCAGTAAGCACGGCCAGGGACGCTATATCTCCCTAACTGCACACTGGGTAAATGTAGTGGCAGCTGGGCCCCAGGCGGAGAGCTGTTTGGCGCACGTCCTTCCGCCGCCAAGGATCGCAGGGCAACATTCTTTGCCTCCTGTTGCCACCTCCTCCTTCTCGGCTTCCTCCTCCTCTTCTTCCACCTGCTCATCCAGTCAGCCACACACCTTCACCACCAACTTCAGCACAGCCCGGGGTAAACGTCAGCAGGCCATTCTGAAACTCATATGTTTGGGGGACAGGCCCCACACCGCACAGGAGTTGTGGCGGGGTATAGAACAACAGACCGACGAGTGGTTGCTGCCGGTGAGCCTCAAGCCCGGCCTGGTGGTGTGTGATAATGGGCGAAATCTCGTTGCAGCTCTGGGACTAGCCAGTTTGACGCACATCCCTTGCTTGGCGCATGTGCTGAATTTGGTGGTGCAGAAGTTCATTCACAACTACCCCGACATGTCAGAGCTGCTGCATAAAGTGCGGGCCGTCTGTTCGCGCTTCCGGCGTTCACATCCTGCTGCTGCTCGCCTGTCTGCGCTACAGCGTAACTTCGGCCTTCCCGCTCACCGCCTCATATGCGACGTGCCCACCAGGTGGAACTCCACCTTGCACATGCTGGACAGACTGTGCGAGCAGCAGCAGGCCATAGTGGAGTTTCAGCTGCAGCACGCACGGGTCAGTCGCACTACAGAACAGCACCACTTCACCACCAATGACTGGGCCTCCATGCGAGACCTGTGTGCCCTGTTGCGCTGTTTCGAGTACTCCACCAACATGGCCAGTGGCGATGACGCCGTTATCAGCGTTACAATACCACTTCTATGTCTCCTTGAGAAAACACTTAGGGCGATGATGGAAGAGGAGGTGGCCCAGGAGGAGGAGGAGGAGGAAGAGGGGTCATTTTTAGCACTTTCAGGCCAGTCTCTTCGAAGTGACTCAGAGGGAGGTTTTTGGCAACAGCAGAGGCCAGGTACAAATGTGGCCAGCCAGGGCCCACTACTGGAGGACGAGGAGGACGAGGATGAGGAGGAGGTGGAGGAGGATGAGGATGAAGCATGGTCACAGCGGGGTGGCACCCAACGCAGCTCGGGTCCATCACTGGTGCGTGGCTGGGGGGAAAGGCAGGACGATGACGATACGCCTCCCACAGAGGACAGCTTGTCCTTACCCCTGGGCAGCCTGGCACACATGAGCGACTACATGCTGCAGTGCCTGCGCAACGACAGCAGAGTTGCCCACATTTTAACGTGTGCGGACTACTGGGTTGCCACCCTGCTGGATCCACGCTACAAAGACAATGTGCCCACCTTACTTCCTGCACTGGAGCGTGATAGGAAGATGCGCGAGTACAAGCGCACGTTGGTAGACGCGCTACTGAGAGCATTCCCAAATGTCACAGGGGAACAAGTGGAAGCCCAAGGCCAAGGCAGAGGAGGAGCAAGAGGTCGCCAAGGCAGCTGTGTCACGGCCAGCTCCTCTGAGGGCAGGGTTAGCATGGCAGAGATGTGGAAAAGTTTTGTCAACACGCCACAGCTAACTGCACCACCACCTGATACGCAACGTGTTAGCAGGAGGCAACATTTCACTAACATGGTGGAACAGTACGTGTGCACACCCCTCCACGTACTGACTGATGGTTCGGCCCCATTCAACTTCTGGGTCTCTAAATTGTCCACGTGGCCAGAGCTAGCCTTTTATGCCTTGGAGGTGCTGGCCTGCCCGGCGGCCAGCGTTTTGTCTGAACGTGTATTCAGCACGGCAGGGGGCGTCATTACAGACAAACGCAGCCGCCTGTCTACAGCCAATGTGGACAAGCTGACGTTCATAAAAATGAACCAGGCATGGATCCCACAGGACCTGTCCGTCCCTTGTCCAGATTAGACATTAACTACCTCCCCTTAACCATATATTATTGGACTCCAGGGCACTTCCTCATTCAATCCTATTTTTATTTTCATTTTACCATTATATTGCGAGGCTACCCAAAGTTGAATGAACCTCTCCTCTGTCTGGGTGCCGGGGCCTAAATATATGCCAATGGACTGTTCCAATGTTGGGTGACGTGAAGCCTGATTCTCTGCTATGACATGCAGACTAATTCTCTGCTGACATGAAGCCAGATTCTCTGTTACGGGACCTCTCTCCTCTGCCTGGGTGCTGGGCCTAAATATATGACAATGGACTGTTGCAGTGGTGGCTGACGTGAAGCCTGATTCTCTGCTATGACATGCAGACTGATTCTCTGCTGACATGAAGCCAGATCTCTGTTACGGGACCTCTCTCCTCTGCCTGGGTGCTGGGCCTAAATATATGACAATGGACTGTTGCAGTGGTGGCTGACGTGAAGCCTGATTCTCTGCTATGACATGCAGACTGATTCTCTGCTGACATGAAGCCAGATTCTCTGTTACGGGACCTCTCTCCTCTGCCTGGGTGCTGGGCCTAAATATATGACAATGGACTGTTGCAGTGGTGGCTGACGTGAAGCCTGATTCTCTGCTATGACATGCAGACTGATTCTCTGCTGACATGAAGCCAGATTCTCTGTTACGGGACCTCTCTCCTCTGCCTGGGTGCTGGGCCTAAATATATGACAATGGACTGTTGCAGTGGTGGCTGACGTGAAGCCTGATTCTCTGCTATGACATGCAGACTGATTCTCTGCTGACATGAAGCCAGATTCTCTGTTACGGGACCTCTCTCCTCTGCCTGGGTGCTGGGCCTAAATATATGACAATGGACTGTTGCAGTGGTGGCTGACGTGAAGCCTGATTCTCTGCTATGACATGCAGACTGATTCTCTGCTGACATGAAGCCAGATTCTCTGTTACGGGACCTCTCTCCTCTGCCTGGGTGCTGGGCCTAAATTATGACAATGGACTGTTGCAGTGGTGGGCTGACGTGAAGCCTGATTCTCTGCTATGACATGCAGACTGATTCTCTGCTGACATGAAGCC
Source organism: Bufo gargarizans (assembly GCF_014858855.1). Lineage (NCBI taxonomy): Eukaryota > Metazoa > Chordata > Amphibia > Anura > Bufonidae > Bufo > Bufo gargarizans. Next base: position 182,168,914 of record NC_058082.1, read on the forward strand.
AGATTCTCTGTTACGGGACCTCTCTCCTCTGCCTGGGTGCTGGGCCTAAATATATGACAATGGACTGTTGCAGTGGTGGCTGACGTGAAGCCTGATTCTCTGCTATGACATGCAGACTGATTCTCTGCTGACATGAAGCCAGATTCTCTGTTACGGGACCTCTCTCCTCTGCCTGGGTGCTGGGCCTAAATATATGACAATGGACTGTTGCAGTGGTGGCTGACGTGAAGCCTGATTCTCTGCTATGACATGCAGACTGATTCTCTGCTGACATGAAGCCAGATTCTCTGTTACGGGACCTCTCTCCTCTGCCTGGGTGCTGGGCCTAAATATATGACAATGGACTGTTGCAGTGGTGGCTGACGTGAAGCCTGATTCTCTGCTATGACATGCAGACTGATTCTCTGCTGACATGAAGCCAGATTCTCTGTTACGGGACCTCTCTCCTCTGCCTGGGTGCTGGGCCTAAATATATGACAATGGACTGTTGCAGTGGTGGCTGACGTGAAGCCTGATTCTCTGCTATGACATGCAGACTGATTCTCTGCTGACATGAAGCCAGATTCTCTGTTACGGGACCTCTCTCCTCTGCCTGGGTGCTGGGCCTAAATATATGACAATGGACTGTTGCAGTGGTGGCTGACGTGAAGCCTGATTCTCTGCTATGACATGCAGACTGATTCTCTGCTGACATGAAGCCAGATTCTCTGTTACGGGACCTCTCTCCTCTGCCTGGGTGCTGGGCCTAAATATATGACAATGGACTGTTGCAGTGGTGGCTGACGTGAAGCCTGATTCTCTGCTATGACATGCAGACTGATTCTCTGCTGACATGAAGCCAGATTCTCTGTTACGGGACCTCTCTCCTCTGCCTGGGTGCTGGGCCTAAATATATGACAATGGACTGTTGCAGTGGTGGCTGACGTGAAGCCTGATTCTCTGCTATGACATGCAGACTGATTCTCTGCTGACATGAAGCCAGATTCTCTGTTACGGGACCTCTCTCCTCTGCCTGGGTGCTGGGCCTAAATATATGACAATGGACTGTTGCAGTGGTGGCTGACGTGAAGCCTGATTCTCTGCTATGACATGCAGACTGATTCTCTGCTGACATGAAGCCAGATTCTCTGTTACGGGACCTCTCTCCTCTGCCTGGGTGCTGGGCCTAAATATATGACAATGGACTGTTGCAGTGGTGGCTGACGTGAAGCCTGATTCTCTGCTATGACATGCAGACTGATTCTCTGCTGACATGAAGCCAGATTCTCTGTTACGGGACCTCTCTCCTCTGCCTGGGTGCTGGGCCTAAATATATGACAATGGACTGTTGCAGTGGTGGCTGACGTGAAGCCTGATTCTCTGCTATGACATGCAGACTGATTCTCTGCTGACATGAAGCCAGATTCTCTGTTACGGGACCTCTCTCCTCTGCCTGGGTGCTGGGCCTAAATATATGACAATGGACTGTTGCAGTGGTGGCTGACGTGAAGCCTGATTCTCTGCTATGACATGCAGACTGATTCTCTGCTGACATGAAGCCAGATTCTCTGTTACGGGACCTCTCTCCTCTGCCTGGGTGCTGGGCCTAAATATATGACAATGGACTGTTGCAGTGGTGGCTGACGTGAAGCCTGATTCTCTGCTATGACATGCAGACTGATTCTCTGCTGACATGAAGCCAGATTCTCTGTTACGGGACCTCTCTCCTCTGCCTGGGTGCTGGGCCTAAATATATGACAATGGACTGTTGCAGTGGTGGCTGACGTGAAGCCTGATTCTCTGCTATGACATGCAGACTGATTCTCTGCTGACATGAAGCCAGATTCTCTGTTACGGGACCTCTCTCCTCTGCCTGGGTGCTGGGCCTAAATATATGACAATGGACTGTTGCAGTGGTGGCTGACGTGAAGCCTGATTCTCTGCTATGACATGCAGACTGATTCTCTGCTGACATGAAGCCAGATTCTCTGTTACGGGACCTCTCTCCTCTGCCTGGGTGCTGGGCCTAAATATATGACAATGGACTGTTGCAGTGGTGGCTGACGTGAAGCCTGATTCTCTGCTATGACATGCAGACTGATTCTCTGCTGACATGAAGCCAGATTCTCTGTTACGGGACCTCTCTCCTCTGCCTGGGTGCTGGGCCTAAATATATGACAATGGACTGTTGCAGTGGTGGCTGACGTGAAGCCTGATTCTCTGCTATGACATGCAGACTGATTCTCTGCTGACATGAAGCCAGATTCTCTGTTACGGGACCTCTCTCCTCTGCCTGGGTGCTGGGCCTAAATATATGACAATGGACTGTTGCAGTGGTGGCTGACGTGAAGCCTGATTCTCTGCTATGACATGCAGACTGATTCTCTGCTGACATGAAGCCAGATTCTCTGTTACGGGACCTCTCTCCTCTGCCTGGGTGCTGGGCCTAAATATATGACAATGGACTGTTGCAGTGGTGGCTGACGTGAAGCCTGATTCTCTGCTATGACATGCAGACTGATTCTCTGCTGACATGAAGCCAGATTCTCTGTTACGGGACCTCTCTCCTCTGCCTGGGTGCTGGGCCTAAATATATGACAATGGACTGTTGCAGTGGTGGCTGACGTGAAGCCTGATTCTCTGCTATGACATGCAGACTGATTCTCTGCTGACATGAAGCCAGATTCTCTGTTACGGGACCTCTCTCCTCTGCCTGGGTGCTGGGCCTAAATATATGACAATGGACTGTTGCAGTGGTGGCTGACGTGAAGCCTGATTCTCTGCTATGACATGCAGACTGATTCTCTGCTGACATGAAGCCAGATTCTCTGTTACGGGACCTCTCTCCTCTGCCTGGGTGCTGGGCCTAAATATATGACAATGGACTGTTGCAGTGGTGGCTGACGTGAAGCCTGATTCTCTGCTATGACATGCAGACTGATTCTCTGCTGACATGAAGCCAGATTCTCTGTTACGGGACCTCTCTCCTCTGCCTGGGTGCTGGGCCTAAATATATGACAATGGACTGTTGCAGTGGTGGCTGACGTGAAGCCTGATTCTCTGCTATGACATGCAGACTGATTCTCTGCTGACATGAAGCCAGATTCTCTGTTACGGGACCTCTCTCCTCTGCCTGGGTGCTGGGCCTAAATATATGACAATGGACTGTTGCAGTGGTGGCTGACGTGAAGCCTGATTCTCTGCTATGACATGCAGACTGATTCTCTGCTGACATGAAGCCAGATTCTCTGTTACGGGACCTCTCTCCTCTGCCTGGGTGCTGGGCCTAAATATATGACAATGGACTGTTGCAGTGGTGGCTGACGTGAAGCCTGATTCTCTGCTATGACATGCAGACTGATTCTCTGCTGACATGAAGCCAGATTCTCTGTTACGGGACCTCTCTCCTCTGCCTGGGTGCTGGGCCTAAATATATGACAATGGACTGTTGCAGTGGTGGCTGACGTGAAGCCTGATTCTCTGCTATGACATGCAGACTGATTCTCTGCTGACATGAAGCCAGATTCTCTGTTACGGGACCTCTCTCCTCTGCCTGGGTGCTGGGCCTAAATATATGACAATGGACTGTTGCAGTGGTGGCTGACGTGAAGCCTGATTCTCTGCTATGACATGCAGACTGATTCTCTGCTGACATGAAGCCAGATTCTCTGTTACGGGACCTCTCTCCTCTGCCTGGGTGCTGGGCCTAAATATATGACAATGGACTGTTACAGTGGTGGCTGACGTGAAGCCTGATTCTCTGCTATGACATGCAGACTGATTCTCTGCTGACATGAAGCCAGATTCTCTGTTACGGGACCTCTCTCCTCTGCCTGGGTGCTGGGCCTAAATATATGACAATGGACTGTTACAGTGGTGGCTGACGTGAAGCCTGATTCTCTGCTATGACATGCAGACTGATTCTCTGCTGACATGAAGCCAGATTCTCTGTTACGGGACCTCTCTCCTCTGCCTGGGTGCTGGGCCTAAATATATGACAATGGACTGTTGCAGTGGTGGCTGACGTGAAGCCTGATTCTCTGCTATGACATGCAGACTGATTCTCTGCTGACATGAAGCCAGATTCTCTGTTACGGGACCTCTCTCCTCTGCCTGGGTGCTGGGCCTAAATATATGACAATGGACTGTTGCAGTGGTGGCTGACGTGAAGCCTGATTCTCTGCTATGACATGCAGACTGATTCTCTGCTGACATGAAGCCAGATTCTCTGTTACGGGACCTCTCTCCTCTGCCTGGGTGCTGGGCCTAAATATATGACAATGGACTGTTGCAGTGGTGGCTGACGTGAAGCCTGATTCTCTGCTATGACATGCAGACTGATTCTCTGCTGACATGAAGCCAGATTCTCTGTTACGGGACCTCTCTCCTCTGCCTGGGTGCTGGGCCTAAATATATGACAATGGACTGTTGCAGTGGTGGCTGACGTGAAGCCTGATTCTCTGCTATGACATGCAGACTGATTCTCTGCTGACATGAAGCCAGATTCTCTGTTACGGGACCTCTCTCCTCTGCCTGGGTGCTGGGCCTAAATATATGACAATGGACTGTTGCAGTGGTGGCTGACGTGAAGCCTGATTCTCTGCTATGACATGCAGACTGATTCTCTGCTGACATGAAGCCAGATTCTCTGTTACGGGACCTCTCTCCTCTGCCTGGGTGCTGGGCCTAAATATATGACAATGGACTGTTGCAGTGGTGGCTGACGTGAAGCCTGATTCTCTGCTATGACATGCAGACTGATTCTCTGCTGACATGAAGCCAGATTCTCTGTTACGGGACCTCTCTCCTCTGCCTGGGTGCTGGGCCTAAATATATGACAATGGACTGTTGCAGTGGTGGCTGACGTGAAGCCTGATTCTCTGCTATGACATGCAGACTGATTCTCTGCTGACATGAAGCCAGATTCTCTGTTACGGGACCTCTCTCCTCTGCCTGGGTGCTGGGCCTAAATATATGACAATGGACTGTTGCAGTGGTGGCTGACGTGAAGCCTGATTCTCTGCTATGACATGCAGACTGATTCTCTGCTGACATGAAGCCAGATTCTCTGTTACGGGACCTCTCTCCTCTGCCTGGGTGCTGGGCCTAAATATATGACAATGGACTGTTGCAGTGGTGGCTGACGTGAAGCCTGATTCTCTGCTATGACATGCAGACTGATTCTCTGCTGACATGAAGCCAGATTCTCTGTTACGGGACCTCTCTCCTCTGCCTGGGTGCTGGGCCTAAATATATGACAATGGACTGTTGCAGTGGTGGCTGACGTGAAGCCTGATTCTCTGCTATGACATGCAGACTGATTCTCTGCTGACATGAAGCCAGATTCTCTGTTACGGGACCTCTCTCCTCTGCCTGGGTGCTGGGCCTAAATATATGACAATGGACTGTTGCAGTGGTGGCTGACGTGAAGCCTGATTCTCTGCTATGACATGCAGACTGATTCTCTGCTGACATGAAGCCAGATTCTCTGTTACGGGACCTCTCTCCTCTGCCTGGGTGCTGGGCCTAAATATATGACAATGGACTGTTGCAGTGGTGGCTGACGTGAAGCCTGATTCTCTGCTATGACATGCAGACTGATTCTCTGCTGACATGAAGCCAGATTCTCTGTTACGGGACCTCTCTCCTCTGCCTGGGTGCTGGGCCTAAATATATGACAATGGACTGTTGCAGTGGTGGCTGACGTGAAGCCTGATTCTCTGCTATGACATGCAGACTGATTCTCTGCTGACATGAAGCCAGATTCTCTGTTACGGGACCTCTCTCCTCTGCCTGGGTGCTGGGCCTAAATATATGACAATGGACTGTTGCAGTGGTGGCTGACGTGAAGCCTGATTCTCTGCTATGACATGCAGACTGATTCTCTGCTGACATGAAGCCAGATTCTCTGTTACGGGACCTCTCTCCTCTGCCTGGGTGCTGGGCCTAAATATATGACAATGGACTGTTGCAGTGGTGGCTGACGTGAAGCCTGATTCTCTGCTATGACATGCAGACTGATTCTCTGCTGACATGAAGCCAGATTCTCTGTTACGGGACCTCTCTCCTCTGCCTGGGTGCTGGGCCTAAATATATGACAATGGACTGTTGCAGTGGTGGCTGACGTGAAGCCTGATTCTCTGCTATGACATGCAGACTGATTCTCTGCTGACATGAAGCCAGATTCTCTGTTACGGGACCTCTCTCCTCTGCCTGGGTGCTGGGCCTAAATATATGACAATGGACTGTTGCAGTGGTGGCTGACGTGAAGCCTGATTCTCTGCTATGACATGCAGACTGATTCTCTGCTGACATGAAGCCAGATTCTCTGTTACGGGACCTCTCTCCTCTGCCTGGGTGCTGGGCCTAAATATATGACAATGGACTGTTGCAGTGGTGGCTGACGTGAAGCCTGATTCTCTGCTATGACATGCAGACTGATTCTCTGCTGACATGAAGCCAGATTCTCTGTTACGGGACCTCTCTCCTCTGCCTGGGTGCTGGGCCTAAATATATGACAATGGACTGTTGCAGTGGTGGCTGACGTGAAGCCTGATTCTCTGCTATGACATGCAGACTGATTCTCTGCTGACATGAAGCCAGATTCTCTGTTACGGGACCTCTCTCCTCTGCCTGGGTGCTGGGCCTAAATATATGACAATGGACTGTTGCAGTGGTGGCTGACGTGAAGCCTGATTCTCTGCTATGACATGCAGACTGATTCTCTGCTGACATGAAGCCAGATTCTCTGTTACGGGACCTCTCTCCTCTGCCTGGGTGCCTGGGCCTAAATATATGACAATGGACTGTTACAGTGGTGGCTGACGTGAAGCCTGATTCTCTGCTATGACATGCAGACTGATTCTCTGCTGACATGAAGCCAGATTCTCTGTTACGGGACCTCTCTCCTCTGCCTGGGTGCTGGGCCTAAATATATGACAATGGACTGTTACAGTGGTGGCTGACGTGAAGCCTGATTCTCTGCTATGACATGCAGACTGATTCTCTGCTGACATGAAGCCAGATTCTCTGTTACGGGACCTCTCTCCTCTGCCTGGGTGCTGGGCCTAAATATATGACAATGGACTGTTACAGTGGTGGCTGACGTGAAGCCTGATTCTCTGCTATGACATGCAGACTGATTCTCTGCTGACATGAAGCCAGATTCTCTGTTACGGGACCTCTCTCCTCTGCCTGGGTGCCTGGGCCTAAATATATGACAATGGACTGTTACAGTGGTGGCTGACGTGAAGCCTGATTCTCTGCTATGACATGCAGACTGATTCTCTGCTGACATGAAGCCAGATTCTCTGTTACGGGACCTCTCTCCTCTGCCTGGGTGCTGGGCCTAAATATATGACAATGGACTGTTGCAGTGGTGGCTGACGTGAAGCCTGATTCTCTGCTATGACATGCAGACTGATTCTCTGCTGACATGAAGCCAGATTCTCTGTTACGGGACCTCTCTCCTCTGCCTGGGTGCTGGGCCTAAATATATGACAATGGACTGTTACAGTGGTGGCTGACGTGAAGCCTGATTCTCTGCTATGACATGCAGACTGATTCTCTGCTGACATGAAGCCAGATTCTCTGTTACGGGACCTCTCTCCTCTGCCTGGGTGCCTGGGCCTAAATATATGACAATGGACTGTTACAGTGGTGGCTGACGTGAAGCCTGATTCTCTGCTATGACATGCAGACTGATTCTCTGCTGACATGAAGCCAGATTCTCTGTTACGGGACCTCTCTCCTCTGCCTGGGTGCCTGGGCCTAAATATATGACAATGGACTGTTACAGTGGTGGCTGACGTGAAGCCTGATTCTCTGCTATGACATGCAGACTGATTCTCTGCTGACATGAAGCCAGATTCTCTGTTACGGGACCTCTCTCCTCTGCCTGGGTGCCTGGGCCTAAATATATGACAATGGACTGTTACAGTGGTGGCTGACGTGAAGCCTGATTCTCTGCTATGACATGCAGACTGATTCTCTGCTGACATGAAGCCAGATTCTCTGTTACGGGACCTCTCTCCTCTGCCTGGGTGCCTGGGCCTAAATATATGACAATGGACTGTTGCAGTGGTGGCTGACGTGAAGCCTGATTCTCTGCTATGACATGCAGACTGATTCTCTGCTGACATGAAGCCAGATTCTCTGTTACGGGACCTCTCTCCTCTGCCTGGGTGCCTGGGCCTAAATATATGACAATGGACTGTTACAGTGGTGGCTGACGTGAAGCCTGATTCTCTGCTATGACATGCAGACTGATTCTCTGCTGACATGAAGCCAGATTCTCTGTTACGGGACCTCTCTCCTCTGCCTGGGTGCCTGGGCCTAAATATATGACAATGGACTGTTGCAGTGGTGGCTGACGTGAAGCCTGATTCTCTGCTATGACATGCAGACTGATTCTCTGCTGACATGAAGCCAGATTCTCTGTTACGGGACCTCTCTCCTCTGCCTGGGTGCTGGGCCTAAATATATGACAATGGACTGTTACAGTGGTGGCTGACGTGAAGCCTGATTCTCTGCTATGACATGCAGACTGATTCTCTGCTGACATGAAGCCAGATTCTCTGTTACGGGACCTCTCTCCTCTGCCTGGGTGCTGGGCCTAAATATATGACAATGGACTGTTGCAGTGGTGGCTGACGTGAAGCCTGATTCTCTGCTATGACATGCAGACTGATTCTCTGCTGACATGAAGCCAGATTCTCTGTTACGGGACCTCTCTCCTCTGCCTGGGTGCTGGGCCTAAATATATGACAATGGACTGTTGCAGTGGTGGCTGACGTGAAGCCTGATTCTCTGCTATGACATGCAGACTGATTCTCTGCTGACATGAAGCCAGATTCTCTGTTACGGGACCTCTCTCCTCTGCCTGGGTGCTGGGCCTAAATATATGACAATGGACTGTTACAGTGGTGGCTGACGTGAAGCCTGATTCTCTGCTATGACATGCAGACTGATTCTCTGCTGACATGAAGCCAGATTCTCTGTTACGGGACCTCTCTCCTCTGCCTGGGTGCTGGGCCTAAATATATGACAATGGACTGTTACAGTGGTGGCTGACGTGAAGCCTGATTCTCTGCTATGACATGCAGACTGATTCTCTGCTGACATGAAGCCAGATTCTCTGTTACGGGACCTCTCTCCTCTGCCTGGGTGCTGGGCCTAAATATATGACAATGGACTGTTGCAGTGGTGGCTGACGTGAAGCCTGATTCTCTGCTATGACATGCAGACTGATTCTCTGCTGACATGAAGCCAGATTCTCTGTTACGGGACCTCTCTCCTCTGCCTGGGTGCTGGGCCTAAATATATGACAATGGACTGTTGCAGTGGTGGCTGACGTGAAGCCTGATTCTCTGCTATGACATGCAGACTGATTCTCTGCTGACATGAAGCCAGATTCTCTGTTACGGGACCTCTCTCCTCTGCCTGGGTGCTGGGCCTAAATATATGACAATGGACTGTTGCAGTGGTGGCTGACGTGAAGCCTGATTCTCTGCTATGACATGCAGACTGATTCTCTGCTGACATGAAGCCAGATTCTCTGTTACGGGACCTCTCTCCTCTGCCTGGGTGCTGGGCCTAAATATATGACAATGGACTGTTGCAGTGGTGGCTGACGTGAAGCCTGATTCTCTGCTATGACATGCAGACTGATTCTCTGCTGACATGAAGCCAGATTCTCTGTTACGGGACCTCTCTCCTCTGCCTGGGTGCTGGGCCTAAATATATGACAATGGACTGTTGCAGTGGTGGCTGACGTGAAGCCTGATTCTCTGCTATGACATGCAGACTGATTCTCTGCTGACATGAAGCCAGATTCTCTGTTACGGGACCTCTCTCCTCTGCCTGGGTGCTGGGCCTAAATATATGACAATGGACTGTTGCAGTGGTGGCTGACGTGAAGCCTGATTCTCTGCTATGACATGCAGACTGATTCTCTGCTGACATGAAGCCAGATTCTCTGTTACGGGACCTCTCTCCTCTGCCTGGGTGCTGGGCCTAAATATATGACAATGGACTGTTGCAGTGGTGGCTGACGTGAAGCCTGATTCTCTGCTATGACATGCAGACTGATTCTCTGCTGACATGAAGCCAGATTCTCTGTTACGGGACCTCTCTCCTCTGCCTGGGTGCTGGGCCTAAATATATGACAATGGACTGTTGCAGTGGTGGCTGACGTGAAGCCTGATTCTCTGCTATGACATGCAGACTGATTCTCTGCTGACATGAAGCCAGATTCTCTGTTACGGGACCTCTCTCCTCTGCCTGGGTGCTGGGCCTAAATATATGACAATGGACTGTTGCAGTGGTGGCTGACGTGAAGCCTGATTCTCTGCTATGACATGCAGACTGATTCTCTGCTGACATGAAGCCAGATTCTCTGTTACGGGACCTCTCTCCTCTGCCTGGGTGCTGGGCCTAAATATATGACAATGGACTGTTGCAGTGGTGGCTGACGTGAAGCCTGATTCTCTGCTATGACATGCAGACTGATTCTCTGCTGACATGAAGCCAGATTCTCTGTTACGGGACCTCTCTCCTCTGCCTGGGTGCTGGGCCTAAATATATGACAATGGACTGTTGCAGTGGTGGCTGACGTGAAGCCTGATTCTCTGCTATGACATGCAGACTGATTCTCTGCTGACATGAAGCCAGATTCTCTGTTACGGGACCTCTCTCCTCTGCCTGGGTGCTGGGCCTAAATATATGACAATGGACTGTTGCAGTGGTGGCTGACGTGAAGCCTGATTCTCTGCTATGACATGCAGACTGATTCTCTGCTGACATGAAGCCAGATTCTCTGTTACGGGACCTCTCTCCTCTGCCTGGGTGCTGGGCCTAAATATATGACAATGGACTGTTGCAGTGGTGGCTGACGTGAAGCCTGATTCTCTGCTATGACATGCAGACTGATTCTCTGCTGACATGAAGCCAGATTCTCTGTTACGGGACCTCTCTCCTCTGCCTGGGTGCTGGGCCTAAATATATGACAATGGACTGTTGCAGTGGTGGCTGACGTGAAGCCTGATTCTCTGCTATGACATGCAGACTGATTCTCTGCTGACATGAAGCCAGATTCTCTGTTACGGGACCTCTCTCCTCTGCCTGGGTGCTGGGCCTAAATATATGACAATGGACTGTTGCAGTGGTGGCTGACGTGAAGCCTGATTCTCTGCTATGACATGCAGACTGATTCTCTGCTGACATGAAGCCAGATTCTCTGTTACGGGACCTCTCTCCTCTGCCTGGGTGCTGGGCCTAAATATATGACAATGGACTGTTGCAGTGGTGGCTGACGTGAAGCCTGATTCTCTGCTATGACATGCAGACTGATTCTCTGCTGACATGAAGCCAGATTCTCTGTTACGGGACCTCTCTCCTCTGCCTGGGTGCTGGGCCTAAATATATGACAATGGACTGTTGCAGTGGTGGCTGACGTGAAGCCTGATTCTCTGCTATGACATGCAGACTGATTCTCTGCTGACATGAAGCCAGATTCTCTGTTACGGGACCTCTCTCCTCTGCCTGGGTGCTGGGCCTAAATATATGACAATGGACTGTTGCAGTGGTGGCTGACGTGAAGCCTGATTCTCTGCTATGACATGCAGACTGATTCTCTGCTGACATGAAGCCAGATTCTCTGTTACGGGACCTCTCTCCTCTGCCTGGGTGCTGGGCCTAAATATATGACAATGGACTGTTACAGTGGTGGCTGACGTGAAGCCTGATTCTCTGCTATGACATGCAGACTGATTCTCTGCTGACATGAAGCCAGATTCTCTGTTACGGGACCTCTCTCCTCTGCCTGGGTGCTGGGCCTAAATATATGACAATGGACTGTTGCAGTGGTGGCTGACGTGAAGCCTGATTCTCTGCTATGACATGCAGACTGATTCTCTGCTGACATGAAGCCAGATTCTCTGTTACGGGACCTCTCTCCTCTGCCTGGGTGCTGGGCCTAAATATATGACAATGGACTGTTGCAGTGGTGGCTGACGTGAAGCCTGATTCTCTGCTATGACATGCAGACTGATTCTCTGCTGACATGAAGCCAGATTCTCTGTTACGGGACCTCTCTCCTCTGCCTGGGTGCTGGGCCTAAATATATGACAATGGACTGTTGCAGTGGTGGCTGACGTGAAGCCTGATTCTCTGCTATGACATGCAGACTGATTCTCTGCTGACATGAAGCCAGATTCTCTGTTACGGGACCTCTCTCCTCTGCCTGGGTGCTGGGCCTAAATATATGACAATGGACTGTTACAGTGGTGGCTGACGTGAAGCCTGATTCTCTGCTATGACATGCAGACTGATTCTCTGCTGACATGAAGCCAGATTCTCTGTTACGGGACCTCTCTCCTCTGCCTGGGTGCTGGGCCTAAATATATGACAATGGACTGTTACAGTGGTGGCTGACGTGAAGCCTGATTCTCTGCTATGACATGCAGACTGATTCTCTGCTGACATGAAGCCAGATTCTCTGTTACGGGACCTCTCTCCTCTGCCTGGGTGCTGGGCCTAAATATATGACAATGGACTGTTGCAGTGGTGGCTGACGTGAAGCCTGATTCTCTGCTATGACATGCAGACTGATTCTCTGCTGACATGAAGCCAGATTCTCTGTTACGGGACCTCTCTCCTCTGCCTGGGTGCTGGGCCTAAATATATGACAATGGACTGTTGCAGTGGTGGCTGACGTGAAGCCTGATTCTCTGCTATGACATGCAGACTGATTCTCTGCTGACATGAAGCCAGATTCTCTGTTACGGGACCTCTCTCCTCTGCCTGGGTGCTGGGCCTAAATATATGACAATGGACTGTTGCAGTGGTGGCTGACGTGAAGCCTGATTCTCTGCTATGACATGCAGACTGATTCTCTGCTGACATGAAGCCAGATTCTCTGTTACGGGACCTCTCTCCTCTGCCTGGGTGCTGGGCCTAAATATATGACAATGGACTGTTGCAGTGGTGGCTGACGTGAAGCCTGATTCTCTGCTATGACATGCAGACTGATTCTCTGCTGACATGAAGCCAGATTCTCTGTTACGGGACCTCTCTCCTCTGCCTGGGTGCTGGGCCTAAATATATGACAATGGACTGTTACAGTGGTGGCTGACGTGAAGCCTGATTCTCTGCTATGACATGCAGACTGATTCTCTGCTGACATGAAGCCAGATTCTCTGTTACGGGACCTCTCTCCTCTGCCTGGGTGCTGGGCCTAAATATATGACAATGGACTGTTACAGTGGTGGCTGACGTGAAGCCTGATTCTCTGCTATGACATGCAGACTGATTCTCTGCTGACATGAAGCCAGATTCTCTGTTACGGGACCTCTCTCCTCTGCCTGGGTGCTGGGCCTAAATATATGACAATGGACTGTTGCAGTGGTGGCTGACGTGAAGCCTGATTCTCTGCTATGACATGCAGACTGATTCTCTGCTGACATGAAGCCAGATTCTCTGTTACGGGACCTCTCTCCTCTGCCTGGGTGCTGGGCCTAAATATATGACAATGGACTGTTACAGTGGTGGCTGACGTGAAGCCTGATTCTCTGCTATGACATGCAGACTGATTCTCTGCTGACATGAAGCCAGATTCTCTGTTACGGGACCTCTCTCCTCTGCCTGGGTGCTGGGCCTAAATATATGACAATGGACTGTTGCAGTGGTGGCTGACGTGAAGCCTGATTCTCTGCTATGACATGCAGACTGATTCTCTGCTGACATGAAGCCAGATTCTCTGTTACGGGACCTCTCTCCTCTGCCTGGGTGCTGGGCCTAAATATATGACAATGGACTGTTGCAGTGGTGGCTGACGTGAAGCCTGATTCTCTGCTATGACATGCAGACTGATTCTCTGCTGACATGAAGCCAGATTCTCTGTTACGGGACCTCTCTCCTCTGCCTGGGTGCTGGGCCTAAATATATGACAATGGACTGTTGCAGTGGTGGCTGACGTGAAGCCTGATTCTCTGCTATGACATGCAGACTGATTCTCTGCTGACATGAAGCCAGATTCTCTGTTACGGGACCTCTCTCCTCTGCCTGGGTGCTGGGCCTAAATATATGACAATGGACTGTTGCAGTGGTGGCTGACGTGAAGCCTGATTCTCTGCTATGACATGCAGACTGATTCTCTGCTGACATGAAGCCAGATTCTCTGTTACGGGACCTCTCTCCTCTGCCTGGGTGCTGGGCCTAAATATATGACAATGGACTGTTGCAGTGGTGGCTGACGTGAAGCCTGATTCTCTGCTATGACATGCAGACTGATTCTCTGCTGACATGAAGCCAGATTCTCTGTTACGGGACCTCTCTCCTCTGCCTGGGTGCTGGGCCTAAATATATGACAATGGACTGTTACAGTGGTGGCTGACGTGAAGCCTGATTCTCTGCTATGACATGCAGACTGATTCTCTGCTGACATGAAGCCAGATTCTCTGTTACGGGACCTCTCTCCTCTGCCTGGGTGCTGGGCCTAAATATATGACAATGGACTGTTACAGTGGTGGCTGACGTGAAGCCTGATTCTCTGCTATGACATGCAGACTGATTCTCTGCTGACATGAAGCCAGATTCTCTGTTACGGGACCTCTCTCCTCTGCCTGGGTGCTGGGCCTAAATATATGACAATGGACTGTTGCAGTGGTGGCTGACGTGAAGCCTGATTCTCTGCTATGACATGCAGACTGATTCTCTGCTGACATGAAGCCAGATTCTCTGTTACGGGACCTCTCTCCTCTGCCTGGGTGCTGGGCCTAAATATATGACAATGGACTGTTGCAGTGGTGGCTGACGTGAAGCCTGATTCTCTGCTATGACATGCAGACTGATTCTCTGCTGACATGAAGCCAGATTCTCTGTTACGGGACCTCTCTCCTCTGCCTGGGTGCTGGGCCTAAATATATGACAATGGACTGTTGCAGTGGTGGCTGACGTGAAGCCTGATTCTCTGCTATGACATGCAGACTGATTCTCTGCTGACATGAAGCCAGATTCTCTGTTACGGGACCTCTCTCCTCTGCCTGGGTGCTGGGCCTAAATATATGACAATGGACTGTTGCAGTGGTGGCTGACGTGAAGCCTGATTCTCTGCTATGACATGCAGACTGATTCTCTGCTGACATGAAGCCAGATTCTCTGTTACGGGACCTCTCTCCTCTGCCTGGGTGCTGGGCCTAAATATATGACAATGGACTGTTGCAGTGGTGGCTGACGTGAAGCCTGATTCTCTGCTATGACATGCAGACTGATTCTCTGCTGACATGAAGCCAGATTCTCTGTTACGGGACCTCTCTCCTCTGCCTGGGTGCTGGGCCTAAATATATGACAATGGACTGTTGCAGTGGTGGCTGACGTGAAGCCTGATTCTCTGCTATGACATGCAGACTGATTCTCTGCTGACATGAAGCCAGATTCTCTGTTACGGGACCTCTCTCCTCTGCCTGGGTGCTGGGCCTAAATATATGACAATGGACTGTTGCAGTGGTGGCTGACGTGAAGCCTGATTCTCTGCTATGACATGCAGACTGATTCTCTGCTGACATGAAGCCAGATTCTCTGTTACGGGACCTCTCTCCTCTGCCTGGGTGCTGGGCCTAAATATATGACAATGGACTGTTGCAGTGGTGGCTGACGTGAAGCCTGATTCTCTGCTATGACATGTTACGGGACCTCTCTCCTCTGCCTGGGTGCTGGGCCTAAATATCTGACAATGGACTGTTGCAGTGGTGGCTGACGTGAAGCCTGATTCTCTGCTATGACATGCAGACTGATTCTCTGCTGACATGAAGCCAGATTCTCTGTTACGGGACCTCTCTCCTCTGCCTGGGTGCTGGGCCTAAATATATGACAATGGACTGTTGCAGTGGTGGCTGACGTGAAGCCTGATTCTCTGCTATGACATGCAGACTGATTCTCTGCTGACATGAAGCCAGATTCTCTGTTACGGGACCTCTCTCCTCTGCCTGGGTGCTGGGCCTAAATATATGACAATGGACTGTTGCAGTGGTGGCTGACGTGAAGCCTGATTCTCTGCTATGACATGCAGACTGATTCTCTGCTGACATGAAGCCAGATTCTCTGTTACGGGACCTCTCTCCTCTGCCTGGGTGCTGGGCCTAAATATATGACAATGGACTGTTACAGTGGTGGCTGACGTGAAGCCTGATTCTCTGCTATGACATGCAGACTGATTCTCTGCTGACATGAAGCCAGATTCTCTGTTACGGGACCTCTCTCCTCTGCCTGGGTGCTGGGCCTAAATATATGACAATGGACTGTTGCAGTGGTGGCTGACGTGAAGCCTGATTCTCTGCTATGACATGCAGACTGATTCTCTGCTGACATGAAGCCAGATTCTCTGTTACGGGACCTCTCTCCTCTGCCTGGGTGCTGGGCCTAAATATATGACAATGGACTGTTGCAGTGGTGGCTGACGTGAAGCCTGATTCTCTGCTATGACATGCAGACTGATTCTCTGCTGACATGAAGCCAGATTCTCTGTTACGGGACCTCTCTCCTCTGCCTGGGTGCTGGGCCTAAATATATGACAATGGACTGTTGCAGTGGTGGCTGACGTGAAGCCTGATTCTCTGCTATGACATGCAGACTGATTCTCTGCTGACATGAAGCCAGATTCTCTGTTACGGGACCTCTCTCCTCTGCCTGGGTGCTGGGCCTAAATATATGACAATGGACTGTTGCAGTGGTGGCTGACGTGAAGCCTGATTCTCTGCTATGACATGCAGACTGATTCTCTGCTGACATGAAGCCAGATTCTCTGTTACGGGACCTCTCTCCTCTGCCTGGGTGCTGGGCCTAAATATATGACAATGGACTGTTGCAGTGGTGGCTGACGTGAAGCCTGATTCTCTGCTATGACATGCAGACTGATTCTCTGCTGACATGAAGCCAGATTCTCTGTTACGGGACCTCTCTCCTCTGCCTGGGTGCTGGGCCTAAATATATGACAATGGACTGTTGCAGTGGTGGCTGACGTGAAGCCTGATTCTCTGCTATGACATGCAGACTGATTCTCTGCTGACATGAAGCCAGATTCTCTGTTACGGGACCTCTCTCCTCTGCCTGGGTGCTGGGCCTAAATATATGACAATGGACTGTTACAGTGGTGGCTGACGTGAAGCCTGATTCTCTGCTATGACATGCAGACTGATTCTCTGCTGACATGAAGCCAGATTCTCTGTTACGGGACCTCTCTCCTCTGCCTGGGTGCTGGGCCTAAATATATGACAATGGACTGTTGCAGTGGTGGCTGACGTGAAGCCTGATTCTCTGCTATGACATGCAGACTGATTCTCTGCTGACATGAAGCCAGATTCTCTGTTACGGGACCTCTCTCCTCTGCCTGGGTGCTGGGCCTAAATATATGACAATGGACTGTTGCAGTGGTGGCTGACGTGAAGCCTGATTCTCTGCTATGACATGCAGACTGATTCTCTGCTGACATGAAGCCAGATTCTCTGTTACGGGACCTCTCTCCTCTGCCTGGGTGCTGGGCCTAAATATATGACAATGGACTGTTGCAGTGGTGGCTGACGTGAAGCCTGATTCTCTGCTATGACATGCAGACTGATTCTCTGCTGACATGAAGCCAGATTCTCTGTTACGGGACCTCTCTCCTCTGCCTGGGTGCTGGGCCTAAATATATGACAATGGACTGTTGCAGTGGTGGCTGACGTGAAGCCTGATTCTCTGCTATGACATGCAGACTGATTCTCTGCTGACATGAAGCCAGATTCTCTGTTACGGGACCTCTCTCCTCTGCCTGGGTGCTGGGCCTAAATATATGACAATGGACTGTTGCAGTGGTGGCTGACGTGAAGCCTGATTCTCTGCTATGACATGCAGACTGATTCTCTGCTGACATGAAGCCAGATTCTCTGTTACGGGACCTCTCTCCTCTGCCTGGGTGCTGGGCCTAAATATATGACAATGGACTGTTGCAGTGGTGGCTGACGTGAAGCCTGATTCTCTGCTATGACATGCAGACTGATTCTCTGCTGACATGAAGCCAGATTGCTCTGTTACGGGACCTCTCTCCTCTGCCTGGGTGCTGGGCCTAAATTATGACAATGGACTGTTGCAGTGGTGGCTGACGTGAAGCCTGATTCTCTGCTATGACATGCAGACTGATTCTCTGCTGACATGAAGCCAGATTCTCTGTTACGGGACCTCTCTCCTCTGCCTGGGTGCTGGGCCTAAATATATGACAATGGACTGTTGCAGTGGTGGCTGACGTGAAGCCTGATTCTCTGCTATGACATGCAGACTGATTCTCTGCTGACATGAAGCCAGATTGCTCTGTTACGGGACCTCTCTCCTCTGCCTGGGTGCTGGGCCTAAATATATGACAATGGACTGTTGCAGTGGTGGCTGACGTGAAGCCTGATTCTCTGCTATGACATGCAGACTGATTCTCTGCTGACATGAAGCCAGATTGCTCTGTTACGGGACCTCTCTCCTCTGCCTGGGTGCTGGGCCTAAATATATGACAATGGACTGTTGCAGTGGTGGCTGACGTGAAGCCTGATTCTCTGCTATGACATGCAGACTGATTCTCTGCTGACATGAAGCCAGATTCTCTGTTACGGGACCTCTCTCCTCTGCCTGGGTGCTGGGCCTAAATATATGACAATGGACTGTTGCAGTGGTGGCTGACGTGAAGCCTGATTCTCTGCTATGACATGCAGACTGATTCTCTGCTGACATGAAGCCAGATTCTCTGTTACGGGACCTCTCTCCTCTGCCTGGGTGCTGGGCCTAAATATATGACAATGGACTGTTGCAGTGGTGGCTGACGTGAAGCCTGATTCTCTGCTATGACATGCAGACTGATTCTCTGCTGACATGAAGCCAGATTCTCTGTTACGGGACCTCTCTCCTCTGCCTGGGTGCTGGGCCTAAATTATGACAATGGACTGTTGCAGTGGTGGGTGACGTGAAGCCTGATTCTCTGCTATGACATGCAGACTGATTCTCTGCTGACATGAAGCCAGATTGTCTGTTACGGGACCTCTCTCCTCTGCCTGGGTGCTGGGCCTAAATTATATGACAATGGACTGTTGCAGTGGTGGCTGACGTGAAGCCTGATTCTCTGCTATGACATGCAGACTGATTCTCTGCTGACATGAAGCCAGATTCTCTGTTACGGGACCTCTCTCCTCTGCCTGGGTGCTGGGCCTAAATATATGACAATGGACTGTTGCAGTGGTGGCTGACGTGAAGCCTGATTCTCTGCTATGACATGCAGACTGATTCTCTGCTGACATGAAGCCAGATTCTCTGTTACGGGACCTCTCTCCTCTGCCTGGGTGCTGGGCCTAAATATATGCCAATGGACTGTTGCAGTGGTGGCTGACGTGAAGCCTGATTCTCTGCTATGACATGCAGACTGATTCTCTGCTGACATGAAGCCAGATTCTCTGTTACGGGACCTCTCTCCTCTGCCTGGGTGCTGGGCCTAAATATATGACAATGGACTGTTGCAGTGGTGGCTGACGTGAAGCCTGATTCTCTGCTATGACATGCAGACTGATTCTCTGCTGACATGAAGCCAGATTCTCTGTTACGGGACCTCTCTCCTCTGCCTGGGTGCTGGGCCTAAATATATGACAATGGACTGTTGCAGTGGTGGCTGACGTGAAGCCTGATTCTCTGCTATGACATGCAGACTGATTCTCTGCTGACATGAAGCCAGATTCTCTGTTACGGGACCTCTCTCCTCTGCCTGGGTGCTGGGCCTAAATATATGCCAATGGACTGTTGCAGTGGTGGCTGACGTGAAGCCTGATTCTCTGCTATGACATGCAGACTGATTCTCTGCTGACATGAAGCCAGATTCTCTGTTACGGGACCTCTCTCCTCTGCCTGGGTGCTGGGCCTAAATATATGCCAATGGACTGTTGCAGTGGTGGCTGACGTGAAGCCTGATTCTCTGCTATGACATGCAGACTGATTCTCTGCTGACATGAAGCCAGATTCTCTGTTACGGGACCTCTCTCCTCTGCCTGGGTGCTGGGCCTAAATATATGACAATGGACTGTTGCAGTGGTGGCTGACGTGAAGCCTGATTCTCTGCTATGACATGCAGACTGATTCTCTGCTGACATGAAGCCAGATTCTCTGTTACGGGACCTCTCTCCTCTGCCTGGGTGCTGGGCCTAAATATATGACAATGGACTGTTGCAGTGGTGGCTGACGTGAAGCCTGATTCTCTGCTATGACATGCAGACTGATTCTCTGCTGACATGAAGCCAGATTCTCTGTTACGGGACCTCTCTCCTCTGCCTGGGTGCTGGGCCTAAATATATGACAATGGACTGTTGCAGTGGTGGCTGACGTGAAGCCTGATTCTCTGCTATGACATGCAGACTGATTCTCTGCTGACATGAAGCCAGATTCTCTGTTACGGGACCTCTCTCCTCTGCCTGGGTGCTGGGCCTAAATATATGACAATGGACTGTTGCAGTGGTGGGTGACGTGAAGCCTGATTCTCTGCTATGACATGAAGACTGATTCTCTGCTGACATGAAGCCAGATTGTCTGTTACGGGACCTCTCTCCTCTGCCTGGGTGCTGGGCCTAAATATATGACAATGGACTGTTGCAGTGGTGGCTGACGTGAAGCCTGATTCTCTGCTATGACATGCAGACTGATTCTCTGCTGACATGAAGCCAGATTGTCTGTTACGGGACCTCTCTCCTCTGCCTGGGTGCTGGGCCTAAATTATGACAATGGACTGTTGCAGTGGTGGGTGACGTGAAGCCTGATTCTCTGCTATGACATGCAGACTGATTCTCTGCTGACATGAAGCCAGATTGTCTGTTACGGGACCTCTCTCCTCTGCCTGGGTGCTGGGCCTAAATTTATGACAATGGACTGTTGCAGTGGTGGCTGACGTGAAGCCTGATTCTCTGCTATGACATGCAGACTGATTCTCTGCTGACATGAAGCCAGATTCTCTGTTACGGGACCTCTCTCCTCTGCCTGGGTGCTGGGCCTAAATATATGCCAATGGACTGTTGCAGTGGTGGCTGACGTGAAGCCTGATTCTCTGCTATGACATGCAGACTGATTCTCTGCTGACATGAAGCCAGATTCTCTGTTACGGGACCTCTCTCCTCTGCCTGGGTGCTGGGCCTAAATATATGACAATGGACTGTTGCAGTGGTGGCTGACGTGAAGCCTGATTCTCTGCTATGACATGCAGACTGATTCTCTGCTGACATGAAGCCAGATTCTCTGTTACGGGACCTCTCTCCTCTGCCTGGGTGCTGGGCCTAAATATATGCCAATGGACTGTTGCAGTGGTGGCTGACGTGAAGCCTGATTCTCTGCTATGACATGCAGACTGATTCTCTGCTGACATGAAGCCAGATTGTCTGTTACGGGACCTCTCTCCTCTGCCTGGGTGCTGGGCCTAAATATATGACAATGGACTGTTGCAGTGGTGGCTGACGTGAAGCCTGATTCTCTGCTATGACATGCAGACTGATTCTCTGCTGACATGAAGCCAGATTGTCTGTTACGGGACCTCTCTCCTCTGCCTGGGTGCTGGGCCTAAATATATGACAATGGACTGTTGCAGTGGTGGCTGACGTGAAGCCTGATTCTCTGCTATGACATGCAGACTGATTCTCTGCTGACATGAAGCCAGATTGTCTGTTACGGGACCTCTCTCCTCTGCCTGGGTGCTGGGCCTAAATATATGCCAATGGACTGTTGCAGTGGTGGCTGACGTGAAGCCTGATTCTCTGCTATGACATGCAGACTGATTCTCTGCTGACATGAAGCCAGATTGTCTGTTACGGGACCTCTCTCCTCTGCCTGGGTGCTGGGCCTAAATATATGCCAATGGACTGTTGCAGTGGTGGCTGACGTGAAGCCTGATTCTCTGCTATGACATGCAGACTGATTCTCTGCTGACATGAAGCCAGATTGTCTGTTACGGGACCTCTCTCCTCTGCCTGGGTGCTGGGCCTAAATATATGACAATGGACTGTTGCAGTGGTGGCTGACGTGAAGCCTGATTCTCTGCTATGACATGCAGACTGATTCTCTGCTGACATGAAGCCAGATTGTCTGTTACGGGACCTCTCTCCTCTGCCTGGGTGCTGGGCCTAAATATATGCCAATGGACTGTTGCAGTGGTGGCTGACGTGAAGCCTGATTCTCTGCTATGACATGCAGACTGATTCTCTGCTGACATGAAGCCAGATTGTCTGTTACGGGACCTCTCTCCTCTGCCTGGGTGCTGGGCCTAAATATATGACAATGGACTGTTGCAGTGGTGGCTGACGTGAAGCCTGATTCTCTGCTATGACATGCAGACTGATTCTCTGCTGACATGAAGCCAGATTGTCTGTTACGGGACCTCTCTCCTCTGCCTGGGTGCTGGGCCTAAATATATGACAATGGACTGTTGCAGTGGTGGCTGACGTGAAGCCTGATTCTCTGCTATGACATGCAGACTGATTCTCTGCTGACATGAAGCCAGATTGTCTGTTACGGGACCTCTCTCCTCTGCCTGTGTGCTGGGCCTAAATATATGCCAATGGACTGTTGCAGTGGTGGCTGACGTGAAGCCTCATTCTCTGCTATGACATGCAGACTAATTCTCTGCTGACATGAAGCCAGATTGTCTGTTACGGGACCTTTCTCCTCTGCCTGTGTTCTGGGCCTAAATATATGCCAATGGACTGTTTCAGTGGTGGCTGACGTGAAGCCTCATTCTCTGCTATGACATGCAGACTGATTCTCT
Source organism: Bufo gargarizans (assembly GCF_014858855.1). NCBI lineage: Eukaryota > Metazoa > Chordata > Amphibia > Anura > Bufonidae > Bufo > Bufo gargarizans. The sequence goes on from NC_058082.1 coordinate 182,191,691, forward strand.
GCTGACATGAAGCCAGATTGTCTGTTACGGGACCTCTCTCCTCTGCCTGGGTGCTGGGCCTAAATATATGCCAATGGACTGTTGCAGTGGTGGGTGACGTGAAGCCTCATTCTCTGCTATGACATGCAGACTAATTCTCTGCTGACATGAAGCCAGATTGTCTGTTACGGGACCTCTCTCCACTGCCTGGGTGCTTGGCCTAAACTTATGAAAATGGACTGTTGCAGTGGTGGGTGACGTAAAGCCTGATTGTCTGTTACTGGACCTCTCTCCTCTGCCTGGGTGCTGGGCCTAAATATCTGACAATGGACTGTTGCATTGGTGGCTGACGTGAAGCCTGATTCTCTGCTATGATATGAAGACTGATTCTCTGCTGACATGAAGCCAGATTGTCTGTTACGGGACCTCTCTCCTCTGCCTGGGTGCTGGGCCTAAATTTATGACAATGGACTGTTGCAGTGGTGGCTGACGTGAAGCCTGATTCTCTGCTATGACATGCAGACTGATTCTCTGCTGACATGAAGCCAGATTGTCTGTTACAGGACCTCTCTCCTCTGCCTGGGTGCTGGGCCTAAATTTATGACAATGGACTGTTGCAGTGGTGGCTGACGTGAAGCCTGATTCTCTGCTATGACATGCAGACTGATTCTCTGCTGACATGAAGCCAGATTGTCTGTTACGGGACCTCTCTCCTCTGCCTGGGTGCTGGGCCTAAATTTATGAAAATGGACTCTTACAGTGGTGGGTGACGTGAAGCCTGATTCTCTGCTATGACATGCAGACTGATTCTCTGCTGACATGAAGCCAGATTGTCTGTTACGGGACCTCTCTCCTCTGCCTGGGTGCTGGGCCTAAATATATGACAATGGACTGTTGCAGTGGTGGCTGACGTGAAGCCTGATTCTCTGCTATGACATGCAGACTGATTCTCTGCTGACATGAAGCCAGATTGTCTGTTACGGGACCTCTCTCCTCTGCCTGGGTGCTGGGCCTAAATATATGCCAATGGACTGTTGCAGTGGTGGCTGACGTGAAGCCTGATTCTCTGCTATGACATGCAGACTGATTCTCTGCTGACATGAAGCCAGATTGTCTGTTACGGGACCTCTCTCCTCTGCCTGGGTGCTGGGCCTAAATATATGACAATGGACTGTTGCAGTGGTGGCTGACGTGAAGCCTGATTCTCTGCTATGACATGCAGACTGATTCTCTGCTGACATGAAGCCAGATTGCTCTGTTACGGGACCTCTCTCCTCTGCCTGGGTGCTGGGCCTAAATATATGACAATGGACTGTTGCAGTGGTGGCTGACGTGAAGCCTGATTCTCTGCTATGATATGAAGACTGATTCTCTGCTGACATGAAGCCAGATTGTCTGTTACGGGACCTCTCTCCTCTGCCTGGGTGCTGGGCCTAAATTTATGACAATGGACTGTTGCAGTGGTGGCTGACGTGAAGCCTGATTCTCTGCTATGACATGCAGACTGATTCTCTGCTGACATGAAGCCAGATTGTCTGTTACGGGACCTCTCTCCTCTGCCTGGGTGCTGGGCCTAAATATCTGACAATGGACTGTTGCATTGGTGGCTGACGTGAAGCCTGATTCTCTGCTATGATATGAAGACTGATTCTCTGCTGACATGAAGCCAGATTGTCTGTTACGGGACCTCTCTCCTCTGCCTGGGTGCTGGGCCTAAATTTATGACAATGGACTGTTGCAGTGGTGGCTGACGTGAAGCCTGATTCTCTGCTATGACATGCAGACTGATTCTCTGCTGACATGAAGCCAGATTGTCTGTTACGGGACCTCTCTCCTCTGCCTGGGTGCTGGGCCTAAATTATGACAATGGACTGTTGCAGTGGTGGCTGACGTGAAGCCTGATTCTCTGCTATGACATGCAGACTGATTCTCTGCTGACATGAAGCCAGATTCTCTGTTACGGGACCTCTCTCCTCTGCCTGGGTGCTGGGCCTAAATATATGACAATGGACTGTTGCAGTGGTGGCTGACGTGAAGCCTGATTCTCTGCTATGACATGCAGACTGATTCTCTGCTGACATGAAGCCAGATTGTCTGTTACGGGACCTCTCTCCTCTGCCTGGGTGCTGGGCCTAAATATATGACAATGGACTGTTGCAGTGGTGGCTGACGTGAAGCCTGATTCTCTGCTATGACATGCAGACTGATTCTCTGCTGACATGAAGCCAGATTGTCTGTTACGGGACCTCTCTCCTCTGCCTGGGTGCTGGGCCTAAATATATGACAATGGACTGTTGCAGTGGTGGCTGACGTGAAGCCTGATTCTCTGCTATGACATGCAGACTGATTCTCTGCTGACATGAAGCCAGATTGTCTGTTACGGGACCTCTCTCCTCTGCCTGGGTGCTGGGCCTAAATATATGACAATGGACTGTTGCAGTGGTGGCTGACGTGAAGCCTGATTCTCTGCTATGACATGCAGACTGATTCTCTGCTGACATGAAGCCAGATTGTCTGTTACGGGACCTCTCTCCTCTGCCTGGGTGCTGGGCCTAAATATATGACAATGGACTGTTGCAGTGGTGGCTGACGTGAAGCCTGATTCTCTGCTATGACATGCAGACTGATTCTCTGCTGACATGAAGCCAGATTGCTCTGTTACGGGACCTCTCTCCTCTGCCTGGGTGCTGGGCCTAAATATATGACAATGGACTGTTGCAGTGGTGGCTGACGTGAAGCCTGATTCTCTGCTATGACATGCAGACTGATTCTCTGCTGACATGAAGCCAGATTGTCTGTTACGGGACCTCTCTCCTCTGCCTGGGTGCTGGGCCTAAATATATGACAATGGACTGTTGCAGTGGTGGCTGACGTGAAGCCTGATTCTCTGCTATGACATGCAGACTGATTCTCTGCTGACATGAAGCCAGATTGTCTGTTACGGGACCTCTCTCCTCTGCCTGGGTGCTGGGCCTAAATTATGACAATGGACTGTTGCAGTGGTGGCTGACGTGAAGCCTGATTCTCTGCTATGACATGCAGACTGATTCTCTGCTGACATGAAGCCAGATTGTCTGTTACGGGACCTCTCTCCTCTGCCTGGGTGCTGGGCCTAAATTATGACAATGGACTGTTGCAGTGGTGGCTGACGTGAAGCCTGATTCTCTGCTATGACATGCAGACTGATTCTCTGCTGACATGAAGCCAGATTGTCTGTTACGGGACCTCTCTCCTCTGCCTGGGTGCTGGGCCTAAATATATGACAATGGACTGTTGCAGTGGTGGCTGACGTGAAGCCTGATTCTCTGCTATGACATGCAGACTGATTCTCTGCTGACATGAAGCCAGATTGTCTGTTACGGGACCTCTCTCCTCTGCCTGGGTGCTGGGCCTAAATTTATGACAATGGACTGTTGCAGTGGTGGCTGACGTGAAGCCTGATTCTCTGCTATGACATGCAGACTGATTCTCTGCTGACATGAAGCCAGATTGTCTGTTACAGGACCTCTCTCCTCTGCCTGGGTGCTGGGCCTAAATTATGACAATGGACTGTTGCAGTGGTGGCTGACGTGAAGCCTGATTCTCTGCTATGACATGCAGACTGATTCTCTGCTGACATGAAGCCAGATTGTCTGTTACGGGACCTCTCTCCTCTGCCTGGGTGCTGGGCCTAAATTTATGAAAATGGACTCTTACAGTGGTGGGTGACGTGAAGCCTGATTCTCTGCTATGATATGAAGACTGATTCTCTGCTGACATGAAGCCAGATTGTCTGTTACGGGACCTCTCTCCTCTGCCTGGGTGCTGGGCCTAAATTTATGAAAATGGACTGTTACAGTGGTGGGTGACGTGAAGCCTGATTCTCTGCTATGACATGCAGACTGATTCTCTGCTGACATGAAGCCAGATTCTCTGTTAAGGGACCTCTTTCCTCTGCCTGGGTGCTGGGCCTAAATATATGCCAATGGACTGTTGCACTGGTGGATGACGTGAAGCCTGATTGTCTGTTACGGGACCTCTCTCCTCTGCCTGGGTGCTGGGCCTAAATATCTGACAATGGACTGTTGAATTGGTGGCTGACGTGAAGCCTGATTCTCTGCTATGACATGCAGACTGATTCTCTGCTGACATGAAGCCAGATTGTCTGTTACAGGACCTCTCTCCTCTGCCTGGGTGCTGGGCCTAAATATCTGACAATGGACTGTTGCATTGGTGGCTGACGTGAAGCCTGATTCTCTGCTATGATATGAAGACTGATTCTCTGCTGACATGAAGCCAGATTGTCTGTTACGGGACCTCTCTCCTCTGCCTGGGTGCTGGGCCTAAATTTATGACAATGGACTGTTGCAGTGGTGGCTGACGTGAAGCCTTATTCTCTGCTATGACATGCAGACTGATTCTCTGCTGACATGAAGCCAGATTGTCTGTTACGGGACCTCTCTCCTCTGCCTGGGTGCTGGGCCTAAATATCTGACAATGGACTCTTACAGTGGTGGGTGACGTGAAGCCTGATTCTCTGCTATGACATGCAGACTGATTTTCTGCTGACATGAAGCCAGATTCTCTGTTAAGGGACGTCTCTCCTCTGCCTGGGTGCTGGGCCTAAATATATGCCAATGGACTGTTGCACTGGTGGCTGACGTGAAGCCTGATTGTCTGTTACGGGACCTCTCTCCTCTGCCTGGGTGCTGGGCCTAAATATCTGACAATGGACTGTTGCATTGGTGGCTGACGTGAAGCCTGATTCTCTGCTATGATATGAAGACTGATTCTCTGCTGACATGAAGCCAGATTGTCTGTTACGGGACCTCTCTCCTCTGCCTGGGTGTTTGGCCTAAATTTATGACAATGGACTGTTGCAGTAGTGGCTGATGTGAAGCCTGATTCTCTGCTATGACATGAAGACTGATTCTCTGATGACATGAAGACAGATTCTCTGTTACGGGACCTCTCTCCTCTGCCTGGGTGCCGGGGCCTAAATATCTGAGAATGGACTGTTCCAGTGGTGGGTGACGTGAAGCCTGATTCTCTGCTATGGGACCTCTCTCCAATTGATTTTGGTTAAGTTTTATGTTTTTTAATTTTTATTTTAATTCATTTCCCTATCCACATTTGTTTGCAGGGGATTTACCTACATGTTGCTGCCTTTTGCAGCCCTCTAGCCCTTTCCTGGGCTGTTTTACAGCCTTTTTAGTACCGAAAAGTTCGGGTCCCCATTGACTTCAATGGGGTTCGGGTTCGGGACGAAGTTCGGATCGGGTTCGGATCCCGAACCCGAACATTTCCGGGAAGTTCGGCCGAACTTCTCAACCCGAACATCCAGGTGTTCGCTCAACTCTACTTCCGAGCATAGACAGCTCTCTTTAAGTCACACCACTGATTTTCAATTATATTCAGGTCTGGGGACTGAGTTATTAAATAAAATAGTTTAAAAAAATAAAGTTAAAAAAACACCAAAATATTAAGTATAAATCACCCCCTTTCCCAATTTTACATCGAAAATATATAAACAATAAATAAACATATTACATATTGCCATGTCTGAAAAGTCCAAACTATTAAAATAGCAAAAAATAAATAATCCTATGTGGTGAGCGCCGTAACAGAAAAAAAAAAAATATGAAAAAACCATAAGCCCCGCCCCAGAACCCTCCCTTCCCTGGTCCCTGGGAAAATTGTCTTGCATGAAACTAGTCCTTGGTGCAAAAAAGTTTGGGGACCACTGCTTTAAAGGATTTCAAAGTACACATTTGTAAAAATAAATAAATAAATAAAATTACTGGCAGACACCAATTTTTTCCCCACAAGGGATTAAAGGAGAAAATGCACCCCAGTATGTGTTCCCCATTTTCTCCCCATTTAGGAAACACCCCAGATGTGCTTAAAGCCTGCTATATGGGCGCACAACAGGCAAACAGCTAAATGCGAATTTGGCTGGCAGACTTGAATTGGCAGACATGGATTTTTGGTGCCATGTCGCATTTTAAACATTCCCGAGGTCACCAGAAATGAAAAACTCCAAGAAGTTACCCCATTTTGGAAAGAGCATCCCTGTATGAACATTAAGTGGTAGAAAGGGCAGTTTTTAGCAAACAGATGTCTTACAGAGGCAGAAACACTTGTGATAGGATTTCAAAGCACACATTTGTGGAAAAAAAAAATACTAGCAGATCACATTTTTTTGCACAAGGGGTTAAAGGAGAAAATTCACTACAGTATGCGTCCCCCATTTTCTCCCCATTTAGGAAACACCCCATATGTGCTTGTAGCCTGCTGTATGGGCGCACAGCAGGCAAACAGCTAAATGTGAATTTGGCTGGCAGACCTGAATTGGCAGACATGGATTTTAGGTGCCATGTCACATTTAAAAGATTCCTGAGGTCCCCAGAAATTAAAAACTCCAACAAGTGACCCAATTTTGGAAAGAGCACCCTCGTACAAACATTTTAAGTGGTTTAAAGAGTACCTTTCAGCAAACAGGTGTCTCACGGAAGGCAGTAACACTTGTTAAAGGATTTCAAAGCACACATTTGTGGGGGGAAAAAAATACTAGGAGCCCCTAATTTTTTTTCCACAAAGGAGTTAATGGGGGAAAAAAATGCACCCCAGTGCGTGTTCCCCCTTTTCTCCCCATTTAGGAAACACCCCAGATGTGCTTAAAGCCTGCTATATGTGCACACAACAGGCAAACAGATAAATGTGAATTTGGCTGGCAGGCCTGAATTGGCACACATAGATTTTAGCTGCCATGTTGCATTTAAAAGATTCCTGAGGTCCCCAAAATTAAAAATCCCAAGAAGTGACCCCATTTTGAAAAGAGCACCCCTGTACAAACATTAAGCGGTGGAAAGGGTACTTTACAGCAAACAGGTGTCTCACAGAAGGCAGAAACACTTGTTAAAGGATTTCAAAGCAGACATTTGTGAAAGTGAAAAATTACTAGCTGACTGCAATTTTTCACTTTCACAAGGGGTTAAAGGAGAAAATGCACCCCATTTCCTCTCCATTCAGGAAACACTCCATATGTGCTTGTAGCCTTCAGTATGGGCACATAGCAGGGCTCTAGAGGCAAAGTGCAAAATATGTTCTTCGTAGGCTTGAATAAACAGACATGGATTTTAGGTGCCATTTTGCTTGTAAAAAGATTCCTGAGGTCCCCAGAAATTAAAAATCCCAAGAAGTGACCCCATTTTGGAAAGAGCACCCCGGTACGAACATTTTAAGTGGTAGAAAGAGTACCTTTCAGCAAACAGGTGTCTCACAGAAGGCACACTTGTTAAAGGATTTCAAAGCACACATTTATGAAAATAAAATTACTAGCAGACCTCATATTTTTTTTTATTTTTACAAGTGGTTAAAGGAGAAAATGCACCCTAGTATGTGTTCTCCATTTTCTCCCAATTTAGGAAACCTCCCATATGTGCTTGTAGCCTGCTTCATGGGCACACAGAGGGCAAACAGCAAAATATGGATTTTGCTGGCAGGCCTGAATTGTCAGACATAGATTTTAGGTGCCATGTCGCATTTAAAAGATTCTTGAGGTCCCCAGAAATTACAAACCCCAAGAAGTGACCCCATTTTGGAAAGAGCAACCCCGTACAAACATTGGGGTTGAAAGGGCACTTTTGACTTAACAGGTGTTTAATAGAAATGAGTTTGTAGTGGTTGGTGAATAGTGGATATGTAAGCTATGCGGGCAAAATCAGACATTTAAGGTGATAAAATTACAGGGTACATAAAGGATGAAATTACTCCATGGTTGAGTGGTAGATTTGGAAACAATCTTTGATGCATAGGCCAGGTTTTTCAGGGCAGGTTTCACAGTGGTAAATGGTGTCTTTCCTTATCCTCTCTTTTGGAACACACCCTGCATCTTTTTTGGGTCATTCCCTTCCTCACTGTTTGGGGGAGCAGGGAAATGTTGCCCTGGTACAACTCGGGCAAGTACTGTATGCTTTTGATTATTACAGGTTATATTCTGGCTTGTTAGTATGTGATGTTATTCGATGTGCTGTTTAGCTGTCCTTTTGTTCTATTCTCTTTTTGGGACATGTATTATTTTTACTAAGTATTTAAACTTGCACTTTGCACTTTAAACTTATTTTTGTACAAATTTTGTGATCCGGAGATAGACTGGGACGTTCTATTGAGATGGATGTAGCTCATTTAATATATATAACCATTTACTGCAGTTCTAATGTATCCTCTTTGCTTGCACATGTATGTTGCTGTTATGACATTTTTTATATGTTCACAATTTGCATAATTTAATAAAGATATTGATTTTTAATATTGGAATGTTCTTTATTAGTGGGGGGACATTCATTGTTTTTGGTGTACAGATTAGTCTGGGCCCACTGGTTCCCACTAACAACATTAGTTGGTGGGTTCCATCTTTTGGGGTTGAAAATACAGGAACTACAAAAGTTTAAAAAGCTCTCAAAGAGGAATTATCAGAACATAGACGTCGATGTCAATGGGTGATGGTTCACTGTGACTTATTACATTTATAAGAACAGTTCACATGAGGAAACCACAGATATTGAGATTTGCAGGGATTGAATGTGTTCCAGCTTTACAAGCAGAAGGTGATAGAAAAAAAAGGTTGTTTGAGAAAAGAAGCAACATGGATTATAAATTCGAACACAAAGGGATCATTACATTTTAATGAAATGATTTTGGCGAATTTTTATGACATGGTTGATTTTTTTTACTGCTGTATAAGGAAAATGTGTGTTGATGGCTACTATCTATGGTTCTGAATAGAGATGAGCAAAGTTTAAAAAAATTGCATTATTTTTTTCCAAGATATTTGTTCCCAATTAATTAGTCATGAAGCACGTTAAACCAGCTATATCCCAGCCTGCATGGAGAGTTTATCTCCGTGTACATCATTGTGCATTGCAGCAACATGCAAAGCTAGTCCTTTCTGGTAGTGAAACAGTTACTGTGACAGGCAGGTGGTCACCCAAATAACAAAAGAATTAGACAGCTTATTCACCCCAATTTGAGAATCAAGGTCTGACAGAATTGCTATCTATTGAACAAGGTGGACACACCAATAACAGTAGAACTAGACAGGTTATTCACCCTAATTTGAGAATCAAGGCCTAATAGAATTGCTTATCTATTACACAATGAGGACATTGTTCAATTAGATAGTTCTATGTCCTACACAGGGATTGATGCAAACTGTGCTGTCTCTTATGGATGCCTTCAGCTTTAGTTTATAGTCCCTGCAGTCTCCCTATCCAATATTCCACAATTAAAAGCTTTAAGAAACACTGTCCCTAATGCTTTTCACATCTCTCTAAGCTCAGCTCACAGTGAAATGGTGAGACGTGCAGAATAAGGCTTTTATAGGGCTATGACATCACAGGGGCTAGCCTGCTGCTGATTGGCTGTCTGCACGGCATTATGGTTGAGCTTTCACTTCTGAGCTTCTTACTTTCACTTTGTAACATATGTAGACACCATTTTTGGAAAAATATATATAATTTGTTACCACAAAGTGAGAGGAAATTTGGATTTGTTGCAAATAAAATCTTTCCTAAACTTTGGATCGAATTCCACTTTGGATGCTTAATTTCACTTGGCGAGATATGGATATTGAGCATACTGATGCATGAAGTCTGAGGAATCACAATGCAATGAAAAATGGTCGTCACTTTGACACATACGCAAGTCACAATCTGTGGACAGAATAAATGAAGAGAGTGGAACTTATTTCTAAGCCACTTGGAAGCAAAGACATTATAGTATGTATGGTGAATGGTGTAAATTCTCTAAAGCAAAAAATAGTGGATTTTTTTCCCTTCCCCTCACAAACAATTAGTAAAAGTTAAGCAATAAGTTATATTATATGGATTCATTAACTGATGTTAATAAATATATATATATATTCATTCTGAAAAAAAAAAAAAAAAAGTTCTCATATAGCTATGGCCTCTCTGAGGAAAGCAAAAAATAAAAATAAAATTATTGCCAGGATTGGTCCTTCAGATGCTAAATATTGAAATCAGAAGATTTAAACTGTACAATAAAAATGCAGTTATTCTTTTGGTTAAAGCTTCTCTCCAGGAAGCCCTAGTGATGTCATCTCATTACCTTACTGCAGGCATGTCCAAACTGCGGCCCTCCAGCTGTTGCAAAACTACAACTTCCAGCATGCCCTAATAGCTGTAAGCTATCCAGGCATGCTGGGAGTTGTAGTTTTGCAACAGCTGGAGGGCCGCAGTTTGGACATGCATGCCTTACTGTCTTCTATCTGTCATTAGACTTCATATACTGCAGCCCAGTCTTAAGATATTTAGTCTAAAGGGAGTATATATCATTCTTCATCCTAGTGTTACCAGCTCATAATAGCAATGTTGTATGTACACTGAAGACTGAAGCCGAGAGCAAGATGTTAGATACAGTAGATAACGATATACAGTTTTGTGGCATTCAGTGCTTGTAAAAGGTTTTGACAACAAACATGGACAATATAGTGTGTGGAATTAATAGTTGTCAATCATTATCTGTTACCCATGTCCCAGGGGACAAAAATAACTCAAGCAATGCCTAATAGATTTATGAGTAATGGTTTCATTTCATTTCTATCTTCAAAAATTACACTTTTTTTTAGTGTTTTCTTTTGTAGTTTTTTGTAGTGGTGTTTTAAGACATGCATTGCTCCCTTGGCATTTGGTTTACATTTCAGGATGTTCTGGTTGTGGCTTTTCTCTGTTGTTTTTCAAGAGGAAAAAAAAAACATATCTGAACAAAGTAAAATATGTGACTAAAAAAACAACACCCCAAAATTATGCTAGTGAAAAACACAAAAATTCATGACTTTTTTTACAAGTCAAAAAATACCTAAAACAATATAGCACTCTAAAGGTCCCTTCACATGGGACAACAGAGCAGCATATTGTTGGGAAGGAAGTGTTCCTTCCAGACGATCTGCTGCTGGAGGAGACCACTGTGTTTACAGTATATGCAACTATCTTCTCCATAGTATGGAGAGGAGCAGTCCCCAATGACATTGCTCTTCCCCATACTGTCCTGTTTTACACATAACAATCTGTTGCTGGAAAATGACAATTTTAGTGTGCACAAAAACAATCAGATTACCCTATGAATAGGCGTTTTGTTCGTTCATCGGGTAATTGTCGGTACATTTACACTGTAAGATAATTCATAGGAATGCTGGCAAGTGATTATCTTTAGGATTCTTGACCCATGTAAAGGGTCCTTAAATTTATTTTCTCTTCTATTGAAGTTTAGTAAAATGTTTTCTTTATTTGTTCATGACTTGGAGAAACTCCTAAGCATTTTAATGGAGAAGAAATTACATGTATTTAAAATGCTTGTGCAAAGAGCTTTACACTTCACATAAAAGATAACTAAATTGCAGATTTTCCTGAATAATTTATACATTTTCTATTATAAATGCATTATTTATGATGCACTATTGCAGTTAATTGTATTATTTTCTTTTTCTTATATAAATAGTAACATATTTTTATGTTATTCTATCTTCAGTAAGATCTCAGGGACAACTTGTGAAAATGTATTTACCTAAATTGAATCTACATTTTGTTTAGACACTGATTGATCCTCTATAGCTATCTCTTTGAGTAATACAGTATAACTTTCGTAATGCCTAAGTAATTACTTGACACTTATGACAGAAATTGTTTTTATATATACCAAATCTTAAGTTTTCCAGTAAGAAAAATGAATTCTACTTCCTTTCCAATCAAAATGATGTATATATTGTTTTTTTAAAAATGACTTTAGGGAGAGAAATGTCTCACAAAAGAGCCATTAGCCATCTGCTGTTCTATAGGCCATTCGCCAACGAAACATACCATATGCTATATCCTGGAAAAGCTTAGGTTTTCCAGCTTACTTTCTTTTTAAAAATTTTTTGTGATATTATATGGTAACTAAGTCCTGCAAACTCTGTATACAATTATATCACTTTGATGAATTGTAGTAAGATCCAAAATACGATTACGTGTGTTTCACATATTCAGCATACAGTACCTTGTCTCCAACTGAGACCCACATTTATCCTTAAAGGGGTTGTCTCACTTCAGCAAATGGTATTTATTAAGCAGAAAAAGTTGATACAAGGCACTTACTAATGTACTGTGATTGTCCATATTGTCTCTTTTGCTGGCTAGGTTCAATTTTGCATCTCATTATACACTGCTCATTCCCAGGGGTTAAGCCCAATGTAGCAGCGCAGATATGAGGTGGCCAGGATGGGAGCTTTTGTGCATGCTTCCACGGTCCTGGCCACCAGGGAGGCCAGCATTTTTCATATAATTTGCAAACATGAGGCCGCAAAAAATTTGGTATAGCATGCCGTTTGCTGTCCACATCCATATGTCTGCATTTCCGTCCTGAAAAAATAAAAATAAACATGTCCTATTCTTGTTCGTTTTGCAGTCAAGAATAGGCATTTTGACTATGGGGCCTGTAAGGAATATTCTTTACGTTCCCCCTTATTTGTACCCCTTGTGCAAGACTTCAGTATTCAGCTTGATTTGATCCTTATCTAGCGCCAGAGAGAGCGAAAATGACACAAGACACACTTCTGTGCAGTTCAAAGTCACTCTGAGTTTTTATTGATCTTGTGAGACATATATAGTCCTAATCTAATGACATGATGTTTAAGTTAACCAGTAACACACGTTTTTTAGCCAGCTACACATTCCAGTTATCTTCTCCTTTACCAGAGTCCAAGGCTATATGTCAGCAAAACCACTTAGCTCTTATTAAATAATTTTCCAAGAACTCTCTACCCTCTATGTGTTACGTGACGATGTATTAATGTATAGATAGTGATGAAATATAATATAAGCTTATATAAGAAATAGGCTTTGGACTGAAATAGAACCTATCAGGGCCTGCCGGAATTGCAGGACTCACAGTTGGTATCTGTATTTTGTGGTTCTGCTTTTTGCAGACTGAAAATACATATGATTGTGTGCCTTGGGCTGTAGTCAGGAATCGATTAGGGGTGTTACTTGGGCATTGCCTTGTTCTAAATTCTAATATGTGTGCACTAACATAATACCCCCTCATGAAGCTACAGTGAAATGTGTGTTGGAGGTGTCTACATTTTAATCTCTATTACATTGCCTTGCCTATACTTGTGAATGTTTGACACTTATTGTAGTTTTCAGGGGTTTCCTGATTATTTGCATTATTATATTCCTGCTATGCATGTCGTGTTTTTATCTCTATTACTATGTACAGCTAAAAAGCATAATATGCAGAGCTAACCATTTGATGGTGTGTGTGTGTGTGTGTGTGGGGGGGGGGGGTGATTTTCCTTGACTTTAAATATTCATAAAATGTATTCTAATAAATATAAATTATTGTTTAAATTTGGTTATTTACCATATTTTGTAGGGTTAGTACTTTTAAGCATCTGCAGAAATACCAACAAAGCATCAAGGTACTCAAGGAAGTTATCCTTCAAAAATGGAAGAGGACAGACATGACAAGAGGTTGAGCTTATACACTCCAGGGCAAGAAGGGTCAATGTAGTACGCACTTAACTTAAAAATTAATGAAGAACATAAATACTAGTTTGTTACTAATTTATTGTGGTTTACTTAGTGCTGCACTATATATATATATATATATATATATATATATAAAAACAGTACACACCAAAAGTTTGGACACACCTTCTCATTCAAAGAGCTTTCTTTATTTTCATGACTGTGAAAATTGTAGATTCACACTGAAGGCATCAAAACTATGAATTAACACATGTGGAATTATATACATAACAAAAAAGTGTGAAACAACTGAAAATATGTCATATTCTAGGTTCTTCAAAGTAGCCACCTTTTGCTTTGATTACTGCTTTGCACACTCTTGGCATTCACTTGATGAGCTTCAAGAGGTAGTCACCTGAAATGTTTTTCACTTCACAGGTGTGCCCTGTCAGGTTTAATAAGTGAGATTTCTTGCCTTATAAATGGGGTTGGGACCATCAGTTGCGTTGTGGAGAAGTCAGGTGGATACACAGCTGATAGTCCTACTGAATAGATTGTGAATTTGTATTATGGCAAGAAAAAAGCAGCTAAGTAAAGAAAAACAAGTGGTCATCATTACTTTAAGAAATTAAGGTCAGTCAGTCCAAAAAATTGGGAAAACTTTGAAAGTGTCCCCAAGTGCAGTCACAAAAACCATCAAGCGCTACAAAGAAACTGTCTCACATGCGGACTGCCCCAGAAAAGGAAGACCAAGAGTCACCTCTGCTGCGGAGAAGTTCATCCGAGTCACCAGCCTCAGAAATCGCAGGTTAACAGCAGCTCAGATTAGAGACCAGGTCAATGCCACACAGAGTTCTAGCAGCAGACACATCTCTAGAACAACTGTTAAGAGGAGACTGTGTGAATCAGGCCTTCATGGTAGAATATCTGCTAGGAAACCACTGCTAAGGACAGGCAACAAGCAGAAGAGACTTGTTTGGGCTAAAGAACACAAGGAATGGACATTAGACCAGTGGAAATATGTGCTTTGGTCTGATGAGTCCAAATTTGAGATCTTTGGTTCCAACCACCGTGTCTTTGTGCAACGCAGAAAAGGTGAACGGATGGACTCTACATGCCTGGTTCCCACCGTGAAGCATGGAGGAGGAGGTGTGATGGTGTGGGGGTGCTTTGCTGGTGACACTGTTGGGGATTTATTCAAAATTGAAGGCAAACTGAACCAGCATGGCTACCACAGCATCTTGCAGCTGCATGCTATTCCATCCGGTTTGTGTTTAATTGGACCATCATTTATTTTTCAACAGGACAATGACCCCAAACACACCTCCAGGCTGTGTAAGGGCTATTTGACCATGAAGGAGAGTGATGGGGTGCTGTGCCAGATGACCTGGCCTCCACAGTCACCGGACCTGAACCCAATCGAGATGGTTTGGGGTGAGCTGGACCGCAGAGTGAAGGCAAAAGGGCCAACAAGTGCTAAGCATCTCTGGGAACTCCTTCAAGACTGGTGGAAGACCATTTCAGGTGACTACCTCTTGAAGCTCATCAAGAGAATGCCAAGAGTGTGCAAAGCAGTAATCAAAGCAAAAGGTGGCTACTTTGAAGAACCTAGAATATGACATAGTTGTTTCAGTTGTTTCACACTTTTTTGTTATGTATATAATTCCACATGTGTTAATTCATAGTTTTGATGCCTTGAGTGTGAATCTAAAATTTTCATAGTCACGAAAATAAAGAAAACTCTTTGAATGAGAAGGTGTGTCCAAACTTTCGGTCTGTACTATATGTTCCTGTCACCTATGAAGAGGTGCCCCAGTGACTTCCACCATCCATTTGGATATCTTCTCTATCAACTTTGATGTTATTTTCTGAGCCTACCATGTTGATCACGGTTATCGGCGAATCAGGGTTCCATGCCGGAGAGGGTGCGTGAGAAAAAGAGACCAAAAAGAGATAAATTTAAAAAAATTCTTTGGGATCGAGTGAAAGTGTGGGAAAAGCTGTTAAATCGCAAATGTGGGACAAATTACAGAAGCCCAAATGTGTATAATGTCAACCCAAGAATGCAGCAGAAAAAGTTGTGAAATTTATTAGCATGTCTACTTGGTAGAGCAGGGTTCTAATAAAAATGTTTATTGTGACCCAAAAATGTTAAAGAAAAATTATTGAAATTGATTAAGCTGTCAACTAGGTATAGCAGTGGTACTTCACGCCCAAAAATTGGTGAATTTCACCCGAAAATGTAACAATTTTATTTATTTTTTAACCATATACTAGGTATAGCAGTGGAACTTCACACCCAAAAATTGGTGAATTTCACCTGAAAATGTAACACATTTTTATTTTATTTTTTTAACCGTCTACTAGGTATATCAGTGGTACATCACACCCACAAATTGGTGAGTTTTACCAGAAAATGTAACTGACAATTTTATTATATTTTTTTCGGTCTACTAGGTATAGCAGTGGTACATCACACCCAAAAATTGGTGAATTTCACCGGAAAATGTAACTGACAATGTTTTTTGTTTTGTTTTTTAACCTGTCTACTAGGTATAGCAGTGGTACTGCATACTTAAAAATTGGTGAATTTCAACAGAAAATGTAACTGACAAAGTAGTGAAATGAAATAAAATAAAATACTTACAAATAAAAGAAAAATTGATTTATGAGAAACATAGAATGTGTCGGCAGATAAGAACCATTTGACCCATCTAGTCTGCCCAATATACTAAATACTATGGATAGCCCCTGGCCCTATCTTATATGAAGGATGGCCTTATGCCTATCCCATGCATGCTTAAACTCCTTCACTGTATTTGCAGCTACCACTTCTGCAGGAAGGCTATTCCATGCATCCACTACTCTCTCAGTAAAGTAATACTTCCTGATATTACTTTTAAACCTTTGCCCCTCTAATTTAAAACTATGTCCTCTTGTAGCAGTTTTTCTTCTTTTAAATATTCTCTCCTCTTTTACCTTGTTGATTCCCTTTATGTATTTAAAAGTTTCTATCATATCCCCTCTGTCTCGTCTTTCTTCCAAGCTATACATGTTAAGGTCCTTTAATCTTTCCTGGTAAGTTTTATCCTGCAATCCATGTACCAGTTTAGTAGCTCTTCTCTGAACTCTCTCCAAAGTATCAATATCCTTCTGGAGATATGGTCTCCAGTACTGAGCACAATACTCCAAATGAGGTCTCACTAGTGCTCTGTAGAGCGGCATGAGCACCTCCCTCTTTCTACTGGTAATCCCTCTCCCTATACACCCAAGCATTCTGCTAGCATTTCATGCTGCTCTATGACATTGTCTGCCTACCTTAAGTCTTCTGAAATAATGATCCCTAAATCCGTTTCCTCAGATACTGAGGTTAGGACTGTATCACTGATTTTATATTCTGCTCTTGGGTTTTTACGTCCCAGGTGCATTATCTTGCACTTATCAACATTAAATTTTAGTTGCCAGATTTTTGACCATTCCTCTAGTTTTCCTAAGTCCTTTTCCATTTGGTGTATCCCTCCAGGAATATCAACCCTGTTACAAATCTTTGTGTCATCAGCAAAAAGACACACCTTACCATTGAGGCCTTCTGAAATTTCGCTGATAAAGATATTAAACAATATGGGTCCCAGAACAGATCCCTGAGGTACCCCACTGGTAACAAGACCTTGGTCTAAATATACTCAATTGACTACAACCCTCTGTTGCCTGTCCCACAGCCACTGCCTAACAGTGGCGGATCCAGGGGGGGGGCAACAGGGCAATTGCCCCCCCCCCCGAGCTGGCGGCGGGCGGCGGCGGCGGCAGCGGGGCACAGGGAGATGAGCGCTTCCATTGTGGAAGCGCTCATCTCCAGTCATCTGTATCGCCGTCCTCAGGACAGCGATACAGATGCCTGCCTGTGCTGCGGCAGGGAAGGGAGAGGCGTGTCCCTTTCCCTTCCTCTGATAGGCTGCAGGCACTAGGCCGGCAGCCTATCAGAGGCCGGCGCAGGCGGCACGATGACGTCATCGCGCCGCCTGAGCCATACAGCGTGGAACACAGGCCAGAAGAGGCCTGCATCGCATCGCATCGCTGACATGTAGGTAAGTATGTGTGTTTTTTTTTTTTCATTATATACAATACTTTTACTGGCACCTGGGGGCGGTTATTACTGGCAAAGGGGGGCTATTACTGGCAAAGGGGGGGCTATTACTGGCAAAGGGGGGGCTCTTATTACTGGCAAAGGGGGGGCTCTTATTTCTCGCAAAGGGGGGGCTCTTATTTCTGGCAAAGGGGGGGTATTATTACTGGCAAAGGGGGGCTCTTATTACTGGGGGCTGTTATTACTGGCAAAGGGGGGCTGTTATTACTGGCACAGAGGGGCTCTTATTACTGGGGGCTGTTATTACTGGCACAGAGGGGCTGTTATTACTGGGGGCTGTTATTACTGGCACAGAGGGGCTGTTATTACTGGGGGCTGTTATTACTGGCACAGGGTGGGCTGTTATTACTGGGGGCTGCTATTACTGGCACAGGGGGGCTGCTATTACTGGCACAGGGGGGCTATTATAACTGGCACATGATTGGGGGCACTATAGGGGCATCTACTGAGGCCACAAAGAAGGGGTATTTTATATAGGCTCTCTGTACAGTACAATTTTATACTGGGACACATTATGGTGGGTACTATGGGGAAGGGGTGAGAGGAGTACTATGGGGTCATCTACGGGGGGCACTAAGAAGGGGTATTTTATACTTGAAAATTATGGGGGACACTGAGGGCATCTACTGAAGCATTTTATACTGGTACATTATGGGGGGCACTAGGAGGAAGGAGGGTGTGGAGCACTATGGGGTCATTTACTAGGGGCACTATATAGGGGTATTTTATACTGGCACATTATGGGGGCACTATGGGGACATTAGCTCAACTGGGGGAATTACAAGGGGGTATTTTTTGCACTGTCACATTATAAGGAGAATTATTTCTACTGGGGGGGGCATTATGGTGGGCTTTATTACTCCCCTATGGTATGAGCCCTCTAGTAGCAGCACCAGCCTCTCCCTGCTCTGCTATCCCTCTGCCCCTTCTCCAAATACTTATTATGAAATCTTTCTCATTAGGATAAAACACATCATCAGCTCCGCCGAGCCCCCGGCCAAATGTGGAAGTGGCGTCCGAGATCCCCAAGGGCCAAGCCAAGTAACTGTAAGTTTTCATGTGAAATATGATTGTTATACACATATAGCCTACACTGTGTAGTCTGTTCTATAAGCACCATTGTTTTGTGGCGGCGGACAGAAAATAATCTGAAAGTGCCCCTCCCGAGACCTGGCTCTGGATCCGCCACTGCTGCCTAATCCATTCAACAATATAGGAGTCCAAGCCCAAAGACTGCACTTTATTGATAAGCCTTCTATGTGGGACAGTATCAAAAGCCTTACAAATGTCTAGATAAGCGATGTCTACTGCACCTCCTCCATCTATTATTTTAGTCACCCAATCAAAAAAATCAATAAGATTAGTTTGACATGATCTCCCTGAAGTAAACCCATGCTGTTTTTCATCTTTCAATACATGGGATTTTAGATCTTCCACAATCCTCTCCTTAAGTATGGTTTCCATTAATTTCCCCACTATTGATGTCAGGCTTACTGGCCTATAGTTGCCCGATTCCTCCCTACTACCTTTCTTGTGGATGGGCACAACATTTGCTAATTTCCAATCTTCTGGGACGACTCCTGTTGCCAGTGATTGGTTAAATAAATCTGTTAATGGTTTTGCTAGTTTACCACTGAGCTCTTTTAATAGCTTTGGGTGTATCCCATCAGGCCCCTGTGACTTATTTGTATTAATTTGAGACAGTTGACTTAGAACCTCTTCATCTGTAAAGACACATGCATTAAAAGATTCATTAGTCTTCTTTCCTAACTGAGGTCCTTCTCCTTCATTTTCCTTAGCAAAAATTCAACAAAAGTATTTATTGAGGCAATCAGCTAATTTTTTATCTTCTTCCATATACCTTCCTTCTTTTGTTTTTAATTTGGTAATTCCTTGTTTTAGTTTCCTTTTTTCATGTATGTATCTGAATAATGCCTTATCGCCTTTTTTCCCTGACTGAGCTAATTTCTCTTCTGCCTGTGCTTTAGAAGCTCTTATAACTTGTTTGGCCTCTCTCTGCCTAATATTATAAATTTATCTGTCATCCTCGTTTTTTTTTTTTTTTTTTTATAATTCCTAAATGCTATCTTTTTGTTTTTAATGATTTTGGCCACTTCTGTCGAGTACCACAGTGGTCTTTTCCTTTTTTTGCTTTTACTGACAAGCCTAATGCAATTTTCTGTTGCCTTCAATAGTGCCACTTTTAAGTAGTCCCATTTCTCCTGGACTCCAATGAAACTGTTCCAGTCTGATATGGACTCGTATACCACTAATCTAATTTTAGAAAAGTCAGTTTTTCAAAAATCTAAAACTTTTGTTTTTGTGTGGTGTGACTCAGTCACTGTACTTACAGTAAACCACACTGACTGGTGATCACTAGATCCCAAGCTTTCCCCTACAGTAATATCAGATACCAAATTCCCATTTGTGAATATTAAATCTAAAATGGCCTCCTTCCGGGTTGGCTCCTCCACTACTTGCTGTAGAGATAATCCCAGTAGGGGATTTAGAATATCTGTACTCCTGGCAGAACTAGTTATTTTGGTTTTCCAGTTTACACCTGGAAGATTGAAGTCTTCCATAATGATGACTTTCAATGTCATTTAAGCTATTTCCTCAACTAGTAGATCATCTAATTCTTTGACTTGGCTAGGTGGTCTATATATCACACCTACATGAGTTACCTTATGATTATCAAGCTTCAAGGTAACCCAAACTGACTCTAAATTGTTCTCGCTAACTTGTATCAAATTAGATTTTATGCTATCTTTCACATACAGGGCCAACCCTCCCCCTTCTTGCCTTCTCTGTCTTTCCTGTATAGAGAGAACCCTGGTATTGATATATCCCAGTCATTACTCCCCTTGAACCACATCTCAGTAACAGCCACTACATCTATATTCGCAGATGCCATTATAGTCTCAAGTTCATTGATCTTATTCCCTAGACTGCAAGCATTTGTAGACAAGACTCTGAGCTTGTCTACTCCAAAGAAGTGTGAAATATCCTAAATGCAAGAATGAGCAATTACGCTGCAGTATAACAGTGGCTGGTTAGTGCCGATATACATCTCTATTCTGCACAAGGTATGGACAAGTCCTGTGGGATCCATGCCTGGTTCATTTTGATGAACGTGAGCTTGTCCACATTGGCTGTGGACAGGAGGCTGCACTTCTCTGTGATGACGCCCCCTGCCGTGCTAAACACACATTCAGATAATACACCGACTGCAGGGCAGGCCAGCACCTCCAAGGCATAAAGGGCCAGCTCAGGCCATGAGCCCAATTTTGAGACCCAGAAGTTCAAGAAGGCAGAACCGTCATTCAGTACGTGTAGGCGTGTGAACATATACTGCTCCAACATGTTGGTGAAAAGCTGCCTCCTGTTAAGACATTCCATATCAGCTGGTGGTGCTGGTTGTTGTGGCGTGCTGACAAAGCTTTTCCACATTTCGGCCATGCTAACCCTGCCTTCTGAGGTGGTGATGGTGCACCAGCTGCGTTGGCGACCTCTTCATCGTCCTTTGCCTTCGCCTTGTGCTTCCACTGTGCCCCAGCTGACAAGTGGGAATGCCACCAGCAGCGCATCTACCAGAGTGTGCTTGTACTCTTACGATCACGCTCCAGTGACAGAATTAAGGACGGTATGTTGTCCTCGTAACGGGGATCCAGTAGCGTGGCCACCTAGTAATCAGCACAAGTTAGAATGTGGGCAACTCGGTGGTCGTTGCGGAGACACTGCAGCATGTAATCGCTCATGTGTGCCAAGCTGCCCAGAGGCAACGAAAAGCTGTCCTCTGTGGGAGGTGTATCGTCTGTATAAATAAATAATCCCTCTTCCTCCTCCACCTCCTCCTGTGCCACATCCTCTTCCATCATCGCCAGCAGCGTTTTTTCAAGGAGGCATAGAAGTGGGATAGTTACACTGAGAACGGCTTTATCGGCATTGGCCATGTTGGTTGATTACTCAAAACAGTGCAACAAGGAACATAGGTCTTGCATGTAGGCCCAGTCATTGTTTGTGAAGTGGTGCTGTTCCGCCGAGCGACTCACCCGTGCATGCTGCAGCTGAAACTCCACTATAGCCTGCTGCTGCTCGCACAGTCTGGCCAGCATGTGCAAGGTGGAGTTCCACCTTGTGGGCATGTCACATATGAGGTGGTGAACGGGAAGGCCGAAGTTAAGCTGCAGCACTGACAGGCGAGCAGCAACAGGGTGAGAACGCTGAAAGTGCGCACAGACGGCCCGCACTTTATGCAGCAGCTCTGACATATCGGGGTAATTTTTAAGGAACCTCTGCATCACCAAATTCAGCACATGCGCCAGACAAGGGATGTGCGTAACACCGGCTAGGATCCAGAGCTGCTACGAGATTTCGCCCATTATCACACACCACCAGGCCGGGCTTGAGGCTCACCGGTCTGTTGTTCAAGGCCTATCCACAGCTCATGCGCGGTGTGGGGTTTGTCCCCCAAACAGATATGTTTTAAAACTGCCTGCTGTCGTTTACACCTGGCTGTGCAGAAGTTGGTGGTGAAGGTGTTACGCTGACCGGATGAGGAGCTGGTAGAGGATGAGGAAGCAGAGTAGGAGGAGAAAGCAACAGGAGGCAAACTAAAGAGCCCTGCAATCCTTGGTGGTGGAAGGACATGTGCCAAACTGCTATCAGCCTCAGGCCCAGCCACCACTGCATTTACCCAGTGTGCTGTTATGGAGATATAACGTCCCTGACCGTGCTTACTGGTCAACGTATCTGTAGTGAGATGCACCTTGCCACAGATGGCCTTGTGCAGTGCAAACCTGATTTTTTTCCCCTGCTTGGTTGTGCAGGGAAGGGATGGCTCACCTGGAAAAGTAGTGGCGGCTGGGCACCACGTACTATGGGACAGCCACTGCCATAAGGCCTTTAAAACTATCCGTCTCCACCAGACGGAATGACAGCATTTCAAAGGCCATTAATTTAGACATGCTGGCATTCAGGACTAGTGATCGCGGATGGGTAGGGGGGTACTTCCTCTTCCTCTCCAGCGTCTGAGAGATGGAGAGCTGAACGCTTCCTTGGAACATTGTGGAGATGCTTGGTGACCCAGGTGTTGTTGTTGCTGGCAGATCCTCTGTTTGCGGGGTGGCAGGTGGCACTTTCACTCCAGAGGTGGATGAAGAGGCCGAGATTGCAGCAGAAGAGGAAGCAGGAGGAGCCAGAGACCTTTCTTGGTTTTTGAGGTGTCTACTCCACTGCAGCTCGTGCTTTGCACTAAAATGCCTGGTCATGCAGGTTGTGCTCAGGTTGAGAACATTTATGCCTCGCTTCAGGCTCTGATTGCACAGTGTGAAAACCACTTGTGTCTTGTCGTCAGCACATTGTCTGAAGAACTGCCACGCCAGGGAACTCCTTGGAGCTGGCTTTGGTGTGCTCGGTCCCTTGCTGCGGTGGGCAGTAGCAGGAGTACTGTCTAGGGCAGTGTTTCCCAACCAGTGTGCCTCCAGGTGTTGCAAAACTACAACTCCCAGCATGCCTGCACAGCCAAAGGCTGTGCGGGCATGCTGGGAGTTGTAGTTTTGCAACAGCTGGAGGCACGCTGGTTGGGAAACACTGGTCTAGGGGACGGTCGCTCCGCTTTTGCACCCTGCTCCCTCTTATGCTGTGCTGGTGGCTCTGTGCAACCACCGCCTCTTCCTCCAAACTACACAGGTCACTCGCATGACCTTGATTGCATGTGGGTTCAAGGACCTCATCGTCTGCCACATCATCTTCCACCCAGTCTTCACCCCTGCCCTCCTTGTCAGTCTGCACACTTTTGAAAGCCCCAGCAGTTGGCACCTGTGTTTCGTCAGCATCCGAGACGTGCTGCAGTGGTCCTCCCATGTACTCATCTTGAAATATAAGTGGTTGGGCATTGGTGCACTCAATCTCTTCCACTTCTGGGGCAGGGATAGGTAGATGGCCCTGGGAAACCCTGCTAACAGAGTCATCAAAAAGAAGAAGAGACTGCTGCATGACTTGGGGCTCAGACTGCTTGGCTGATTTTCAAGGGGGTGAGGTGAAAGACTGATGGACATCGGCTGCAGGTGCCAACTGTGGTCTTTCAGCAGGAGACTGGGTGGGAGACAATGTGAAGGAACTGGAGGCACTGTCAGCAACCCAATCTACTATTGCCTGTACTTGTTCAGGCCTCACCATTCGTAGAGCCGCATTATGCCCGACCAAATACCGCTGCAGGTTCTGTCGCCTACTCGCACCTGAGGAAGGTCTTTCACTTGTGCGTGTAGCTGGCACAGATCAACCACCTCCTCTCCCTGCAACAGGAGCTCCACCAGCAGCAACACGTCCGGACCACATGTCTTATTTGACGCTCTCCTCATATTTCTCAAAATTAGGATCTTGCCCTAATTGGGTGTTTTTTTAATAGTAGAATAAAACAGTATCTAAATGGTGTATCTTACACGTACAGATGTAGACTAGGCCGCAATTTAAGATTTTTGCCCAAAATAGGTGCTTTTAGAATAGCAGAATAGAACAACAGTATCTAAATGGTGTATATAACATATGTACAAATGTAGACTAGGCCGCAATTTAAGATTTTTGCTTAAAATTGGTGTTTTTCTAATAGCAGAATAGAACAACAGTATCTAAATCGTGTATCTCACATGTACAGATGCAGACTAGGCCGCAATTTAAGATTTTTCTCCCAAATGGGTGTTTTTTTTTTTTTAATAGCAGAATAGAACAACAATATGTAAAGACTGTATATCACAATGACATATGCAGCAAAGGCTGCAAAAAAAACTTTTTGGCCTAAAACGGGTGTATGTTTAACCGCCTCCGGACCGCCTAACGCAGGATCGCGGTCCGGAGGCGGCTGTCCCAGGCAGAGTGACGCATATATGCGTCATCTCGTGAGACGCGAGACTTCCTGTGAATGCTCGCACACAGGCGCGCACGTTCACGGATCGGAAGGTAAGAGAGTGGATCTACAGCCTGCCAGCGTTGATCGTTCGCTGGCAGGCTGTAGATGCGATTTTTTTAACCCCTAACAGGTATATTAGACTCTGTTTTGATAACAACGTCTAATATACCTGCTACCTGGTCCTCTGGTGGTCCCTTTTGCTTGGATCGACCACCAGAGGACACAGGTAGCTCAGTAAAGTAGCACCAAGCACCACACTACACCCCCCCGTCACTTATTAACCCCTGATTACCACATATAGACTCCCAGATCACCCCCCTGTCATTGATCACCCCCTGTCATTGATCACCCCCCTGTTAGGCTCCATTCAGATGTCCGTATGTGTTTTACGGATCTACGGATCCATGGATCGGATCCGCAAAACATATACGGACGTCTGAATGGAGCCTTACAGGGGGGTGATCAATGACAGGGGGGTGATCACCCATATACACTCCCTGATCACCCCCCTGTCATTGATCACCCCCCTGTAAGGCTCCATTCAAACGTCCGTATGTGTTTTACGGCTCCATGGATCGGATCCGCAAAACACATACGGACGTCTGAATGGAGCCTTACAGGGGGGTGATCAATGACAGGGGGGTGATCACCCATATACACTCCCTGATCACCCCCCTGTCATTGATCACCCCCCTGTAAGGCTCCATTTAGACAAATTTTTGGGCACAAGTTAGCGGAATTTTTTTAGTTTTTTTGTTTTTTATTACAAAGTCTCATATTCCACTAACTTGTGTCAAAAAATAAAATCTCACATGAACTCACCTACCCCTCACGGAATCCAAATGCATCAAATTTTTTAGACATTTAAATTCCAGACTTCTTCTCACGCTTTAGGGCCCCTAAAATGCCAGGGCAGTATAAATACCCCACATGTGTAAATACCCCATTTCTGAAAAAAGACAGGTATTCGCTGAGGGGCATACTGAGTCCATGAAAGATTTAACTTTTTGTCCCAAGTTAGCGGAAAGGCAGACTTTGTGAGAAAAAAAAAAAAAAAACAATTTCCGCTAACTTGTGCCCCCCAAAAAAATCTTCTATGAACTCGCCATGCCCCTCATTGAATACCTTGGGGTGTCTTCTTTCCAAAATGGGGTCACATGTGGGCTATTTGTACTGCCCTGGCATTTTAGAGGGGCCCTAAAGCGTGAGAAGAAGTCTGGAATCCAAATGTCTAAAAATGCCCTCCTAAAAGGAATTTGGGCCCCTTTGTGCATGTAGGCTGCAAAAAAGTGTCACACATGTGGTATCGCCGTACTCAGGAGAAGTAGGGCAATGTGTTTTGGGGTGTTTTTTTATATATACCCAGGCTGGGTGAGATAAATATCTTGGTCAAAAACCAACTTTGTATAAAAAAATGGGAAAAGTTGTCTTTTGCAGAGATATTTCTCTTACCCAGCATGGGTATATGTAAAATGACACCCCAAAACACATTGCCCAACTTCTCCTGAGTACGATACAACATGTGTGACACTTTTTTGCAGCCTAGGTGGGCAAAGGGGCCAACATTCCAAAGAGCACCTTTAGGATTTCACAGGGCTGTTTTTATACATTTTGATTTCAAACTACTTCTCACGCATTAGGGCCCCTAAAAATCCAGGGCAGTATAACTACCCCACAAGTGACCCCATTTTGGAAAGAAGACACCCCAAGGTATTCCGTGAGGGGCATGGCGAGTTCCTAGATTTTTTTTATTTTTTATCAAAAGTTAGCAGAAAATTAAGATTTTTCTTTTCTTACAAAGTCTCATATTCCACTAACTTTTGATAAAAAATAAAAAATTCTAGGAACTCGCCATGCCCCTCACGGAATACCTTGGGGTATCTTCTTTCCAAAATGTCATCACTTGTTGGGTAGTTATACTGCCCTGGCTTTTTAGGGGCCCTAATGCGTGAGAAGTAGTTTGAAATCAAAATGTGTAAAAAATGCCCTGTGAAATCCTAAAGGTGCTCTTTGGAATTTGGGCCCCTTTGCCCACCTAGGCTGCTGTGATTGGCCAGTGCAGCATGTGACCCAGCCTCTATATAAGCTTGAGTCACATAGCGCTGCACGTCACTCTGCTGTTACTAGTGTAGGGAGAGGATGCTGCTGCTGTGAGGGAGCGAATAGGAAAGAAACTTTAATCAGAACTGCAATTGAACTCAGCGATCTACATAGATTTAGTGGTGTGGGTGCAGTGCACAATCTTTTTACCCTGCCCTGAGTCCAGTGACAGAGAAAAATAACTTTTATCCGTCTGTTAGTTATGTGGGTGGCGGCGGACATTTTATGCAAGCTCAGTCCACCAGCACAGCATCTGTGTTTTTGTGACATTAAAATCCAAGCTTAAAATACTGCAATAATAATCTGGGTTTAAAAAAAAAAAAACTCCAATTTAAGCTAGACATACAGTTTTATTTTTTTGGGTTTTATAAAACACCCTTTTTGGGCAAAATACTCAATTTTACAGCCCTTGCTGCATCTGTACATGTGAAATTCAAGCGTTATATACTGCTGTCATATTCTGTTATTTAAAAAAAACATCCTTTTTCGGCAAAATACTTAATTTGCAGCCTTGTCTGCATCTGTCGGTGTGAAATTCAAGCGTTATATTCTGTTATTTAAAATATAACAACAGACCATAGACAATGATAAAATGAATAGCAGCAGTGCAGACAAGCGCTGCGATAAGCAGCTCAGCCGCCTGACTCTGGGTAAATGAATCCAAAAATTCAAAAGAGGAATAGGGAAACAGTGTATGCTGCACTGAGCAGGCAATATAAACCCTACCCCCAATACACGTACAAGCCTCCAACCCCCACAGATAAACATTCAACAACTGCAAAAATAGGAGCCAGAATAAAGGGTGAAATAACAGCACCTATAGCTAGCCCATAAGCAGTATGGAGGGACAACAAAAGTAGTAACAAACGTTGTTGCCTTGATTCATTCTCGCCTTGACTACTGCAACGCATTACTAATCGGTCTCCCTCTCACTAAACTCTCCCCCCTTCAGTCTGTTCTAAATGCTGCAGCCAGGCTCATCTATCCATCCAACCGCTACACTTATGCTACTAGCCTTTGCCAGTCACTTCACTGGTTGCCCATCCACCACAGAATACAGTTCAAACTTCTCACCCTCACCCACAAATCTCTCCACAGTGCTGCACCTCCATACATCTCCTCCCTCATCTCCATCTACCACCCTACATGTGGCGGAGCCTAGCTTCCGACTGTGATGGATGCATGAGCCTGTAGCTCCTTCACAAGTGCAGCCCAAAACCACCATTATTGAACTCCGCCTCAGATATGGTCAAAACGGGGAAGGATCGCTCAGGGGACTCTGATAACATCCCGAAATGGGTCACAAACCAGCCGGACATTCAAAACTGCTGGAAAAAGCAGCCAGTGCTCAAAGCTGGAGAATTACCTAAAATGGCGCCGGTGGCTGCTTGCACGAGGTGAACTGGAGGCAGAGTCAGACAGAGAAAGCACTGCGGAGAGCGAAGGGGGTGAGTCTGTGTCAGCTCCCATAACGAAATCCTTCCTCAAAAAAACGCTTCTCCAAGCAATGAGACCTGTCTTAGAGGAGTTGGCAGATATTAAAACCGACCTGCGGCAGATGGGTAGGAGGGTAGAAAGCCTGGAATCTGCACAGTCTTCTGTGATAGCTCATTCAGAAGTAGTGGCCGAGCGCTCTTTACAGCATGCAGACTACATTAATAAAGCTTTGCTCCTCATAGAAGATCAAGAGAACAGGAGCCGGAGAAAGAATGTAAGAATAAAGGGACTCTCCGAGCAATTCGCACCAGAGACCTTACAGAAAGTAGCAATGGAGATCTTTTGCAACCTTCTGGGCCAAGAAAGAGCAGCCACAATTACTATTGAGTGCATTCATAGGGCGCTGCACCCTAAACCTCAGCAGAGAGAGCCGCCACGCGATATTATTTGCGGCTTACTTTCCTATGTGGACACCGCTCAGATTCTAGCAGCGGCTAGAGATAAGCATCCAATCCAGTATGTGGATTCTGACCTGCAGTTTTATCAGGATATCGCGAAAGCTACTTTGGCCAAACGAAGTATGAGGCCACTAGTGGAAATCCTGAGAGCGAAAAGCATTAAGTATACGTGGCTCTACCGTTCGGCCTAGCCGCATGGATAAACGGCAAGAGACTCACAGTTCAAATGCCAGAAGATCTAGAAAGACTCTGGAACGCAATAGAAAATCGCGCCATTTCCTATACCTCCTAGCTGCCATTGGTAGAGGAACAGGTTCTCCCACAGCTCCCAAAGATGGAACCCTGGAAAGAGGTACGGAGAAGACATCCGTCAAAGTCCAAGAAGACACCATCTAAGTCAACACACTCAATCACCTGATGGACTGAGTCACATCAAGTCGAGACAGTTTGTTCCTGGGCGGATTCAGGGACCGCTTAGGTGTTTTGTTTTTTTTTGGTTTTTTTTTGGGGGCGTTATAGTGACAGTAATGGTCATCCGAGCGCTCCCATACATGCGCTAGTGATAGACGCAGGTTACCTTGTTTTTTTTGTTGTTTAGCTGAATATTTTAACCTTTCTCTCTTAAGTGCTTTTTCCCCCTTTACCGGGCGATTCTGACCTAAGTATAGAATGTTATAGTTAAGCATTTTAGAGGCTGTAGCAGTGACACTGCAGGTTATTTTCCTATATGTCTTGAAGCATCAAGGCTCATTCGCATATCCAATATTGTAGTTGTCATCTTGTCGGTGGTCTGGGGCACACGGCATGTCTGGGCTTGTCTGAATACCCCAACCCTCCTCTCTTGCACTGACCCTATACTCAAATTTGGGCCTGAGTGAAAGGGACACACCTCATTACCTGTTTCTCTAGGCCTCGGCCCTTGATATCTCCTTGTTAAGTAATTACATTTCCTTACTAGAATCTGTTTATTGACAGTTTATTAGCTGTAGATTCTAACTTGTTGTTTGTGTCTTGTCTGTCTATAGTCTTAATCCCAGTCTGTTGCCCCCCCCCCCCACTTCATCCGTTCCCATCTACCCACCTGCATACCTCGCTAGACTGCTCCAGCATCGTTTGTCAGTGATTCCTGATATTGTATATCTCTGCCAGATAGATATTGGATTTTTACAATGACGGATATAGTTGTCACTACCTTTTACCTAAAGGGGTTAAACTCTCCTAACAAAAGGAATAATGCAGTATTTCTGTTACGTAAATCCAAAACTAATATTGCATTTTTGCAGGAAACCCATTTTTCAGGAAGGGCAATGGTTCCACAGTTGCCAGGAGGCTTCTCGCACGAAAGGGGTTTCTAGGGCGATACACAAAGACATCCCTTTTCAAGTATCTCAACAATACTCTGATGCGGAAGGTAGGGTTCTTTTCCTTAAGGGTACTATTGCATCCAAAATGTGTACGCTATTGCATCGCAAACACGAAGCAGATAACCTGGTTGATTCAGGTTCTGGAGACCCTGAAGCTAATTGCTGAAGACCAAATCATTCTGGGGAGAGACCTAAATCTGGTCCTAAACCCATTATTAGTTTCTTCCTCGCAACGTTCCCAGCAAATGCAGAAAGTGTTAGGCAAATTACATGCCAAGCTCCAGGAAATAGGATTGGTAGATGCTTGGAGGCAGATTCACCCCCTAGCTAGGGATAATACGTTTGGGTCGGCAAAGTTTTAATGCAAACCAGTAAAGCATCTATAGGGAACATCACTATTTCAGATCACGCCCCTTGCCACATCACGGTGTCTATGAAACAAATATCTAAGGGAGACTGGTCGTGAAGACTCAATTAATCTCTCCTGAAAAATATAGGGGTGTGCTCGGAAGTAGAAAACCATTTGAAATAAATGCGGGGAAGGGAGTATATGCTCCTATGGTATGGGAAGCACACAAATCTTTCATTAGAGGAATCTTCATTGCCCTTGGCTCAAAACAAAAGAAGGCTAAGCAGAAAGAGGTAGATAGCATACTACATCATATTGCGGCGGTAGAGAGAATTCAAAAGAGATCCAAATCCATCCCACTTCAAGAGTAACTAGTGGCCCTAAGAACCATACTTAACCCTTTCACGACTGCAATCCGTATATATACGTGATAGCTGCACATGCCCCATGCAGCTATCACGTGTATAGACGTCATTGCAGTTCTTTAATCCAAGCGCTGCAAAGCTCTTGGATTAAAGCTTGTGCCCGTGTCCTGCTGCTGTCACAGACAGCATACAGTCTAGTAATGCCGGCAAGGGACCAATCATAGTGATTTCAGTGTTAAAATGCCGGTTTCAGGCCACATTACCTGATTTCAGGCTCTGCAGATCAGAGCCTGAAATCAGGTAATGTGTCCTGAAGCCCCCGATCTGTGCCCCCTTCTTGAAGCCCCCGATCTGTGCCCCCTTCTTGTGTGCCTCCAACCCCCCCACCACCATCGTGAGCCCTGCCTCTGCCATCGGTCCACGCCCCCCCATCCATGTATCCTGCCTCCGATGCGGTCCGCCCAGATCTGTAATTTGTGAATGCTGCCGCCCCCCCCTCCCCCCGCGCTTTTCCAGCGCTGCCCATAGATGCCGAAGTAGAGGCATCCATGGGGTTAATAATTTTTTACTAATAAAAGTAAAAATAAAAATGTAAAAAATAAATTGCCTTTTCCTATTAAAAAAAAACCACACATATTAGGTGTCACCGCGTCCGTAACGACCATTTCTATAAATATATCACATCATCAACCCGTCCAATAAACACCATAAAAAATAAAAATGGTGTAAAAAAATAAGCCATTTTTGTCACCTTACATCACAAAAAGTGCAACAACAAGCGATCAAAAAGGCATATATACCCCAAAATAGTACCAATCAAACCGTTACCTCATCCCGCAAAAAATGAGCCCATATTTAAGACAATCGCCCAAAAAATAAAAAAGCTATGGCTCTCAGACCATGGAGACACTAAAACATAATTTTTTTGGTTTCAGAAATGCTATTATTGTGTAAAACTGAAATTAATAAGAAAAAGTATACATATTGGGTATTGCCATGCGATTTGCTCTATAAAACTGTTACGTGACCTAAAAAAAAAAAATTTTTTTCCAAAACAGCCAATTTTTTGGCCACCTTGCCCCATAAAGTGTAATAATTAATGATCAAAAGATAATATGTACCCAAAAATAGTGCCAAAAAAAACCTCAACTCTTTCTGCAAAAAACGAGCCCCTGCACAAGACGATCAGTAGAAAAATAAAAAAACATATGGCGTTCAGAAAACCAATCCAGCAAAATCTGCCTTCCAAAAACCATACGGTGTTCCTTTCCTTCTGCGCCCTGCCGTGCGCCCTTACATCAGTTTCCGACCACATGTGGGGTGTTTCTGTAAACCGCAGAATCAGAGTAATAAATATTGAGTTTTGTTTGGCTGTTAACCCTTAATGTGTTAAAGAAAAAAATGTAATAAAATAGAAAATCTGCTAAAAAAGTGAAATTTTGAAATTTCATCTCCATTTTCCTTTAATTCTTGTGGAACACCTAAAGGGTCAATAATGTTTGTAACATTGGTTTTAAGTAACTTGAGGGGTGTAGTTTCTACAATGGGGTCATTTATGGGGGGTTTCCACTATGTAAGCCCCACAAAGTGACTTCAGACCTGAACTGGTCCTTAAATAGTGGGTTTTGGAAATTTTCTTAAAAATTTTAAGAATTACTTCTAAACTTCTAAGCCTTGTAACGTCCTAAAAAAATAAAATAACATTTCCAAAATGATGCCAACATAAAGTAGAAATATGGGGAATGTTATGTAATAAATATTTTATGAGGTATCACTTTCTGTTTTAGAAGCAGAGAAATTGAAATTTAGGTGATATATATTGACTCAAATTTATGACTGTCATGAAGTACAATGTGTCACGAGAAAACAATCTCAGAATGGCTTGGATAAGTAAAAGCGTTCCAAAGCTATTACCACAAAGTGACGCATGTCAGATTTGTAAATTTTGATCTGGACACTGGGGCATCAATGATTTTCGGTCATGAAAGGGTTAAACTATTCCTGAATATGCAGTCGGCAAAAAAATTCCTCTACTTCAAACATTTAATACATGCACATGGGGATAAAGGGGGTTGATTAATGTCTGTGCTTCTAAAAAAAGCTAGAGCCAAATCCTTTATTCATAAAATTAAAACAGAAACAGGTGAGATAGTCTCATCCACAGAGGAGATAGCTAAGGCCTTCCACCTCTTCTACTCGAAACTGTACAACCTTGAAGGCCAAAACCACAGAGATGATGTACAGAGTGCTGTTAAGGAAATGCATAATTTCTTGTCTTCATTAAAGCTTCCCAAAGTCCAGGCCTCTATAGTGGCCAATCTAATTGCTCCAGTTTCGGAAGAAGAAAAGCCCAGGCCCTGATGGCTTTCCCCTACAAAACTTTAAATAGTTTCAAACGATTATCATACCACGTCTGACCGAGGTATGTAATGCCCTGATTACGGGGGGTTTTCTGCCTAGGCAAACTCAGGAAGCGTTTATTACCTTAATCCATAAAGACGGAAAAGACCCCGTGGAGTGCGAAATTTACAGGCCAATCTCCTTGTTGAACCAGGATTTGAAGGTATAGGCCAAGCTGTTAGCTAACAGGCTTAAAGCTGATATCCCCACAATAGTGGGGCCTGAACAGGCGGGTTTTGTACAGGGTAGGGAAGGGAAGAGCAATACAACCCATTTGTTCTATGCCATTCATCTGGCCCGCAAATCTAACATACCGTTGGCGCTTCTCGGCATTTATGCCGAGAAAGCGTTTGACAGAGTCAAATGGGCATTTATGGAAGCAACACTTCAAAAGTTTGCTTTTCCACACCCACTAATTCATGCGATTTTCACGTCATATAGCTCACCCCATGCGCGGCTTATTATCAATGGCACATTATCCCAGCCCTTTGAAATATCCAATGGAACGAGGCAGGGTTGCCCTCTTTCTCCAACCCTGTTCGTTTTAGTTATGGAGACATTGCTACAGGCAGTTAGAGAGCACAAGCTTATTCAGGGCTTCACCGTAAGGGATAGACAGCTTAAATTCCTAGCCCTCGCGGATGACCTACTCTTCCTAATCTCAAAACCTGCTTCAAGCCTCCCCCAGATTGAGAAACTGCTGCAGGAGTTTAGTTTTATCTCCAATTACAAGGTAAATGTTTCTAAGTCTGAGATCCTTAACATATCAATAACCCAATGTTTAATTTCGGACTTGAAAAGGAGTTCACAATTCGTGTGGGCGACCTCTTCAATCAAATATCTAGGGATCTGCCTCTCAAGAGATATGACCGAACTTTATAGCTTGAACTATACTCCACTTGTTTCAATAAGCTCCTCAAATCCTATGACCCACTGTGGATCTCTTGGCTAGGAAGGAGAAACTTAGTGAAGACATAAATCATGCCTAAGATCCTTTATATCCTACAAATGGTACCGATCCGGTTATCGCCGGCTTTCTTTGCCTCGGTGAGGAGCCTCCTTGTGAGGTTTCTATGGAAGGGCAGGAGATCTAGGATGTCTTACTCTATGTTGATTAGAAAGAAGGAGTCTGGGGA
Source organism: Bufo gargarizans (assembly GCF_014858855.1). Taxonomy (NCBI): domain Eukaryota; kingdom Metazoa; phylum Chordata; class Amphibia; order Anura; family Bufonidae; genus Bufo; species Bufo gargarizans. Next base: position 182,225,835 of record NC_058082.1, read on the forward strand.
TTTGGGCTTTCCTGACGTTCTGTCCTATTACAGAGAGGTGCAAATGTTGTTCCCAGTGGGAGAGTTTGACCCCTTTGCCTTACCTAACATGGAAGAGGGTGGCGATGTCTCAGGCCTTATGTGGATTCCGAAATCCAAGCCTAGGTCGTATGATGATTTGAGCCCAATGTTTCAAGGCCCAGTTGAAGTGTGGAGACAAATGGGCAACACTTTAGCAACAAAACCTTCCCCGCTAATGCCAATGTCCTCGTTACCAGCCCTGCTCTCTTCCCCAGGTTCAGCCAAGGAGGGGTTATGGCACAATCTAAAGGGTTGGACGGTACAAGAAGCCTTCTCAGAGGGGTTGATTCCTTCTATGGAACTGTTTAGGACCTTCCTCCCTGCAAATATACCTGCAATGACAATATCCTTTTATTACACTCATTTCAGACATATTTGCTCCAAATTCTTGGCTTTAAACACGGCAGTTAGGAATCTCACGGACTTCGAGAGGGTGATGGTGTCTGACCTCCCCAAAATGAGGAAGATCTCATTCATGTACCAACAGTTTGCAATAAATTCACAACAGCTCAAGCCGATATACCTGGGCTCCTGGGAAAGAGAGCTCGGCCTTGCCCTAACAGATTCAGAGTCACGCTTTATTCTGTCACATGCCCAAGGCTTCTCTCGCTGTGTCAGATTGCAAGAAAGTCACTTTAAGCTATTGAGGGGTATTGAATCTGACAGATGTTGGAGGTGTTAGATGCATAGAGGTTCTTTTCTGCACATCTGGTGGACGTGTGACGCTATTGCTCCTTTCTGGAAACAAATTGAGGCAGCCATTCAAGGTCTCCTACATTCTCCATTTGTCATCACCCCTGCAATGGTGTTTCTAACCAAACCAGAGGGCTCCTATTGTCCTTCTAAATCAAATCTTGTTACGCTTGTACTGGCTGTGGCGAAGTCACTGATTCTGCTGCATTGGTTACAACCGGTGACCCCTACATTGGAAAGTTGATGTTTGAAGGTTGACCAGGTGTGCAGTTTTGAAGAACTTATCAGCTGGACTGAAAGGAATCATGAGTCTTTCCTTAAAACTTGGAATAAGTGGAAGATCTGGAGAGGTTTAGCCTGAAAGGAACATTCCTCCCCCCCCCCACTTTTTCCATTTTCCCCTTGGTCCTTTGTTTTTCTGTTTGTCTTGTCTATTTGTGTTTGTGGGTTGTGTGTCTTGAGTAGTTTTGTTTGAGTACCAGAGGCAAAGGCGGTTTTCTCGTATCCGCTAGCGACCTAATAGAACCAGGTCCCAGGGTAAGTTATGGCAAGTACACACCAGCTAGTGGGAAAAATTTAAATGGTGTAGTGGTAATGTAGATGCCTTTTGAATACCTTGTGTAATGCTATGCTGATTACTTTGTGATCAATGTTATACTAAATTTTTGTACGTGAATATGTACTTTGTACGAGCGATATTATCTGAACTTTTTTGCCATTTGTGCTAAAAAACTCAATAAAGGTGAATTTAAACATCTACCACCCTACTTGTGCTCTCCATTCTGTTAGTGACCTAAGATTATTAACCTCCATAATTCGTACCTCTCACTCCCGTCTTCAAGACTTTTCTCAAGCTGCACCTACTCTTTGGAATACTCTGCCCCAGAATAATAGGTCAATCCACAACTTCTCCACCTTCAAACGTGCCTTATAAACACATCTTTTCGTGCAGGCTTATCAAGCTACCTAAACGGACTATTCCCCAACTAAACCTCCCCCACCAACTCCTCTGGCCTGAACTCGATCCTCTAGTAGTCCCAAACCCGAAGCAGATTGGCCGGCACCACTCCTGTCAGTTCAATAATGGTTCAAATTCTACTTATCACAATCAACTACCTTATGTGTCACCCCCAATTCCTCATAGATTGTAAGCTCTTGCAAGCAGGGCCCTGACTCCTAGTGTTTCAGTTGAATATTATCCAGTTTGTTTTGTATATGAACCCTATGAACTTGTAAAGCGCTGCAGAATATTGTGGCCCTATATAAATACATTTTATTATTACTTTATTATTATTTCTTTGCAAAGGCATAGAAGCCAGGGACAACCAAGGTCATGGGCCCAGGAAGCAGATTTTAAATCCCCATATGAACTGTTAAAATGTGAAAATGTGAAGCTTAGAGAGGAAAGAGATTGGTTCCTAGAATTCAGAAGAGTTTCTATTTTTTTTTGTGCTAGAGAAGGGGAAATGAAAAGATGTTATTGAGGTATTTGTAAACCACTTTACTGTTTCTATTAAAACTTAAAAATAAAATGGAGGAACTTTAAGACCTAATTTATATTGACTTTTCCCTTTCCCTGGAAACCGGTTTTGGGGACCTTGTAATGTTAAATTCTGCTTCTTTGGTAATATGAATCTGAAATTGGTTTGAGGCTGGGCAAATTGTCATTTCAATGACTGGGTGGGAAGAAATTTTCCTGCCAGTGTTTACGGTTTTCCTATACAATTGTATGTGTACCAAAGTTTTTTATTTTTTTTAAGTTAAAATTTACTTTTTACTGAATCTCAATGTATATAGCAAGACTTCCTGTAACTGAAGTTTTTTTTTGTAAAGAATGGGCTTCAGTGTTTTTTTTTCATGTTATTGCTTGGGCATTTTTGATTCTTGAGAGGGCAATTCATGCCCCCTCCCCCATTGATTTGAGTTTTAGAACCTTGCTGCGTTTTGTATAGTAACACATTAAATGTGGGTTTTGCGTTAGAAAAGAAAGGATTTGGTTTTGAAACTTTCTTTTTATATTTACATTCCATAGGCGGATTGTGCAAGCGGGAATAACACTCTTTAATTGGAATACAGTTGCTTTACGCAGCAAGTAGTTTTTGTTTTTACGCCCAGACTGTTTGTTATTTTTTTTGTTTTAGAGTTTTTTTTTTATTGGGTGACAGTGATTCAGGTGTTGTACTGAGACATCATACAACTAGTAAATAGACAGCGAAGGCTATCTTAATTAACATCTGTATACTGGAGGAGCCACATTGAGCTGGAGAAAAGCGGGTGTCCTTTATTGGGTAGCCTCAGCTGGCCAAACACAGGCACAGCTCAGCTGTGTATATAGCCCTTTAAGAGGAATACTGGGAATCCAGCAAAAGGAGATCTGGCCTGATGGTCCTGTGGGAGTGGAAATAGCATTGAGAGTAGCAATACGCTGCTCTCAGTGAACGAGATTTGTAGCTGTCCAACATAGGCTCTGTAAAAGTCGGAGTCGGACAGACATACCGTAAGAAGGAGCCGGGCGGTACCCTCTGTGTACGGCCAAAAGCGTGTCACTGGACGCAGGAAACACTAGTAACGGCTTGGTTAACCAAGGATGGGTTGTGGCAGATCCATGTTCAGGGGGAAAAGAATTAGTCCCCTCGAGGAGTCAGATGGATGCTCAGTACATGAGATCTAGTTATGGGGTGAAGGCCATAAAGCCCGTTAAAGAATGGCATAGGTGGTTCAAGAATACTGCTCTGGGTATCACTCTGTAAGGATGTAGCTCAGCTGTGGCTTCAATAGAAAATAATGCTAAACCAGCAGGGGATAAAGAGGGCAGTTTCAGACCGGAAGAACCACATTATGTACACCTTGCCTGTGGGGGGGGGGGGGGGGTAGCCACGATTGGTGATCCAGTTCCTGAAGCGGAAGAGGCTCTTTTTGAGAGAACTCTGCTAAGGCAGGCTGGATCCAACCAGACTGTTGTAGTTTTTTCAGATGTCTCTGCTGTCACCAATGCAGATAACTCTCTCTCATCACTCCCTCCTCTCTCTCTATCTCTCTCTCATATCCCTCCCTCATCTCTCCATCTAACCTTGAGATGATGCACCATGTTGAATCCAGCTTCTCTTCTTCCTCTCTTCTAACTTTTTACTACCCATTCTAACCTATAATCAGTCCAGGGTCAGTACGACATGTGATTTTTTGCATTTTCTTTCCCCTCAGCAGTTCCATTTTTGTAGGGGTGCACGCAGGCTTACACCGTTAGGCATGGATTATGCTTGCGGTGCATTGTTATTTATACCCGGTGCGCACATTGCTATAGAAGCCCCACTTATCTGATAATGCCTTAACACAGATCCCCCCATAACAGTGTGTCATCCACAGATCCCCCCATAACAGTGTGTCATCCACAGGTCCCCCATAACAGTGTGCCATCCACAGGTCCCCCGTAACAGTGTGTCATCCACTGGTCCCCCATAACAGTGTGTCATCCACAGGTCCCCCTTAACAGTGTGTCATCCACAGGTCCCCCATAACAGTGTGCCTGCACACTGAGGAGAGACAGAAAGGAGGGCAAAGAATCCGTGGAAGCAAGCAGAGGACGGCACAGCAGATGACTGAATAGCTTCTTTTGTAAGTAAATAGTTTTATTATAAATGTAGTTTAATGTCTGTTTTTGTCTTTTATTATATTCTGGCTTTTGCTTAAAGAGACAGTAAAAAATTGTCTTTTTTTGTTATATATGATGCTTTTTGATAATAAATAAATGTAAATGTGTTGATGCTGTAATGTGGACCCCAGGCCTCTCTGATGTCCTGCAGGCTGGCACTGTGGAAGCATACAGTTGGCCAGGTAGCAGAAAGGATCTGGGGCGGTCATTGTGTGCTCTGGAACTTTCCCCTTCACAGCCACAGCTATCTCTCTCTCCTACAGTGCAGACTCTGCAGGAGGCATTCCGTTTGCTCTTCGTCCTAATAGAAGTCTATGGGAATCAAAACGGATCCATCTGGTTCCCATTATGCAAGATGGAAAACAAAGTCCCGTTGACAGGACTTTGTTTTCCGTCTTGCATAAGGGGACCCAGACGGATCAGTTATGCTTTCTCATAAACTTCTATTAGGACAGAGCAAAACGGAATGCCTCTTAAAGGTTTCCGTTTTGCATTCCATCTTGCCATTCTGTTATATTCCGTTTGAAATGGAACCTATAACGGAATGGGATAACACAGATGTGAACCCACCCTTAGGAATAGATTGTTTCTGAATACCCAAGTGTACCGAGGAAGAAAGGAAAACTCTTGAAAGCTCGTCTTTTAAGTATTAGGTTAGTACTATCAAATTGACACATTGTTGCGGAGGATCTGTGGATATTATATATATATATATATATATATATATACATACATACATACATACACACACACGCGTGCGTGTGCGGCGTGTGTGTTTGTGCTTTACGGTGCACACCCTAATGCAATAGGCTGCACACGCCTATGCTGATGACACCAAGCTCTCTGAAGTTCGAGGGATGAGACGCCTGGATCCACACCAGTCACTGCAAGAAGCTGCTCAACTACGTCAAAGAATGAAGAGTATTGCTTTTGTTTATTTGTTTAGTTTAGTTTTTAGGGAGGGAAACGCACCTCAAACTAGCAAGGGCCACAAGGAGACATTTGTTAATAGCACATAATGATACATTCCTAGAGGGTAATATCAGCTATAGTTTTAATAGTAGCTCTGGCTCCGGCTCCCCACTTGTTAATCCTGTATGGGTGTCCGGGCAACTAGGTAACCCGCAGATGTGGTAAAGGGGATAGGTATGTGGGATCCTCCAGTTGTGAGGAAGGTATAACTGTCAACCTTACTAATGAAAGCCCCGATCTCTTTAATAACACCCATATACCAGATTATATCTGCTGGGAAGAAGGGTGTGACGTTCAGACTGAGGGAGCGATCCCCCAGTCTATACAGTTATTACTGTAGGCCCATGACCGTCAGAAGTTCTTGTTTGAAGTTGACGGCTCCGTACTATTTCCTATGCCCGGTTAGCCGCTTATAAGGGAATTCCCCCTAATGCCAGAGGTTCATGTGTCCTGGTGAAGCTTGTCCCTGCATCTTACATTGCAGCCAATTGGGAGGTGTTGGGGCTCACTGGTTTTCCATTGGATCCGGGCTAAAGAAATAAGACATGTATTTATGTTTTTTTGTTTCCATTCCTTATATACGCTGGAGTGAGATGTTACTGATGTCTAATCGACCAAGCTACTGAAGCCCAAATAGACAAGACACCCTGGAGACCAAACCATGGACTAGAAGCAGAGGATTCCAAACCAGCCAGCGACCAACGCAACCCGCCAGTCACCTCCCAAAGAAAATAATCTCTGAGTCAAGATTTGTTTTTAAGATTGATTTTGTTTGCCCAAAAAAAATCTACGTGTCAAGATTGACTTTCTGTTTTCCATCATCTGTTTTGTTTTATGCATTCAGGACTTTTCGTAGAAAAGAAGATCAAGATTCATTGAGGGACACTGGGGAGCATATGACAGAGAGGAGGGACTGTTGTGGAAATTTTATTAGGATGTGTTTTTTTGTGTGTTTTTTTTTTCATTCTTTATTGAAGAAAATTATAAATTCACAAAGAATCTATTAAGATAAAATAAAAAAAAATACAAATAATACTTTTCAGGTACAGTACAATGAGATTAGTTAAAATCAGTACAGTTGCCTAATATGGATAAGTATATAGAAATAAGAGATAATCAAAATAATTCTCAGAAGTGAAAAGAATAGATAGGTAGAATCTGAGTACAATAAATATACCTTCAATAATTCCTAAAAGAGGACCAAGGTAGCCAACATTTCTTAAACTTCATTATCTTGTTATTCACCCATTAAGCTATTTCCTCAAACCTATAAAGTTGATCCACCTTACACAGCCAATGGGGTATGGATCGGAGTTCCTCTGATAGCCAATAGCGAGGAATCAAAAGACGAGCTGCATTGAGGAAATGAGTAAAAAGTGGAGGGATAGCCCCAGTTGTATTGGCAGTATGGATCCCCAACAGGGCTAATTGTGGTGATGTTGAGATAGCCGAGTGGCAAATCTTGTTACATATGTCAAATATTTTGGACCACCAAGTCTTAATTTGAGGGCAGGTCCACCAAATGTGGAAATATGAGCCTTTGTCAGTACAGAACCTCCAACAAATATCTGATCTATCCTTGTTGTATCTACATATGACATCCAGGGTTTTATACCATCTTCTTAAATTTTTTTAACCATTTCCCTGCGTTCGGACACATCTTGAAGTTTTATGAGGTCTCAGAAGGATTTGTGAAATTTCTAGCTGGGTAAAGGAGGTGTCAAGATCCTTTTCCCAAAGATTGATAAATGTGGGTTTTGGCATAAGTATGCGGGTACATATTTTTTTTTTTTTATAGATCAGAGAAATTAGTTTGGCTTGTGGGTCAGACTTTGATAATAAACCCTCAAACCAAGTCAACTGACACAACAGCGCTCTTTAATGTAACATGTTTGGAAATGAAGAAGAGTAAAAAGGATATTAAAGGGGGTGAAAAGCTACAGTCTGGAAAAAGCTGTGACATAGTTACAGACTCCAACACCTCACCGCTTTCACCAAAAAGGGACAGGACAGGATGTATTGAGTACCGCATAGATGCAGGTAGACTGCTTAATAAAGCACTAGGTGCAAAGGCCAAGATACAGTATCTCTAACTTGTATCAGAGGAGAGGGCAAAGGTATGGCATACTGAGAGGATTAAAACCATTCCCAGACTCCCAAAGTGGATTTGATTATTGGATTGAAGGATTTTACCATATTCGTGGGAATGTCAGCACCCACTAAAAGTCCCCGGAAAGGGAGGCCAAAGTGTGATTGTTCAAGGTCCACCCATGACTCACCTAGTGTTCCTTTAACCCAGCCAACCATTCTATCCAGGAGAACTGCCTTGTTATATAACTCTGGGTTAGGCATCCCAATCCCACCAAAAGGCTTAGGTTTGCTTAAGGTAGCATAAGGTATGCGTGCAATCTTTCCAGACCAAATAAATAACCTAATCATTTGGTTTGCTGTATTGTAGAACGATTTTGTTACTGGAATTGGCCGAACCTGTTGAAGGTAAGTCATTTTGGGTAATATAAGTGATGTTACTTTATTTTTCCTTCCAAACCAAGACATCATAGAGTTTTTAAGTGTGGAAAGTTGATCCTGAATTGAGTTTAATATTGGGATATAGTTTAGACAGAATAATGTTCCGGGGTCAGCTCCTATTTTAACTCCCAGATACGTGATGTGTGTGGTGTCCCAATTAAAAGGGGAGTTAGTTTTAAGTTCTTGTATAATTGAAATGGGAAAACAACATTTAGTATGTGGGACTTATTCATGTTTATTCAAAAATTTGAAAAGAGACCGAAATGTTCGATTATGCAATAAATGTGAGGAAGGGCTAATGTAGGGTTTGTAATCATAATGAGTAGGCCGTCAGTGAAAGCTGCAACCTTATGTTCATATCTTCCAACCAGCCCCCCCCCCTCCCCCCCCCCCCCCGGATTTCCCTTTCTCCCCTATTTGCCTGTAACAAAGATTCCAGCACAAGTACAAATAGCAGGGGTGAAAGAGGGCAACCCTGCCTGGTCCCATTACGAATAGCAAATGGGGAAGACAGGGAATTGTTGACAATGATAGAGGCTGATGCATTGGAGTATAGGGAAAATACTGCTTTATTAAATTGGTCAGGGATCCCAAAAGTGGACAGCACAGTCCACATAAAATCCCAGTTAACCTTATCAAATGCATCTCAGCATCTGTGTTGAGAAGTACTAGGGGACACTTAGATCTTTTTGCATGAAATATGCAATTTAGGACTCTAGTGGTGTTATCCTTACCCTCACTGCCCCTAACAAAGCCCACTTGATCTTTTTGAATTTGAATTGGCAACAGCAGGGATAGGTGTGTAGCTAAGGGTACTTTCACACTAGCGTTAGTGTGATCCGGCAGGCAGTTCAGTCATCGGAGCTGCATGTCGGATCCGCTGATCAGTGTAACAACTGATAGCATTTGTAGACGGATCCGGATGCATTGCAAGAACAGATCCGTCTCTACGCTTGTTATGCTGATGGACGGATCCGTCTTGCAGTCTTTTTCACAGTTTTCCCGGTTTGCGCATGCACAGAACGGAAGGACGGATCCGTCCTTCAGTTGTTTTGCAATGCAGGATCCGGCACTAATGCAAGTCAGTGGGAATGCTGTGGTATTATTTCCGGCCAAAGGCCTGACAGTGACTGAAAGGAAGGCATACTGATGCAAACCTAATGGATTTCTAGCCGTTCAGAATGCATAAGGATGCCTGATCAGTTCTTTTACGGCATAGAGCCCTTTTGACGGAACTCTATGCCGGAAAAGAATAATGCAAGTGTGAAATTACCCTAACATCTTCGCTAGTATCTTTAAGGTCTTATGCACATGACAGTATGGCTTTTTCTGTGTTTTGCGGTCCGTTTTTTATGGATTCATTGTTCCGTTTTTTGTTTCCGTTGTGCTTCCGTTTTTCAGTACCGTTTTTCCGTATGCCATATACAGTATACAGTGATTACATAGAAAAAATTGGGCTAGACATAACATTTTCAATAGATGGTTCAGTAAAAACTGAACGGATACGGAAGACATACGGATGCATTTCCGTATGTGTTCCTTTTTTTGCGGACCCATTGACTTGAATGGAGCCAAGCACCGTGATTTGTGGACAAGAATAGGACATGTTCTATCTTTTCACGGTACGGAAATATTGAAACGGAATGCACACTGAGACACTTCAGGTTTTTTTGCTGAACCATTGAAATGAATAGTTCAGTATATGTACCGCATACTGAACAAAAAAAATGGCCAGTATACTGAACACAAAATACTGTTGTGTGCATGAGCCCTAAGTCTAAGTTTAGCAGGGAAATTGGGTGATAGTTCACACAATGGGAGCCATCTTTCCCCTCTTTAGGGATCAGGGATATATGGGCTCTAGTCATGTCTACTGACATTGGAGTACCAGATAGGGAGCTATTTTATATATTAAGTAGGTAAGGGCCTAATGTTTTGTAAATGTTTTGTAGTATGAAGCTGGAAAGCCATCAGGGCCTGGGCATTTCCCTCTAGGAAGCTGTTTAATAGTGGATTCTAATTCATCAGTGATTGTGCCTGCTGGTAAGAAAGAGCAGGAAGGGACAGAGAGCGCAGGAAAGATGCTGTGAGCTCAGAAGGTGGGGGGGGAGGACCGATTTGCCCGTTCGGATTCTTTTAAGTTATATAGGGAATGGTTAAATTTTCTAAACTGAGTGGAAATGGCTGAGGTAGTAAAAACCTCTCCACCATCTGGAACTTTTATTCGATGTATGTAGTTATGGGATTTCCTCTGTTTGATGCGTTACACCATGAATTTAGAAGCCCTGTCACCATGGGCATAATATTTAAATTGCGCATGAAGGTAATATTTGGCTGAGGCATTATTTAAAATCTTCTTTAGAGCTTCACGTGATTCAGTGAGTTAAAAAAAAGTGTGATTCTAACAAGGATTTTTTATGTAAGGATTCAAGCAGCTGAATCTTAGAAAGAAGGGTATCTATCTGTGTTCTCCTCTCTTTCTTGAGCTTAGCTCCCATAGAAATAAACTGACCCCTCATATAATCTTTATGGGCATCCCATACCACTTGGGGGTGGTTTCCGATTTGGAATTAAAAGCAAAGTATTCTTCGAGTAACTTTTGGGTGAGGATGTGGGAATCACCGGGGGAGATTAGCTGCTCATTCAGGCGCCATCTAAAGGGGCGAGGTTCTAGGGTGGGCGCCGACAATGTCAGAAACACTGGAGAATGGTCCGATAGGTGCATGATACTAGTGTTGAGCGCGAATATTCAAATTGCGAATATTTTTCTCGAATATCGCGATTTCGAGATTTCGTGAATATTTAGAATATAGTGCTATATATTTGCGAAATCGAATATTAGTTTTTTTTTTTTTTTTAATGCTCCATTCAGTGCCCGTTGCCGTGCTCATGGAGCGTCCCCAGTGGCGTAACTAGAGTTCTATGGGCCCCAGGGCAAACTTTAAATTGGGGCCCCCCCGCCAAGACTCCACCCCCGCCAAGACTCCACCCCCGCCAAGACTCCACCCCCGCCAAGACTCCACCCCCGCCAAGTTAAGTTTAAAAAAAAAATAAAAATCAGTTGCAGGTTTTTTGTGTATCCATGGACTACCTCCAGTGATACCAATTTTTTTTTTCCAGACATTATTAACGTCCACTGATGAGCCATCCATCTGCCCCACCCCCACCCTGATTGCAGACAATGGCAATAATAATGTCTGAATTCAGGGGGTGGGGCGGATGGATGGATGATCAGTGGGTGGTAATAATAATGTCTGAAATCAGGATGCGGGTGGGGCGGAATGGCGGATCATGGATGGATCATGAGTGAACAGCAATAATTTATTACCATCCACTGATGATCCATCCATCGGCCCCACCCCGGCCCTGATTTCAGACATTACTACCGTCCGTCCACTGATGATCCATCCATCGGCCCCACTCCGGCCCTGATTTGAGACAATAATAATGTCTGAATTCAGGGGGTGTGGCGGATGGATGGATGATCAGGGGACAACATGGATGAATCATTGCATTACTAATACTACCTACCAGTCTATAGACCAGTCCAGCAGGCAGTGAGGCAGGAGAAGATGGTCCTGGAGTGCAGTACTTCTGCTGCAATGCCCAGCGCTCGCCCTTGGTGTCTGTCTGTCGGTCGGTTGGTCGGTCGGTCGGTCCTCTTCTTTCTTCCTCGGAGAATCGCGCCCTGAGCCCTCTAATCTGTGCTGGCACAGGCACACACTGCTGGGGGGCGGGGCTCTGCCTCTTTTAAATCTGCTCTGGCGGGCTTTTGCTGCGCCTGTGCGCCTAGAGTCTACTCTCCTGAGTCCTGACGTCAGAGACTCTCATCTCGCGTGAGCGGAGGGACGGGTCACGCGGCCGTGGTCATGTGGGTGTATTGTGGGCGTATTGTGGGCGTGTGTAGCTTGAGGGAGTGCCCGGCGGAGGAGCGGCAGCAGCTGAGTGAGGGAGGACGGTGCACACAGGCAGCGCAGGTGAATCAAGCACAGATCAGTTTCGCAGGGCCCGCCTGCCGCCGCAAGCACTTGCTGGCCTGCAGCGGGCCCCCCTCCCGCCGGGCCCGGTCGCAGTCGCACTCTCTGCGACCGCGATCGTTACGCCCCTGAGCGTCCCCATCACCATGGGGACGCTCCATATACTAGAATGTACTGTCGGATGAGAGAATTTCATTGAAATCACCATGCGATTATTTTGTGTTATATTAATCGCATTGCAATTTTAGATTCGCATAGCTATATTCCATATATGTGTATTTTACGAAATTTCGTACTATTGCTCTAACTTCGTCTTTTAGAATATTACGAATATTCTAAAAGACGAAGTTAGAGCAATATTACGAAATTTCATAAAATACACATATATATTGTAATTTAGCTAATATAGTGCTATAATCATTTTTTTTTCTCAATTTTTTTTTCCCTCTTCTGAACTTAAGTTTTGTAAAATATGTACACTGTTAAAAAAAGTTAATATAGCAGTATATTAGCTAAATTACATTATATATGTGTATTTTACGAAATTTCGTAATATTGCTCTACTTCGTCTTTTAGAATATTCGTAATATTCTAAAAGACGAAGTTAGAGCAATAGTACGAAATTTCGTAAAATACACATATATGGAATATAGCAGTGCGAAGCTGAAATTGCGATGCGATTAATATAACACGAAATAATCGCATGGTGATTTCTACTTAGTACTGCTATAGTCCATCAGTTGAAATCGCCATGCGATGAATATAACTCAAAGTATAGTACTGCTATATTTCATATTCGCCGAATATGGACTATAGCAGTACTAAGTAGAAATCACCATGCGATTATTTCGTGTTATATTAATCGCATCGCAATTTCAGCTTCGCACTGCTATATTCCATATCCATTTATGTGTATTTTACGAAATTTCGTACTATTGCTCTAACTTCGTCTTTTAGAATATTACGAATATTCTAAAAGACGAAGTTAGAGCAATATTACGAAATTTCGTAAAATACACATATATATTGTAATTTAGCTAATATACTGCTATATTAACTTTTTTTAACAGTGTACATATTTTACAAAGCTTAAGTTCAGAAGAGGGAAAAAAAATGAAAGAAAAGAAAAATGATTATAGCACTATATTAGCTAAATTACAATATATATGTGTATTTTACGAAATTTCGTAATATTGCTCTAACTTCGTCTTTTAGAATATTCGTAATATTCTAAAAGGCGAAGTTAGAGCAATAGTACGAAATTTCGTAAAATACCATTGCCTTATACTATTATACTAGAAAAATCGCAACACGCGATTAAAATAATCGCATATTATTTGCGAAAATTGAAATAATTACGAATATTCGATTTCGACTAATATAACACGAATATTCACTCGAATATTCGCGATATATCACGAAATCGAATATGGCACCTCTCGCTCATCACTACATGATACCAATGTTGGCTTTATTAATATTGGAAATGCTCCTTTGATATAAACAGATAGTTGAGTCTTTGATAAGACCCATGTACTGGTGAAAAGAAGGAGTAATCTCACACTTAAAAAGTTTCCAGACATCACAAACAGACCAACTATGTAGACTTATTTTTTAGGTGTCTGAGAGCTTTGGCTGAGATTGCTGATTTTTTAGAAGTAGAGTCTAGATCTGGTTCCAACGTCAGATTAAGATCTCCACCCAGAATCATCACACCCTCTCTATATGATTCTAGTAAGGACAGTAACTCATCTATCCAGACTAACATGATTAACATTGGGAGCATAAAGGTTAATAAAGGTATATACTTGGCTTGATATAGATCCTTTAAGCATAAGATACCTTCCCTCATTATCCTGAACATAGTGAATATATGTAAATGGAAGATTGCTTTCCAAATCCCGATACTTACACCCCTGGAGGCTGAGGGTACCACTCCGTGTATAGTGAGTGTAAAAAATGTGGGTATTTATCAAATTTAAAGTGTGTCTCTTGGAGGAAAATGATCGAACATTTCTCCTTCTTCAAATAAGAGAAGACTTGACTACGTTTAGAAGGGGAGTGGAAACCCTTTACATTAAATGAGGCTATCCACAGATCAGCCATGGTTCAAAGCAAAAGGCAAATAAAAATATACTATGGTAGTATTGAGCTTAATAGTAAAAGTAAGCAGATAATGAATAACACTTAGCCTCCCTGGGTGAAGCAGCAGGATACTTCAGTAGTCCCAAATATGTTTTGTAGTGCATATGGGAATGGTGATGTACCTCTTTCAGCACCACCAGCAGCCTGCTTGCAACCGAAGGACTTAGGTTCTTTAGCCACACATGCGGCGGCTGCCTTCTTAATGAATTTGTCCATTTCTACAGGCTGAATCACCGCTTTGGCAGAACCGAGAGGTTCTGAGGGTTTAGGGGAAGGTGATGTATAACAGGCTATGAGGTATATTCAGTCAGCGGAGCGATGCTTGACACAGCCATCTCCTCACAGCGCAGGCTCCGCCCCCCATTAGGATGTGTTTTTAATATATTATACATTGTCATCTTGTCTCTCATTGTCAGGGTAAACCATTGGAGTGGATATCTTTCTGTGGATGTGGAGACGCAGCAGCTGGGCGCAGAGGTCTTCGTTGGCGAACGGTCCATGTTTTTATGTGCTGAGCTGTGGCCCGAAGAGACTGATGTGCGGCAAAGCAGTATTTTCTTGGAGAATGTATGGACGCCAGCTAGGGCCCCCACGCAAGGCACGGATTTATTGGCTTGGCATGGATGCTTTTGTTAAGAGAACAATATATGAAATGGACGTGAGTTTGTTGTCTCTAGTGCGCCTTATCAACTGCTGGAGATAATGACGTTGTCCCTGTAAATAAGCATGCATGAGAATCATAGTGAACCTTATTGGGCATTGATCACTGAGCAAGGCTGGATAAAGTTCACTCAAATGGTAATGGGAGATTATTGTATACATGTGTTTTCTTAGCTGGCTATGTTATTGTATTGTATTGAAGAAGTGATGGCAGTTTCTCATCTTCCTGCATATCATCACTTCCTGTATGTTTGTTACTGGACATGAAGGAAGTGGTCGGGTGACGGGTCCTGCCCCTTCTTATTGTTACCCATTTTGTGGCTTTAAAATTAAGAAAAGAGACTGGGCAGCAGTGATGAGCGGCAGGAGCAATATTTAAATTTGTGATATTTTGCAAATATTTTGGCGAATATTCGTCATATATTTGCAAATTCGAGATCACCAGTACATTATTTTCTTGATTGTGAAAATCGGCAATCATAAAATTTGCGATACGAAATTTGCGATCAACACTACTCCTAAAGACAAAGATGTTGCAACCTTCTCACTGGCCCACAAGCAAGAAGCAGTAAGGGATCATGGGTTCAGATAAAAAAAAAAAAAAAAAAAAAAAAAAGAATATTTGCGAATACGAATATATTGCACTATATTCTAGATATTCGCGATTTCTCAAAGTGCCAATATTAGAATATTCGTGATCAACACTACTGGGCAGGGGGAAGTTCTCAACAAAAGCTCTATGATGAAACACCTTGTCTGATTCTGGATGAGTGTTACTTTTCCTTACACTAAAGAGCTTAATACACATGCTTTTAAGCACAGGAGAAATTATTTGTGGTTGGTCTACTTTGGCACACTTTTAGCACAGCTTGGATATGTGCATCTGACGCCAGCTAATTTCTACAACATTAGGAATATAAGTATAATAAAGTAATGTTTAACCACTTTAACCCCCCTAGCTGAAACCCCCTTAATGACCAGGCCACTTTTTACACTTCTGCACTACACTACTTTCACTGTTTATTGCTCGGTCATGCAACTTACCACCCAAATGAATTTTACCTCCTTTTCTTCTCACTAATAGAGCTTTCATTTGGTGGTATTTCATTGCTGCTGACATTTTTACTTTTTTTATTATTAATCGAAATTTAACTATTTTTTTGCAAAAAAATGACATTTTTCACTTTCAGTTGTAAAATTTTGCAAAAAACCAGACATCTATATATAAGTTTTTCACTAAATTTATTGTTCTACATGTCTTTGATAAAAAAAAAAAAATGTTTGGGTCAAAAAAATGGTTTGGGTAAAAGTTATAGCGTTTACAAACTATGGTACAAAAATGTGAATTTCCGCTTTTTGAAGCAGCTCTGACTTTCTGAGCACCTGTCATGTTTCCTGAGGTTCTACAATGCCCAGACAGTACAAAAACCCCACAAATGACCCCATTTCGGAAAGTAGACACCCTAAGGTATTCACTGATGGGCATAGTGAGTTCATAGAGCTTTTTATTTTTTGTCACAAGTTAGCGGAAAATGATGTTTTGTTTTTTTTTTCTTACAAAGTCTCATATTCCACTAACTTGTGACAAAAAATAAAAACTTCAATGAACTCACTATGCCCATCACAAAATACCTTGGGGTGTCTTCTTTCCAAAATGGGGTCACTTGTGGGGTAGTTATACTGCCCTGGCATTTTAGGGGCCCAGATGCGTGAGAAGAAGTTTGAAATAAAAATCTGTAAAAAATGACCGGTCAAATCCGAAAGGTGCTCTTTGGAATGTGTGCCCCTTTGCCCACCTAGGCTGCAAAAAAGTGTCACACATCTGGTATCGCCGTACTCAGGAGAAGTTGGGAAATGTGTTTTGGGGTGTCATTTTACATATACCCATGCTGGGTGAGAGAAATATCTTGGCAAAAGACAACTTTTCCCATTTTTTTATACAAAGTTGGCATTTGACCAAGATATTTATCTCACCCAGCAAGGGTATATGTAAAATGACACCCCAAAACACATTCCCCAACTTCTCCTGAGTACGGTGATACCACATGTGTGACAATTTTTTGCAGCCTAGGTGGGCAAAGGGGCCCACATTCCAAAGAGCACCTTTAGGATTTCACCGGCCATTTTTTACAGATTTTGATTTCAAACTACTTCGCACACATTAGGGCCCCTAAATTGCCAGGGCAGTATAACTACCCCACAAGTGACCCCATTTTGGAAAGAAGACACCCCAAGGTATTCCGTGAGGGGCATGGCGAGTTCCTAGAATTTTTTATTTTTTTTCACAAGTTAGTGGAATATGAGACTTTGTAAGAAACAAAAAAAAAAATCATCATTTTCCGCTAACTTGTGACAAAAATTAAAAAATTCTAGGAACTCGCCATGCCCCTCACGGAATACCTTGGGGTGTGTTCTTTCCAAAATGGGGTCACTTGTGGGGTAGTTATACTGCCCTGGCAATTTAGGGGCCCTAATGTGTGGTAAGTAGTTTGAAATCAAAATGTGTAAAAAATTACCTGTGAAATCCTAAAGGTGCTCTTTGGAATGTGTGCCCCTTTGCCCACATAGGCGGCAATAAAGTGTCACACATCTGGTATCGCCGTACTCAGAAGAAGTTAGGGAATGTGTTTTGGGGTGTCATTTTACATATACCCATGCTGGGTGAGAGAAATATCTTGGCAAAAGACAACTTTTCCCATTTTTTTATACAAAGTTGGCATTTGACCAAGATATTTATCTCACCCAGCAAGGGTATATGTAAAATGACACCCCAAAACACATTCCCCAACTTCTCCTGAGTACGGCGATACCACATGTGTGACACTTTTTGGCAGCCTAGATGCGCAAAGCGGCCCAAATTCCTTTTAGGAGGGCATTTTTAGACATTTGGATCCCAGACTTCTTCTCACACTTTCGGGCCCCTAAAATGCCAGGGCAGTATAAATACCCCACATGTGAACCCATTTTGGAAAGAAGACACCCCAAGGTATTCAATGAGGGGCATGGCAAGTTCATAGATTTTTTTTTTTGCCACAAGTTAGCGGAAATTGATTTTTTTTTTGTATTTTCTCACAAAGTCTTTCTTTCCGCTAACTTGGGACAAAAATTTCAATCTTTCATGGACTCAATATGCCCCTCACGGAATACCTTGGGGTGTCTTCTTTCCGAAATGGGGTCACATGTGGGGTATTTATACTGCCCTGGCATCAGGGAGTCTATATGAAGTGATCAGGGGTTCATAAGGGGTTAATAAGTGACAGGGGGTGTGTAGTGTAGTGGTGTTTGGTGCTACTTTACACAGCTACCTGTGTCCTCTGGTGGTCGATCCAAACAAAAGGGACCACCAGAGGACCAGGTAGCAGGTATATTAGATGCTGTTATCAAAACAGCGTCTAATATACCTTTTAGGGGTTAAAAAAATCGCATCTCCAGCCTGCCAGCGAACGATCGCCGCTGGCAGGCTGGAGATCCACTCGCTTACCTTCCGATCCTGTGAACGCGCGCGCCTGTGTGTGCGCATTCACAGGAAATCTCGGCTATCGCGAGATGACGCGTATATGCGTTGTTGAGCGCACAGCTGCCGCCTCTGGACCGCGGATCTGCGTTAGGCTGGCCGGAGGCGGTTAAAGGCTGTGTACACCTTTGGAGTCAATTTATTTTTTATGATTGTATCTAACTTATTTTTGGCTAAAAATATGTGTTTTTCTGTGACTGGTACTTTCACTTTCACTTTGTGCTGTCATCTAATAAGCCTTATCTCTAAACTACTGAGAGGTCATAAACACTTATTTAAGCCACATTCTTATCAGTAAGGTAAGGATTGAGCTTTAATGAGTGTTTATAATGTCAGAGAGCGGAGATAAGCTGTCCATCTGCTCCTCAGATGATGGAAAATGACAAAAAAAATCAACAGGCAGCTAGTAGAGCATGTCAGCTCTGTACACAAAAAAATGATTCCATATTGTTAATAAAGACCAATTGAAAAAGTGATTTTTAGGTGAAAATAAGTATAATGAAATAATTAAAAAAAATGCTCCCAAAGGTGTCCATAGCCTTTAAGTATTTTCAGTAATTTTATTTTCTTAATTCCCAGAGAACCCCTTTAAGTAGTGAGGTTTATTACAGTATGCTTTTCAGTTTGACATTGGTCTATTCAGCCCTGCCACTGCAAGGGTCTAATAGTCTCATGTTCACTGCATAAATAGGAATGTTGTTATGCACTCTGCAGCTATAGTAAGTCTACTGGCAGACCTTGATCATGTTGAAAGCTTGCCAATTGTCTAGCAGAGATAGCCGCCCCTCCACCAGTGAACCCTCTTATGTGCTGGTGGTCATTTTTGACCACATAATTTATTGTATTAAATGGATTGAATAGGAGCTAGCTCAAATCTTGTCCATTTCAACCTGCTGCTCATGGTGTGGGTTTAATGTCCAAGATCATGGTGTCACAGCGCCATATATTTTCAGTATTGCGTGTTACCTACCTGGCATCAGCACCACAAAAATATTTTGTGGGACAAGAAGGGGTTACAGAAATATCCTATTTAAATCTATGCACACAGTATAGGGGAAAACCAGCTACTTAAATGATCTACTGCACCATGTTTAGTTTACCTTGAAGTTAACAAAATTAGGTCCCTAATGGCAAATATGCTGAAATAAAAATATGCATGAGTAATCAATCTACATAACTAATTACTTGGAAAAATGAATACAAAGATTATTTACCGCAGGATTCTGCACATTACCTTCAGTTTATGATTTGCTTTTAAACAAATAAGAGTCAGTACATTTTGGTGAGTTTACATGTAGGGATGAGCGAACTCGAACTGTATAGTTCGGGTTCGTACCGAATTTTGGGGTGTCCGTGACACGGACCCGAACCCGGACATTTTCGTAAAAGTCCGGGTTCGGGTTCGGTGTTCGTCGCTTTCTTCGCGCTTTTGTGACGCTTTCTTGGCGCTTTTTGAAAGGCTGCAAAGCAGCCAATCAACAAGCGTCATACTACTTGCCCCAAGAGGCCATCACAGCCATGCCTACTATTGGCATGGCTGTGATTGGCCAGAGCACCATGTGACCCAGCCTCTATTTAAGCTGGAGTCACATAGCGCCGCCCGTCACTCTGCTCTGATTAGCGTAGGGAGAGGTTGCGGCTGCGACAGTAGGGCGAGATTAGGCAGATTAACTCCTCCAAAGGACTTGATTAACTGATCGATCTGCAGCTGTGGATCATTGAGCTGCTGATCCTCAATTGCTCACTGTTTTTAGGCTGCACAGACCGTTTGTCAGTCTCATTTTTCTGGGGTGATCGGCGGCCATTTTGTGTCTTGTGGTGCGCCAGCACAAGCTGCGACCAAGTGCATTTAACCCTCAATGGTGTGGTTGTTTTTTGGCTAAAGCCTACATCAGGGTGAAGCTGTCACACCAAGTGCATTTAACCAGCAATAGTCTGTTCATTTTTTGGCCATATACAAAATCAGGGGCAAGCTGCGCCTGTCACCAAGTGCATTTAACCCTCAATGGTGTGGTTGTTTTTTGGCTAAAGCCTACATCAGGGTGAAGCTGTCACACCAAGTGCATTTAACCAGCAATAGTCTGTTCATTTTTTGGCCATATACAAAATCAGGGGCAAGCTGCGCCTGTCACCAAGTGCATTTAACCCTCAATGGTGTGGTTGTTTTTTGGCTAAAGCCTACATCAGGGTGAAGCTGTCACACCAAGTGCATTTAACCAGCAATAGTCTGTTCATTTTTTGGCCATATACAAAATCAGGGGCAAGCTGCGCCTGTCACCAAGTGCATTTAACCCTCAATGGTGTGGTTGTTTTTTGGCTAAAGCCTACATCAGGGTGAAGCTGTCACACCAAGTGCATTTAACCAGCAATAGTCTGTTCATTTTTTGGCCATATCCCAGTCTAATTCTGTCACTAAATCCATACCGGTCACCCAGCGCCTAAATACTAGGCCTCAAATTTATATCCAGCTAAATCTGTCCCTAGTGCTGTAGCTGGGCGAGTTATTTAGTGTCCGTTCAAGCACATTTCTTGTTCTGGGTTGAAATACAATTCCCAATTTAGCAATTTCATAATTTAGTGGTTCCTGCTATATCAGAGCTCTTTGAAATCTATCCCAAAAAGGGTATATAATATTGAAGGTGCACATAGGGTCATTCAGAGTAACTTCACACACACCCGCTACTGTGTATTTCCAAGTCTAATTCTGTCACTAAATCCATACCGGTGACCCAGCGCCTAAATACTAGGCCTCAAATTTAATTCCCTCTAAATCTCTCGTTACCCACCGCTGTACTGTTGTTGCTGGGCAAGATATTTAGTGTCCGTCAAAGCACATTTTTTGTTCTGGGTTGAAGTACAATTCCCAATTTAGCAATTTCATAATTTAGTGGTTTCTGCTATATCAGAGCTATTTGAAATCTATCCCTAAAAGGGTATATAATATTGAAGGTGCACATAGGGTCATTCAGAATAACTTCACACACACCCGCTACTGTGTATTTCCAAGTCTAATTCTGTCACTAAACCCATACCTGTCACCCAGCGCCTAAATACTAGGCCTCAAATTTAAATCCCTCTAAATCTCTCGTTACCGTTGTCCTGTTGTAGCTGGGAAAGTTATTTAGTGCCCGTCAAAGCACATTTTTTGTTCTGGGTTGAAGTACAATTCCCAATTTAGCAATTTCATAATTTAGTGGTTCCTGCTATATCAGAGCTATTTGAAATCTATCCCAAAAAGGGTATATAATATTGAAGGTGCACATAGGGTCATTCAGAATAACTTCACACACACGCTTCTGTGCATTTCCAAGTCTAATTCTGTCACTAAATCCATACCGGTGACCCAGCGCCTAAATACTAGGCCTCAAATTTAATTCCCTCTAAATCTCTCGTTACCCACCGCTGTACTGTTGTTGCTGGGCAAGATATTTAGTGTCCGTCAAAGCACATTTTTTGTTCTGGGTTGAAGTACAATTCCCAATTTAGCAATTTCATAATTTAGTGGTTTCTGCTATATCAGAGCTATTTGAAATCTATCCCTAAAAGGGTATATAATATTGAAGGTGCACATAGGGTCATTCAGAATAACTTCACACACACCCGCTACTGTGTATTTCCAAGTCTAATTCTGTCACTAAATCCATACCGGTGACCCAGCGCCTAAATACTAGGCCTCAAATTTAATTCCCTCTAAATCTCTCGTTACCCACCGGTGTACTGTTGTTGCTGGGCAAGATATTTAGTGTCCGTCAAAGCACATTTTTTGTTCTGGGTTGAAGTACAATTCCCAATTTAGCAATTTCATAATTTAGTGGTTTCTGCTATATCAGAGCTATTTGAAATCTATCCCTAAAAGGGTATATAATATTGAAGGTGCACATAGGGTCATTCAGAATAACTTCACACACACCCGCTACTGTGTATTTCCAAGTCTAATTCTGTCACTAAACCCATACCTGTCACCCAGCGCCTAAATACTAGGCCTCAAATTTAAATCCCTCTAAATCTCTCGTTACCGTTGTCCTGTTGTAGCTGGGAAAGTTATTTAGTGCCCGTCAAAGCACATTTTTTGTTCTAGGTTGAAGTACAATTCCCAATTTAGCAATTTCATAATTTAGTGGTTCCTGCTATATCAGAGCTATTTGAAATCTATCCCAAAAAGGGTATATAATATTGAAGGTGCACATAGGGTCATTCAGAATAACTTCACACACACGCTTCTGTGCATTTCCAAGTCTAATTCTGTCACTAAATCCATACCGGTGACCCAGCGCCTAAATACTAGGCCTCAAATTTAATTCCCTCTAAATCTCTCGTTACCCACCGCTGTACTGTTGTTGCTGGGCAAGATATTTAGTGTCCGTCAAAGCACATTTTTTGTTCTGGGTTGAAGTACAATTCCCAATTTAGCAATTTCATAATTTAGTGGTTTCTGCTATATCAGAGCTATTTGAAATCTATCCCTAAAAGGGTATATAATATTGAAGGTGCACATAGGGTCATTCAGAATAACTTCACACACACCCGCTACTGTGTATTTCCAAGTCTAATTCTGTCACTAAATCCATACCGGTGACCCAGCGCCTAAATACTAGGCCTCAAATTTAATTCCCTCTAAATCTCTCGTTACCCACCGGTGTACTGTTGTTGCTGGGCAAGATATTTAGTGTCCGTCAAAGCACATTTTTTGTTCTGGGTTGAAGTACAATTCCCAATTTAGCAATTTCATAATTTAGTGGTTTCTGCTATATCAGAGCTATTTGAAATCTATCCCTAAAAGGGTATATAATATTGAAGGTGCACATAGGGTCATTCAGAATAACTTCACACACACGCTTCTGTGCATTTCCAAGTCTAATTCTGTCACTAAATCCATACCGGTGACCCAGCGCCTAAATACTAGGCCTCAAATTTAAATCCCTCTAAATCTCTCGTTACCCACCACTGTACTGTTGTTGCTGGGCAAGATATTTAGTGTCCGTCAAAGCACATTTTTGTTCTGGGTTGAAGTACAATTCCCAATTTAGCAATTTCATAATTTAGTGGTTTCTGCTATATCAGAGCTATTTGAAATCTATCCCTAAAAGGGTATATAATATTGAAGGTGCACATAGGGTCATTCAGAATAACTTCACACACACGCTTCTGTGCATTTCCAAGTCTAATTCTGTCACTAAATCCATACCGGTGACCCAGCGCCTAAATACTAGGCCTCAAATTTAAATCCCTCTAAATCTCTCGTTACCCACCGCTGTACTGTTGTTGCTGGGCAAGATATTTAGTGTCCGTCAAAGCACATTTTTTGTTCTGGGTTGAAGTACAATTCCCAATTTAGCAATTTCATAATTTAGTGGTTTCTGCTATATCAGAGCTATTTGAAATCTATCCCTAAAAGGGTATATAATATTGAAGGTGCACATAGGGTCATTCAGAATAACTTCACACACACGCTTCTGTGCATTTCCAAGTCTAATTCTGTCACTAAATCCATACCGGTGACCCAGCGCCTAAATACTAGGCCTCAAATTTAAATCCCTCTAAATCTCTCGTTACCCACCGCTGTACTGTTGTTGCTGGGCAAGATATTTAGTGTCCGTCAAAGCACATTTTTTGTTCTGGGTTGAAGTACAATTCCCAATTTAGCAATTTCATAATTTAGTGGTTCCTGCTATATCAGAGCTATTTGAAATCTATCCCAAAAAGGGTATATAATATTGAAGGTGCACATTGGGTCATTCAGAATAACTTCACACACACCCGCTACTGTGTATTTTCAAGTCTAATTCTGTCACTAAACCCATACCTGTCACCCAGCGCCTAAATACTAGGCCTCAAATTTAAATCCCTCTAAATCTCTCGTTACCCACCGCTGTACTGTTGTTGCTGGGCAAGATATTTAGTGTCCGTCAAAGCACATTTTTTGTTCTGGGTTGAAGTACAATTCCCAATTTAGCAATTTCATAATTTAGTGGTTTCTGCTATATCAGAGCTATTTGAAATCTATCCCTAAAAGGGTATATAATATTGAAGGTGCACATAGGGTCATTCAGAATAACTTCACACACACGCTTCTGTGCATTTCCAAGTCTAATTCTGTCACTAAATCCATACCGGTGACCCAGCGCCTAAATACTAGGCCTCAAATTTAAATCCCTCTAAATCTCTCGTTACCCACCGCTGTACTGTTGTTGCTGGGCAAGATATTTAGTGTCCGTCAAAGCACATTTTTTGTTCTGGGTTGAAGTACAATTCCCAATTTAGCAATTTCATAATTTAGTGGTTTCTGCTATATCAGAGCTATTTGAAATCTATCCCTAAAAGGGTATATAATATTGAAGGTGCACATAGGGTCATTCAGAATAACTTCACACACACGCTTCTGTGCATTTCCAAGTCTAATTCTGTCACTAAATCCATACCGGTGACCCAGCGCCTAAATACTAGGCCTCAAATTTAAATCCCTCTAAATCTCTCGTTACCCACCGCTGTACTGTTGTTGCTGGGCAAGATATTTAGTGTCCGTCAAAGCACATTTTTTGTTCTGGGTTGAAGTACAATTCCCAATTTAGCAATTTCATAATTTAGTGGTTTCTGCTATATCAGAGCTATTTGAAATCTATCCCTAAAAGGGTATATAATATTGAAGGTGCACATAGGGTCATTCAGAATAACTTCACACACACGCTTCTGTGCATTTCCAAGTCTAATTCTGTCACTAAATCCATACCGGTGACCCAGCGCCTAAATACTAGGCCTCAAATTTAAATCCCTCTAAATCTCTCGTTACCCACCGCTGTACTGTTGTTGCTGGGCAAGATATTTAGTGTCCGTCAAAGCACATTTTTTGTTCTGGGTTGAAGTACAATTCCCAATTTAGCAATTTCATAATTTAGTGGTTTCTGCTATATCAGAGCTATTTGAAATCTATCCCTAAAAGGGTATATAATATTGAAGGTGCACATAGGGTCATTCAGAATAACTTCACACACACGCTTCTGTGCATTTCCAAGTCTAATTCTGTCACTAAATCCATACCGGTCACCCAGCGCCTAAATACTAGGCCTCAAATTTATATCCCGCTGAATTTGAATACAATACATTGGGCCAAATAATATATTTGTTGTTGTGGTGAACCATAACAATGAGAAAAACATCTAGTAAGGGACGCGGACGTGGACATGGTCGTGGTGGTGTTAGTGGACCCTCTGGTGCTGGGAGAGGACGTGGCCGTTCTGCCACATCCACACGTCCTAGTGTACCAACTACCTCAGGTCCCAGTAGCCGCCAGAATTTACAGCGATATATGGTGGGGCCCAATGCCGTTCTAAGGATGGTAAGGCCTGAGCAGGTACAGGCATTAGTCAATTGGGTGGCCGACAGTGGATCCAGCACGTTCACATTATCTCCCACCCAGTCTTCTGCAGAAAGCGCACAGATGGCGCCTGAAAACCAACCCCATCAGTCTGTCACATCACCCCCATGCATACCAGGGAAACTGTCTCAGCCTCAAGTTATGCAGCAGTCTCTTATGCTGTTTGAAGACTCCGCTGGCAGGGTTTCCCAAGGGCATCCACCTAGCCCTTCCCCAGCGGTGAAAGACATAGAATGCACTGACGCACAACCACTTATGTTTCCTGATGATGAGGACATGGGAATACCACCTCAGCATGTCTCTGATGATGACGAAACACAGGTGCCAACTGCTGCGTCTTTCTGCAGTGTGCAGACTGAACAGGAGGTCAGGGATCAAGACTGGGTGGAAGACGATGCAGGGGACGATGAGGTCCTAGACCCCACATGGAATGAAGGTCGTGCCACTGACTTTCACAGTTCGGAGGAAGAGGCAGTGGTGAGACCGAGCCAACAGCGTAGCAAAAGAGGGAGCAGTGGGCAAAAGCAGAACACCCGCCGCCAAGAGACTCCGCCTGCTACTGACCGCCGCCATCTGGGACCGAGCACCCCAAAGGCAGCTTCAAGGAGTTCCCTGGCATGGCACTTCTTCAAACAATGTGCTGACGACAAGACCCGAGTGGTTTGCACGCTGTGCCATCAGAGCCTGAAGCGAGGCATTAACGTTCTGAACCTGAGCACAACCTGCATGACCAGGCACCTGCATGCAAAGCATGAACTGCAGTGGAGTAAACACCTTAAAACCAAGGAAGTCACTCAGGCTCCCCCTGCTACCTCTTCTGCTGCTGCCGCCTCGGCCTATTCTGCTGCTGCCGCCTCGGCCTCTTCCTCCGCCTCTGGAGGAACGTTGGCACCTGCCGCCCAGCAAACAGGGGATGTACCACCAACACCACCACCACCACCTCCGTCACCAAGCGTCTCAACCATGTCACACGCCAGCGTTCAGCTCTCCATCTCACAAACATTTGATAGAAAGCGTAAATTCCCACCTAGCCACCCTCGATCCCTGGCCCTGAATGCCAGCATTTCTAAACTACTGGCCTATGAAATGCTGTCATTTAGGCTGGTGGACACAGACAGCTTCAAACAGCTCATGTCGCTTGCTGTCCCACAGTATGTTGTTCCCAGCCGGCACTACTTCTCCAAGAGAGCCGTGCCTTCCCTGCACAACCAAGTATCCGATAAAATCAAGTGTGCACTGCGCAACGCCATCTGTAGCAAGGTCCACCTAACCACAGATACGTGGACCAGTAAGCACGGCCAGGGACGCTATATCTCCCTAACTGCACACTGGGTAAATGTAGTGGCAGCTGGGCCCCAGGCGGAGAGCTGTTTGGCGCACGTCCTGCCGCCGCCAAGGATCGCAGGGCAACATTCTTTGCCTCCTGTTGCCACCTCCTCCTTCTCGGCTTCCTCCTCCTCTTCTTCCACCTGCTCATCCAGTCAGCCACACACCTTCACCACCAACTTCAGCACAGCCCGGGGTAAACGTCAGCAGGCCATTCTGAAACTCATATGTTTGGGGGACAGGCCCCACACCGCACAGGAGTTGTGGCGGGGTATTGAACAACAGACCGACGAGTGGTTGCTGCCGGTGAGCCTCAAGCCCGGCCTGGTGGTGTGTGATAATGGGCGAAATCTCGTTGCAGCTCTGGGACTAGCCAATTTGACGCACATCCCTTGCTTGGCGCATGTGCTGAATTTGGTGGTGCAGAAGTTCATTCACAACTACCCCGACATGTCAGAGCTGCTGCATAAAGTGCGGGCCGTCTGTTCGCGCTTCCGGCGTTCACATCCTGCCGCTGCTCGCCTGTCTGCGCTACAGCGTAACTTCGGCCTTCCCGCTCACCGCCTCATATGCGACGTGCCCACCAGGTGGAACTCCACCTTGCACATGCTGGACAGACTGTGCGAGCAGCAGCAGGCCATAGTGGAGTTTCAGCTGCAGCACGCACGGGTCAGTCGCACTACAGAACAGCACCACTTCACCACCAATGACTGGGCCTCCATGCGAGACCTGTGTGCCCTGTTGCGCTGTTTCGAGTACTCCACCAACATGGCCAGTGGCGATGACACCGTTATCAGCGTTACAATACCACTTCTATGTCTCCTTGAGAAAACACTTAGGGCGATGATGGAACAGGAGGTGGCCCAGGAGGAGGAGGAGGAGGATGAGGAAGAGGGGTCATTTTTAGCACTTTCAGGCCAGTCTCTTCGAAGTGACTCAGAGGGAGGTTTTTTGCAACAGCAGAGGCCAGGTACAAATGTGGCCAGCCAGGGCCCACTACTGGAGGACGAGGAGGACGAGGATGAGGAGGAGGTGGAGGAGGATGAGGATGAAGCATGGTCACAGCGGGGTGGCACCCAACGCAGCTCGGGTCCATCACTGGTGCGTGGCTGGGGGGAAAGGCAGGACGATGACGATACGCCTCCCACAGAGGACAGCTTGTCCTTACCCCTGGGCAGCCTGGCACACATGAGCGACTACATGCTGCAGTGCCTGCGCAACGACAGCAGAGTTGCCCACATTTTAACCTGTGCGGACTACTGGGTTGCCACCCTGCTGGATCCACGCTACAAAGACAATGTGCCCACCTTACTTCCTGCACTGGAGCGTGATAGGAAGATGCGCGAGTACAAGCGCACGTTGGTAGACGCGCTACTGAGAGCATTCCCAAATGTCACAGGGGAACAAGTGGAAGCCCAAGGCCAAGGCAGAGGAGGAGCAAGAGGTCGCCAAGGCAGCTGTGTCACGGCCAGCTCCTCTGAGGGCAGGGTTAGCATGGCAGAGATGTGGAAAACTTTTGTCAACACGCCACAGCTAACTGCACCACCACCTGATACGCAACGTGTTAGCAGGAGGCAACATTTCACTAACATGGTGGAACAGTACGTGTGCACACCCCTCCACGTACTGACTGATGGTTCGGCCCCATTCAACTTCTGGGTCTCTAAATTGTCCACGTGGCCAGAGCTAGCCTTTTATGCCTTGGAGGTGCTGGCCTGCCCGGCAGCCAGCGTTTT
Source organism: Bufo gargarizans (assembly GCF_014858855.1). NCBI lineage: Eukaryota > Metazoa > Chordata > Amphibia > Anura > Bufonidae > Bufo > Bufo gargarizans. The sequence continues at coordinate 182,254,468 of NC_058082.1, forward strand.
GTCTGAACGTGTATTCAGCACGGCAGGGGGCGTCATTACAGACAAACGCAGCCGCCTGTCTACAGCCAATGTGGACAAGCTGACGTTCATAAAAATGAACCAGGCATGGATCCCACAGGACCTGTCCGTCCCTTGTCCAGATTAGACATTAACTACCTCCCCATAACCATATATTATTGGACTCCAGGGCACTTCCTCATTCAATCCTATTTTTATTTTCATTTTACCATTATATTGCGATGCTACCCAAAGTTGAATGAACCTCTCCTCTGCCTGTGTGCTAGGCCTAAATATATGCCAATGGACTGTTGCAGTGGTGGCTGACATGAAGCCTGATTCTCTGCTATGACATGCAGACTAATTCTCTGCTGACATGAAGCCAGATTGTCTGTTACGGGACCTCTCTCCTCTGCCTGGGTGCTGGGCCTAAATTTATGACCATGGACTGTTGCAGTGGTGGCTGACGTGAAGCCTGATTCTCTGCTATGACATGCAGACTGATTCTCTGCTGACATGAAGCCAGATCGTCTGTTACGGGACCTCTCTGCTCTGCCTGTGTGCTAGGCCTAAATATATGCCAATGGACTGTTGCAGTGGTGGGTGACGTGAAGCCTCATTCTCTGCTATGACATGCAGACTGATTCTCTGCTGACATGAAGCCAGATTGTCTGTTACGGGACCTCTCTGCTCTGCCTGTGTGCTAGGCCTAAATATATGCCAATGGACTGTTGCAGTGGTGGGTGACGTGAAGCCTCATTCTCTGCTATGACATGCAGACTGATTCTCTGCTGTCATGAAGCCAGATTGTCTGTTACGGGACCTCTCTGCTCTGCCTGTGTGCTAGGCCTAAATATATGCCAATGGACTGTTGCAGTGGTGGGTGACGTGAAGCCTCATTCTCTGCTATGACATGCAGACTGATTCTCTGCTGACATGAAGCCAGATTGTCTGTTACGGGACCTCTCTGCTCTGCCTGTGTGCTAGGCCTAAATATATGCCAATGGACTGTTGCAGTGGTGGGTGACGTGAAGCCTCATTCTCTGCTATGACATGCAGACTGATTCTCTGCTGTCATGAAGCCAGATTGTCTGTTACGGGACCTCTCTGCTCTGCCTGTGTGCTAGGCCTAAATATATGCCAATGGACTGTTGCAGTGGTGGGTGACGTGAAGCCTCATTCTCTGCTATGACATGCAGACTGATTCTCTGCTGACATGAAGCCAGATTGTCTGTTACGGGACCTCTCTGCTCTGCCTGTGTGCTAGGCCTAAATATATGCCAATGGACTGTTGCAGTGGTGGGTGACGTGAAGCCTCATTCTCTGCTATGACATGCAGACTGATTCTCTGCTGACATGAAGCCAGATCCTCTGTTACGGGAGCTCTCTCCTCTGCCTGGGTGCTGGGCCTAAATTTATGACAATTGACTGTTGCAGTGGTGGGTGACGTGAAGCCTGATTCTCTGCTATGATATGAAGACTGATTCTCTGCTGACATGAAGCCAGATTGTCTGTTACGGGACCTTTCTCCTCTGCCTGGGTTCTGGGCCTAAATTTATGAAAATTGACTCTTACAGTGGTGGGTGACGTGAAGCCTGATTCTAGGCTATGATATGAAGACTGATTCTCTGCTGACATGAAGCCAGATTGTCTGTTACGGGACCTTTCTCCTCTGCCTGGGTTCTGGGCCTAAATTTATGAAAATTGACTCTTACAGTGGTGGGTGACGTGAAGCCTGATTCTCTGCTATGATATGAAGACTGATTCTCTGCTGACATGAAGCCAGATTCTCTGTTACGGGACCTCTCTCCTCTGCCTGGGTGCTGGGCCTAAATTTATGACAATGGACTGTTGCAGTGGTGGCTGACGTGAAGCCTGATTCTCTGCTATGACATGCAGACTGATTCTCTGCTGTCATGAAGCCAGATTGTCTGTTACGGGACCTCTCTGCTCTGCCTGTGTGCTAGGCCTAAATATATGCCAATGGACTGTTGCAGTGGTGGCTGACGTGAAGCCTCATTCTCTGCTATGACATGCAGACTAATTCTCTGCTGACATGAAGCCAGATTGTCTGTTACGGGACCTCTCTCCTCTGCCTGGGTGCTGGGCCTAAATTTATGACAATGGACTGTTGCAGTGGTGGCTGACGTGAAGCCTGATTCTCTGCTATGACATGCAGACTAATTCTCTGCTGACATGAAGCCAGATTGTCTGTTACGGGACCTCTCTCCTCTGCCTGGGTGCTGGGCCTAAATATATGCCAATGGACTGTTGCAGTGGTGGCTGACGTGAAGCCTCATTCTCTGCTATGACATGCAGACTAATTCTCTGCTGTCATGAAGCCAGATTGTCTGTTACGGGACCTCTCTGCTCTGCCTGTGTGCTAGGCCTAAATATATGCCAATGGACTGTTGCAGTGGTGGGTGACGTGAAGCCTCATTCTCTGCTATGACATGCAGACTGATTCTCTGCTGACATGAAGCCAGATTGTCTGTTACGGGACCTCTCTGCTCTGCCTGTGTGCTAGGCCTAAATATATGCCAATGGACTGTTGCAGTGGTGGGTGACGTGAAGCCTCATTCTCTGCTATGACATGCAGACTGATTCTCTGCTGACATGAAGCCAGATTCTCTGTTACGGGACCTCTCTCCTCTGCCTGTGTGTGTGCTGGGCCTAAATATATGCCAATGGACTGTTGCAGTGGTGGCTGACGTGAAGCCTCATTCTCTGCTATGACATGCAGACTAATTCTCTGCTGACATGAAGACAGATTCTCTGTTACGGGACCTCCCTCCTCTGCCTGGGTGCTGGGCCTAAATATATGCCAATGGACTGTTGCAGTGGTGGCTGACGTGAAGCCTCATTCTCTGCTATGACATGCAGACTGATTCTCTGCTGACATGAAGCCAGATTCTCTGTTACGGGACCTCTCTCCTCTGCCTGTGTGTGTGCTGGGCCTAAATATATGCCAATGGACTGTTGCAGTGGTGGCTGACGTGAAGCCTCATTCTCTGCTATGACATGCAGACTGATTCTCTGCTGACATGAAGCCAGATTCTCTGTTACGGGACCTCTCTCCTCTGCCTGTGTGTGTGCTGGGCCTAAATATATGCCAATGGACTGTTGCAGTGGTGGCTGACGTGAAGCCTCATTCTCTGCTATGACATGCAGACTAATTCTCTGCTGTCATGAAGCCAGATTGTCTGTTACGGGACCTCTCTGCTCTGCCTGTGTGCTAGGCCTAAATATATGCCAATGGACTGTTGCAGTGGTGGGTGACGTGAAGCCTCATTCTCTGCTATGACATGCAGACTGATTCTCTGCTGACATGAAGCCAGATTGTCTGTTACGGGACCTCTCTGCTCTGCCTGTGTGCTAGGCCTAAATATATGCCAATGGACTGTTGCAGTGGTGGGTGACGTGAAGCCTCATTCTCTGCTATGACATGCAGACTGATTCTCTGCTGACATGAAGCCAGATTCTCTGTTACGGGACCTCTCTCCTCTGCCTGTGTGTGTGCTGGGCCTAAATATATGCCAATGGACTGTTGCAGTGGTGGCTGACGTGAAGCCTCATTCTCTGCTATGACATGCAGACTAATTCTCTGCTGACATGAAGACAGATTCTCTGTTACGGGACCTCCCTCCTCTGCCTGGGTGCTGGGCCTAAATATATGCCAATGGACTGTTGCAGTGGTGGCTGACGTGAAGCCTCATTCTCTGCTATGACATGCAGACTGATTCTCTGCTGACATGAAGCCAGATTCTCTGTTACGGGACCTCTCTCCTCTGCCTGTGTGTGTGCTGGGCCTAAATATATGCCAATGGACTGTTGCAGTGGTGGCTGACGTGAAGCCTCATTCTCTGCTATGACATGCAGACTGATTCTCTGCTGACATGAAGCCAGATTCTCTGTTACGGGACCTCTCTCCTCTGCCTGTGTGTGTGCTGGGCCTAAATATATGCCAATGGACTGTTGCAGTGGTGGCTGACGTGAAGCCTCATTCTCTGCTATGACATGCAGACTGATTCTCTGCTGACATGAAGCCAGATTCTCTGTTACGGGACCTCTCTCCTCTGCCTGTGTGTGTGCTGGGCCTAAATATATGCCAATGGACTGTTGCAGTGGTGGCTGACGTGAAGCCTCATTCTCTGCTATGACATGCAGACTAATTCTCTGCTGTCATGAAGCCAGATTGTCTGTTACGGGACCTCTCTGCTCTGCCTGTGTGCTAGGCCTAAATATATGCCAATGGACTGTTGCAGTGGTGGGTGACGTGAAGCCTCATTCTCTGCTATGACATGCAGACTGATTCTCTGCTGACATGAAGCCAGATTGTCTGTTACGGGACCTCTCTGCTCTGCCTGTGTGCTAGGCCTAAATATATGCCAATGGACTGTTGCAGTGGTGGGTGACGTGAAGCCTCATTCTCTGCTATGACATGCAGACTGATTCTCTGCTGACATGAAGCCAGATTCTCTGTTACGGGACCTCTCTCCTCTGCCTGTGTGTGTGCTGGGCCTAAATATATGCCAATGGACTGTTGCAGTGGTGGCTGACGTGAAGCCTCATTCTCTGCTATGACATGCAGACTAATTCTCTGCTGACATGAAGACAGATTCTCTGTTACGGGACCTCCCTCCTCTGCCTGGGTGCTGGGCCTAAATATATGCCAATGGACTGTTGCAGTGGTGGCTGACGTGAAGCCTCATTCTCTGCTATGACATGCAGACTAATTCTCTGCTGTCATGAAGCCAGATTGTCTGTTACGGGACCTCTCTGCTCTGCCTGTGTGCTAGGCCTAAATATATGCCAATGGACTGTTGCAGTGGTGGGTGACGTGAAGCCTCATTCTCTGCTATGACATGCAGACTGATTCTCTGCTGACATGAAGCCAGATTGTCTGTTACGGGACCTCTCTGCTCTGCCTGTGTGCTAGGCCTAAATATATGCCAATGGACTGTTGCAGTGGTGGGTGACGTGAAGCCTCATTCTCTGCTATGACATGCAGACTGATTCTCTGCTGACATGAAGCCAGATTCTCTGTTACGGGACCTCTCTCCTCTGCCTGTGTGTGTGCTGGGCCTAAATATATGCCAATGGACTGTTGCAGTGGTGGCTGACGTGAAGCCTCATTCTCTGCTATGACATGCAGACTAATTCTCTGCTGACATGAAGACAGATTCTCTGTTACGGGACCTCCCTCCTCTGCCTGGGTGCTGGGCCTAAATATATGCCAATGGACTGTTGCAGTGGTGGCTGACGTGAAGCCTCATTCTCTGCTATGACATGCAGACTGATTCTCTGCTGACATGAAGCCAGATTCTCTGTTACGGGACCTCTCTCCTCTGCCTGTGTGTGTGCTGGGCCTAAATATATGCCAATGGACTGTTGCAGTGGTGGCTGACGTGAAGCCTCATTCTCTGCTATGACATGCAGACTGATTCTCTGCTGACATGAAGCCAGATTCTCTGTTACGGGACCTCTCTCCTCTGCCTGTGTGTGTGCTGGGCCTAAATATATGCCAATGGACTGTTGCAGTGGTGGCTGACGTGAAGCCTCATTCTCTGCTATGACATGCAGACTAATTCTCTGCTGACATGAAGACAGATTCTCTGTTACGGGACCTCCCTCCTCTGCCTGGGTGCTGGGCCTAAATATATGCCAATGGACTGTTGCAGTGGTGGCTGACGTGAAGCCTCATTCTCTGCTATGACATGCAGACTAATTCTCTGCTGACATGAAGACAGATTCTCTGTTACGGGACCTCTCTCCTCTGCCTGGGTGCCGGGGCCTAAATATCTGAGAATGGACTGTTCCAGTGGTGGGTGACGGGAAGCCAGATTCTCTGCTATGGAACCTCTCTCCAATTGATTTTGGTTAATTTTTATTTATTTAATTTTTATTTTAATTCATTTCCCTATCCACATTTGTTTGCAGGGGATTTACCTACATGTTGCTGCCTTTTGCAGCCCTCTAGCTCTTTCCTGGGCTGTTTTACAGCCTTTTTAGTGCCGAAAAGTTCGGGTCCCCATTGACTTCAATGGGGTTCGGGTTCGGGACGAAGTTCGGATCGGGTTCGGATCCCGAACCCGAACATTTCCGGGATGTTCGGCCGAACTTCTCGAACCCGAACATCCAGGTGTTCGCTCAACTCTATTTACATGTAATATATAAATCATAAATACATGAACATCATACTTAGATTATATTTAAAAGTTAAAGGGGCACATTTATTAAGACCAGTGTTTTAGACTTTAGTCTTAATAAAGCCCATTAACTGGCAGAGGATCCACTGAAGTTATGAAGAGGTGCAGGCTTCTACATAAGTTCAGCAGATCCTCCACCAGTTCTAAATATACAAAAGATTCTGAGCTCTCTTACTTTTACACCATTTTCTATTAAAAAGCACGTATTGAACAGTTTGGGGCCACTACCACCAAGTGGAAGAAATGGGGGCAAATTGATCTATGAAACACAGGGACATATGACTCTGACTGTTCTCACCATTCGTCACTTCTGTATATCCGAGATTTTTCTTGGTCTGCCACTTCGAGCCTTAACTTGAACTGAGCCTGTGGTCTTACATTTCCTCAATATGTTCCTAACGGTGGAAACAGACAGCTGAAATCTCAGAGACAGCTTTCTGTATCCTTCCCCTAAACCATGATGGTGAACAATCTTTGTCATTTGAGAGTTGTTTTGAGACCCCAATGTTGCTACTCTTCAGAGAAAATTAACAGAGGAGGGAAACTTACAATTGACCCCCTTAAATACTCTTTCTCATAATTGTATTCACCTGTGTATGTAGGTCAGGGGTCACTGAGCTTACCAAGCCAATTTGAGTTCCAATAATTAGTTCTAAAGGTTTTGGAATCAATAAAATGACAACAGTGCCCAAATGTATGCACCTGCCTAATTTTGTTTAAATAATTATAGCACACTTTCTGTAAATCCAATAAACTTCATTTCACTTCGCAAATATCACTGTGTGTGTCTCCTATGTGATATATTTAACTGACATTTTTTATCGTAACAACCAACGATTTATACAGGAAAATCATGACGATTAACAAGGTTGCCCAAACTTTCGCATCCCACTGTATGTTGCTCCTGGGGTATATGAAGGACTGGAAGAGGTGTAATAATACGCAGAATAACCGGGTTATATGGGAAACATGCTAGGAATAGAATAGAAGGGACGGAAAACGGAGATATACATAAATCTCCAATTTCCAGTAAGCAAAATTCCCCTCATCAATGGCGAGCCAGGCCCAACTGTTTTAATTGATCTCTGTTAGGATATACTGTTAAAATTGCTGTTATACTATGAATATAGGTTTTTAGACCTGGGAGATTTGGACAGGTAACACACTTTCATTGAGTCCTAGTGTGAGTTCAATTAATTACAGAGAACCTATTTAAGTGATGTTCCTAGGATCCTTTGTTTCCCAATTTAACCTGTGGGTGCTTTGTTTTTGTTTTGTATTTTTTTGTTTTTTCCAGTCCTCCAGTAGAATACTGCTGGTTGGTAAAAGAGGCTTTATTGGACCCAAGCAGCGGAATACAGGAGTAAAACACAGATCGCAGGGATAAACATGAGTGACAAAACAGGATATGGGACTTTTCAAAAGTTAAGTAGATACAGTACATTTAACCCTGTAATGGCTAGATCAAATGAATCTGTGCAAATGTTATGGGCATCTCTGGTAGATCAAGCTAATTCCTATGACAAATTGCATATTGCTAAGTGTGGTGTGTTCAAATAAACATCCAAGCGGCTTCACATGCTTGCTAAGCTGATGTCCATATTTGATGATGCCATTAGCAAGCTGGAGAAGGTGGAATCATTTGAAGAGACAAAGACCCCTGTAAATTTGCATTGTTGTTGTTGTACAGAAGCGGTTAAACGGGTTTCTAGTCTAGAAACACAACACAAAGAAGAAGAAGAGATACTTGTAGGAAAATAAAGTCTGATTAGCATGCTGCAGTCTCAATGTATGCAATAAATATATTTCCAGTCCGTTACAAGATGGAATGTGCAGCAAGTCTCCAAAGTGATGTGAGTTCAGTTCACATGCAGCATAGATAAACATATGAGGCCGCAGTCTCAGTTAGCTGAGAAAGAAAAATATTATGCAGATGTTGATATTTTTATACTGCTGTATATGGAGATAACAGGACTGCTCGGACTGGGAGAAAACGTCTGTATGTGGGTAAGTAACTGGCTCAATGATAGAAAACAGAGGGTGGTTATTAACGGTACATACTCAGATTGGGTCACTGTCACTAGTGGCGTACCTCAGGGGTCAGTATTGGGCCCTATTCTCTTCAATATATTTATTAATCATCTTGTAGAAGGCTTGCATAGTAAAGTATAAATTTTCGCAGATGACACTAAACTGTGTAAAGTAATTTACACTGATGAGGACAGAATACTACTACAGAGGGATCTGGATAGATTGGAGGCTTGGGCAGATAAGTGGCAGATGAGGTTTAACACTGACAAATGTAAAGTTATGCACATGGGAAGGAATAATGCAAGTCACCCGTACATACTAAATGGTAAAACACTCGGTAACACTGACATGGAAAAGGATCTAGGAATTTTAATAAACAGCAAACTAAGCTGCAAAAACCAGTGTCAGGCAGCTGCTGCCAAGGCCAATAAGATAATGGGTTGCATCAGAAGGGGCATAGATGCCCGTGATAAGAACATAGTCCTACCACTTTACAAATCATTAGTCAGACCACACATGGACTACTGTGTACAGTTCTGGGCTCCTGTAAACAAGGCAGACATAGCAGAGCTGGAGAAGGTCCAGAGGAGGGCAACTAAAGTAATAACTGGAATGGGGCAACTACAGTACCCTGAAAGATTATCAAAATTAGGGTTATTCACTTTAGAAAAAAGACGACTGAGGGGAGATCTAATTAATATGTATAAATATACCAGGGGACAGTACAGAGAGCTATCCCATCATCTATTCATTCCCAGGACTGTGACGAGGGGACATCCTCTGCATCTGGAGGAAATAAAGTTTGTACACAAACATAGAAGAGGATTCTTTACGGTAAGAGCAGTGAGACTATGGAACTCTCTGCCTGAGGAGGTGGTGATGGTGAGTACAATAAAGGAATTCAAGAGGGGCCTGGATGTATTTCTGGAGCGTAATAATATTACAGGCTATAGTTACTAGAGAGGGGTCGTTGATCCAGGGAGTTATTCTGATTGCCTGATTGGAGTCGGGAAGGAATTTTTTATTCCCCTAAAGTGGGGAAAATTGGCTTCTACCTCAGTTTTTTTTTTGCCTTCCTCTGGATCAACTTGCAGGATAACAGGCCGAACTGGATGGACAAATGTCTTTTTTCGGCCTTATGTACTATGTTACTATGTTACTATGTTACTATATAAGGAAAAAGCAGCCTCTACAGAGGTGATAATTGCTGACCTGAGGACCGAGTTAACAAAGAAGGATGAGACAATTAGTAATATGCAGAAGACCATAACTGAGCTCTCACATCACAAAGATTTGCATGCAAAACAAATTTGTGTTTTGAGTGCAAACAGGGGGACAGATGAGAGTGAGACCACTCCTATGGCTGCCTCCAATCAGACTGATTCCACTCCAATAGCTGTACAAAGTGCTTTTGGTGACACAATTTGTGGATTAGGAGGTGGCATGGGAAATTTACAGACTACTTCCAACTCACAAACGTGTCACAGCAATACGGCAGAATTGCATTCTTCCCATAACATAGAGAGGATTCAATTTCTGCTAAAGATATGTAAACTGATTCCTAAATATTATCCAGACGCAGATCCTTTCACTTCCTGTGATATTTTTGAGGGACATTGCCAGAAATTTTCTGTCTCCCCAGAATATTGCATGGAACTGTTCAAGCTATGGTTGCCTACACATCTTTTACAAAGATATGAGGTCATAGGGAAAATTGCCTCCAGGAATGGCCTATTTCATGATGAGGAAGACAGACTTTCCATCCTCATGAAATTGGTAACAGGGCATACGGACGTCACCCCAGAGGTCCTAAGTAACTTCAGGCCTACCATCCATGAGCCCTTGTCGCTTTGTGGAAGGTTTGAAGCTATGTATAGGAAGTTGACAAAGGATCATGGTGTATGAGCCACACAAGGCATGATACTCATGTTTGTGGAGAAGTTTCCATAACTTGATACCACAATTTGTTTAAATGAAGCTAAGGAGACATCACTGATTGAAGCAGCAATGGTAATAGAGCAGGTCAGGCAGGATTTGCTAAAGAGTCACAAATCTATAAAAATCCAGAAGAAGTTAGCATTTAATAAAAAAAATGCAAGATGGCTGCATGTTAAAGGGGATGGCAGCCAACAGAATATCTGTGTATTCAAGTGCTCGTGAATGAAGAAAGTGAGAGAATATACGGTGTTTCCATTGTCTGCAATCTGGACACATAAAACTACTCTGCCCACACAGAGATGTAATGCGGGGTGGCTTTACACCACACATAAAATTGCAAAGACAGAGACCTGTTTCATTTGTGAGCCAACAGGCTACACATGAGACAGGACTGCAAGACACCATTGCAACAGATATCCCTATCCCTATAATAGATTTGTGGTGGGGATCCCTAAAGATCTGGCCATAATATGTAACTCAGGGGTCCCCCATATACTGGCCATAGAATGCAATCTATGTAAACCTATGATAGCCCCCAGTGCATGGTCACCAACACAGGGGAGGGATTAGGTTTACTGCTTCAGAACCTTTTGTTTGTTTGTCCTCAGTAGTGTAATACAAATGTGATAGAGTTCTTCTCTTTAATCACTACACCCAGGTGTCTGTTGGGGGAGTGGTTAGGAATTTATGACTCTCTTTATTGTAGGGGTAAGGCCATACAACTCACAAACAGATGGCATTGTCCCTCAACCATGAGGAGATAATGGATTTTAGATAAGCTCCTTTGCTTGCATCAATTGGCAATACTGTTGCTTCATAAAGGATTGATATGCATGAAACCTTTTATAACTTCTTGTACAATAGGACAGTTCAGTCTGGGAGTGCTCTTTTCATGTTGGGCAGGTACCTTAAAAAATAAAAAAATAACAAAGTCTGGTTGTGAGGCGGCCCTTGCCTATATCACTAGGACGGCATATAATATATGTTTCTAATTTTTGGTGCCAAGGTCTGTTGCTCCTTAAACTTGGCTCAGAGTGTCATCATACGGGCATGTCATTGCATATCTCCAGTGTGTCTTACTCAGGTAAACCCTGTACTGTCATCTTCTGAATTGGGTCCCTAAAGAGTATGGAGAAATGGCAGCCTATCTCCCTGTCTGTTACTGGCAATTATAAGTAGGCGTTTAGTCAGGCCAAAACGGACTAGTCCCATTAACGGTAGTAACTAACTACCATGGATAAATGGCGTGTAATTTGGGTGCTAGCCCACAAAGTCCGTGGTGCAGCCAGTAGGTTGTGGGGCATAGCTCTCCCTATTGGGGATTCTGAGAGGGAGTGGGTTGACCCCACAGTGATCCGCAGAGGCACTTTGCAGAAATTGCGACTGTTCAGTCGAACACAGAACTTGGGCACAGCCGTTGCATGTGGGAAATCCCACTGGGTTGTGATATATAGCCTCAGTTTGTAATGTACCTACTGAGTGCCAAGTGTTATATACAGATACTGTCAACAGGGGGAGGCCATAATATATCCTGATGGATCTTCAGAACTGCAGCTGTTGAGGTGTCCTCCCCCGAGGAGAAAACTGTTGTGTTTTAAAATGATTTTGGGGGGAGAAATGGCCAGAGACACAATGGGCCAGATTTATCATGACTCTGACAGCTCACTCCACTTTCACATATGGCTAAAGTCAGTTTTAGCCAAGTCAGATTTATGATCGCCCCTTTAAGACTGTAACAAATGTGGTTTGACGGTAGCGGTTTATCCGTCAGTAAGCAGCTTTACAAAAGTCGCACATCTTTACAAAAAAGTTGCAAATTTTTATGAAAAAGTCGCATGTTCTATTAAAAAGTCTCATAAGATAAGCATGGTCCTCACTGGAGTGAAATTGCAACTTTTTTGCGACTTTTTAAATAGTCCCAATAGCAAATCTGTCTAGAGATTCATTTACATAAGAAAACACGCCTACTTTCAGAAAACTGGCGAGCATAGTACAGAGCAGAAAAAAGTCGCAAATTTGTGCGCAGTTTTAGCGTTTGCACATTTTTTGGGGACTTTTTCACTCCATTATTCTGACCTGAGCTAATGATAAATCTGGCCCAATGAATGCCCTTAATCTAAGAAGGTGACCAGACATCTGTCAAGACCCATCATGAAGGCACCAGATGAGCCCAGATGAAATCCCAGATGAACATCAGATCCATCCATGCATAATTAGATGAATCAACCGATTGGCCAAAAATACAACATAAATGAGCTTGTAATATATTGTGTTTGTTCTTATTGTAAACACTCCCACACACAGACCAGGCTTCCAACATAGTATGTCGGTATACCGACAACAGGGGGATATGTTAAGGGAAATATGGCTTTCAGCCAGAACCTCATCCTGATATCCACAGAAATATGCCTAATAATTGGACCCAATGGTATTATGGCCAGTAGCATTGTGTCCCTTGTTAGCATATCTAAGGCAGAAAGGCCACATTATAAAAGCAGTTAAACAACATTCTCTTGTCCAAGAGTTGGGGGAAGATATTTGGGTGGTCACAGGGTGGAGTCTATGGTGGGGGCTGGGACACAGGAACATATAGATAAAAGTTGGGAGTCGGTCTCTCTCTTCTCTTCCTGGACATCCTTGTATGAACAGCACTTCAGGAGCAAGCTAAGTTATATGTGTGCTTATGTGGGTATGTCTATAAATAAAAATAGTTTACTGATAAAATAGAGATGACAAAGCAATGGACATTATACATAGAGATACAGATAACACAATACATAGAGGACACCACCACACACATCCACCTCCATTCCTGTCCACCCTGGATGCTAAGCAAATGTGGCTAATAATGTGTATGTATATACAGTATGTCCAGAGTCCACCAATATACCGTCTACTGGATCTACTATTCTACCCAACTCACATCCAGTACCTGACCATTAGTACATGTACATATAGAGACTCATGCATAAATAGCATATATAATCTACCTGTAATACAATTGCAGACTACAAATATCTATATGTACACCTATAAATTCTACTGGGATATTATACATATAAGTATCTGCAAGGGTTGTGTGTTGCTCCTGGGGAATGTGAAGGACTGAAAGAGGTGTAATAATATACAGAATAATTGGGTTATATGGGAAACAAGGGCAACATGCTATGAATAGAATACAAGGAACGGAAAACGGAATAATACATAAATCTCCAATTTCCAATAAGCAAAATTCCCCTCATCACCTTCAAAACTGAGTTTGATGACTACTGCCTCGCCACAGGGTTAAAGGAGAAGCCTGCAGCAGTGGAGGGTGATGGGCAGTGAATGCCTCCATGTTTACAAGCATAATCTAGACCTTACAGAGGAGCAAAAGAATGACACCAAAGCTATCCTGGATGCATTTGAAACTTTCTTCAGGCCTTCTAAAAATGTCATATACGAAAGATATGTATTTGGCTGCTGCAAGCAAGAAGACGGTGAATCGATAGACAAGTTTGTCACACGGCTGAGAGAAAAATCTGTAAGCTGTGAGAGTGGCTCTTTGAGAGATGAACTTATTTGTGATAAACTGGTTCTGGGTATCATGAATGAAAACACACGCCGCCACTTGTTGAGGAAACGCGATTTACATTTGCAAACAGCGCTTGAGATATGTCACACCGCAGAACTTACTGACAAGCATATGAAAGCTATGGAGCAGGATAAAACGACTGACTATATCAATATAGCCTCTTCACAGCAGCACAAGTTTCCACACAACTCACCTGAGCAGAAGCTGCATCATCCAAGTATTGTGGCAGTTTGCATTTACGTGTGAAAGAAAAGTGCCCTGCATATGGGAACTTCTGTACTGCATGCGGTAAGCCAAATCACTTTGCAAGGGTGTGTCTCTCCCGTGACATGAAAGTATGGAAGCTACACACAATTCAGCAAGTGCCTGATTCTGAGGATGCACAACTGTTTAGCACTAATAGTGATGTATTTGAGGGCCCGGTAGTATCTGTTCCAGGGGAGGTGCGCTTTGAACTTGACCCTGCTATTCAACCAGTTCAATGTGCCCCAATGTGCCAATAGCTATTAAGCCACAGGTCAAAGCACAACTGGACAAGTACAGTATGAAGCTGAGGGACATCTAACCTCAGTATCAGAACCCACAGATTGGATAAGCAACATGGTGGTTATCAGAAAGCCTGAAAAAATCAGAATCTGTATCGATCCCAAGTTCCTGAATATGGCCCTGAAGCGGTCAGACTACCTAATGCCTACGCTCAATGACATTCTGCACAAACTTCCAAAAGCGTGTATTTTCTCACTAGTCAAAGAAAGAGATGCTTTTTTATAGTGCAAACTAGATGGACTCCTTGGGGCCGAAAGAGGTGGCTTAAACTTTCATATGGGGTTTCCATAGCACCAGAGGTCTATCAGCGTAAACAACATGAACTATTGAGTGGGCTTCGTGGAATTGAGCCAATAGCTGATGACATTCTTTTAGTTGGTTGTGGTAACACTGATGAAAAAGCTGAGAGGGACCATAACAAAAAGTTAATAGCGCTACTAGATTGTTGCAGACAGGTGATGCTGAGGCTTAGCTTGAAGAAATTGCAGTTCAAGGTGCAAGAAGTCCATTTCCATGGGCATATCCTGTCTTCACAAGGCTTAAAAGCTGACCCGGACAAGACTAAAGCCATTGTGGACATGCCGCAGCCTGCTGATGCCAAAGCAGTACAGAGATTTATTGTCTTTCTTACATATCTAGCAAAATTCCTGCCAGATTTATCTGAGGTGTGTGAGCCGTTAAGACGACTTGTGGACAGACCTGCGGTTTGCTGTGTTTTTGGGTTATTTGCATCTCTGGTGACACGATAACCCGGAACAGGATGGGGATCGGTGGTGTGATAATACACCACCAATCACCATCCTGCGATCCTGAGAGGTGATGGTGACATCACCTCTCAGGATCGCTTCAGATTGGCTGCACGGGAGGGAGCTTTAACTTGATGCAGCTCTCCTCTACTCCTCATTTCTGTGTCCGGGAGCGAGGAGTCTGCATCGCATCTGTGCCCAGCAACCCCCCCATCTGTGCCCAGCACCCCCTTCTGACTCTCCACAGTGCCATCTGGCACTAAAAGGTACTTAGGGAAAGGTTAGGGACAGGTTAGGTTAGGCAGGGATATTCAGCGAAAGTTTAGTGCAAAAAAAAAGTTTAATTGTTCCATCACCCTAATCGGGTGTCTGGGGTCCACAGCATAGCTGTGTGACCCTAGACACCCAGGGGTGCTGCAGCTTGCCCCCCTGTCTCCCCCCGCACACATTTTTGGGGCTTTTTTTTTCCATACTCTGACTGTGGCCAGCACTCTTAGCGTCCGGCCACTGTTAGCGCATTGCATACCCCACCGCTGATCAGCTTCGGACGGCTGATTAGCATGTTTTAATTTTTTAATTATTTATTTTCACATTTTTGGGCCTTTTTCTATGTTAGTTTTAGGGATAAGTATGAGAACACCCATGCCCCCACACACACGCACACTAAATAAAGATTTCCACACACACACACACTCCCCTATGGCCCACCGGATGTTCTCGGCCAAGGAGGCATACGCCCAGCTTGCCTCCGACTCCGACGGCCCCAGTGAGGACGAGGATAATCCTACTTTCCTTTTGTAATCCGTGTCCTCATTATCATCTAGCGATGATGATGAGCTCCGAAGGTGGCGGAGACGCCGCCAGGCGGAGCAAGGGGACCGCCATGCCAGGGACCCTGTGGGCCATACTAGTATGAAGCTCTGGGGCTCATACTAGTTTTCCGGCCCACCAGTTAAGTCCACCGGAGCCCCCTACCAGTGAATTTGCATGGTGTAACCCAAAGCATTTTGAGCCTGTGATTCCTGATTTTCTTGGCCTAGCAGGAATCCAGATTCCCACAGTGGGCTTCACTGAAAATGACTATTTTAGTCTTTTTTTCAGTGACCACTTTGTGAATCTGATGGTGGAGCAAACGAACATGTACGCCCAACAGTTAATTGCTCAACACCCGAGTTCCTTTTTGGCTAGGGCCGGTGGCTGGACTCCGGTCAGTGCAGCCAAAATGAGGACATTTTGGGGCCTCGTGCTGCACATGGGCCTAGTAAAAAAAAAACTGTCAGGCATTACTGGAGTGGGGACTTCCTCTACCAGACCCCACTTTACAGTATGGCCATAACACATACCCGGTTTGAGGCCATCCGGAAATGCCTACACTGGGGCCAAATTTGTGCAGGCCTATGTACCTGGAGGGGAGGTCGCGGTTGATGAATCTCTCATTGCTTTCAAGCAGTGACTCATTTTCCGCAAGTATGTTCCCTCTAAGTGGGCGAAGTATGGCGTGAAGCTGTACAAACTTTGTGAGAGTACCTCAGGGCACTTACAAGTTTTGTGTGTACAAGGGCTAGATTCACGTATTTAACCCCAAGAATGTCCCCCCACTCTGGGTGTTAGCGGGAAACTTGTGTGGGAACTTATGTACCCACTGCTAGATAAGGGTTACCACCTGTACGTGGATAACAATAACCCTTGTTCCAGTCCCTTGCCACCAGATCCAGGTCCGCTTGTGGGACCATGCGGAAAAATCAACGCGGCCTCCGTACCCACCCCCTTCAGGTACCTATCCCTAGGGGTGAGACCCGTGCCCTTATCAGTGGAAACCTGCTGCTGGTCAGACATAAGGACAAGAGGGATGTCCTCGTACTGTCCACAATTCATGGTAATGGCATCACCCCTGTCCCTGTGCAAGGTACCGCCGCAACGGTCCTCAAGCCTGATTGTATCGTCGACTACAATCAGTATATGGGAGGAGTTGATCTCTCTGATCAAGTCCTCAAGCCATATAATGCCATGCACAAAACCCGGGCATGGTACAAAAAAGTTGCTGTCTACTTGGTACAGGTTGCCTTGTACAACTCTTTTGTGCTGTCCCAGAGCGCTGGCAACACAGGGAAATTCCTCCAATTTTATGAGCCAATCCTCAAGGCCCTGATCTTTTCTGGCGGTCCCCCAAAAAGTGCAGAGTGTGTCACCGGAGAGGGATACGAAAGGACACCACCACTCAATGTGCACTGATCATCTAGGCCTCTGCATTATTGGTTGCTTCAGGGAGTACCACACTTCCATGGAGTACTAAATTTATAATCCCCTCCCCAATTTTAATTCCATTCAGCCACTGACAATCGGAAAAAAAACTATGGTTCTCAGACTTGAGACAGTAAAACCCCCCAAAAATTATTATTTTGCAAAACAAAAATAAATAAAAAAAAGTTGACATATTAGGTATCGCTGCGTCCGTAAGAATCTACTCTATAAAAATACCTCATGACCTAACCACTCAGATGAACATTAAACATCAAAAAAATTCAATAAAAATGGTGCAAAAAAGGTATTTTTTTGTTACCTCACATCACAAAACGTGTAATGGCAAGCTATCAAAAAGTCATATGCCCCACAAAATAGTGCCAATAAAACCATCCTCCAATCCCTCAAAAAATGGCCCTACCTAAGATAATCTACTAAAAACTAAAAAAAAACTGACTCTTAGACTATGGAGATACTAAAATGTTTTTTTTTTTTTGTTTATAAAAGGATAATATAGTGTAAAACCTAAATAAATTTAAAAAAGTAGACATATTAGGTATTGCCACGTTCGTAAGAATCTGCTCTATAAAAATACCCCATTAACTAAACCCTTAGATGAATACGGTCTAAAAAATAAAATAAAAACTTTGCCAAAACAGCTATTTTTTGGCAAATTTTTCATTTTAATCATTTTTTAAAATTTATTTATTACCCTGATTCTGCAGTTTACAGAAACACCCCATATGTGGTCGTAAACTGCTGTATGACCAAACGGCAGGGCGCAGAAGGAAAGGAACGCAGTATGGTTTCTGAAAGGCAGATTTTGATGGCTTTTTTTTTTGGGCACCATGTCCCATTTGAAGAACCCCTGATGCACCCCTAGAGTAGAAACTCCATAAAAGTGACCCCATCTAAGAAACTACACCCCTCAAGGTATTTAAAACTGATTTTACAAACTTTATTAACCCTTTAGGTGTTCCTCAACAGTTTATGGCAAATAGAGATTCATTTATTTATTTTTTTCAATTTTTGGTAACCTTGCCTCACCAAAATTTAATATAGAGCAACCAAAAATCATATGTACCCTAAAAATAGTCCCAACAAAACTGCCACCTTATCCTGTAGTTTCCAAAATCGGGTCACTTTTATGGTGTTTCTACTCTACGGGTGCATCAGGGGGGCTTCAAATGGGACATGGTGCAAATAAACCAGTCCAGCAAAATCTGCCTTCCAAAAACCACACAGCGCTCCTTTCCCTCTACGCCCTACCGTGTGCCCATACAGTAGTTTACAACCACATATGGGGTGTTTCTGCAAACTACAGAAAAAGGGCAATAAATATTGAGTTTTATAGTAAAAGTAAAGATGGGCACTCTAATATCCGGAATCACCAGACAATACAAGTATATATATTTATTCAAGATATATAGCACAAGCATAAAATAACTAAAATAGGCCTAAATACATTATAAACTGTAATACAACTAATGGCTGGTAAATTGACTCTATTAGTCGCTAAAAATGAAACTGGTATTGAGCTGCCTTTTCGGGTCCAGCTGGTAAATTGACTCTATTAGTCGCTAAAAATGAAGCTGGTATTGAGCTGCCTTTTCGGGTCCAGCCTAGCTACACAATGGATCAGCGACTAATGCAATAGTTGATGAAGTCGAATAGATATTCAAATAGGTGTCTACAAATAATCTATAGTCCCCAAGTGATATATTTCTCATGAGCAAAAAAAGGAGACCGACGTGAAATAAAATATAGCAAATGTTCCAAATGAGAATTAATCCAAACAAATCCAAGGAGAAAAAATATATAAAAGTGAAAATATACAAAATTGGCAAAAATATTTGTGAGCACTTCTTAATCGTGTAAAGAATCCAAATAGAATATAGTGTTGCTGTGTTTAGGTAGGTAATAGTCAATCGCTACTTAAAGTGCATAAACTGCCTGTATTCAAGGGCTTTATAGTAGCAGCTCCGCAACTGTTGCTCGTCCCTCCGGCTAAAAAGATTTTTACTCCGGTAATAAGGTCTCAATTATTTGAGTCAGTGTTGTACACTCTCCACATTCGACCCGAGGTGAAGGTATATGCAGTAAGTGATTACCAATCGTTGTTATTTGTAGGGGTACTCACACTTAGTGCTGCTCTCTGGTCTGTAGCGTCGCTGCATAGAGGGCTTACCTCGTGTGTGGAGTAAGGAGGTACCTTGCTGGTATATCTGGGCTATATGGTCCGCTTTCGCTGTTATCCGCGAGTATCCAGAGCCGACCGCAGTTCACAGGTCTCACTCTGTTCAGATCGTGGGCACAGTCTGGACTTGTCTGCGATGGGCGTTTCTCACCCCTCCATGCAGTTGATTTAATTATTCCAGCTGGCTTCTGCTGTCCGTGGGTTACCAGGCTATGGCCAGTAGACCTGGTATCAGTTTATTTAATGAAAGCGCTTTTTCTAGATAGCAATGAAATCTAGTTTTGCCAGTTAGCTGCCAGGGTCAGTTTCCTATTCGTCCACGCCAGACGCGTTTCGAAGGTTAGGCTACCTTCTTCCTCAGTGGCTTTAGTAAACTGCCTGGCTATCCGGCTTTTATTCCTCTGGCTATCAGGAGGGTTCTTTGTTAACCCTGAAATGGATCTGGCGGATCTGGTATCCTTTTAGTCATATGTCTTTTTCAATGTGCAGTTTTTGATGCGTTTTTTTTTTCCCCCCCATAACTTCCTGCGTTTTTATGAGTCCACACTTGCTTTAATTTATCACTGACATTACAGTGAATTGTTTTTGCGAAAACTAATTGCATTCTTAATAGTCTTTCCTTTCAAAATATATATGGCTGACTCTTTCCTTTCAACATGTATATGGCTGACTCATATAACCTAGCGACATATAAGTACTTATTATTAATAAAATATATAATCACATAGAATATCACTAATAGGATTTCCCTATCTAATATAGAGGCTGGTCATAATATGCAGCTTTTAATATTTATTCTATATGAGAGAGACACAAGGTATGAATACATACATCTAAAATTCATTTTGGTTTTATGGAAATATATATAAAAAAATATATAAGAAGTAATAGAAAATAAAATAGTTTTTAGTCTAATTTTTTTATATGTTTTAATAGTTGCTTTATTTGGTGATATAAAAAGTAGTAAAAAAAAGTTATTTTTATTTATTTTAAAAAAGGTTATTCTTTAATAAAATCTTTTTTGGATATTTTAAACAGAATATAAATGATCTACTAGAGACTGGGTAAGGGGATCCCTATTATGGGGGCTGGGAAATGATCGTCAATCCCATATGGTTCCTTCAGCGCATGCTATATTCAGGTGTACAATGGTGGTCGGAGGGGTGTGGTATCTGATTTTATAGCTGCTAGAGTATGTTGTCTGATTTTATAACAGATGGTCACTCAAGGTGTATATGGGCTGGAGGCCTCCCGACCAGGGGGGGGTCACAGTGCTGGTAATCAGCCTGACTGGTACCCTCCGTGATCCGGGGGCATCCAGCCCATTAGAGGAATCCAAAGATTTCGAGTTCAGCATATTAGAGTGCCCATCTTTACTTTTACTATATTATTCTGGTGCTTTGAGTGCGACATCTGATAGGTGCACCTGGCCATCCTAAAATACGAGGCAGAGCCGTCCTTTATTTGACTTCTCTTTGTTATAGTTGGACGCACTCAACTAGGACTGAGCTCCCCCTATTGTAGAGATGGATATCTGGAATCATCTAGAGAGTAAAATACTTAAGGTAGAAACATACCGATTTGATGACACCTATATAGGTGACTTGAATGATATACAAGGAGAGAGATCTATATCTGAGGTCTTCAGGGAACTTGAACCACTGCTGCTGAAACAACTCAGACAGCAGTGGGAGATCAAGTCCCTGAAAGTATATATTGAGGATAAAAGAATACCTAAAGGACTACAATTGTCCAAAAACCCTGCACAGGACCTGTGTAATGAAGAGTTCATCAAAGAATGGGAGTCTTTACTGTTCTCCCAATCAGTCACCTTGATACAACTAATCATAAAAAGAAGGTGTAAAATACTTGAAGAAATTACGGAGAGAATTAATCAGATAAAGACGGTAGTGGATAAACTACCGGCGAGTGATGAACTACGGATGTGGCAGGAACGCCTGTGCAGGAGTCTGGACAAAATGGAGTCGGAAATAATAAGTAAAAAAACAAGGAAATATAGACATAACCCCAGATTGGATGAGAGGGAGAGATACAAAAATGATTCACTGGAGAGAGAAACAAATACCAGACCTCCGGAACAAACTAACATAGATGACAATTCTAATAGATATAATATCCCGGTCAATAATAGGTTTGAAGTATTGAATTATAACTAGGGATGAGCGAACTCGAACTGTATAGTTCGGGTTCGTACCGAATTTTGGGGTGTCCGTGACACGGACCCGAACCCGGACATTTTCGTAAAAGTCCGGGTTCGGGTTCGGTGTTCGTCGCTTTCTTCGCGCTTTTGTGACGCTTTCTTGGCGCTTTTTGAAAGGCTGCAAAGCAGCCAATCAACAAGCGTCATACTACTTGCCCCAAGAGGCCATCACAGCCATGCCTACTATTGGCATGGCTGTGATTGGCCAGAGCACCATGTGACCCAGCCTCTATTTAAGCTGGAGTCACATAGCGCCGCCCGTCACTCTGCTCTGATTAGCGTAGGGAGAGGTTGCGGCTGCGACAGTAGGGCGAGATTAGGCAGATTAACTCCTCCAAAGGACTTGATTAACTGATCGATCTGCAGCTGTGGATCATTGAGCTGCTGATCCTCAATTGCTCACTGTTTTTAGGCTGCACAGACCGTTTGTCAGTCTCATTTTTCTGGGGTGATCGGCGGCCATTTTGTGTCTTGTGGTGCGCCAGCACAAGCTGCGACCAAGTGCATTTAACCCTCAATGGTGTGGTTGTTTTTTGGCTAAAGCCTACATCAGGGTGAAGCTGTCACACCAAGTGCATTTAACCAGCAATAGTCTGTTCATTTTTTGGCCATATACAAAATCAGGGGCAAGCTGCGCCTGTCACCAAGTGCATTTAACCCTCAATGGTGTGGTTGTTTTTTGGCTAAAGCCTACATCAGGGTGAAGCTGTCACACCAAGTGCATTTAACCAGCAATAGTCTGTTCATTTTTTGGCCATATACAAAATCAGGGGCAAGCTGCGCCTGTCACCAAGTGCATTTAACCCTCAATGGTGTGGTTGTTTTTTGGCTAAAGCCTACATCAGGGTGAAGCTGTCACACCAAGTGCATTTAACCAGCAATAGTCTGTTCATTTTTTGGCCATATCCCAGTCTAATTCTGTCACTAAATCCATACCGGTCACCCAGCGCCTAAATACTAGGCCTCAAATTTATATCCAGCTAAATCTGTCCCTAGTGCTGTAGCTGGGCGAGTTATTTAGTGTCCGTTCAAGCACATTTCTTGTTCTGGGTTGAAATACAATTCCCAATTTAGCAATTTCATAATTTAGTGGTTCCTGCTATATCAGAGCTCTTTGAAATCTATCCCAAAAAGGGTATATAATATTGAAGGTGCACATAGGGTCATTCAGAGTAACTTCACACACACCCGCTACTGTGTATTTCCAAGTCTAATTCTGTCACTAAATCCATACCGGTGACCCAGCGCCTAAATACTAGGCCTCAAATTTAATTCCCTCTAAATCTCTCGTTACCCACCGCTGTACTGTTGTTGCTGGGCAAGATATTTAGTGTCCGTCAAAGCACATTTTTTGTTCTGGGTTGAAGTACAATTCCCAATTTAGCAATTTCATAATTTAGTGGTTTCTGCTATATCAGAGCTATTTGAAATCTATCCCTAAAAGGGTATATAATATTGAAGGTGCACATAGGGTCATTCAGAATAACTTCACACACACCCGCTACTGTGTATTTCCAAGTCTAATTCTGTCACTAAACCCATACCTGTCACCCAGCGCCTAAATACTAGGCCTCAAATTTAAATCCCTCTAAATCTCTCGTTACCGTTGTCCTGTTGTAGCTGGGAAAGTTATTTAGTGCCCGTCAAAGCACATTTTTTGTTCTGGGTTGAAGTACAATTCCCAATTTAGCAATTTCATAATTTAGTGGTTCCTGCTATATCAGAGCTATTTGAAATCTATCCCAAAAAGGGTATATAATATTGAAGGTGCACATAGGGTCATTCAGAATAACTTCACACACACCGCTACTGTGTATTTCCAAGTCTAATTCTGTCACTAAATCCATACCGGTGACCCAGCGCCTAAATACTAGGCCTCAAATTTAATTCCCTCTAAATCTCTCGTTACCCACCGCTGTACTGTTGTTGCTGGGCAAGATATTTAGTGTCCGTCAAAGCACATTTTTTGTTCTGGGTTGAAGTACAATTCCCAATTTAGCAATTTCATAATTTAGTGGTTTCTGCTATATCAGAGCTATTTGAAATCTATCCCTAAAAGGGTATATAATATTGAAGGTGCACATAGGGTCATTCAGAATAACTTCACACACACCCGCTACTGTGTATTTCCAAGTCTAATTCTGTCACTAAATCCATACCGGTGACCCAGCGCCTAAATACTAGGCCTCAAATTTAATTCCCTCTAAATCTCTCGTTACCCACCGGTGTACTGTTGTTGCTGGGCAAGATATTTAGTGTCCGTCAAAGCACATTTTTTGTTCTGGGTTGAAGTACAATTCCCAATTTAGCAATTTCATAATTTAGTGGTTTCTGCTATATCAGAGCTATTTGAAATCTATCCCTAAAAGGGTATATAATATTGAAGGTGCACATAGGGTCATTCAGAATAACTTCACACACACCCGCTACTGTGTATTTCCAAGTCTAATTCTGTCACTAAATCCATACCGGTGACCCAGCGCCTAAATACTAGGCCTCAAATTTAATCCCTCTAAATCTCTCGTTACCCACCGCTGTACTGTTGTTGCTGGGCAAGATATTTAGTGTCCGTCAAAGCACATTTTTTGTTCTGGGTTGAAGTACAATTCCCAATTTAGCAATTTCATAATTTAGTGGTTTCTGCTATATCAGAGCTATTTGAAATCTATCCCTAAAAAGGGTATATAATATTGAAGGTGCACATAGGGTCATTCAGAATAACTTCACACACACCGCTACTGTGCATTTCCAAGTCTAATTCTGTCACTAAATCCATACCGGTGACCCAGCGCCTAAATACTAGGCCTCAAATTTAAATTCCCTCTAAATCTCTCGTTACCCACCGCTGTACTGTTGTTGCTGGGCAAGATATTTAGTGTCCGTCAAAGCACATTTTTTGTTCTGGGTTGAAGTACAATTCCCAATTTAGCAATTTCATAATTTAGTGGTTTCTGCTATATCAGAGCTATTTGAAATCTATCCCTAAAAGGGTATATAATATTGAAGGTGCACATAGGGTCATTCAGAATAACTTCACACACACCGCTACTGTGTATTTCCAAGTCTAATTCTGTCACTAAATCCATACCGGTGACCCAGCGCCTAAATACTAGGCCTCAAATTTAAATTCCCTCTAAATCTCTCGTTACCCACCGCTGTACTGTTGTTGCTGGGCAAGATATTTAGTGTCCGTCAAAGCACATTTTTTGTTCTGGGTTGAAGTACAATTCCCAATTTAGCAATTTCATAATTTAGTGGTTTCTGCTATATCAGAGCTATTTGAAATCTATCCCTAAAAGGGTATATAATATTGAAGGTGCACATAGGGTCATTCAGAATAACTTCACACACACCGCTTACTGTGCATTTCCAAGTCTAATTCTGTCACTAAATCCATACCGGTGACCCAGCGCCTAAATACTAGGCCTCAAATTTAAATCCCTCTAAATCTCTCGTTACCCACCGCTGTACTGTTGTTGCTGGGCAAGATATTTAGTGTCCGTCAAAGCACATTTTTTGTTCTGGGTTGAAGTACAATTCCCAATTTAGCAATTTCATAATTTAGTGGTTTCTGCTATATCAGAGCTATTTGAAATCTATCCCTAAAAGGGTATATAATATTGAAGGTGCACATAGGGTCATTCAGAATAACTTCACACACACCGCTTCTGTGCATTTCCAAGTCTAATTCTGTCACTAAATCCATACCGGTGACCCAGCGCCTAAATACTAGGCCTCAAATTTAAATCCCTCTAAATCTCTCGTTACCCACCGCTGTACTGTTGTTGCTGGGCAAGATATTTAGTGTCCGTCAAAGCACATTTTTTGTTCTGGGTTGAAGTACAATTCCCAATTTAGCAATTTCATAATTTAGTGGTTTCTGCTATATCAGAGCTATTTGAAATCTATCCCTAAAAGGGTATATAATATTGAAGGTGCACATAGGGTCATTCAGAATAACTTCACACACACCGCTTCTGTGCATTTCCAAGTCTAATTCTGTCACTAAATCCATACCGGTGACCCAGCGCCTAAATACTAGGCCTCAAATTTAAATCCCTCTAAATCTCTCGTTACCCACCGCTGTACTGTTGTTGCTGGGCAAGATATTTAGTGTCCGTCAAAGCACATTTTTTGTTCTGGGTTGAAGTACAATTCCCAATTTAGCAATTTCATAATTTAGTGGTTTCTGCTATATCAGAGCTATTTGAAATCTATCCCTAAAAGGGTATATAATATTGAAGGTGCACATAGGGTCATTCAGAATAACTTCACACACACCGCTTACTGTGCATTTCCAAGTCTAATTCTGTCACTAAATCCATACCGGTGACCCAGCGCCTAAATACTAGGCCTCAAATTTAAATCCCTCTAAATCTCTCGTTACCCACCGCTGTACTGTTGTTGCTGGGCAAGATATTTAGTGTCCGTCAAAGCACATTTTTTGTTCTGGGTTGAAGTACAATTCCCAATTTAGCAATTTCATAATTTAGTGGTTTCTGCTATATCAGAGCTATTTGAAATCTATCCCTAAAAGGGTATATAATATTGAAGGTGCACATAGGGTCATTCAGAATAACTTCACACACACGCTTCTGTGCATTTCCAAGTCTAATTCTGTCACTAAATCCATACCGGTGACCCAGCGCCTAAATACTAGGCCTCAAATTTAAATCCCTCTAAATCTCTCGTTACCCACCGCTGTACTGTTGTTGCTGGGCAAGATATTTAGTGTCCGTCAAAGCACATTTTTTGTTCTGGGTTGAAGTACAATTCCCAATTTAGCAATTTCATAATTTAGTGGTTTCTGCTATATCAGAGCTATTTGAAATCTATCCCTAAAAGGGTATATAATATTGAAGGTGCACATAGGGTCATTCAGAATAACTTCACACACACGCTTCTGTGCATTTCCAAGTCTAATTCTGTCACTAAATCCATACCGGTGACCCAGCGCCTAAATACTAGGCCTCAAATTTAAATCCCTCTAAATCTCTCGTTACCCACCGCTGTACTGTTGTTGCTGGGCAAGATATTTAGTGTCCGTCAAAGCACATTTTTTGTTCTGGGTTGAAGTACAATTCCCAATTTAGCAATTTCATAATTTAGTGGTTTCTGCTATATCAGAGCTATTTGAAATCTATCCCTAAAAGGGTATATAATATTGAAGGTGCACATAGGGTCATTCAGAATAACTTCACACACACGCTTCTGTGCATTTCCAAGTCTAATTCTGTCACTAAATCCATACCGGTCACCCAGCGCCTAAATACTAGGCCTCAAATTTATATCCCGCTGAATTTGAATACAATACATTGGGCCAAATAATATATTTGTTGTTGTGGTGAACCATAACAATGAGAAAAACATCTAGTAAGGGACGCGGACGTGGACATGGTCGTGGTGGTGTTAGTGGACCCTCTGGTGCTGGGAGAGGACGTGGCCGTTCTGCCACATCCACACGTCCTAGTGTACCAACTACCTCAGGTCCCAGTAGCCGCCAGAATTTACAGCGATATATGGTGGGGCCCAATGCCGTTCTAAGGATGGTAAGGCCTGAGCAGGTACAGGCATTAGTCAATTGGGTGGCCGACAGTGGATCCAGCACGTTCACATTATCTCCCACCCAGTCTTCTGCAGAAAGCGCACAGATGGCGCCTGAAAACCAACCCCATCAGTCTGTCACATCACCCCCATGCATACCAGGGAAACTGTCTCAGCCTCAAGTTATGCAGCAGTCTCTTATGCTGTTTGAAGACTCCGCTGGCAGGGTTTCCCAAGGGCATCCACCTAGCCCTTCCCCAGCGGTGAAAGACATAGAATGCACTGACGCACAACCACTTATGTTTCCTGATGATGAGGACATGGGAATACCACCTCAGCATGTCTCTGATGATGACGAAACACAGGTGCCAACTGCTGCGTCTTTCTGCAGTGTGCAGACTGAACAGGAGGTCAGGGATCAAGACTGGGTGGAAGACGATGCAGGGGACGATGAGGTCCTAGACCCCACATGGAATGAAGGTCGTGCCACTGACTTTCACAGTTCGGAGGAAGAGGCAGTGGTGAGACCGAGCCAACAGCGTAGCAAAAGAGGGAGCAGTGGGCAAAAGCAGAACACCCGCCGCCAAGAGACTCCGCCTGCTACTGACCGCCGCCATCTGGGACCGAGCACCCCAAAGGCAGCTTCAAGGAGTTCCCTGGCATGGCACTTCTTCAAACAATGTGCTGACGACAAGACCCGAGTGGTTTGCACGCTGTGCCATCAGAGCCTGAAGCGAGGCATTAACGTTCTGAACCTGAGCACAACCTGCATGACCAGGCACCTGCATGCAAAGCATGAACTGCAGTGGAGTAAACACCTTAAAACCAAGGAAGTCACTCAGGCTCCCCCTGCTACCTCTTCTGCTGCTGCCGCCTCGGCCTATTCTGCTGCTGCCGCCTCGGCCTCTTCCTCCGCCTCTGGAGGAACGTTGGCACCTGCCGCCCAGCAAACAGGGGATGTACCACCAACACCACCACCACCACCTCCGTCACCAAGCGTCTCAACCATGTCACACGCCAGCGTTCAGCTCTCCATCTCACAAACATTTGATAGAAAGCGTAAATTCCCACCTAGCCACCCTCGATCCCTGGCCCTGAATGCCAGCATTTCTAAACTACTGGCCTATGAAATGCTGTCATTTAGGCTGGTGGACACAGACAGCTTCAAACAGCTCATGTCGCTTGCTGTCCCACAGTATGTTGTTCCCAGCCGGCACTACTTCTCCAAGAGAGCCGTGCCTTCCCTGCACAACCAAGTATCCGATAAAATCAAGTGTGCACTGCGCAACGCCATCTGTAGCAAGGTCCACCTAACCACAGATACGTGGACCAGTAAGCACGGCCAGGGACGCTATATCTCCCTAACTGCACACTGGGTAAATGTAGTGGCAGCTGGGCCCCAGGCGGAGAGCTGTTTGGCGCACGTCCTGCCGCCGCCAAGGATCGCAGGGCAACATTCTTTGCCTCCTGTTGCCACCTCCTCCTTCTCGGCTTCCTCCTCCTCTTCTTCCACCTGCTCATCCAGTCAGCCACACACCTTCACCACCAACTTCAGCACAGCCCGGGGTAAACGTCAGCAGGCCATTCTGAAACTCATATGTTTGGGGGACAGGCCCCACACCGCACAGGAGTTGTGGCGGGGTATTGAACAACAGACCGACGAGTGGTTGCTGCCGGTGAGCCTCAAGCCCGGCCTGGTGGTGTGTGATAATGGGCGAAATCTCGTTGCAGCTCTGGGACTAGCCAATTTGACGCACATCCCTTGCTTGGCGCATGTGCTGAATTTGGTGGTGCAGAAGTTCATTCACAACTACCCCGACATGTCAGAGCTGCTGCATAAAGTGCGGGCCGTCTGTTCGCGCTTCCGGCGTTCACATCCTGCCGCTGCTCGCCTGTCTGCGCTACAGCGTAACTTCGGCCTTCCCGCTCACCGCCTCATATGCGACGTGCCCACCAGGTGGAACTCCACCTTGCACATGCTGGACAGACTGTGCGAGCAGCAGCAGGCCATAGTGGAGTTTCAGCTGCAGCACGCACGGGTCAGTCGCACTACAGAACAGCACCACTTCACCACCAATGACTGGGCCTCCATGCGAGACCTGTGTGCCCTGTTGCGCTGTTTCGAGTACTCCACCAACATGGCCAGTGGCGATGACACCGTTATCAGCGTTACAATACCACTTCTATGTCTCCTTGAGAAAACACTTAGGGCGATGATGGAACAGGAGGTGGCCCAGGAGGAGGAGGAGGAGGATGAGGAAGAGGGGTCATTTTTAGCACTTTCAGGCCAGTCTCTTCGAAGTGACTCAGAGGGAGGTTTTTTGCAACAGCAGAGGCCAGGTACAAATGTGGCCAGCCAGGGCCCACTACTGGAGGACGAGGAGGACGAGGATGAGGAGGAGGTGGAGGAGGATGAGGATGAAGCATGGTCACAGCGGGGTGGCACCCAACGCAGCTCGGGTCCATCACTGGTGCGTGGCTGGGGGGAAAGGCAGGACGATGACGATACGCCTCCCACAGAGGACAGCTTGTCCTTACCCCTGGGCAGCCTGGCACACATGAGCGACTACATGCTGCAGTGCCTGCGCAACGACAGCAGAGTTGCCCACATTTTAACCTGTGCGGACTACTGGGTTGCCACCCTGCTGGATCCACGCTACAAAGACAATGTGCCCACCTTACTTCCTGCACTGGAGCGTGATAGGAAGATGCGCGAGTACAAGCGCACGTTGGTAGACGCGCTACTGAGAGCATTCCCAAATGTCACAGGGGAACAAGTGGAAGCCCAAGGCCAAGGCAGAGGAGGAGCAAGAGGTCGCCAAGGCAGCTGTGTCACGGCCAGCTCCTCTGAGGGCAGGGTTAGCATGGCAGAGATGTGGAAAACTTTTGTCAACACGCCACAGCTAACTGCACCACCACCTGATACGCAACGTGTTAGCAGGAGGCAACATTTCACTAACATGGTGGAACAGTACGTGTGCACACCCCTCCACGTACTGACTGATGGTTCGGCCCCATTCAACTTCTGGGTCTCTAAATTGTCCACGTGGCCAGAGCTAGCCTTTTATGCCTTGGAGGTGCTGGCCTGCCCGGCAGCCAGCGTTTTGTCTGAACGTGTATTCAGCACGGCAGGGGGCGTCATTACAGACAAACGCAGCCGCCTGTCTACAGCCAATGTGGACAAGCTGACGTTCATAAAAATGAACCAGGCATGGATCCCACAGGACCTGTCCGTCCCTTGTCCAGATTAGACATTAACTACCTCCCCATAACCATATATTATTGGACTCCAGGGCACTTCCTCATTCAATCCTATTTTTATTTTCATTTTACCATTATATTGCGATGCTACCCAAAGTTGAATGAACCTCTCCTCTGCCTGTGTGCTAGGCCTAAATATATGCCAATGGACTGTTGCAGTGGTGGCTGACATGAAGCCTGATTCTCTGCTATGACATGCAGACTAATTCTCTGCTGACATGAAGCCAGATTGTCTGTTACGGGACCTCTCTCCTCTGCCTGGGTGCTGGGCCTAAATTTATGACCATGGACTGTTGCAGTGGTGGCTGACGTGAAGCCTGATTCTCTGCTATGACATGCAGACTGATTCTCTGCTGACATGAAGCCAGATCGTCTGTTACGGGACCTCTCTGCTCTGCCTGTGTGCTAGGCCTAAATATATGCCAATGGACTGTTGCAGTGGTGGGTGACGTGAAGCCTCATTCTCTGCTATGACATGCAGACTGATTCTCTGCTGACATGAAGCCAGATTGTCTGTTACGGGACCTCTCTGCTCTGCCTGTGTGCTAGGCCTAAATATATGCCAATGGACTGTTGCAGTGGTGGGTGACGTGAAGCCTCATTCTCTGCTATGACATGCAGACTGATTCTCTGCTGTCATGAAGCCAGATTGTCTGTTACGGGACCTCTCTGCTCTGCCTGTGTGCTAGGCCTAAATATATGCCAATGGACTGTTGCAGTGGTGGGTGACGTGAAGCCTCATTCTCTGCTATGACATGCAGACTGATTCTCTGCTGACATGAAGCCAGATTGTCTGTTACGGGACCTCTCTGCTCTGCCTGTGTGCTAGGCCTAAATATATGCCAATGGACTGTTGCAGTGGTGGGTGACGTGAAGCCTCATTCTCTGCTATGACATGCAGACTGATTCTCTGCTGTCATGAAGCCAGATTGTCTGTTACGGGACCTCTCTGCTCTGCCTGTGTGCTAGGCCTAAATATATGCCAATGGACTGTTGCAGTGGTGGGTGACGTGAAGCCTCATTCTCTGCTATGACATGCAGACTGATTCTCTGCTGACATGAAGCCAGATTGTCTGTTACGGGACCTCTCTGCTCTGCCTGTGTGCTAGGCCTAAATATATGCCAATGGACTGTTGCAGTGGTGGGTGACGTGAAGCCTCATTCTCTGCTATGACATGCAGACTGATTCTCTGCTGACATGAAGCCAGATCCTCTGTTACGGGAGCTCTCTCCTCTGCCTGGGTGCTGGGCCTAAATTTATGACAATTGACTGTTGCAGTGGTGGGTGACGTGAAGCCTGATTCTCTGCTATGATATGAAGACTGATTCTCTGCTGACATGAAGCCAGATTGTCTGTTACGGGACCTTTCTCCTCTGCCTGGGTTCTGGGCCTAAATTTATGAAAATTGACTCTTACAGTGGTGGGTGACGTGAAGCCTGATTCTAGGCTATGATATGAAGACTGATTCTCTGCTGACATGAAGCCAGATTGTCTGTTACGGGACCTTTCTCCTCTGCCTGGGTTCTGGGCCTAAATTTATGAAAATTGACTCTTACAGTGGTGGGTGACGTGAAGCCTGATTCTCTGCTATGATATGAAGACTGATTCTCTGCTGACATGAAGCCAGATTCTCTGTTACGGGACCTCTCTCCTCTGCCTGGGTGCTGGGCCTAAATTTATGACAATGGACTGTTGCAGTGGTGGCTGACGTGAAGCCTGATTCTCTGCTATGACATGCAGACTGATTCTCTGCTGTCATGAAGCCAGATTGTCTGTTACGGGACCTCTCTGCTCTGCCTGTGTGCTAGGCCTAAATATATGCCAATGGACTGTTGCAGTGGTGGCTGACGTGAAGCCTCATTCTCTGCTATGACATGCAGACTAATTCTCTGCTGACATGAAGCCAGATTGTCTGTTACGGGACCTCTCTCCTCTGCCTGGGTGCTGGGCCTAAATTTATGACAATGGACTGTTGCAGTGGTGGCTGACGTGAAGCCTGATTCTCTGCTATGACATGCAGACTAATTCTCTGCTGACATGAAGCCAGATTGTCTGTTACGGGACCTCTCTCCTCTGCCTGGGTGCTGGGCCTAAATATATGCCAATGGACTGTTGCAGTGGTGGCTGACGTGAAGCCTCATTCTCTGCTATGACATGCAGACTAATTCTCTGCTGTCATGAAGCCAGATTGTCTGTTACGGGACCTCTCTGCTCTGCCTGTGTGCTAGGCCTAAATATATGCCAATGGACTGTTGCAGTGGTGGGTGACGTGAAGCCTCATTCTCTGCTATGACATGCAGACTGATTCTCTGCTGACATGAAGCCAGATTGTCTGTTACGGGACCTCTCTGCTCTGCCTGTGTGCTAGGCCTAAATATATGCCAATGGACTGTTGCAGTGGTGGGTGACGTGAAGCCTCATTCTCTGCTATGACATGCAGACTGATTCTCTGCTGACATGAAGCCAGATTCTCTGTTACGGGACCTCTCTCCTCTGCCTGTGTGTGTGCTGGGCCTAAATATATGCCAATGGACTGTTGCAGTGGTGGCTGACGTGAAGCCTCATTCTCTGCTATGACATGCAGACTAATTCTCTGCTGACATGAAGACAGATTCTCTGTTACGGGACCTCCCTCCTCTGCCTGGGTGCTGGGCCTAAATATATGCCAATGGACTGTTGCAGTGGTGGCTGACGTGAAGCCTCATTCTCTGCTATGACATGCAGACTAATTCTCTGCTGTCATGAAGCCAGATTGTCTGTTACGGGACCTCTCTGCTCTGCCTGTGTGCTAGGCCTAAATATATGCCAATGGACTGTTGCAGTGGTGGGTGACGTGAAGCCTCATTCTCTGCTATGACATGCAGACTGATTCTCTGCTGACATGAAGCCAGATTGTCTGTTACGGGACCTCTCTGCTCTGCCTGTGTGCTAGGCCTAAATATATGCCAATGGACTGTTGCAGTGGTGGGTGACGTGAAGCCTCATTCTCTGCTATGACATGCAGACTGATTCTCTGCTGACATGAAGCCAGATTCTCTGTTACGGGACCTCTCTCCTCTGCCTGTGTGTGTGCTGGGCCTAAATATATGCCAATGGACTGTTGCAGTGGTGGCTGACGTGAAGCCTCATTCTCTGCTATGACATGCAGACTAATTCTCTGCTGACATGAAGACAGATTCTCTGTTACGGGACCTCCCTCCTCTGCCTGGGTGCTGGGCCTAAATATATGCCAATGGACTGTTGCAGTGGTGGCTGACGTGAAGCCTCATTCTCTGCTATGACATGCAGACTGATTCTCTGCTGACATGAAGCCAGATTCTCTGTTACGGGACCTCTCTCCTCTGCCTGTGTGTGTGCTGGGCCTAAATATATGCCAATGGACTGTTGCAGTGGTGGCTGACGTGAAGCCTCATTCTCTGCTATGACATGCAGACTGATTCTCTGCTGACATGAAGCCAGATTCTCTGTTACGGGACCTCTCTCCTCTGCCTGTGTGTGTGCTGGGCCTAAATATATGCCAATGGACTGTTGCAGTGGTGGCTGACGTGAAGCCTCATTCTCTGCTATGACATGCAGACTAATTCTCTGCTGACATGAAGACAGATTCTCTGTTACGGGACCTCCCTCCTCTGCCTGGGTGCTGGGCCTAAATATATGCCAATGGACTGTTGCAGTGGTGGCTGACGTGAAGCCTCATTCTCTGCTATGACATGCAGACTAATTCTCTGCTGACATGAAGACAGATTTTCTGTTACGGGACCTCTCTCCTCTGCCTGGGTGCCGGGGCCTAAATATCTGAGAATGGACTGTTCCAGTGGTGGGTGACGGGAAGCCAGATTCTCTGCTATGGAACCTCTCTCCAATTGATTTTGGTTAATTTTTATTTATTTAATTTTTATTTTAATTCATTTCCCTATCCACATTTGTTTCCAGGGGATTTACCTACATGTTGCTGCCTTTTGCAGCCCTCTAGCTCTTTCCTGGGCTGTTTTACAGCCTTTTTAGTGCCGAAAAGTTCGGGTCCCCATTGACTTCAATGGGGTTCGGGTTCGGGACGAAGTTCGGATCGGGTTCGGATCCCGAACCCGAACATTTCCGGGATGTTCGGCCGAACTTCTCGAACCCGAACATCCAGGTGTTCGCTCAACTCTAATTATAACCATTTTTTAGACAGGACCCCGCCCCACCACAAGACAAGAATCAGAAGGAGATCAAAAACACCAGATGGTGCATACCCTCAACATCAACAAGCATCACCTACACATCACAATACGAGAATCAGACGCAGGTCACAATCACCTCCAATAGGATACCAACAACATCCACAACCATCACCAACACACACATACAATCTGAGGAACAGACACAATCATCAAATAGAGAATTACGAGACCCAACAGAGACTGTGGCCATCACAGAACAGACATTACCACACACCCAGATATGTAAGAGGAGGGATACACAGACAACAACAAGGAGACCTAAATGGAAGACACAAAGGGGCCAAAGAAAAAAGAGGACCCCACAACAGACACAGATGATGTTAGAGAAGGAAGCCATAGTGAACCTAAGCTCAGTAGTCTTGACTGATCACCAGACAAGACTGCTGAGCAAGGGGCTGAAATTTGCACCAACAGCAAAATTGAATAAATTTGACACCTATGTGGGGGTGGAGAAGTTTATACGAAAACTTTGTCTGAAAAAATATTTTTTTTAAAATCCGATTATAACAAACTCAAATGAACATAGGGATGGAGAAATTAAACATACAGAACTAAAAATGAGGTCTAAAAAATTCCCTAGACAAGAGATTAGTGTTGAGATATCCACTTTCCAGAAAAATATAGAGACCGAGTTGAGGAAGATACCGGACAAATGCGGACGAAGAAGGAATCTAACTATGCAGGAAATCCATGCAATAAAAGAACTACAAAGCTGTAACAACCTTACCATCCGCCCTGCGGATAAGGGGGGAGCAATTGTCCTCCTAGAAACTGAAAAATATAATGCTGAGTGTTTGAAACAATTAGGGGACGTAACCACCTATAGGAAACTTACAAGGGACCCCACAGAGGAATTCTCAAAAATATTGAACCAATTTTGTGAAAAAGGCCTGAATGGAGGTCTATTAACGAAACAGGAATCTGATTTCATCTTGGGGACCCAACAGAGACTTCCCGTCTTCTATTGTCTCCCGAAGATTCATAAGAACATGACTGATCCACCAGGTCGGCCGATAATATCTGGTATAGAGTCCCTGACATCCAACTTATCCCACTATATTGACAGACTGATTCAACCTACGGTCAAGAACATCCCTGCATATATTAAAGACACCACACAAGTTGTCCAATTATTGGAGAACTTGAAGGTGGAGCCACATTGGCGTATAGGGACCTTGGATGTTCAATCGCTCTATACCATCATCAACCATGAACAGGGCATGAATAACATGAGATTGCAGCTTAACAAATATGGGAATCTCAATATCAGACAAATAGACTACCTGGTGGAAGGTGTAGAACATATACTCACACACAACTATTTTTTCTTTGAGGGGACATACTACCTCCAGATTCGGGGCACTGCCATGGGCACCAGATTCGCCCCCAGCTATGCCAATCTGTTCATGGCACAGTGGGAACAAGAGACCATACTACCCAAGCTGGGGTCGGATCTGGTGCTCTGGCAGCGCTATATTGACGATGTCATCTTTATCTGGCAGGGCGATGAAGGGGATTTATCTACCTTCCTTAAAGAGATTAATAATAATAACTACAATCTTAAATTCACGTCCAACATTAACCAAGATAGTACAGAGTTCCTTGATCTACTGATCAACACTCAAGTGGACCACTATGTGTGTACCACCTATCAGAAAAAAGTGGCGAAAAACAGCTTCATCCTCTACTCAAGCTGTCATCTGCCTTCCTGGCTGATGAATATACCCACAGGACAATTCCGGAGGATCAAGAGGAATTGCACTAATGAGGACAAATTTGAAGAGGAAGCCACCAATATGAAAAACCAATTTCTGGCCAAAAACTACCCAGAATTAGTGGTGGACAAAGCCCTGCAAAAAGTCAGGGAAATGGATAGGAATCAGTTTTTTGTGCCCAATCAGACTGATAGTGGGCCAAAAACCAATGAAGAAAAATTCCGTATAATATTACCGTATAACACACAATATAAAAAAATCGAGCGGATCATTAAAAATCACTGGCATCTGATCCAGAAGGACAAAATCATAGGTCCCTTAGTTCCCTCAACACCAGATATAGTGTATACGAAGGCACCCAATTTGGGTTTGAAAGTAGCGTCATCAATCAAACAAAAATTAGGGTCCAATGGACCTATTAACAACTGGCTAAAAAGTAGTGGGTTTCACAGATGTGGTCGCTGTGTGAATTGCAAAATTACATCTTTTGCTAGAAAAACCACACGAGTGAACTCAACCCAAAATGCCTTCTCTGTTGAAATAAAACAACTTCTAACATGCGACAGCTCGAATGTCATATATATAATAGAATGTATGTGTGGCAAACAATATATAGGTAGAACTAAAAGACCATTAAGAGTAAGAATAGCGGAACATATAAATAATATTAAAAAAGGATACGAAAAACATGTATTGTCCAGACATTTTAAACTGATCCATAATCAGGATCCAAAAACCCTGAAATTTGCAGCCTTTAAACAGTTAGATCGGCATTGGAGGGGAGGGAACCACATAGCTCGAATGTCCAGGGTGGAATCAAGGCGAATTTTCGAGTTCGGCAGTCTGACATCAGCCGGATTAAATGCTGAACTCGAAATCTTTGGATTCCTCTAATGGGCTGGATGCCCCCGGATCACGGAGGGTACCAGTCAGGCTGATTACCAGCACTGTGACCCCCCCTGGTCGGGAGGCCTCCAGCCCATATACACCTTGAGTGACCATCTGTTATAAAATCAGACAACATACTCTAGCAGCTATAAAATCAGATACCACACCCCTCCGACCACCATTGTACACCTGAATATAGCATGCGCTGAAGGAACCATATGGGATTGACGATCATTTGCCAGCCCCCATAATAGGGATCCCCTTACCCAGTCTCTAGTAGATCATTTATATTCTGTTTTAAAATATCCAAAAAAGATCTTATTAAAGAATAACCTTTTTTAAAATAAATAAAAATAACTTATTTTACTACTTTTTATATCACCAAATAAAGCAACTATTAAAACATATAAAAAAATTTGACTAAAAACGATTTTATTTTCTATTACTTCTTATATTTTTTTTATATATATTTCCATAAAACCAAAATGAATTTTAGATGTATGATTCATACCTTATGTCTCTCTCATATAGAATAAATATTAAAAGCTGCATATTATGACCAGCCTCTATATTAGATAGGGAAACCCTATTAGTAATATTCTATGTGATTATATATTTTATTAATAATAAGTACTTATATGTCGCTAGGTTATATGAGTCAGCCATATACATGTTGAAAGGAAAGAGTCAGCCATATATATTTTGAAAGGAAAGACTATTAAGAATGCAATTAGTTTTCGCAAAAACAATTCACTGTAATGTCAGTGATAAATTAAAGCAAGTGTGGACTCATAAAAACGCAGGAAGTTATGGGGGGGAAAAAAAAAACGCATCAAAAACTGCACATTGAAAAAGACATATGACTAAAAGGATACCAGATCCGCCAGATCCATTTCAGGGTTAACAAAGAACCCTCCTGATAGCCAGAGGAATAAAAGCCGGATAGCCAGGCAGTTTACTAAAGCCACTGAGGAAGAAGGTAGCCTAACCTTCGAAACGCGTCTGGCGTGGACGAATAGGAAACTGACCCTGGCAGCTAACCGGCAAAACTAGATTTCATTGCTATCTAGAAAAAGCGCTTTCATTAAATAAACTGATACCAGGTCTACTGGCCATAGCCTGGTAACCCACGGACAGCAGAAGCCAGCTGGAATAATTAAATCAACTGCATGGAGGGGTGAGAAACGCCCATCGCAGACAAGTCCAGACTGTGCCCACGATCTGAACAGAGTGAGACCTGTGAACTGCGGTCGGCTCTGGATACTCGCGGATAACAGCGAAAGCGGACCATATAGCCCAGATATACCAGCAAGGTACCTCCTTACTCCACACACGAGGTAAGCCCTCTATGCAGCGACGCTACAGACCAGAGAGCAGCACTAAGTGTGAGTACCCCTACAAATAACAACGATTGGTAATCACTTACTGCATATACCTTCACCTCGGGTCGAATGTGGAGAGTGTACAACACTGACTCAAATAATTGAGACCTTATTACCGGAGTAAAAATCTTTTTAGCCGGAGGGACGAGCAACAGTTGCGGAGCTGCTACTATAAAGCCCTTGAATACAGGCAGTTTATGCACTTTAAGTAGCGATTGACTATTACCTACCTAAACACAGCAACACTATATTCTATTTGGATTCTTTACACGATTAAGAAGTGCTCACAAATATTTTTGCCAATTTTGTATATTTTCACTTTTATATATTTTTTCTCCTTGGATTTGTTTGGATTAATTCTCATTTGGAACATTTGCTATATTTTATTTCACGTCGGTCTCCTTTTTTTGCTCATGAGAAATATATCACTTGGGGACTATAGATTATTTGTAGACACCTATTTGAATATCTATTCGACTTCATCAACTATTGCATTAGTCGCTGATCCATTGTGTAGCTAGGCTGGACCCGAAAAGGCAGCTCAATACCAGCTTCATTTTTAGCGACTAATAGAGTCAATTTACCAGCTGGACCCGAAAAGGCAGCTCAATACCAGTTTCATTTTTAGCGACTAATAGAGTCAATTTACCAGCCATTAGTCGTATTACAGTTTATAATGTATTTAGGCCTATTTTAGTTATTTTATGCTTGTGCTATATATCTTGAATAAATATATATACTTGTATTGTCTGGTGATTCCGGATATTAGAGTGCCCATCTTTACTTTTACTATATTATTCTGGTGCTTTGAGTGCGACATCTGATAGGTGCACCTGGCCATCCTAAAATAGGAGGCAGAGCCGTCCTTTATTTGACTTCTAAATATTGAGTTTTGTTTGGCTGTTAACCCTTGCTTTGTTACTGGAAAAAATGGATTCAAATGGAAAATTTGCCCAAAAATTGAAATTCTGAAATTTCATCTCCATTTGCCATTAACTCTTGTGGAACATCTAAAGGGTTAACAACGTTTGTAAAATCAGTTTTGAATACCTTGAGGAGTGTAGTTTCTAGAATTGGGTCATTTTTGGGTGGTTTCTATTATGTAAGCCTCACAAAGTGATTTCAGACCTGAACTGGTCCTTAAAAAGTGGGTTTTAGAAAATTTCTGAAAAATTTCAAGATTTGCTTCCAAACTTCTAAGCCTTGCAAAGTCCCCAACAAATAAAATGTAATTCCCAAAATGATTCTATCATTAAGTAGACATATGGGGAATGTAAAGTAATAACTATTTTTGGAGGTACTTTACTATGTATTATAGAATTAGAGAAATTGAAACTTGGAAATTTTCAATTTTTTCTAAATTTTTGGTAAATTTGGTATTTTTTATAAATAAAAATGTTTTTTTTTTTTTTTTTTTTTTACTCCATTTTACCAGTGTCATGAAATACAATATGTGACAAAAAAAAACTATCTCAGAATGGCCTGGATAAGTCAAAGTGTTTTAAAGTTATCACCACATAAATTGACACTGGTCAGATTTGCAAAAAATGGCCTGGTCCTTAAGGTGAAAAAGAGCCCGGTCCTAAAGTGGTTAAGAGACAAATGTCAAAGGTTCAATATGATACATCTGCCAGGGATCTGCCAGAGTTCATTATTGGAGAACAAATTGGTATGAAACCCTTACCTGGGGATTGAACACGCTTGTATCTAGTGGACGTTGATGGAAATCTCTTTCGTCATAATTGTGTGGATTTACGAGTGGCAGAAAAACCTACGTCGCAATATCTCACTGATTAGCCAGTCTCGCTTGGTATAATAGGGACACGTTTGCCCATTGACTGTGAGGAATGTACAGAGGTGGGGCCACAGACCAATGGTACTGGCAATCCTGAGCAAGCTAGTACATCTACCAGCAGCCACGCTCAGGACATGCCAGTAAGAGGTGATAAGAGCCCAGTAACTACCGAGAAGGCTAATAGACTCTGTCTACAAGGACCAGTTGTCACCTGTAGTGGCAGATGTTCAAAACCACCTATGAGACTTATCCTATAGAGTATCAAATGCATTATTGTTATCTCTCTTCAAAACTTACAATGTTCATTTATTAACATAAAAAATTAAAAAGGGGAAGATGTTCTGGATGTTATGTTGGTGCACCACTTCCTGTTTCCTGTTTTCCGTTTGTGGAAGTTTCTCTTGTCTTTATGTTATGTTACAAACATGGCTCCTGTGCAGTAATCCTGCGTGTTGTGTTTATTTACATAACACGAAATAGAGATCCTTTTATACTTTAATTCTTGGCCAGATTCCTGCAAGTTGTTTAACTCAAAGAGCTGTTTTAATTTCTCAAATGTGCCAATGCTATTATTTACATTTAACTGACCCAATACAGAATATTGTATGACAACTGTATTCCAATGGCAGCAACTTTAAGGTAACCAGTTTAAAAATGGTAAACGTTGGAGTAATTAAAAACAGCCCATTCATTACAGATTGGCTAAAAATACTTACAGTAGCTGACTACCTTAAAGTAAGTAATCAAATGAACTACTAAATATTGCATGGAGCATGTTCTCATTTGGCTTTTGCTGGCACTACACTAACTCCTCTTGTTTGAATTAACTAGTTTCTTACTCTACAATATACCTTATGAATTATAAAGTATGGCAGAATATGTTGTCTATATATGAATAGTGATTATTATTATTATTATTATTATTGTTATAATTATCATCGGGAGGTTGCTGCCAAAATGTGGAAACTGAAGTTCTTAATTTATCCATATAGAAACACTGTTAAATGCAACCTGCAAATTTGTTACACTTCATTCCACCGAGGACAGACATTGCAGGGGTGAAAAATCAAGTCAGAGTCAGAATCAGCGAGAACATGAGGCCTAAAAGAGTCTAAAACAAAAACAACTAATGTCAATGCAATCAACCAAAACCCATACTTTTACAAATTTCATATTATTATTTTTTTTAACATGCCACACTGTTATTGACTTTGTGTTAACAAAGTCATCATTAGGATTTATAATATGCCATAAACTTTTGGACTACAACCAAAATATTAGCAGGCAGCAAAACATAAAATAAAATAAAACACATATTATCATGGTTAGTGTTCAGCGAATCAAAGCCAAATGAATTGACTTAGATCCAAATATCAGAATTTTTTTTAATTTGCTGCAAAGCCAAATTACCTTGCGCTTCATGATAACAAATCTATAAAAAAAAAAAAAAAAACATACTCACCCCATCCCTTTGTTCACGGAGAGGCATTTTCAGCCATCTTGATTGAAGATGCCGCACAAAATCTTGTGCAGGGTGAATTCTGATGTCACCACGTCACCGCGCCCAGTCAGTTCCAGCTGTCGGCCCCTCAACATACTGATATTAATGATCTATCCTGAAGATAGGTAATCAATATTAAAAACCTGGAAAACCCCTTTAACTATGATACTATAGAAAACTCACTTTATGTGAAACATAAAAATAATTATAGACAATACTCCCTGTAATATGCCCGGATACTACAGATGTTCAGCTAAAATCTATTACTTCTTAAAAAATTGTCCTGGGTTGATATATTAGCTTGTCATGCACCACATCTGCTTCCATTAGTCATATTTTGCCATATGTTACTTTTTATAATTAGTCTAAGAGTTTACTTACTATCTCTAGGAATAAAATAACAAAGAGATTGCTTTTTACACTATTTCTGCATTGTGAACAGTTTATTTGTACGCTGCTAGATTTCTTTTGCCATGGAGAAATGTGTTAACTTACCACATCTATATTATATATTCCCCGACTTCCATTTGATGTCTGTACTGAAGCAGGGGTCGAAAGGAATGTGATGATAATACTTGTGCTTTAATAAAACATAATACATTCACATAGGTGTGGTTGAAATGTAACCCCTCAAGTTCAATCTTAGCTAAACATCAATTATGTAAGCCAGATTATACATAAAACATAAAGCACAATTATTATCTGAGTTCCAGACTTGATTTAATGGGAATGATGCACATATTTTGTGAGAATAATTAAGGAAAATCTGTAAAATGACCTATTGAAACTGTGTGTTGCCACTTATAAATTAAGAGATAATATGCTCTTTAATGAATGTGCACCTAATTCTGTACAAAATATTTTATTTTATATCTGATAGTACCTGTGGATTCAACTGGATACAGAATAAAATTTTTGGCATTAGCCAATAAATCAGTAAAGTATATATTTTTTTTTAAAGAAAAGAAAAGTTACCTCATGAAGTCATGAAGGGGTTTATTAACGTGTTAAAAAAATATTTGATGTTGATATAATCCATAATGGATATTAAAGTTTGTCTCTTTATTTCCAGACACCTTTTCAAAATATGCTGTTGTGTATGTACATGAGGAGATGGTTAGATAGAAATGAAACGTCCACTATTTATTATTAAAAAAGCAATAAAAGTTAAATTTTAAATAAATAAAAACACACCAAATGCACCTGTCAAGAGTAGGCAATAAGTAGTCTATGACTAAATGTAAATATAATAAAAGTGCCTCTACACGTGCAGGGTACATATGAATGTAATATACATGAGGAGAACCACTTGATCTGAGCATTGCATGACTCATATTTGGCATTTTTAGCAGTTTATCCTACAGCAGGCTCCCTGTCTAATTGTCAGCCTCCCTGAGCTAGTAGGTGAAGACTAGATGCTATGATGTCTACCATAGACTGCACAGATGTGTCTGCTCCCAAACTCTCACCCTGAGCAGCAAAGAGCACAATATACTGTATGACATTATAGAGAAGTACTGAAAAGTATTGATGTGGATAAAACTTTTGAAGCTCTACTAAGTGCAACAGCTTCTAAATGTTTCTCTCCCTGGTTCCTTCTCAGCTCCTTTTTCTACTTTGTCTTACTCTCTCCATGGAATTCTATAGACAGAATATGTGTATCTTTACAGCTGCTACTTCCTCCTCCAACCCCTTCTCTTTACATAGACTATTATGAGCAGCATGTGCTTTAATCCTTCAGTGAGCTGACAATCTGTCTTGGTAGACCAAGATAGGGTTAGAGGAAAAATTTA
Source organism: Bufo gargarizans (assembly GCF_014858855.1). Classification (NCBI taxonomy): domain Eukaryota; kingdom Metazoa; phylum Chordata; class Amphibia; order Anura; family Bufonidae; genus Bufo; species Bufo gargarizans. The sequence continues at coordinate 182,298,271 of NC_058082.1, forward strand.
AGTGAGTGAACAGTTTATGAGGGAGGTGGAAAGGAGACATTTTTCTCTATTAAGATATCTTGCACAGTTTCTTACATTGAAATAGAAATCTCAGCGGCTCAACCTCTCACCGTAGATGGATAAGGTGCTCACCTTATTGGCCCACCCTCAGGCACAGAGTGAAAAAGTAAATAGTCAATGAAAAGGGGCACACTCAGATGGGGGCACTGGAATAGCCAAGGTATACAATTTAATAAAACATATAAAAAGATTAAAAAGCCCTAAAAAATGGCATAAAACCATACATACAAATAGCCCTATACAAAGGCAGCACCTATATAACCTGTACTGGCTATACACCGCTTGAGGAGCAAGTGATACGTCTCATACACCAGTGTACAGCTTTGCCCCTGGCTGCTCAAGGTATAAACAATGGTATAAATGAGTGTTGATGGTCGGATGAGTGCTCCAGATGGTCAGTCCCGTATACAAATGCGCTGTAATGTGAATAGCCGTTTCACTGTAAAGAGACGTATAGCGATTCGTCTACTCAGACATGTGGCTATCCCAGCAGCATAGAAACATACTCCAAATGTAGTCAAGTTCATACACGTGATAAGTTCATAGTCAGTCACTTAATACAGCTCAGAGATATGCCTCCGTAACAGTGCCCAGTGTATGCAGCGCTACAAAACAGGGTCTTACCCTTCCTCACTGCCACTCTGCAGCGCTGGTCCCAGGTGGCCGGACACCAGCGGCATCCCACGTGGTGTGCTAGACCTCAGCGTGGCGTCCCACGTGACCTGGTTGCTCGGGAGACCATATGAAGCTGAAGTGTGGCCACTAGCAAGGGACGGCTTTCACCGGATCCAAATGTTACAGCTTTCTTTCTTTATCTCTTTGTATGTGGATGTTGTATCTGCAGGACTAATGAGTCAAACACTCACTCCTTACTCCAGACGCGTTTCGAGGTGCTGTACCTCTTCCTCAGTGGCCACACCACGTGGGATACCTCTGGTGTGCGGCCGCCTGGGACCAGCGCTGCAGAGTGGCAGTGAGGAAGGGTAAGACCCTGTTTTGTAGCTCTGCATACACTGGGCACTGTTACGGAGGCATAGCTCTGAGCTGCATTAAGTGATTGACTATGAACTTATCACGTGTATGAACTGGACTATATTTCTATGCTGCTGGGATAGCCACATGTCTGAGTAGACAAATCGCTAAACGTCTCTTTACAGTGTAACGGCTATTCACATTGCAGCACATTTGTATTTTAGTTTTTATTTTCTTATACCTGGAAAGATAGTAACATAGTAACATAGTACATAAGGCCGAAAAAAAGACATTTGTCCATCCAGTTTGGCCTGTTATTCTGCAAGTTGATCCAGAGGAAGGCAAAAAAAAACCTGTGAGGTAGAAGCCAATTTTACGCACTTTAGCGGAATAAAAAATTCCTTCCCGACTCCAATCAGACAATCAGAATAACTCCCTGGATCAACGACCCCTCTCTAGTAGCTATAGCCTGTAATATTATTACAATGTAAATATTACATTGCCGATTTTTCACAATCAAGAAAATAATCATTTGCGAATATAGCCCCTGCCACTCATCACTTCTGGCTGCAGAAATACATCCAGGCCCCTCTTGAATTCCTTTATTGTACTCACCATCACCACCTCCTCAGGCAGAGAGTTCCATAGTCTCACTGCTCTTACCGTAAAGAATCCTTTTCTATATTTGTGTACAAACCTTCTTTCCTCCAGATGCAGAGGATGTCCCCTCGTCACAGTCACCGCCCTGGGAATGAATAGATGATGGGATAGATCTCTGTACTGACCCCTGATATATTTAAACATATATAAGATGTAGAAAAAAAAGAAAAATATTATTTTTCACATTTTTTTAATTTCTAAATAACACAAAGTGCATGTCACAGTGAAGTTTACTGTGTCACCGGGGGCTTGCTGCAGCCTTCTAGTGTGTGGCCAGTGAATGTGTGTACTCCCTATGTCTGCATCACAGTGCAGTTCTTGATGCTGTTGCCGTGCAGGCTGGCTGCTAGTGTTGTGCGCAAATATTCGAATCGCGAATATCGGCACTTTGAGAATTCACAAATATTTAGAATATAGTGATATATATTTGTAATTTCCAATATTGGCTCTCTTCTTGCTTGTGGGCAAATGAGAAGGCTGCAATGTCTTTGTCTGAGCTTAGCAACATCCCTAGCAACCAATAGGAAAGTTGCCTACTCCTTACTATATAAGAACCTCCCCAGCAGCCATTTTCCACAGTTTTTTAAAGTTCTGAGAGAGAGCAGTGTCATTGCTGTGCTCTGTGCTTTCCACATTACATTAGATAGATAGTTAGATAGCTTATATATATAATACAGATAGTTAGTGGGAGATAGTCAGTGTAGGTTATATCCTGATATAGTGTAGCTGTTGCAGTGCAGTGTTTTAGGTAGTGTGATAGGTTCTGCTGTCCATACATTCATGCAGACTTGCTAAAATGTGGTGTCATGTATTGCGCCACAATATTTGCATCATTAGTGCCGATTAGTGCAATCGCGAATATATTGGAGCATTCTAACTGCATATAAAGCCATTTTTAATGTTCTGCTGTGCCGACCATTTTCTCCAGTCTCAGGAAACTTCTAGCAGCTTGGAAAATATAGCAAAAGTGACCCACGCCTGTATTTTGCACGGATTATGTAAATATTACATTGCCGATTTTTCACAATCAAGAAAATAATCTCGAATTTGCAAATATCGCCCCTGCCACTCATCACTTTTGGCTGCATGTCCTCTTGCATAATGGCCTCAGGCTTCCTGCTCTGTTTGCTGGTTGTTTGGGAATGCGCGCTGGCAGCGGCCATTCATTTGTGAACGGTGGCCAGTGTATGTGAATACTCCTTTACTTGTTGGTGTCTGATTCGTTTGGGGCTAACTTTCCCTGTTCTTTCTGGGTGTGTCTGCTAAGTGTTCAGAAGACCTTGTTACCCTTCTATTTGAACCTGTGAGCTGTGGGTTTGGGGTGAGTCTGTCTCCAACTTTGCTGGGTGCTGGATCTATAGACCAGACCTGCAATTATTCCATCTGCCCTGTCTGTGTGGCCACCTAGTGAGCTATCAAGGTCACATTCTGTGTCTTTTAGGGCAGATATCTGTTCACCCATGGACTAACTCTGCATGGGGAACAGGTATCTGCCGGTTCTACATCTTGTGTGCAGCTTTGTCTGTTCACCCGCAGACTAACTCCACATGGGGAACATGCATCTGCTAGTCCAGTTCTGTGTCTTGGGGTGCAGCTGTCTGTTCACCCATGGAGTAACTCTGCATGGGGAACAGGCATCTGCTAAACAGGTTCTATGTCTTGTGGGGAGCTCTATCTGTTCGCCCATGGATTAACTCTGCTTGGGGAACAAGCATTTGCTAGTCCAAGTCTATCTCTTCGGTGAGAGGGCTCCTGGCTTCTCAGGAGTAAGGACATCTTGTCTGTGTCAATCTCTGCCTGTGACTGCCATGTTTTGTTCTGCATGGGGTCCAGGCATCTGCTTGTCTGCATGTTTGAGCAACTCTACTTGTAACCATGTGTTGTTTAGCATGGGGTCCAGGTATTTAATTGTGTTCTGGTTCCCATTTGTCTTGTTTTAACTGTGTCTTGTGTGGGTATGTTTGGGTTCCAGTCCTTAATTTTGTATGGACTGCTGGTGCTTTCACCGTCAGTCTCTACAGGTACACTGGGACCATCCTGGAGGTGCGATCAGCAAACCCTTGGCTAAGTTCATCCCCACCATCAGGTGCTCTGTGAAGAATGGGGCTCACTGAGTCTCTGCCCTCTGGGTTTGGCCCCAAGTCAAACTGGTGCACTTGGTCCAGTGGTATTACCTGCCACTGGTCCATTACCTACTGGTCCAGTTCCTGCCATATCTAGATCTCTGTTAATAAAGTATTTGCATTGGTCTTTGCCTTGTCTGATTGCTTGCCTTATGTTTGTTTGCCTGAAGTATATTCTAGGGGTCGGTAGGACCCTCGCTAGAACATGACAGCGCAACCTAAATATTAAGGACATATTAGCAACAGGTACAAGGGAATATAACCCCCAGAAATGGCAAGATTGTTGAGTCTCTACGCAGACCAAATCAGATATGAAAATACCCAGCCCTCATTGATTACATGATCACTAGCACTGGAGCAGGAAGTGGCATTTCTGCTTACTGGTCTGTATACACTGCACTCATTGATCAATTTATATATGGTGATGGAGAAGATACAGGCATGGGATTCAGCTGGTTTCCTCTAGTTCTCCAGAACTGGTTGTTAAAATTACAGCCGGATCGATGAACTGAGTTACCGGCTGAATTCCGATCCAGTGCTGCAGGAGATGAGCGCTTGCATTGTGGAAGCGCTCATTTCCCTACATTCATCTGTATCACCGTCCTCAGGACGGCAATGCAGATAAACACTGCAGCAGGACAAGAGAGAGACGTCTCCCTTCCCTGTTCCTCTGATAGGCTGCAGAAACTAGGCCGGAAGAGACTTGCATTGCATCGCTGACAGCGTGGAGGTATTTTATTTCTTTCTTTTCTGTTGTGCGCTGGGGGCATTGTTGGCACATGGGGTCACTATGGGGGTATCTACTGGGGGCATGGCTGTCACATGAGGGACACTATGGGGTATCTACTGGGGCATTGTTAGCATATGGGGGACACTATGTGGGCATCTACTGGCATATCCTTGGGGACACTATGGGGGCATCTACTGGGGACATTGCAGGCACATGGGGACACTATGGGGCCATCTACTGGGGGCATTACTGCCACATCATGGGGATCACTATGGGGGCATCTTTCACTGGCACATTATGAGACACCATGGTGTTGGAGGGGGGAAGAACACTATGGGGGCATATTATATAGACACATTATAGGGGCATTAAGAAGGGGCATTTATACTGCCACATTCTGGGGGACACTATGGGAGAATCTTATACTGGCACATTATGGGGGCACTATGGTGAAGAGGAGAGGAGCACTATGTGGGCATTTATTAGGGGCTAGTGATGAACGAGCATGCTCGGCCGAACTGCTGTTCGGCTCGATCATCACTATGCTTGGAAGGTCCGAGTGCTCGGCCGAATACTTTGGGTGCTAGAGTACAATTTAATACAATAAATGTCAATGGGAGACCCAAGCATCAAACCAGGCACCCCCTGCTCTGAAGAAGAGAGAGTGTCTGGTTCACAAAAAAAGTTAGAAATTGATGGAAATCCCATTAAAAGGGTTTGGAAACAGCATTGAGAGGATGGCTGGATGCGTCTTGGACTCTAATTATCTATGACATACAATAGACAACCACACAAAGGCTATATGCCAAAAGCCAGGTATATACAAGCCATCAATATATCCATGAGACAAACAACAGGCTTAGTCAGCATACCTTACAATGGCAGCCTTGTGCACTATGAGACATTCTCATCTGACTGAGAGCCAGTAAGCCTCAAAGTTACTTCAGATCTGTTGGATGGCTGGGGTGGACCTGCACACCTAGATCAATATAATTAGGGATACATAAAGTTTTCTGATTGTCCTAACATAATATTCAATAAACTTTTTATACAGTGTTGTCATGTAAAAACTAATTTGCATAAACATGGGTTTATGGGAAAGACATGCAAATGAGCAGAATCTGCCTTGTTTTTCAGCTGTTATAAGAGTATGAAAACCAATAGATGGCGCTATTGAGTTATGAACAGGGCCATCTATTGGTTTCACAGTCTTATGACAACAGACTAATAGTTTTGTCAGACGACTATGAAACCAATAGATGGCGCTGTTCATAACTCAATAGCACCATCTATTGGTTTCATAGTCTTCTGACAAGAATATTAGACTATGAGTCTTATGACAAGCTTATTAGTGTAGCCTTTAGCATGAAAAATTCACAATACAAAATTGTGATTAAAATATTGGCGATCTACACAAGGATGATATCTGAAACTGGGATAGCTGGGTAATAACTCAGTGATAAAATCTGACACTGGGAAAGCTGGGTAATAACTCAGTGATAAAATCTGGGAAAGTTGGGTAATAACTAAGTGAAGATATCTGTGTACATGTATACACATGGTGTATTTATGAATGTGTACCATGTTTATAGTGTATTTATATGTGTTGCATATTTATGGTGTATGTATTTGTAACCATGTTTTGTGATGTTGCGTATCTGCTGTTGAGTAGGTAACCTGTTGTTAAAAATTTGAATCCCACCTCTGAGAAGATAACTATCCCTGTCTTCTCTCTGGAAAGACTGGTAGTCATTTATAGTGGCTTCCCTCCATCCGTGATTTCACGACTATCATGCTGCTGCTAACTCTTTAACCCCTTCCCGACACATGACGTACTATTATGTCATGGAAGCCACTACGTTCCCGCAATTTGACGTAATAGTAAGTCATGGTGATCAGGCAGGCACCGGAGCAGTGTGGGCGCAATCACTGCAGGAGCCCGGCAGTCTCTGGTATCCGGGCCCCTGTTGTATCTGCTGGCATCACTGTAAAAGCTGATGCCGGTGGATTAACCCTTTCTATGCAACGGTCTGCGCTGACCGCGACATAGAAGGGGTTTGTGTCGGGTAAGGGAGTGCATCGAGTCCCCGCGCTGCTGTGGCGGGGACTCGATTTGTCAGAAGGCAGCCTGATGCTGTGCATCGGGACCTGCCTTCTATGTGTGCAACGCGGAGATCCAGCCTCAGGTTGGGTCTCCTAGGCAACCTGTTAGTTTACTACTCAATGTAGTACACAAACAAGCAATGCATTACAATACAGATGTATTGTAATGCATTGAAGAGGGGATCTGACCCCCAAAAGTGAACATTAGAAATAAAGTAAAGAAAAAAAATAGTGTTTTTAATAAAATTAATAAAGTTTTTTAAGTAAAAAAAGAAAAAAAAACTTCCCCCTTATTTAATAATAAAAAACTGAAAAAACAAACAAACCACATATTAGGTATTGCCGCGTCCGTAATTACCGGCTCTATAAATATATCACATGATCCACACTGTCCGATAAACACCATTAAAAAAACTGTGTAAAAAAAGCAATTTTTGTCACCTTACATCACAAAAAGTGCGACACCAAGCGACAAAAAAGGTGTATATCCCAGAAAATGATATCAATAAAGCTGTCACCTCATCCCACAAAAAATGAGCTGCTACCTAAAACAATCGCCCCCCCAAAAAAACAATAACTCTCAGAACATGGAGACACTTAAACATCTTTTTTTTTAGTTTAAAAACTGCTATTATTGTGCTGAAGTGAAAAACATAAAAAAATATAAATATTAGGTATCGCCACATCCGTAACAAAGAGATCTATAAAATATTACATGACCTAACCCCTCAGATGAACACCATAAAAAAAAAAAAACAGTGTAAAAAAAGCCATTTTTGTCACCTTACATCACAAAAATTGCAACAGCAAGCGATCAAAAAGGTGTATGCCCCCAAAATGGTACCAATCAAACCATCACCTCATCCTGCAAAATTGATACTCTACCTAAGACAATCGGTCAAAAAAGAAAAATATTCTATCATTCTCAGACAATGGAGACACTAAAATATGATATTTTTTTGCTTCAAAACAGGTATTATTGTGATAAAGTGAAATAAAAAAATAAAAAATAAATACATATTAGGTATTGCCACATCCGTGACTGCAAGCTCTATAAAAATATCATATGACCTAACCCCTCAGGTGAACACATAATAAAAAAAGATAAAAACGGTGTAAAAAAAAAAGCCATTTTTGTCACCTTACATCACAAAAATTGCAACACCAAGCGATCAAAAAGGCATATAACCCCCAAAATAGTACCAATCAAACTATCACCTCATCCCGCAAAAAATGAGACCTTACCTAAGATAATAAGTCAAAAAAATTAAAAAGCTACGGCTCTCAGACTATGTATACACTAAAATATCATTATTTCGGTTCCAAAAATGCTATTATTGTGTAAAACTTAAATAAATAAGAAAAAGTATAGATATTGGGTATTGCCACGTCCATAATAATCTGCTCTATAAAAAGGTCACATGACCTAATTCCTCAGGTAAACGCTGTGAAAATAAATAAATAAAAACTGTGCTAAAACAACCAATTTTTTGGTCACCTTGCCCCATAAAGTGTTATAATAAATGATCAAAAAATCATATGCACCCAAAAATTGTACCAATAAGATCGTCAACTCTTCCTGCAAAAATATAACAATAGTGAAGAAGATGCACAGGAATGCTGATCCTTCAAACAAGGGTGCTCACAGCCCCACAGTGTCACCCCACTGTTGAATAGAGTAAAATATTATAGATAAAAAGGCTGGGCACACCTAGGATATGAGGACAAATACTTTAATTGGTAAATATTCTGATAAAACGAAGTTGAATAAAATTATATTAGGGTATAGGCCACAATATAGTTTACAATATAGATTACAATATAAATTACAATATAGATTACAATATAAATTACAATATAGATTATAATATAGATTAATTTAGGACATTCACCAACAGTACTCTAAATTGTAAAAATAGCAGCAATATAAAGAACAAAGTGCATTGGTGACAGTGGAGGTGATAACGGTTAGTAATGATGTAGTCTATAGCTTCCGCAATAGTAATGTATCTTCTTGAGGGAAAATAAATAAACTCTGTTACTTTGTAGCATACACAGTATTGTGGATCCACCTGTGGAGAATAAAATAATTGATTGTAGCCAGCACAGTCCTAAAATAACCCTCGATGTATCCAAAGAGAGGGGGATTTAAAGTGCCGTCAGTAAAATCCTTCAATAAAATATTTGTTGGATACCAATAGCCTGTACATTGTGCAATTCGTAATCAAAGGATGTTTGTAAATATGTAATCGACAATAGGTGCACACTGTGTACCTAACCCGGCGGCGTCCCGCTAGCGATCAGGGTTTAGGTTAGAGTGGTGTGCCACCCTTGGCTGGATTACTATACCGGTTTTGTAGATAAGAACAGTCTTACCGGTATGTTGGATCTCTGGTCTTGACTGCGAATAAGTTCTTCTGTCCAGGAGAGGCTTGCTCAGGTTTGTATTTTCAGTTAGGGAGATATCGTCTTTACCGCGTTGGATGTTTGCTCCACGTGGGTTAGCTTATGCGAGCGGTGACGCTTTACTCCCTTCACCTTACGAGCTGGAGCTTCTCACTGGATTGTCGCGATATCCTTAGATAGGTCCGGAGATGTGGTGCACTCACATAGGTTCGGGGGTCTGACCAGACGCGTTTCGGGGTTGGGGTATCCCCTTCCTCAGTGGTAACCAGACCACCCGAACCAACTCTCTTTTATACCTCAAAAGGTATTAGTTGCAAGACCCGAAATGGATTCCGTTCCGGAAGTCAGCTAATTTTCTTCATCGTATATAGTTATTTGGGTTTTCATTTTGTCTGGCTAAGATAGTTATCTGCACAGGTCATTGCGCTAGTATTTTCACTATGTCTATTGTAGTGGATTTGTAATTGTCTTCTTACTGCAAAAACCGCAGTTGTGTACATTTCTGATATTGTTGCGTTTCCATTGCGTTATAATATACAGCTTCACCTTCCACAATTTATTGGGATATAGTTTATACAGTGTGATCTATTACTTAACAGTCATGCATTTTTGTTCACTGATCCCAAAAATTGGCTAATGAACATAGTAGTAATAATAATAAAAAAATATATATAAATAAAAAATAGAAAATAATAATAATAAAAAATAAAATAAGAGTAAAAATAAATAAATAATAATGGATGTCTAAAGGTAGTGACAGATAAAATGTTAAAATAAAAATAGTGTTTCTAATGTAGGTAATATCTATTGAAATATAGCCTAAAAATATTAATGTTATCCAGTATTCAAGATAACATTATAAAAGTGATATTTAGTTCCATTTAATATAGCAGAGGATTAAAAATAATGCAGATGGGCATATGGTGACTTATAGGCCACAGTTACAGAGACATTGCTAATATTAAATTATGAATGGACAAAGGGATATGCAGCACAAAGCGTCGGGAAATTCACACAATATTGAATTGCAGTGGTTGGTCTCATCTTGAGATATTTAGTTATAAAATATTTATTCTTTAATATTATTATTATCAAAAAACTTTTTAAATAAAGTTTTGTGTTCTAAATTTGTGAATAAGAATATTAATATTATATTATGAATAAAAACAAAAATATATAAATAAGTTGTCTACGGAAATTTTTGTATTTATTGTTTTTAGGTTTTTAGATTAAGATATTTCGATTAAAATGTATATATCTGTGGAGGCGGTCATGTGGTGTTTGTGAGTGGGGGCCCACCGTCGAGGACGGAGCCCGCCGCGAAAAGTTTTTTACGGCGGGATCCATCCTCCACAGCGGGTCCCCACCCCTCAAGTTCTTTAAAGGAAACCAAATATTTCATATTCCGCGTTGAGACCATCCGGAATCATGGTTTCCAATTCAAATATTCAATTCAAATATTCAAATGGAGACCCAAAGAATATTTGAATTGGAAACCATGATTCCGGATGGTCTCAACGCGGAATATGAAATATTTGGTTTCCTTTAAAGAACTTGAGGGGTGGGGACCCGCTGTGGAGGATGGATCCCGCCGTAAAAAACTTTTCGCGGCGGGCTCCGTCCTCGACGGTGGGCCCCCACTCACAAACACCACATGACCGCCTCCACAGATATATACATTTTAATCGAAATATCTTAATCTAAAAACCTAAAAACAATAAATACAAAAATTTCCGTAGACAACTTATTTATATATTTTTGTTTTTATTGATAATATAATATTAATATTCTTATTCACAAATTTAGAACACAAAACTTTATTTAAAAAGTTTTTTGATAATAATAATATTAAAGAATAAATATTTTATAACTAAATATCTCAAGATGAGACCAACCACTGCAATTCAATATTGTGTGAATTTCCCGACGCTTTGTGCTGCATATCCCTTTGTCCATTCATAATTTAATATTAGCAATGTCTCTGTAACTGTGGCCTATAAGTCACCATATGCCCATCTGCATTATTTTTAATCCTCTGCTATATTAAATGGAACTAAATATCACTTTTATAAAGTTATCTTGAATACTGGATAACATTAATATTTTTAGGCTATATTTCAATAGATATTACCTACATTAGAAACACTATTTTTATTTTAACATTTTATCTGTCACTACCTTTAGACATCCATTATTATTTATTTATTTTTACTCTTATTTTATTTTTTATTATTATTATTTTCTATTTTTTATTTATATATATTTTTTTATTATTATTACTACTATGTTCATTAGCCAATTTCTGGGATCAGTGAACAAAAGTGCATGACTGTTAAGTAATAGATCACATTGTATAAACTATATCCCAATAAATTGTGGAAGGTGAAGCTGTATATTATAACGCAATGGAAACGCAACAATATCAGAAATGTACACAACTGCGGTTTTTGCAGTAAGAAGACAATTACAAATCCACTACAATAGACATAGTGAAAATACTAGCGCAATGACCTGTGCAGATAACTATCTTAGCCAGACAAAATGAAAACCCAAATAACTATATACGATGAAGAAAATTAGCTGACTTCCGGAACGGAATCCATTTCGGGTCTTGCAACTAATACCTTTTGAGGTATAAAAGAGAGTTGGTTCGGGTGGTCTGGTTACCACTGAGGAAGGGGATACCCCAACCCCGAAACGCGTCTGGTCAGACCCCCGAACCTATGTGAGTGCACCACATCTCCGGACCTATCTAAGGATATCGCGACAATCCAGTGAGAAGCTCCAGCTCGTAAGGTGAAGGGAGTAAAGCGTCACCGCTCGCATAAGCTAACCCACGTGGAGCAAACATCCAACGCGGTAAAGACGATATCTCCCTAACTGAAAATACAAACCTGAGCAAGCCTCTCCTGGACAGAAGAACTTATTCGCAGTCAAGACCAGAGATCCAACATACCGGTAAGACTGTTCTTATCTACAAAACCGGTATAGTAATCCAGCCAAGGGTGGCACACCACTCTAACCTAAACCCTGATCGCTAGCGGGACGCCGCCGGGTTAGGTACACAGTGTGCACCTATTGTCGATTACATATTTACAAACATCCTTTGATTACGAATTGCACAATGTACAGGCTATTGGTATCCAACAAATATTTTATTAAAGGATTTTACTGACGGCACTTTAAATCCCCCTCTCTTTGGATACATCGAGGGTTATTTTAGGACTGTGCTGGCTACAAATCAAATTATTTTATTCTCCACAGGTGGATCCACAATACTGTGTATGCTACAAAGTAACAGAGTTTATTTATTTTCCCTCAAGAAGATACATTACTATTGCGGAAGCTATAGACTACATCATTACTAACCGTTATCACCTCCACTGTCACCAATGCACTTTGTTCTTTATATTGCTGCTATTTTTACAATTTAGAGTACTGTTGGTGAATGTCCTAAATTAATCTATATTATAATCTATATTGTAATTTATATTGTAATCTATATTGTAATTTATATTGTAATCTATATTGTAAACTATATTGTGGCCTATACCCTAATATAATTTTATTCAACTTCGTTTTATCAGAATATTTACCAATTAAAGTATTTGTCCTCATATCCTAGGTGTGCCCAGCCTTTTTATCTATAATATCTTCCTGCAAAAAAACAGCCCCTGCACAAGACGATCGGCATAAAAAATAAAAAATAGGCCTTTCTGAAAATGGAGATACAAAAATCAAATTTTTGTTCAAAAAATGCTTTATTATGTAAAACTGAAACAAACATCATTTTTTATATCCTTGCATCCATAACAACCTGCTCTATGTAAATAGTGCCTCACAAAAAATGTAATATAGAGCAATTAAAACTCATATGTACCCCAAAATAGTACTAATAAAACTGGCACCTTATCCCGTAGTTTCCAAAATGTGCATCAGGGGGGCATCAAATGGGACATGGCATATAAAAACCATTCAGCTAAATCTGCCTTCCAAAAACCATATGGTGTTCCTTTCCTACTGAGCCCTACTGTGTGGCCATAAAGCAGTTTACGACCACATGTGGGGTGTTTCTGTAAACGGCAGAATCAGGGTAAAAAATATTGAGTTTTGTTTGGCTGTTAACCTATGCTTTGCTACTGAAAAAAATGTGAAATTCAGAAATATTATCTCCATTTTCCATTAATTGTTGTGGAACACCCAAAGGGTTAACAAAGTTTGTAAAAAAAGTTGTGTATACCTTTAGGGGTGTAGTTTCAAATGTGGTAATTTTTGGGTGGTTTCTATTATGCAAGCCCCACAAAGTGACTTCAGACCTTTAGTGGTCCTTAAAAATTGGGTTTTGAAAATTTTCTCAAAAAATTTGAGATTTGCTTCCAAACTTCTAAGCTTTCTAACATCCCCAAAAAATAAAATGTCATTTTCAAATTGATCCAAACATATAGTAGACATATGGGAAATGTAAAGTATTAATTATTATATGAAATATCACTATCTATTATAAAAGTAGAGAAATAGAAATTTGAAAATATGGGAATTTATTAAAACATGTTGTTAAATTTTGGATTTTTTAACAAATAAAGGTGGAATATATTGACTAAGAAAACTATCCAAAAAATGGCTTGGATAAGTAAAAGTGTACCAAAGCTATTACCACATAAAGTGACACACGTCAGATTTGCAAAAAATGGACTGGGCAGAAGAGCGAAAACTGGTCTGGGGTAGAAGGGGTTATGGACATTCAGATTTTTTTTTTTAAGATTTAAATGTGGAAAGTTTATATATACCTAAAGTAAGTAAACCTCCTATTGCAACCTAAAATAAGTGAACCACCATAACACTCTAAAGTAAGTGAACCCCTTATTGCAATCTAAATTAAGCAAACTCCTTATTGCACACTAAGTAAGTGAAGCTGCACTGTAACCTAAAGTATGTAAACTACCAATGCATACTAAAGTAAGTGAACCCATTATTGCACCTTAAAGTAAGTTAACCCCTTATTGCACCCTAAAGTATGTGAACCACTTATTGCAGTGTTCCTCAACTCCAGTCCTCAGGGCCCATCTGCCGGTCATGTTTCCACGATTTCCTTAGTATTGAGCAGGTGATATAATTAGTGTCAATGCATCAGGACTTAAAGGATAACTGTCACACTTAGACCCTAATTTAAATTTTCATATATGTAGTTACTAATAACATGATATTCCAGAATCAGTTACTATTAGACTGACTTACCCCATATTTAATAAGATTCAGCCCTTGGCAACCAGTCTGCATAAAACTGCTATTTCACTATTCAGTTAAGATGGTCGCCACTGCCCTCCCCCTGAGGCTAATCCCGCCTGCCCTCACTAGCCAGTAACAATAGCCCCCCCAAAGGTGTCGGTAACCAGAGCCCTCCCCCTAAAGGGTTAATCTCCTGCAGCAGAAAGGGGTCCTCTTACCACATGTTGCTTTCATTTATACTCTGAGCAGATGGCAGATCTCCCTTCCCTGGTCTGCGCTGCTCCAACTCTGCATTGTCCCAGTCTGCTGAGTGAGGGAGCGTGTGCCAAGTGCAGGGACAGGGAGAAGTGCACACAGCCCAGGCACGGTTATCAGCTGCTGGGGAGGACCTGGCTTTACTCATTTACTTACAGTCCCTAGTTGTCTGTAATCTGACCTTGCAGACTGCATGCTTCTGAGTCCTCCGTCCTTCAACACAGAGGACTGACCTGCATAGCAACCTGATTTTAAGCACAGATAAAAGTAGGCAGTACAGGGAACAAAAATGTGGAATTAAGGGGTAATTGAATACACAGTGAAAAGTTGAAATAGGGCAACTAAGGAGATATTAATCACCACAATCCAATACTCCAAAAAAAAAAAATAGATGACAGTTATACTTTAACACAGGTATTCATTCTGTGGGATATTCTCAAATCATGACTGGCAGGTGTGTCTTGAGGACTGGAGTTGAGGGGCACTGTAAGTCTACCCCTTATTGCATCCTAAAGTAACTGAACCCCTATTACACCCTAATTTACCCTAACTAAATGACAAATTGAATTTTTTTCCCCTAAAATAATTGACCCTACTTTATATCTGCAATAGGGGTTTCATGTACTTTGGGATGCAATCCTGCTGTGACTGAAAGGAGAAGAGCAATCCAGTCTACAATATTATCCTATTTGTCCTTTATAATAAAGTATCACCTTTTAAAAGCAAAAGAGAACTGTAGCCTGCCACTACTATAACTACTACTACTGATGGATGGTCGGTGCTACCCATATTCTGATTCTTTTTGCATTCTTCAGTTTTCCTAACATTTTATTATGAGGATGATGAAAAGTCAGATTCTTAAACAGTTTTCAATGTTTTAAACAGCAGGCAAACAGTAGGCACCCAAATCTAATGTCCACGCCAATCACAGACTTTTAACCATTCAGATTCCATGATCAAACATGACCTGGCATTGAGGGAGCAAAAACCTAGAAGTGTGTGCTTCCGTGTGTGCTCTGGCTAGGACCGGCGAGGATAAGGTGAGCTGGATACAGTGTGCGGCAGCAGGGGCATAGCTAAAGGCTCATGGGCCCTGTGCAAGAGTTCAGCTTGCCCCCCTTCCCTCAACACTTTGTGGCAAGAGGCAGGGGGCACCTAGCCTTTCTGCTGTATGGGGAAAAAATTAAAAAACCCTTCCATGCCAAATTCTCAGCCTACTGTAACTCATTCCCTCCAGTCCTACTGTTAAAGGGGTTGTCCTATTTTTGCTACTGATGACCTATCCTCAGGATAAATAAACCCCTGCCAATCAGCTGTTTGAAGAGAAGGCAGCACTCATATGAGAGCTGCTTTCTTTGCTCTGTTTACCTGCTCACCACTGCAATTGCAGGTAAGCAGGTGAGCAGGTAAACAGAGCAGAGAAGACAGCGAGCGTACGAAAAAAAAAAAAAAAAAGAGCAGACAACCCCTTTACTGTATAGACATTGTTGGAAAACATTACATACAGCGCTACAGAACATACAGGTTAATACAGCCCACGTATGTACCTCTTACATCCAGTGACGTGTCCTCTAGACATTCTCTTTCCTTATTTTCTCCTTTCAGACCAGACCTCAACTTCTTTCAGCCATGTCTCTTCTCAGACATCTTAGTTTCCTTCTTTTCCATCATACTCCCCACCTTCTCAACACCCCATCCTGCCCCCCAATACTGTGTTCACTGTACCCCCAATACTATCCTAAAGAAAGAGACCCCTGAAAATACGGGTACCATGCAGATAGTGCGCCAGTACAAAAATACCCCTTTATATTGTGCACCAGTACAAAAAAAATACCTCCTTACCTTTTCAGATCAGACCCGCATATAAAACCCCAGTTGAGACCCCCCATCTCATGCCAGACCCCCTTTAGACCTCTGTCAGATCCCATATCAGACCCTAATTTTAGACCTCAGATCAGACCCTTATTAGTCTTCCATGTCAGACCCATCCCCTATGTCAAGCCTGAGATAAGACCCTTATTAGACTTCCAGACTCGACCCCATTAGACCTCCAGACCCCCATATAAGACCACAATATACTTCCAGAGGCCCATTAGACCTCAGAGCAGACGTCCAGACCCCCATATCAGACCTCAGACCAGACCTCCAGACCCCCATTAGACTTCCAGACAACCACTAGACCTTCAAATCCCCATATCTGAACCCATTTGACCTCCAGACCCCCACACAGACCCCCATTAGATCTTCATACTCCCAATCAGACCCTTATTAAACCTCAAGACCACCACGAAAACCCCCATTTAGACCTCCAGACGCCAAATCAGAAACCCATTAGAACTCCATACACCCACTAAACCTCCAAATCCCCTTACCTGACCCCCATTAGACCATCAGACCCCACACAGACCCCCTATTAGACCTCCAGACCCCCACGCAGACCCCCATTAGACCTCCAATCAGACCCCCATTAGACCTCCAATCAGACCCCCATTAGACCTCCAGACCCCCAATCAGAAACCCATTAGACCTCCATACCCCAAAGACCTCTCAGATCCCCCATATCAGATCTCAGCTCAGACTATAAAATAAATAAAGTAACTTACCTCTCCAGGTCCAGCGGTCTCCCGACTCTCTTCTATGGGCCTGTACTGCACAGTCACCTCACTGCTTGCAGTGTCAGGTCACAGTGTGCTCTGTACATCCTGATGCTGTAGGCAGCCAGGACACAGCAGTGCGGGCCCCGAAAAGAACAATCTTCACTCCCCCACCTCCTGTAGACTCCCCACCTCCTGCAGACTAGTGAGTGCTTCCATTAAGATGCACTTTATCTCAACAAATAAAACAAAATATATACAATTTCAAAATTTTCCCCAAAAGGTATATATAAATATGTAAACAATAAAAATACACATCATGGGCATTGCCACATGTGAAACCTCCTGTACTTTTAAAACATAAAAATATTTATTCTATGCAGCAAATGGCAAGATGGCAAAATTTCAAAATGGTCGATTTGCTGTTTTTGGTCGCTTCACCTCCCACAAAAAATGTAATCAAATAGTCATGCACACCAATAATGGTATTAATGAAAAGTACAGATCGCCCACACAAAATGAGCACTCACACATCTCTGTACGCATAAATACAAAAATTGTTTTAGGGGTCAGAATACGGTGATGAAAAGAAGAAAAAATATGTTTTCATTTTTTGTTTTGTTTTTTCAGTATTAAAACGCAAGAAAAACTATACATATGTGTTGTCACTATAATCATACTGACCTGAAGAATGAAAGTAACAGGACAGTTTTACTTTATAGGGAAAGCTGTAAAAATAAAACCCATTAAACTGTTGTGGAATTGTTATTTTTTTTTTTTTTTTCACCTTTCTACTTCATTGTATGCAATATTAAATGGTGCAATTAGAATTGCAACTTGTGCTGCAAAAAACAAGCCCCCATATGGGTATGTGAAAATTTAAAAAGCTATGGTCCCAGAAAACACAAAAATTAAAAACTCTCCAGGGCTGAAAGAGTTAAAGACAGAGGTGCAATTAAATTCTCCAAATCCATCCCCTTTCACAAGCAAACTGAACACTGGTATTGAGAATTTACGTACGGAATTTTGTACATTTTGCAGTGAAATGTGTTTAAACTACAAAATCGAATGTACAAAAGTAGAAGAGTTAAGGCCTCTTTCACACTTGCGTTGTCCGGATCCGGCGTGTACTCCACTTGCCGGAATTACACGCCGGATCCGGAAAAACACAAGTGTACTGAAAGCATTTGAAGACGGATCCGTCTTCAAAATGCTTTCAGTGTTACTATGGCAGCCAGGACGCTATTAAAGTCCTGGTTGCCATAGTAGGAGCGGGAGGCGGGGGAGCGGCATACTTACAGTCCGTGCGGCTCCCGGGGCGCTCCAGAATGACGTCAGAGCGCCCCATGCGCATGGATGACGTGCCATGCGATCACGTGATCCATGTGCTTGGGGCGCCCTGACGTCACTCTGAAGCGCCCCGGGAGACGCACGGACGGTAAGTATACTGCTCCCCGCTCCCCACTACACTTTACCATGGCTGCCAGGACTTTAGCGTCCCGGCAGCCATGGTAACCACTCTAAAAAAGCTAAACGTCGGATTTAGCTTAAGGCCGGATCCGGATCAATGCCTTTTAATGGGCATTAATTCCGGATCCGGACTTGCGGCAAGTCTTCAGGATTTTTGGCCGGAGAAAAAAGCGCAGCATGCTGCGGTATTTTCTCCGGCCAAAAAACGTTCCGGTCCGGAACTGAAGACATCCTGATGCATCCTGAACGGATTTCACTCCATTCAGAATGCATTAGGATAAAACTGATCAGGATTCTTCCGGCATAGAGCCCCGACGACGGAACTCTATGTCGGAAGAAAAGAACGCAGATGTGAAAGAGCCCTAACTCAACTTAAATGTCTTAAATCATCGTAATATTCCAAAACAAAAGCTATTGAAAAGCCATTGAAATTGTTGGCTTAGGTTAATTAAGGGTTGGTTCAACATGGTTATATTGGAAAATAACGGAATACCCAGACAGAATGCAAAATGGAAGCCTTTAAAGGCATTCAGTTTGCTTTCTGTCCTAATAGAAGTCTATGGGAAAGCATAACGGATCCGTTGAAACATTACTTTGTTTTCCGTCTTGCATAACGGGACTCAGACGGATCCGTTTTGATTTCCATAGACTTCTATTAGGACAAAAAGCAAATGGAATGCCTTTTAAAGGCCTCCGTTTTGCATTCCGTCATATTACAAGTCTATGGGCAGAAGAACGGATCCCTCCCTCCGTCTTATGGATTCCGTTAGCCATAACGGAATCCTAACGCTAGTGTGAACCCACCCTAACATGTGTAGTTAGTCATGTGTGCTAACCGCATTACCGTTGATTGCAGACATGAGCCTAAAGCCTCTGCTGTGTAAAACAGTAGGAACCCAGCAGTTTCAGTGCCCGGTGTGCTAATGAGAAGGTGCCATCTTTAAAGACAGGACTTTCATTACACATATCAGGCAGAGGTCCCAAAAGGGTTTAAAAAAAATAAAAAAATAAAATTGCTTCATAAAATTGAGAAAGGTAATAAAATGTATAAAATGCAAATGGAAAAAAAAAAGTTGAAATATTGCTTCAACCAACTGATATGATCATTTATTTATATACACTCACCTAAAGAATTATTAGGAACACCTGTTATTTCTGATTAATGCGCTTCAATGCATGTAGGGTTGTGGTCCTGGTCAAGACAATCTCCTGAACTCCAAACTGAATGTCAGAATGGGAAAGAAAGGTGATTTAAGCAATTTTGAGCGTGGCATGGTTGTTGGTGCCAGACGGGCCGGTCTGAGTATTTCACAATCTGCTCAGTTACTGGGATTTTCACGCACAACCATTTCTAGAGTTTACAAAGAATGGTGTGAAAAGGGAAAAACATCCAGTATGCGGCAGTCCTGTGGGCGAAAATGCCTTGTTGATGCTAGAGGTCAGAGGAGAATGGGCCGACTGATTCAAGCTGATAGAAGAGCAACGTTGACTGAAATAACAACTCGTTACAACTGAGGTATGCAGCAAAGCATTTGTGAAGCCACAACACGCACAACCTTGAGGCAGATGGGCTACTACAGCAGAAGACCCCACCGGGTACCACTCATCTCCACTACAAATAGGAAAAAGAGGCTACAATTTGCACAAGCTCACCAAAATTGGACTGTTGAAGACTGGAAAAATGTTGCCTGGTCTGATGAGTCTCGATTTCTGTTGAGACATTCAAATGGTAGAGTCCGAATTTGGCGTAAACAGAGTGAGAACATGTATCCATCATGCCTTGTTACCACTGTGCAGGCTGCTGGTGGTGGTGGTGTAATGGTGTGGGGGATGTTTTCTGGGTACACTTTAGGCCCCTTAGTGCCAATTGGCCATCCTTTAAATGCCACACGCTACCTGAGCATTGTTTCTGACCATGTCCATCCCTTCATGACCACCATGTACCCATCCTCTGATGGCTACTTCCAGCAGGATAATGCAAAATGTCACAAAGCTCAAATCATTTCAAATTGGTTTCTTGAACATGACAATGAGTTCACTGTACTAAAATGGCCCCCACAGTCACCAGATCTCAACCCAATAGAGCATCTTTGGGATGTGGTGGAACGGGAGCTTTGTGCCCTGGATGTGCATCCCTCAAATCTCCATCAACTGCAAGATGCTATCCTATCAATATGGGCCAACATTTCTAAAGAATGCTATCAGCAACATTTCTAAACAATGCCACGTAGAATTAAGGCAGTTCTGAAGGCAAAAGGGGGTCCTACACTGTATTAGTATTGTATTCCTAATAATTCTTTAGGTGAGTGTATGTATATTTTCCATTGTCCAGACATTTCTATTATACAAATAAAGATGAGGAGCACCTTAGAATTTGAAATGCTATGAATTTCTACATTGCCTACATCAAATAAATGATATCACACGCACAAAGACATTGCATGCAAAGGCAAATAATTGAGTGATATGTAGAACGCATTTTTAAAAACATGTTAATGTGAAAGAATTCCCTGTTGATGTAATTAGGCACAAATCCAAAATACTGTATATAACAGTAGTGAAATTGCAGGATAAAAAAGAACAATGATTTTAGTTCATTTTTTTATTTGATTTTGGTACATCATTTGGAAAATTATTTGTAATAATAAAAAAAGAGGATGGTAAAAAGGAGCGTATAAAAATGATGTGTGTGTGTGTGAATGGCAGAGCTATATGTGTGTGTGTGTGTATGAGAGTTTGTGTAGCAAAGCTGGCTGTGTGTTGCAGACAAATACCCCCCCAAAAAATCTAGCAGAATTAGAAGCATGGCAGGACACAACAGAGCAATAACTGGAGACACATTTATTTGGATATATTTGGATTTAATGAGGTAATCACATCTGCCATAGTTGTTTGTTACAATGGTCACCAGATAACACAGTAAGGCCTCATGCACACAACCATAGTTATGGTCCGCATCCGAGACGCGTTTTTTGCGGCTCGGATGCGGAACCATTCACTTCAATGCGGCCGCAAAAGATGTGGACAGCACTCCGTGTGCTGTCCGCATCCATTGCTCCGTTCCGAGGCCCCGCAAAAAAAATAAAGCATGTCCTATTCTTATCCATTTTGCAGACAAGAATAGGCATGTCTACAATGGGCCACCCATTCTGTTACGCAAACTGCGGAAGGCACACGGGCAGCTTCTGTTTTTTGCGGGCCTAAGGGTAATAGGAGCTGACCAAGACTATTACTCCCTCCATGCTATACCCTAAAGTTACTGACCTAAAAATTAAACTACCAGGGAAGGTTTAATCAGTAGAAAATATTTTTCTAATCTTCTGTTGTCTAAACTTAGGGTGTGTCTTAGGGATCATGCACACAAACGTTTTTTTGCGTCCAGTATGCTGGCCGTTTTTTTTTAGTTCAATATGCGTTACTTATACTGAACCATTTATTTCAATGGGTCAGCAAAAAAAAAAAAAACTGAAGTGTCTCCATGTTGTTGTGGAAAAACGATTGTTCGCCGTATGGTCGCCATCTATCCTATGGAGATGCGCAGATTCGTTTGCAATCTTGTTCGCATCTGCGCAGAGACTTTCACATGATGGTCTGGTCGTCCCGACCTGTAGCTGATTTGTGCCTGCCTGGTATTACTGCAGGATAACAGTGTCATGGCGCCGGCTGAGGCGGGAGGGATGGGGACTGTCGAACAAAGGTTTCTTCATCCACAAGGATAAGCGCGGCAACGGAAAGGGCGTGAATAAGTGTGCGATAAACATAAGTTTGCGCGATCATTCACATCTTCGCCAGCCAATCACTTCATACCATAACCTGTCTTCTCATCGGTCATGATTGTAAGACTGCCTTCCAGCCAATCACTTCATACCATAACCTGTCTCCTCATTAGTCATGATTGTAAGACCGCCTTCTAGTCAATCACTTCATACCATAAACTGTCTCCCCATTGGTCATAATTGTAAGACCGCCTCCCATCTTCTGGTATAAATAAACCATGCCTAGCCGTTGGAAGCAGGCACATTATTGGAACCTACTTGAGAACGTCTCTGTGATGTTATTTTGGAGGATTTGTGCACACATCGACGCACACTACACCAAGGATTTCCCGATTGTACTTCTGGTGGTCGTTTTTCGGTTGTGAGAATGAGACAAAGGAGCACACAGCGACATCAGTTGGTGAGCACAGTTAAGGAGCAAATTTTTTTTCCCATTATCACTTATGTCTACTTTTCTTGTTTTCCCTATTTTTTATTTTTTTTTTACTTTATTTTGGGAAAAGGACGTGTTTTGTTTTTTTACTTAACACTTGGATTTTTTTAATATATATATATATATATATAAAAAAAAACACTTTTTACTTTTTATATTTGTCCCACTGTGGGACTTCACCTTTTAAGGGTTTGATTCCCATTTCAATTCAGTACAATACATTCTGTATTGTAATTAATTGAACTGTCAGCATCTTACACAGAAAGATGCTCACAGTTGCCTAGGACACCCAGCCCTCAGGCTGGATCTCCTGGGCTTCCGTAGCTGGCAGCTCCAATGCCTGTGTAAGGCACCGAGGCTGCAATGGCAACCATCGGGTTCGCGCCACCACAGGGGCGGGAGCGCAAACCTCCCATATGCCATGATCAGCGCTGAGTACGGCATTTGAGGGGTTAATCCACCGGTATCGGTATTATCACTGATGCTGGTGGATGCAGCACGAATCCGGCTGTCAGTAACAGCCAGATCCATGCTGCTGTTCGCGGTGCTGCAAGTGGAGGAGAGAAAGGACCGCATGACGAGAATGCTCATCCTGGAGAGCTAAGTGCTGGCAATTTAGGACGCGCATTCTCGTCCTGGGTCCTTAACATGTTAAATAACAGTCAGCATACACCTACCATCATTTAAAGTGCCTCTGATTATCTCCAAATAAAGTTCTGCTGCTCTAGTTGGTCTTTCCTGAAATTTCCTTAGTAGCATCCCACAGCAAAAGCCATGGTCCACAGAGAGCTTCCAAAGCCAGGATCCCCAGAGGGATCTCATTGTTAAAAGGTATCAGTCAGGAGAAGGGCACAAAATAATTTCCAAGGCATTAGATATACCATGGAACACAGTGAAGACAGTCATCATCAAATGGAGAAAATATGGCACAACAGTGACATTACCAAGAACTGGACGTTCCTCCAAAATTTATGAAAAGACAAAAAGAAAACTGGTCTGGGAGGCTACCAAGAGGCCTACAGCAACGTTAAAGGAGCTGCAGGAATATCTGGCAAGTATTGGCTGTGTGTTTCATGTGACAGCAATCTCCTATATTCTTCATATGTTTGGGCTATGGGGTACAGTGGCAAGACAAAAGTATTTTCTTACGAAGAAAAACATCCTAGCCAGGCTACAGTTTGCAAAAACACATCTGAAGTCTCCCAAAAGCATGAAAAAGGTGTTATGGTCTGATGAAACCAAGGTTGAACTTTTTGGTCATAATTCCAAAAGATATGTTTGCCGCAAAAACAACATTGCACATCACCAAAAGAACATCATACCCACAGTGAAGCATGGTGGTGGCAGCATCATGCTATGGGGCTGTTTTCTTCACTGGAACTGGGGTCTTAGATAAGCTAGAGGGAATTATGAACAGTTCCAAATTCCACTAAATATTGGCAGAAAACCTTCAGGCTTCTGCTAGAAAGCTGAACATGAAGAGGAACTTTATCTTTCTGCATGACAACAACCCAAAGCATACATCCAAATCAACAAAATAATGGCTTCACCAGAAGAAGATTAAAGTTTTGGAATTGCCCAGTCAGAGCCCAGACCTGAATCCTGAAAATCTGTGGGGGGATCTGAAGAGGGCTGTGCACAGGAGATGCCCTTGCAAACTGACAGATTTGGAGTGTTTTTGCAAAGAAGAGTGGGCAAATCTTGCGAAATCAAAATATACCATGCTGATAGACTCATACCCAAAGAGACTGAGTGCTGTAATAAAATAAAAAGGTGATTCAACAAAGTATTAGTTTAAGAGTGTGCACAATTATGCAACCATATATATATATTTTTAAATATTTTTCTTCCCTTCTTTCCTCTTTGTTTTCTAATTGAGTTGTAGAGTTTATAGGTCACATTAAAGGTGGAAAAAGTTCTGAAATGATTTATCTTTGTCTCATTTTTTTACATCACAGGAACCTGACATTTTAACATATGTATGCATCTTTACTATTAGTGCACCCCGTAAATGGCTGTAGTACAATGTAACTTCACCCCTGAACGGCAATTATGAGGTACAGTACAGACCAAAAGTTTGGCCACACCTTCTCATTCAAAGAGTTTTTCTTTATTTTCATGACTATGAAAGTTGTATATTCACACTGAAGGCATCAAAACTATGAATTAACACATGTGGAATTATATACATAACAAAAAAGTGTGAAACAACTGAAAATATGTCATATTCTAGGTTCTTCAAAGTAGCCACCTTTTGCTTTGATTACTGCTTTGCGCACTCTTGGCATTCTCTTGATGAGCTTGAAGAGGTAGTCACCTGAAATGGTCTTCCAACAGTCTTGAAGGAGTTCCCAGAGATGCTTTAGCACTTGTTGGCCATTTTGCCTTCACTCTGCGGTCCAGCTCAACCCAAACCATCTCGATTGGGTTCAGGTCCGGTGACTGTGGAGGCCAGGTCATCTGGCGCAGTACCCCATCACTCTCCTTCATGGTCAAATAGCCCTTACACAGCCTGGAGGTGTGTTTGGGGTCATTGTCCTGTTGAAAAATAAATGATGGTTCAACTAAATGTAAACCGGATGGAATAGCATGCCGCTGCAAGATGCTGTGGTAGTCATGCTGGTTCAGTATGCCTTCAATTTTGATTAAATCCCCAACAGTGTCACCAGCAAAGCACCCCCACACCATCACACCTCCTCCATGCTTCACGGTGGGAACCAGGCATGTAGAGTCCATCCGTTCACCTTTTCTGCGTCGCACAAAGACACGGTGGTTGGAACCAAAGATCTCAAATTTGGAATCATCAGACCAAAGCACAGATTTCCACTGGTCTAATGTCCATTCCTTGTGTTCTTTAGCCCAAACAAGTCTCTTCTGCTTTTTGCCTGTCCTTAGCAGTGGTTTCCTAGCAGATATTCTACCATGAAGGCCTGATTCACACAGTCTCCTCTTAACAGTTGTTCTAGAGATGTGTCTGCTGCTAGAACTCTGTGTGGCATTGACCTGGTCTCTAATCTGAGCTGCTGTTAACCTGCGATTTCTGAGGCTGGTGACTCAGATGAACTTATCCTCCGCAGCAGAGGTTACTCTTGGTCTTCCTTTCCTGGGGCGGTCCGCATGTGAGCCAGTTTCTTTGTAGTGCTTGATGGTTTTTGTGACTGCACTTGGGGACACTTTTAAAGTTTTTCCAATTTTTCGGACTGACTGACCTTCATTTCTTAAAGTAATGATGGGCACTCGTTTTTCTTTACTTAGATGCTTTTTTCTTGCCATAATACAAATTCTAACAGTCTATTCAGTGGGACTATCAGCTGTGTATCCACCTGACTTCTCCACAACGCAATTGATGGTCCCAACCCCATTTATAAGGATAGAAATCCCACTTATTAAACCTGACAGGGCACACCTGTGAAGTGAAAACCATTTCAGGTGACTACCTCTTGAAGCTCATCAAGAGAATGCCAAGAATGTGCAAAGCAGTAATCATAGCAAAAAATGGGTACTTTGCAACATTCAGCGCCTAGAATCTCTGCATAAAAAATCCCTACAGCAGTCCCACCTTGATGAACTTTCTGAGGTGAAGGCAAAGTTGAAAAACATCCTCAACACGCCCTCAGCACAGTTCTACCTACATACACAGTACAAATACTATGCACACGGGGATAAAGCATCTAAATTTATGATGCAACGCATAAAACAAAGGAGATCCCATAATTATATCCATAAGTTTAGAACCCCAGATAAAAGAGTATTTACTACCCCAGAAATAGCTAGACAGTTCCAAAAATTTTACTACTCCCTATATAACATAAAGGAAACTAAGGATGGTACTATTAATTCCCCTCGGCCTCCCCCAGAAAAATCAGTTGAGGCATACCTTACCTCATTATCTCTACCGAAACTATCGGACATTCAATCCCAGACCCTCCAAGCACCATTTACACTAGATGAGATCATGACAGCTGTTAAACAGCTACCAAAAGGGAAAAAGTCCAGGCCCAGATGGTTACCCTGCTTTATACTATCGGAAATTTAGTAGTATACTAGGCCCCTACTTATTATCTGTTTATAATAGCTCCCTGTCTGGTGTCCCCCTGTCTTCGGATATGACCAGGGCAAATATCATGATTATTCCAAAGGAAGGGAAAGATAGTTCTCTTTGTGCTATCGCCCTATATCCCTATTAAGTATAGATCTGAAAATACTAGCAAAAATTTTGGCTACACACATTTCTGGGTTTCTCCCATCCTTAATTAAGAATGATCAAGTTGGCTTTGTCCGTGGTAGGGAGGGCAGAGATAACACTGCCAAGGTCTTGAATGCAATATATTATGCTAAAAAAAGAGGCCGCCCTCTGGTCCTCCTTAGCACGGACGCAGAAAAAGCCTTCAATAGGGTTAGCTGGGACTACATGATTGAAGTCCTTCGGGCCTTTAATATTCCTGAACCGTATATTAAAGCTATATTGTCTTTATATACCAATGCATCAGCTTCTATTATCATAAATGATACGCTGTCCCCACCCTTCACTATCCGCAATGGCACCAGACAGGGATGCCCACTCTCACCACTGATCTTTGTGTTGGTCATGGAAACACTACTACAGTCGCTTAGAAATGAGAAAGGGATAGAGGGCATCAAAATGGACCAACAAGAACATAAAGTGGCTGCGTTCGCAGATGACCTCCTGATACTGAATACCAATCCAACCAAAGCCCTCCCTCTAATATATAATATCCTGGAACAGTTTAGTCTTCACTCTGATTTTAAAATCAATATGAGCAAATCACATATTCTATGTATTGATCTCCCCCCTTCTCTTAGGAAAGTCTTAAAAGATAGTTCTCCTTTTAATTGGGACACCCCCTACATTACCTACCTGGGAGTTAAGATAGGTCCAGACCCTACCGCTTTATTCCATTTGAACTATTCCTCTCTCATGAAATCGATAAGAGATCAACTGCTGGTATTAAAGAATCCCCCGCTTTCATGGTTTGGTAGGAAAAATATAGTCACTTCACTAGTATTACCTAGACTGACCTACCTACAACAGGTCTTGCCTATTCCAGTTCCCAAAACATACTATGTTAGACTTAAAAGGGAAATTAGCAAGTTTGTATGGAATGGGAAGAGGGCTCGACTAGCTTGCTCTGTTCTCTGTAGACCTAAGGATAAAGGAGGGATTGGACTCCCAGACCCCGAGCTTTATGGGAAAGCTGTGTCATTATCACGAGTAGTAGACTGGCTAACAGGCCCTATAGAAAAATCCTGGGTCTTTATTAAACAGTGTGACTTTGGCTCGAGTATCTCTGGCCTTTTGGTGGGAATGGAAAAATTCCTGGCCCAAAATAAATCACTTAATCCAATTGTAAGATCGACATTGTCAACATGGAATTGGCTCCAAAACACACAGCACATGATACCCCTCCCGTCACCTTTACTTCAGATAAGAGATAGCATAGTTCATGCTTCGTCTGACTTAAGAAACTGTCTACCTATATCAATTAGGAACTCCACTATCAAAGCTCTTTCCCTATTTGGGGAAGAGGGCAAGGCATTGAGCAACAAAGAGATCTTACACATCTTCCCAGAATGCAAACCCTTCCCACAACTGCTATCCTTTCTCCGGTCATTCATTACTAAAAATGTACCGATGGAATCTCTCTTACGACCACTAATGTGGTTTGAAAGCTTACTGGTTGACCATTCTAGACATAGTAAACCAATATCTCAACTTTATAAAAAGCTTAGCTCACCCATAAATATGGCTAAGCCTGCTTTTATAGGGCAATGGGAAAAGGACCTAGGTGTTGGTTTCTCTCAAGCAGAGATCTTTCAACTGTTATTAATACAACACAGGCCGTCCAGATGTGTCCGTACCCAGGAAAACAGCTATAAAGTCCTAACTCGTTGGTATAGGACTCCGGATATCACTTGTAGATATAGTTTGTCTGGGTCGGATACATGTTGGCGATGTGTAGAACATAGAGGGTCATTCTACCATATCTGGTGGTCTTGCCCACTTATACAGAAGTGGTGGACTGAAACCTTTAAACTGGCCAACAAAATTTGTAACTTAATGGTTCCAATATCCCCCCAATTGGCACTTCTAGGCTCTTGTCCTTCCTCCCATAGAGGGAAACTCTCTAAACTCTTTTATTGTTTGCTAAGTGCAGCACGTTTACTTATTCCGAAATTCTGGTTGGCAAATGAGGTCCCTTCCATATCTCAATGGAAAGAGAAAGTAGATCAGATCTACAGATTTGAGGAGATATCAGCTTGGGCAGACCGAAGGTTTTCACCCTTTAAATCTAGCTGGAGTGCCTGGACCAAATATAGGAACTTCTCCTAGAAAACCTGTGAGGATAGTCCTCTTCCTGACAACCTTTGTGTACTAAGACATAGAGCATCCTATTTCCCCGCTGGGATGTAACATAAACTTTCTGTGAATTGATATTTGACAGTAAGGAAGTAGTTAATGTAGGGTTTAATGCCTTCTATTACCACTCTCTGCTTGCAATGCTATTTAAGCTGTCATCTAACCTGTCATCATTATAACCTGTTGTCATGATAGCATGTACTTCATTTGTATGTCCTTATTTTTTTTCAATAAAAAAAATAAAATAAAAAATATAATGGGTACTTTGAAGAACCTAGAATAGGACATATTTTCAGTTGTTTCACACTTTTTTGTTATGTATATAATTCCACATGTGTTAATTCATAGTTTTGATGCCTTCAGTGTGAATCTACAATTTTCATAGTCATGAAAATAAAGAAAACTCTTTGAATGAGAAGGTGTATCCAAATTTTTGGTCTGTACTGTATATTTTTATCCTATCAATACACCCCCCAAAAAAAGTAAAACAACGTAAAATCCATGCAGAACGGCTCATAGGATGTAAGTATATTTCCTAATAATACACCCTGTAATTTGCTGTAGTACAATGAAATTATGACATATATGTTTTATTTATTTTTTCTATTAATACACCCCCCAAACAAAAAGAAAAAAACATACAAAATTCACCGCAGAACGACTACTAGACCGGAGGTATATTTCCTATTAATAAACCCCATAAATGGCTGTAGTACAATGTAACTTCACAGCTGAACGGCAATTATGACGTATTCTTCTTCCTATTAAATTAATAAATTATAGTGTGGATGATGCCTCCCTATCCTTTCCCTACGCCTTGAATAATATTTCCCTGAACTTCTAAATTCGATTTTTCAGCACAATAAAGTCTTTCCTAGCACTGTCCCTAGCACCTGCTGTTGTCTTTTCCTTCGCTAAGTATACTGGAAAATGACTGAATCCAAGATGGCTGAGGCTATTTATAGGGCTGTGACATCACAGGGGCTGGCTGGCTGCTGATTGGCTGCATGCATGGCATTGTGCGTGATCCCTCGTTCCCCAAGTTCCTTGCTACATGTCCTAACATGTGCAACAGCCATTTTAGGAAAAAATTTGATTCGTTACCAAGAAGCATGAGGAAATTCGGCTTTGGTGCAAATCAAAGTTTTCATGAAATTCGGATCGAATTCTACCTCGTCAACTTTGATTTGCTCATCTCTAGAGGCTACCTAAGTTACTCTCTGGTCTCCCATGGCTGCTATCAAGGTATGTTTTTTTTTTTACTATAAGAGGTTTGAGCGCACCAGACAAGTGAATCCAAATATGCCACCAATTACGCAAACACCAGGTGAGTGTTGCACTATTACAAGAAATTGGTTGTGTACCACGTCTGTAACCATCTCCTGTATAACCAATAGTTCCACAGTATGAAAACCTCATCTGCATCCAGAGGAGTATCTATAGCTCTACATAAGAACTTCCCGCTATCGCTTTATTAAAGGGACATTAGGGAGGCAGACATTCACCTATGGGAATATATATGCCCCAATACTTCCCAGTCTCCCTGGACATGTATAACACTTTGCTTGTTCCAAGAGTTTGCTGAGGGGGTGCCAATTCTGGGAGAAGGGGGGGGGGGGACCTGAACTTGACCATTGATCCCCAACTAGATATCTCCACTGGTGCATCAGCTATTTCTCACCTTGCTCTGAGATGAGTTAAAGCTTTTTTGGCATCTTTGGGTCTCGCAGACATTTGGAGAACCCTCCATCCCACTAGTAAGGACTATACCTTTTATTCCGTGGCACATCGCTCAAAAAGGAAAAAGAGGAAAAAGATAGAAAACAGGAGAAAGACTCATGTCTGGCTGCCTTGAACTTACCTTCTATCTTTGGGGATCAAGCAACTTCCTTTTTACATCCATTTACCATGCAAGAGTTAGAGACAGCTCTCTGATCTACCCCTACATAAGAGCCCAGACCCAGACGGACTACCTATGCTTTATTAATGGACTTTCAAAACCTCAATGCTCCCCAGATTTTTAAATATCTGTAATGTACTGAATGAAGCTAGTCTACCCGCCCAGATGTTGATGGCCCATATCACTATAATACCTAAAGAAGGGAAAGATTAGACAGTTTGCACTAGTTATAGACCCATCTCCTTCTTAAATATTGATTTGAAATTATATGCTAAAATGATAGCTATGAAATTGAAAGATCTACTTTCCCGTATTATACATACTGAACAGTTGGGTTTCGTCACTGGCAGGGAAGGAAGGATGAACACCACTCGTTTGATACATATCATTAAGTATGCCTCTCTGCGATCTGTGCCTTTGGTTCTCCTTGGCACAGACAGCGAAAAAGCATTTAATCGCATAGACTGGATTTTCATGCAGAGATCACTACACAGATTTGGGATCCCTAACCACTTTATCTCTGTCATAATGGTAATGTACAAAGACCCATCTGCTAGAGTTATGGTGAATGGCACTTTTTGACGCCCATTCGTGGTGTTTATCACAAACCCTGATAGTACTTTCCCAGCAATACAGACTCTGTTTGATCATTTTGGGACACTGTCTAACTTTTTGGTCAACTCCTCTAAGTCACAAGTGCTGAACATAAGACTTGATTTGCAGAAGCAGAAGACCCTGGAGCTTGATACCACCTACCAATGGTCAAACAAAGTTATGAAATTCCTAGGAGTTCATATCACCACTGATCCTTCAAATCTCTACAAGGAAAGCTTTCAGAGCTTACCCCAAAATAATAAAGCCCTGTTGGACTCGTGGGAAATCCCATTTAGCTCATGGTTTGGTAGACCCTTCCCTAGTCAAAATTGTAATCTTGTCCAAAGTACTATATTACTTACAATTCGTCCCTATCCTTCTCCCACATATATTTTTTTTTTATATAACTGAGATCTATTTTATCAGTCTTTCTCTGGTGTAAAAAGAGGCCTAGGCTTAAGTATTCTTATATTATCCAGCCGACCAGACAAGGAGACTTTTTCATGTACTATAAAGCTGTACAAGGTATGCACTGCTTGGAATGGCTTAGACCACCAAATGATTGCTTAGATATCCAAGCTGAATCAGCTTTTTTTTCCCAATTTCCCTACTACTGTTGGAATGTATAAATGCTGAGTTATTTATCTTAAACCCAATTACACGGAGCGCAATCAAGATTTGGAAAACTAATTCAGGTCCATTATTACTATCCTCCCCTTTCCCCTTTAATACAGATTAGAGATTTGCTTTGGGATTCTTCTCCCGACTTCAGATCCACTCTGACACAAATTAGTAAAAATGCTACACTTCCACTTATTGACTTAACTGATCACCAGGGGGGCCTGAAGAGAGACTGGGTGTCTCATAATTAGCTATCCTATTTGACCATATTTCACCACCTACACATCAAAAATTGTCTCAATAATTTCCTTCCTATTCCCTGGAAGGACCCCACCAGGTTTGAAAAAAAGGTTCTCTTGATCTTTATTTGGTTTCCCAGACCAGGCCTGCAACCTTTGACTATGTGAAAAAAATGGGGGGATGACTTACAGTTATTACCCTCACAGAAAGCTCTCCAGCGCTGTCTCACTTTGACCCTCAGAATCTCAACTTGTGTCAGACTGCAAGAAAATTTTTATAAGGTTCTTACTCACTTGTTTTACACCCCAAAGATTCTGCATAAGATGTACCCAGAGGTTAGTCAACTATGTTGGAGATGTGAGGCACAGATGGGTTCCTATATACATATTTGGTGGAGCTGCCTTGCTGTTCACTCTTTTTGGAGTGAGGTATGTGGGGTCCTCTCCCGGGTCTGCATGGTCACAATCACCCCCTCACCACAACTATGTCTACTAAGTCTAACGGACCAAATAAATGCCCAGCCCCTTCTAAAACTTTAATAATTCTGCTTTTGGCAGCAGCCAGAATCCTTATCACCTGGCACTGGCGGAAAGACACTACTCCCCTATTAGCCAATTGGCTAGGAAAATGTGATGATATCTAGAGGTTAGAGCAAGTCACAGGATGGGAGACCAGACACACAACCAAATTCACAAATGTAAGGAGATCATGGAGTTTCGTGGTTTTCTCTCTTGATAGGCATATTGTCACGTAGGGAGAGAAGAGTGCAGCCTTCTGTCCCTACCTACTTGTACGGCCCACCCTAACTGATGGTGTACAACTTGGTGGTGATCCCTAGATTATATACGTGCAGGGGCCAAAAGGGTGCTAAAGTAATACTTAACAGAGTCAGGGAAGCAAAGGTCAAAGCCAGGAGGTCACGCAGGTACACGAGGGAAAAACACAATAGCAAGATCAAAACAAACCGAAGTTAGAAGCCGAGAGGTCACGTCAATTCCAAGGAGGTAACAAGGTCTAGGTCAGAAACAAAGCCGAGGTCCAAACACAATAGCAAGGTAAATAGGAATGCTGGTGAAGGTAGAAAGACCAATCACAGGCAACCCATGGCCAGCGTCACGTGACTCGCATAACACAGCCTAACATAGCCGAGCGCTGATCATCATTATCGGCGCTCAGCTCTCCTGGTGCTTGTTGTCTATGGGACGGAGGACGC
The DNA here is from genome assembly GCF_014858855.1 of Bufo gargarizans. Taxonomy (NCBI): domain Eukaryota; kingdom Metazoa; phylum Chordata; class Amphibia; order Anura; family Bufonidae; genus Bufo; species Bufo gargarizans. Next base: position 182,332,026 of record NC_058082.1, read on the forward strand.
TGGTCAGACTTAGGAGGCATGCGCGACCAGATCCTCGCTGCCCCCTGGTCCTCATGAAGACAAGGACACCGCCTGTGTTCTCGCTCCGCTATACGCATGGAATGCCAGCAGCGCTGCGAACGGAGAGTGTGCCTCCGGCTCCCCGTGTCTGTACCCCCCTTCCACGAGGGGCCACTGGATCCATGATCTCTGGAGTGGGTATCTCCGGGTGAGCCAGATGGGATTTTATCACCAACCTCTCAGCATGCATATTATTATTATTTTTTTTTTTAACAAATCTCTTTTTATTGAGAGAATCAAAATATCAGATCATCACAGATGAGATATAGGCAAGAATAATTTGTACACTAGAAACAAGTCATAAGTGAGTCGACATTTTCCAGAAAACTGGAATATCAGAGTATACAAAGATACAAGTTTCAAAAAGAGCATGGAAATAAAGAAAAAAGAAAAACATAAACTTTAACGGTTCGGTTGATTCTATTAGTAATACTGCAGTTATGTATCTTCATGTGCGCGCCCAGCTCCAGATACCCTCCTTGTCCAAATATACGGAATACATGGGTAATGTACCCTCCCTCAACACCATAACTTTAAATTATTTTGCCCTAAACTCTCTCCAAGGAGCCCACAACTCGAAGAATCTACTATGCGTCCTGTTAGCCCAACTTGCCAATTCCTCCATCAAAAATATTTGGTCAATTTTTGCTTACCAATCTTCCAAGGAGGGAGATGTAGGCCGGAGCCAATTTAGTGGGACTAATAGTCTAGCTGCCTGTACTAATATAGTTGGTAGGTCCGACAAAGCTGGTCGCCAGGTGTGAGAAGGCAGCCATAATAATACTGGTGCCGGGGATAACTTAATTTAACACCTTAGGGACCCGGCTCATTTTCACCTTAAGAACCAGGCCATTTTTTGCAAATCTGACCAGTGTCACTTTATGTGGTGATAACTTTAAAACGCTTTAACTTATCCAGGCCATTCTGAGATTGTTTTTTCGGCACATATTGTACTTCATGACACTGGTAAAATGAAGTGAAAATAAATACATTTTTATTTATAAAAAATACAAAATTTGTAAAAATAGCAAATTTCCAAGTTTCAATTTCTCTACTTCTATAATACATAGTAATACCTCCAAACATATTTATTACTTTACATTCCCCATATGTCTACTTCATGTTTGCCTCATTTTGGGAATTATATTTTAGGGATGTTACAAGGCTTAGAAGTTTGGAAGCAAATCTTGAAATCTTTTCAAAAACCCAATTTTTAGGGACCAGTTCAGGTCTGAAGTCACTTTGTGAGGCTAATATAATAAAAACCACCCAAAAATGACACCATTCTAGAAACTACACACCTCAAGGTATTCAAAACTGTTTTTTCAAACTTTGTTAACCCTTTAGGTGTTCCACAAGAATTAATGGAAAATACAGATACAATTTCAACTTTTTTGGCATATTTTCCATTTTAATATTTTTTTCCAGTTACAAAGCAAGGGTTAACAGCCAAACAAGACTCAATATTTATGGCTCTGATTCAGTAGTTTACAGAAACACCCCATATGTGGCCATAAACCACTGTACGGGCACACGGCAGGGTGCAGAAGGAAAGAAATACCATATGTTTTTGAAAGGCAGATTTTGCTAGACAGTTTCTTTTTTTTTTAAACCATGTCCCATTTGAAGCCCCCCTGATGCACCCCTAGAGTATAAACTCCATAAAAGTGACTCCATCTAAGAAACTACACCCTTCAAGGTATTCAAAACTGATTTTACAAACATTGTTAACCCTTTAGGTGTTCCACAAAAGTTATTGGCAAAAAGAGATGACATTTCAGAATTTCAATTTTTGGGCAAATTTTCCATTTTACAATTTTTTTTTTCCAGTTAAAAAGCAAGGGTTAATAGCCAAACAAAACTCATTATTTATGGCCCTGATTCTGTAGTTTACAGAAACACCACATATGTGGTCGTAAACCACTGTACGGGCACACGGTAGGACACAGAAGGAAAGGAATGCCATATGGTTGTGGAAAGGCAGATTTTTCTAGACAGTTTTTTTTGGACACCATGTCCCATTTGAAGCCCCTTGATGCACCCCTAGAGTAGAAACTCCAAAAAAGTGACCCTATTTTAGAAACTACAGCATAGGGTGGAAGTTTTGTTGGTACTAGTTTAGGGTACATATGATTTTTGGTTGCTCTATATTACACTTTTTGTGAGGCAAGGTAACAAGAAATAGCTTTTTTGGCACCTTTTTTTGTTATTTACAACATTCATCTGACAGGTTAGATCATGTGGTATTTTTATAGAGCAGGTTGTCACGGACGCGGCGATACCTAATATGTATACAATTTTTTTATGCATGTAAGTTTTACACAATGATTTTATTTTTGAAACAAAAAAATATGTTTTAGTGTCTCCATAGTCATAGCGAGCCATAGTTTTTTCAGTTTTTGGGCAATTATCTAAAGTAGGGTCTCATTTTTTGTGGGATGAGATGACAGTTTTATTGGCACTATTTTGGGGTGCATATGACTATTTGATCGCTTGCTATTACACTTTTTGTGACATAAGCTGACAAAAAAATGGCATTTTTTACACCGTTCCTTTTTTTTTTTTTTTTACGGTGTTCATCTGAGGGGTTAGGTCATGTGATATTTTTATAGAGCCGGTCGATACGGATGCAGCGATACCTAATATGTATACTTTTTTAATTTATGTAAGTTTTACACAATTATTTCATTTTTGTAACAAAAAAAATCATGTTTTAGTGTTCCCACAGTCTAAGAGCCATAGTTTTTTCAGTTTTTGGGCGATTATCTTGGGTAGGGTATGATTTTTGCGGGATTAGATGATGGTTTGATTGGCGCTATTTTGGGGTGCATATGACTTTTTGATCGCTTGCTATTACACTTTTTGTAATGTAAGGTGATAAAAAATTGTTTATTTAGCACAGTTTTTATTTTTTATTTTTTACGGTGTTCATCTGAGGGGTTAGCTCATGTGATATTATTATAGAGCTGGTCGATACGGATGCGGCGATACCTAATATGTATACTTTTTTTATTTATGTAAGTTTCACACAATAATATCATTTTTGACACAAAAAAAAAAATCATGTTATAGTGTCCCCATAGTTGTTTTATTTTTTGGGCCATTGTCTCATGTAGGGGATCATTTTTTGAGCGATGAGGTGATGGTTTGATTGGTACTATTTCGGCATACATGCGACTCTTTTGATCACTTTTATTACCTTTTTTGGGAAGTAATGTGGGCAAAATTTAAATTTCCTGATAGTTTTTATTTTTTTATTTTTATGTCGTTCTCCGTGCGGGGAAAGTAACATGACCGTTTTATAGATCAGATCGTTACAGACGCGGTGATACCTAAATATGTGTAGTGTATTTTTTATTTATTTTTTATTCAGTGATAAATGTGTTTTTATTATCTTTATAATTTTTTCACTTTTTTTAAAAAAAAATTGAACCCAGACCCACTTGGTTCTTGAAGATCCAGTGGGTCTGATGTCTGTATAATACACTACAGTACAATATATATTGTACTGTACTATCTTTTACTTACACTGAACAGATCTATGCTTTTAGCATAGATCTGTTCAGCACCATTGACAGCAGGACTCCTGAGAAGGCGTCCTGTTGCCATGGGAACCTTCCCCGTCTGCCACAACTGAGCAGACAGGGAAGGGGAAAGACGGGAGCATCCTCCCTCTGTTACCCCATCCATCTGGGGGCTGCAAAGGCACAGCAGCACCCCGATGGCAGAGGGAGGGAGCTCCCTGACTTAACCCTTTCCATACTTCGGTCCGTACAGACCGCGGTATGGAAAGGGTGAAACGGCTGACATCGCAGTGATGTCAGCCGTTTATACCAGAGTGTCAGCAATGTGCTGACACTCTGGTACCACTGACCACCAATGAAAATTCAGCGGGAGGCGGACGGGGGATCGCAATCCCGCCTGCCGCACCGCCCGCCTCCCGCAACTGCCGCACCGCCCCCCAAAAAACGCCCACAAACCACCCCCCTGCACCCCGCCGTCATAAATGCATTCAGGGGTGCAGGGGGGGTTAAAAAAATTAAACTTTTGCCATTTTTAAGTTTCTGATTCCTGCGGTCAGGGACCGCAGGTATCAGAAACTACATAAAGTGCTGCAAACCGCAGGTCTGAATTGACCTGCGGTTTGCAGCGATTGCCAATATGGGGGGGTCACAGGACCCCCCTCGGCATTGAACCTGGGTGCCTGGCTGTGTGTAACAGCCGGCACTCAGCGCTGTCACCATGTCTGAAGACATGGTGACAGTTTAATGCCAGGACGAGTATTCTCGTCCTGGAGCGCTAAGTACCCTTGCTCCAGGACGAGTATACTCATCCAAGGTCCTGAAGGTGTTAAGATTTACAAATTACATTCACTACCAGCTCCCAAAATGTTTGGATAATCAGGCAGAACCATAAAATATGACCCAAGCTACCCCCCTCCCCCCCCCCACACCAACACATATAATTCATTGAGAGTCCCATTCTGAAAAGCTTAAACGGGTCATTATACCAGCGAGTCATAGTTTTAAATGAATGTTCCTGTATTTTGATGCATTTGGAAAACCCATGGGATCTCTGGTATATCTGAGTTAGTTCATAGGGGGAGAAAGAACGGTCTAAGTCAGACTCCCAAGCCCTAATAAAAGCTGGGGTGCTACAAGGTCTTTTAGTCAATAACCATTTATACAAAAATTAGATGATACGCCTAGGTAGTTTATCATGGGACGCGAGTTGTTCAAACCAAGTAGGGACAGGGGATCTGTCATATCTGGCTATTAAGTCTTGGCAAGCATTCTTAAGCACATTAGGTGCCAATAAATTTTACACTCCCACTAAGTCTGAACAGAGCGAGGTTATATCTCCCTCTGTCTTTATTCTGGTAAAAAGGGATGCCAATGGGGTGTTCTTGAATAGTCCCCAGAATTGTGGAATGGATGGCGTATCAGCTTTTAACAGAAAGAGGATAGCCATAGCTGGTAGATTGTAGGGTGGAGTCGAAAAAGGTTCCATATGGCCCTTGAGTCTTTTAACTGTCAAAAAAAGGCTTGTGGCTAAGCCCATTGGTTTAGCATCAGGTAAATGAAGTCCCCATATCCCCATAGGCCTACTAACTGCTTTTCTGTCAACATTGCAAGCTCAATATCTGCTCCCAGGGGTCTGTAGGCTGGCACACAAAGAAGTAACCATCCCTAGGTGTATGGCTTTATGGTAAGAAGCTTAGTCTGGGAGTCCGAACCCTCCATGTGAACGGGGACTAATTAATCTATCATAAGCCTCTCTGGGTTTCTTACTCCTCCAGAGGAATGCTGTAAACAATTGACGGACATGCCGGAAGAATGAGTGTGGTACACTAATTGGTATCATTTGTAGCAAATAAAGCAATTTTGGAACTATATACGTTTGTAGGACATTATTGCAACCTATGCATAAGACCCATGGGAGCGTTAACGAGTGCAGTTTGGTTTGTATTTTCCTTAAGAGGGACAAATAATTCATGTTATATAGTTATGAGGGGTCGCTTGTGAGTTCCACACCCAAGTATGTAAGGGAAACGTCATTCCATTTAAATGGGTATGTCGTTTTAAGAGTTTTCAATGTGGCAATTGGTAGTGATATTCCCATCGCCACTGATTTAGAGTAATTTATTTTGAAGTTAGATAATTCTCCATGGGTGGAAAAAAGATCTAAAATCATAGGAGAGGCTTGTCTGGGGTTTGTGACTAGTAGCATTAAGTCGTCAGAAAATGCTGCACATTTATGTTCAGTAGGCCCAACCTGCAGACCTCTAATCAATGAGTTATTGCAAAACGCTTGTAGTAACGTTTCCATAACCATTATGAACAGGGACGGGGATAATGGACATCCCTGTCTGGTGCCGTTGGTGATAGGGAACTTGTTTGACAGTGTGCCATTGACTTGTACTCTGGCGCTGGGTGCTCTATAAAGAGACATTATCGCTTGTATGAACTCAGAGGGAACTCCAAACCTGTGAAGGGTACGCTGCATGTATAACCAGTCGACCCAATTGAAAGCCATCTCGGCTTCGGTACCCAACATCACGAGAGGCTGTGATTTAAGTTTTGACCACAGGATGGCGTTAATGAGACAACAAGATTGGAAGTGGCCCTCTCTGCCCATCACAAAGCCAGCCTGTTCTTGGATATTAAAGAGGACAACCTGGAGGCTAGAAGTTTGGCCCAAATCTTTATATCCAAATTTAACAACAAGATCGGCCTATAATTACCACACTCTTTTGTGTCTTTACCTTCTTTATGAATGATTCCGATTGTGGCCTCTAGAGCCTAGCTAGGGAGAGGTATACCCTTCTCGCCAGCACCTGACACCACTTCGTCAAATGGGGCAAAAGGAATGGGAGAAACTGCTTATAATACCCTATCGGTAGACCATCAGGGCCTGGTGCTTTACCCAAAGGCATTCCCTTGATCACTTTTTTACTTCCTCTTCTGAAAAAGGTTCCGTCAAAGTGAGGCAATCATCCCTGCTTAGGCCTGGAAGTTTCAAGGCTGTTAGAAAACTATCTATGCAGTGTACTCTTTCAGCCTCTGACTGTCCCTATGAGGTTGTTCCCGAAGAGGTCCCAAGATTGTATAGCGTTTTGTAAAAAGAGAAAAATTCTGCCGCTATTTCAGAAGTGTTGGAGACATACCCACCTCCTAAGGATTTAATGGAGGAGATTGATTGCACATCTCTTCTCTGTTTGATTTGGTGAGACATAAGTTTGCCTCTCTTCTTTCCATGTAAGTATTGATTAAATTTGGCATACTGATATGCTTTTGTGCACTTAATGTTAAGTAGCTCCTTCAACTGCCTCCTTATGGATTGGAGCTCATCTTGAGCATGGGTAAGTTTCTGAATAGATTCAATGGTCGCTATTTGGCTTAACAGTGAGTTCAGTTTCTTTTGTCTTTCTTTTTTAACTTTAGCACCTAAGGCAATGAGTTCTCCACGGACAAAGGCTTTGTGAGCCTCTCATATAATTGTCTGGGACGTATCATTTACCGTGTTATCGTGGAAATAATGGGAGTATTTGATAGACAAGAAATGTGTGTGTCCGCATCAAGCAAAGTTTCGTTTAGGCGCCACGACCATTCCCTTACGGGGAGGTTGACGAATGAAAGCGTAGTTGTGACGGGGGCATGATCCGAAACTGGGATGGAATCTATTTGTGACTGTCATAACATGCCAATGTGCGAGTTGGAGAGAAAAATATAGTCAAGTCTTTGGAATGATTTATGTACCGAGGAGTAAAACGTGAAATATTTATATAAGGCATGTAAGGCTCTCCATGTGTCTGTCAGTTGTGAGTTTCTCAGTAAACCGTTAATTCCACCTAACGTTTTCTGTGACGCGGTAGACTTGCCTAGGGATGTGTCTAAATTTGGGTAAAGGGAAACGTTAATGTCACCCCCAATAATCCTCATACCTTCGGCAAAGTTCTGGAACTTCAGTAGGGTCTTGCATAACCATTTATGTTGTCTGGTATTGAGTGCATAGAGGCCTGCTATTGAGACCAGAAGGCCCCCTATTTTGCCCTTTACAAATAAGAATCTTCCCTCAGGGTCGTCTTGTATCAGAATAGTTTCCAATGGTTACTCCCCTAGAGGGTGACGAGTAGGTACAGTGAAACCATTTGGGGAATTGCAGTTTCAAAATAAGAGGAATTTTCCCCTTTTTAAGGTGTGTTTCCTGTAAAACACAAATGTCACAAAGTTTTTTCAGGAGGGTATAAATCTGGGACCTCTTCTGTGGTGAATTAAACCCTCTAACATTGAAGGTAGTAATTTTTAGTTCTGCCATTTAATAACGGTAACCAGACCTAGAGCAGATAGCTGACAGTACACCGCATAGACATAGTACATATCAAATAGAGACCCGTCAAGCCAAGTCCAATGCAGGGTGTGCACACAGTGAAGGGACACCTGGGTATCAAATGAGGCGTGTCTGAGGAGGCTTGGATTACTAGACACATATAACTTATAAGGAAACAAGTAAGCTAAGTACATAATAATTGGAGAGTATGCTGAATACACAATAGCGGGAAAATATGCTGAGTACATGAATAAAGAAGCTGAGTACACTAGTAGAAAAGCTGGGTACATATCTTTGAAGAACTAAGCTGAGTACATCTGTGTGCATGGGGGAGCCACGCACACCTGGGCATGCATCTACACTGAATACATAAATAGAAGGGAGAACGCTGAATACATATGATGGGACAGATAGATGAAATATGAAACACCAGGCAAGTATGCTGGCTGCATCCAGGAGAAAAGTAGTGGGAATACACAGTAAGGGCTCTCTATTAAGACAAAGACCGGCAAGCTGGGCATCTGGTTATTATTTCGAAGTCTGGGCACTAACCGAGAAATAGACATGGTAGGTACCTGGCATTGAGCATAGTAAACACTCACCAATGGGGCATCCGGGCTGAGCACACGACCACCATCCGAACCACATTGAAAAAAAAAAATTATAACAGGAACTACATAAAACCGTAAGCATTTGAAAATAAAAGAATACGGCCGAGGTTATACACCAAAGCTGCAAGGCGGGGGGATAACTGTATGACCGGAGTAACATCCTAACCCGAAACTTCCCTCCCCCACTTCATAGGGTTAACTAAAACCTTGCCTGGTACACAAGTCCAGGACCGGTGTTAATAACTGGAATGCACATTTCAAGAGTAATAAAAAAGACATAAACTATGTAAATGGAGATATCTAAATCTCCTGAAGATATGGTATAGAAATAAACAATCTCAGAAGAGACAACAGGGAAGCGTCACTGAAAACAGCTAGCAGGTGGAGAGTTCAGAGTTAATCCTACTGGATAAGAAAATTGGACACAGGAACTCCAGGGGTTAATGTGGGCTCTTCAACCCAGCATCTTTCTGCTGGCAGAGGATCTCTGCCGGGACACTGACGCCCAAGGGTCTGAAGACGGCAATTGAGGCAGGCGAGAGGAAGAGATATCAATCGGCAACCAGGAATCTATTTCCAGCGGAGTGATTTCCAGGATTTTCCATATGGCTCGCAAGTCCTGTGGGGTGATCTAAGCGAACATCTCCTGCCATTCTTAGCAAATGTGATCCCAAAAAGGAATAGCAACTTATACATCACTTTCTGATTTCTCAGGTGATCCGTGAGCAGCCTCAAGATTCTGCGCTTGGCCAATGTAGAGGAGGCTAAGTCTTGATATAGAGATATGGGTGAGTCCTCATAGGATAAAGATGGCTTTTTCCTAGCGGCTTGAAGGATCGCAGCCGTGTCCCTGTAGCTTAAGAGGCCACATATGACATCCCTCGGGGGTCCCGGGGCGTAAAGAGCGATGGATCCTTTCTAAAATAATGGCGGATGCCCTTTCATCTCCCAGCAGGTTTGCAAATAGGGCTAAAGCAGTCCGTTCTAAGTATTTATGTGTCACAGACTCTGGTAGGCTGAGTTCACACAGGCGAGTTTTCCTCGCGGGTGTAATGCGAGCGGTGAACTCCGGACCCATTCATTTTTATGTAGCATGTGCAGATGAGCGGTGATTTTCACGCAATACTTGTGTGTTTTCCACGCGAAGCAGGCCCCATAGAAGTGAATGGGGCTGCGTGAAAATCGCAAGCATCCGCAAGCAAGTGCTGATGCCGTGCAATTTTCACGCATGGTTGCTAAGATGAGAGTCTATTCACTGTATTATTTTCCCTTATAACATGTTTATAAGGGAAAATAATAGCATTCTTTAATACTGTATGCTATTATATTAATACTGTATGCTTATAACCATGTTATAAGGGAAAATAATTTCATCTACACACCACCTGACCCAAACCGAAGTTCGGGTCTGGGTACCACATTCAGTTTTTTATCACGCACGTGCAAAACGCATTGCGCCCGCACGATAAAAACTGAACAACGGAATGCAATCAAAGTCAAAACTGACTGCAATTGTGTACCTACTCAAGCAGGTTTGCTTGACATGCTCGTCTGCAAGAGGCTGTAGTCGCTTGATACAGATATTCTTTCTCCTGCTCCTATTTTCCTGGTCCTCAATCATGAGGAAAGCATTATTTAGGGCAGTAATTTGATCCATTGACATGTCTGATAGAGCTGTGTTGTGAGCTATTACTTGCTCTTGGCGGGACTGCAACAGCTCAACTCAGGATCCCAGGCCCCACATGTCTTGGTGCAAGTCTCTTACCTCCTGTAACAGAGGAGTCAGGGCCTGTGACAGCGACTCTTTGAGGAAGGAATTAGTGATGTGTTCGGCATCATTCTGTGGATTATCCTCCACTGGGGACTCTGCATAGTTGAGCTCCTCATCGGCCTCTCTGTCTGACTCTCGCTCCTTGTGCTTGGGCACCATCTTGGCTAGGCTTGCAGGAGACTGCGTGGATTGCTTGTGTAAAAATGTATCCAGATTAGCTTGGATCTTCTTCCCCTTTGGGGTGTCAGGGGCTTCTCTGGATATTTTCTGCCGACCTTCCCCATTTTAGCTTGTCTGAAAGTGTGCAAATCTGTGAAGTGGGGTTTATGGAGGAGACAGCTCTCACTCATAGCTCCATGCTGCACAGTGGATAGGCTCCGCCCCCCTCAGCATGCAAATTCTTAACAGGCACCCTAGACCTCTCCTCAGGACCAAAACCTCTCCAATGGACTGAAATACTGAAAATAATTCCAGACCCTTCTCACATCAATAATCCTAGAGATCTCAAATTCAGGTTGCCCGGCAACCTCCACTGGGGGCAGAAATTCCTGTGTAGGGGATACAGGGGACACAAACTTCTTCAGTAAAGACTTGTGAAAAACATTGTGAATACGAAGAGTCAGGCAAACGTAACTTAAAAGACACAGGATTAATAATGTTAACAATCTCATAAGTCCCAATAACCTGTGGTGCAAATTTATTGGAGGGTACCTTCAAGGACAAATTCTTGGTGTATAACCATACTTTATCACCTAACCCAAAGTCTACTCCTCGAGAGCGATTTTCCTTCCGCATTGGTTTTATGAACCTCTTGGGCTTTTTTCAGGTTCGACTGAACCTGGGCCCAAACTGTGCATAGTTCTTTAGCTACCAGATCAGCTTCTGGAATTTGTGAGGAAGACGCTGAAAATTAATTAAAACGCTGATGGAAACCAAGATTACAAAAAAAAGCAGACATACCAATAAATTAGTTCACCTGGTTGTTAATGGGGAATTCAGCCAGCGGCAGATGCTTCACCCACAGCTATTGGTTGTCGGAGACATAACACCTCAAGTACTGCTCCAGAGACTGGTTCAAATATTCAGTTTGACCGTTGGTTTCCGGATGAAAGGCCGAAGAAAAAGAAAAAGAGATTTTACATTTGCGATAAAAGGCCCTTCAAAACCTAGAAACAAATTGAACACTAGTGATGGACGAACAACTGCCTGGACGGTTCGCGAACGCGATCACGTGAACAGGATCAAAAGTTTGTGAACCGCAAGTTTGCGGCGGGTCCCATGCATTTTAATGGCAGGTGAACCTGAAATACCAGATGTATTATTTGAATTTGAGATCTCCATTCATAAAAAATTTTTCAATGTAAAATATCGGCAATATAATTTTCGCGTATGCGCATGCTTAAATGCACTATACAGTACCCAAATGCACTATAAATAAAGTATATTGGTATATAACACCCGGCGACTGGTATATCACACCAGTAATAATAATTTGTTCCAATAACGCTTGTCCCTCTATATACCTGCAGTATCGCAGCAGAACTGCACACAACTTCCATACAATCCAAATGCACTATAATATACTTTCTAACATAGAAAGTATATTATAAATTGTACAAGGAAGGCAATCCATTAGAATATACATAAAGATAAAACGTAACCTATATTATTGTTACTATGAGGGTGCATTAACACGTCCGTAACACGAACACCGGCAATATGCATTCCACAATTTGCGGACCGCGCATCGCCAGCACTATAATAGAAAATGCTTAATCTTGACTGAAATTGTGGACAAGAATAGGACATGTTCTATTTGTTTGCAGGAAACAGAAGCACGGAAGCGGAAGTGCGGATCCACAAATGCGGATGAGGACAGCACATTCCAGCCCCATTGAAAATGAATGGGTCTGCACCTGTTCCGCAAAATTACGAAATGGATGTAGATCCATTTTGCGGACGTGTGAATGGAAAAGATATCCCTCAAAATAAAAATAAATGTAATTATTATAGTTAAGCAAAAATCATAGATGTGGTAGGCAATAACAAGTGTTCGGCGGCACTAAATCAGGTGCTCGGCGGCACCAAATCAGAAACTATATGTCAAACCACAATCCGGGGGGTTGCAGTGCACATCCATGAATCCAGGAGGGAAAGCAAAAAACATCTATCCCTGGGCTAGATGATGATGTGGTATTGAAGGACAGGGTGGGCAAAGAACTGTCCTTGATATTGCCCTACAAGGTGTGCCATTCTGGCCCTGACAGCCTAACCACAGACCACCCGCCCTGATAAGAGCGACCCCGTCAGGAACCTTATCCTATATAAAAATGTCCCTAGTAAGCCCCTAGCCCCTAGGCCCCTGACTTCCAGGTGATCACTATATAGATCTATGTGTTTTTGACTCATTATAAAGGTATATTATAAGTATATTGCACCCCTCTGTGTATCACACCTATAAAAGTCCTTAAAAAGGTTTTTGTGGCCCTATTAGCTAGCGTTTGCTGTCCCTAACAGCCTGTCCCTGCTCCACACAGCAACCTCTCCCTACACTGGAGAAACACTGAATGTAAAATGGAGGCCAGATCAGGTTTATTTATAAGGTAGGGGGTATGTTCATGTGCTGAAATGTCTCAATTGGCTGTCCTGTACCACCTGATGGATGTGTCATGGGTCAAAGTTCTTCACAATGCAAAAGAATATATTTGCATGAATGCACGAGTTAGTCTGTCAATGATTGTCAAAAAATCTGCAATTACTTTATAATAACAGCTTTCATTGATGTTCCCTGTCCCTTTCCACTGGTCCCTTAAAAGACAATTGCTATGGCTTGTCTGTTGTCTGTTTAGTATAACACTGCATGCAACTGGTAGAGGAGCCATCTTGAGAAGATCCTCATATTGTAGAGGTTAAAACAGCGGTAACTAAGGGAAGAACTCAAGGAAAACAGTGGTATGTGAAGGAGCTAAAGATTGCTTTATACAGAATGCTGTAGTAACAGTAACATATGCTAAAACTTTTTTTATGAAAGCATAACAGTTACACTTTAAAGCTTATGGCTTACTTACCAAATTATAATGGTTACTTGATTTTTTGATTAACTGTTTTTCTGACTTTTCTGCCCTTCAAAATGCATTGGTTTTATACATGTTCCTTATTGTATATACTGTGCTTATTGTGTACAATTAAATTTGACTGTTGATTGTCTTCAACTATTGTAAATAATAAGCATAATTAAACAGTAAGAACACTCCTTAATTAAGTTGAATATACAGAGGAAGATTGTAAAAGTTGGAAAACCTTTGAGAATAATAATTGATGATGTATGAATGAAAGATGTGCATTAAATAAGCACATTTTAAGTAGCAAGCTTTATTGCAATTCCTGAATGGTAATCATATGGAAATACCATTTTTTATATGTAGACAGCAACACAATATATAGTTATACAAACACTTGACTGGGTTCTGCAACACAGAAGAGCTTTTCATCATGTAGAAATTATCTTGATATATAGCCTATTCAGTATAATATAGCAAGTCCAAAATGGCAAGTTTACTGGTCCAATAAACTTATCAGTTCATGACCCAATTTTCACTTTATTGCTCAATTAAAATAGTGAAGGTAATATAACCTGACATTGGCAGACTCAGACTGGTAATTTAATTTATGCTTTTTGTTTGCTAGGCCCCTGCAATCTGTGCTTGTATTCACACTTGATCTTTTCTTTTTGTTATAATTAGAGTTAAGCGGACACCTGGATGTTCGGCCAAACTTTGGAAAAAAGTTTGAATTCGGGACCCAAACTTGACACGAACCCCGTTGAAGTCAATGGGTACCCGAACTTTTGAGCATTAAATTGGCTGTAAAAATGACATAGAAAGGGTTACAGGGCTGCAAATGGCATAAAAATGTGGGAAATTACTTAAAATAACATAAAATACGTTAAAATAAAAAATAATAATCTTGATCTAGGAGGACGAGGTCCATATGGAGTAGGAGGTTGAGGAGGCGGTGGATGTGCGGTGTAGGTGGAAGTAGCGGTGGAGGAGGCAGAGGTAGCCTACACTGCTTTATGTTTTAAATTTTATTTTTATTTTTTTAACCACCTCAGCTCCCCTAGCTTAAACACCTTTAATGACCAGACCACTTTTTACAATTCTGCACTACACTACTTTCACGGTTTATTGCTCTGTCATGCAGCTTACCACCAAAATTAATTTTACCTCCTTTTCTTCTCACTAATAGAGCTTTCATTTGGTGGTATTTCATTGCTGCTGACATTTTTACTTTTTTGTGATTAATCAAAATTTACCAAAATTTTAGCAAAAAAATGACATTTTTCACTCAGTTGTAAAATTTTTCAAACAAACTATATTTCTATAAAAAAATTCTCTAAATTTATTGTTCTACATGTCTTTGATAAAAAAAATGTTTGGGTAAAAAAAAATGGTTTGGGTAAAAGTTATAGCATTTACAAACTATGGTACAAAAATGTGAATTTCCGCTTCTTGAAGCAGTTCTGACTTTCTGAGCACCTGTCATGTTTCCTGAGGTTCTACAATGCCCAGACAGTAGAAAAACCTCACAAATGACCCCAATTTCGAAAGTAGACACCCTAAGATATTCGCTGATGGGCATAGTGAGTTCATAGAACTTTTTATTTTTTGTCACAAGTTAGCAGAAAATTATGATTTTTTTTTTTCTTAGGAAGTCTCATATTCCACTAACTTGTGACAAAAAACTTCCATGAACTCACTATGCCCATCACAAAATACCTTGCGGTGTCTTCTTTCCAAAATGGGGTCACTTGTGGGGTAGTTATACTACCCTGGCATTTTAGGGGCCCTAATGCGTGAGAAGTAGTTTGAAATCAAAATGTGTAAAAAATGCCCTGTGAAATCCTAAAGGTGCTCTTTGGAATGTGGTCCCCTATGCCCACCTAGGCTGCAAAAAAGTGTCACACATGTGGTATCGCTGTACTCAGGAGAAGTCGGGCAATGTTTTTTGGGGTGTCTTTTTACACATGCCCATGCTGGGTGAGATAAATATCTCTGTCAAATGACAACTTTGTATAAAAAATTTGGAAAAGTTGTCTTTTAGAGAGATATTTCTCTCACCCAGAATGGGTATATGTAAAAAGACACCCCAAAACACATTGCCCAACTTCTCCTGAGTACGGTGATACCACATGTGTGACACTTTTTTGCAGCCTAGGTGGGCAAAGGGGCCCATATTCCAAAGAGCACCTTTAGGATTTCATAGGGAAGTTTTTACGCATTTTGATTTCAAACTACTTCTCACGCATTAGGGCCCCTAAAATGCCAGGGCAGTATAACTACCACACAAGTGACCCCATTTTGGAAAGAAGACACCCCAAGGTATTTCGTGATGGGCATAGTTAGTTCATGGAAGTTTTTATTTTTTGTCACAAGTTAGTGGAATATGAGACTTTGTAAGAAAAAAAATATATATAATAATTTTCTGCTAACATGCGCCAGGCAAGGGATGTGCGTCAAAACGGCTAGTCCCAGAGCTACTATGAAATTTCGCCAATTTTCATACCACCAGGCCGCATATGAGGCAGTGAGCGGGAAGGCCGAAATTACTCTGCAGCACTGACAGGCGAGCAGTGGCAGGGTGAGAACGCCGAAAGCGCGCACAGATGGCCCACACTTTATGCAGCATCTCTGATATATCGGGGTAATTTTTAATGAATATTTGCACCACCAAATTGAGCACATGCGCCAGGCAAGGGATGTGCGTCAAAACGGCTAGTCCCAGAGCTGCTACGAAATTTTGCCAATTATCACACACCACCAGGCCGGGCTTGAGGCTGACTGGCACAAACCACTCATCAGTCTGTTGTTCAAGGCCCGTCCACAGCTCCTGCACGGTGTGGGGTTTGTCCCCCAAACACATATGTTTTAAAACTGCCTCCCTGACCGTGCTTACTGGTCCACGTATCCGTAGTCAGGTGCACCTTGCCACTGATGGCGTTGTGCAGTGCACACCTGATTTTGTCCCCTACTTGGTTGTGAAGGGAAGGGATGGCTCGCCTTAAAAAGTAGTGGCAGTTGGCCACGATGTACTGTGGGACAGTCACTGCCATAAGGCCTTTAAAACAATCCGTACCCCCCCCCCCCCCAGACTGAATGACAGCATTTCAAAGTCCAGTAATTTAGAAATGCTGGCATTCAGGGCTAGGGATCGCGGGTGGGTAGGGGGGTACTTCCTCTTCCTCTCCAGCATTTGGGAGATGGAGAGCTGAAAGCTTCCATGGGACATTGTGGAGATGCTTGGTGACCCAGGTGTTGGTGTTGCTGGCAGATCCTCTGTTTGTGGGGTGGTAGGTGGCACTGTCACTCCAGAGGTGGATGCAGAGGCAGACAGGTGAGGGGGGTGAGGGGGGTGAGGTGAAAGACTGATAGACATTGTCTGCAAGTGCCAACTTTGGTCTTTCAGCAGGAGACTGGGTGGGAAATATGAAGGAACTGGATCCACTGTCAGCAACCCAATATATTGCCTATACTTGTTCAGGCCTCACCATTAGTAGAGCTGCATTAGGCCCGACCAAATACCGCTGCAGGTTTTGTCACCTACTCGCACCTGAGGAGGGGGTTTAACTTTTGTGTGTAGCTGGCACATCCTCTCCCTGCAACAGGAGCTCCACCAGCAGCACCACGACCTGGGCCATTTCCCTTATTTGACTCTCTCCTCATATTTTTCAAATTTAGAATCTTGCCCTAAATGGGTGTTTAATCAATAGTAGAATAGAACGACAGTATGGTTAAGGGTGAATCTCACAGGGCCTAAGCCAGTGTAGGCCTGAAGTTAATATTTCTTTGCACAAAATGGCTGTATTTCAAATGGCTGTATTTCAAATCTCTGAATCAAACCCCTGTATGTAGAGGGAGTATCTCACACGGTCTGAACCAGTATAGGACTGAAGTAAATATTTCTTTGCACAAAATGGCTGTATTTCAAATGGCTGTATTTCAAATCCCTGAATCAAACCCCTTCATGTAGACGGGGTATCTCACACGGTCTGAACCAGTGTAGGCCTGAAGTAAATATTTCTTTGCCCAAAATGGCTGTATTTTAAATGGCTGTATTTCAAATCCCTGAATCAAGCCCCTGTATGTAGAGGGAGCATCTCACACGGTCTGAACCAGTGTAGGCCTGAAGTAAATATTTCCTTGCCCAAAATGGCTGCATTTCAAATCCCCGAATCAAACCCCTGTATGTAGAGGGGGTATCTCACACAGTCTGAACCAGTGTATACCTGAAGTAAATATTGTTTTCAAATGCCTGATTCAAACTCCTGCATGTAGAGGGGGAATCTTAAACGGTCTGAACCAGTGTAGGCCTGAACTAAATATTTCTTTGCACAAAATGGCTGTATTTCAAATCCCTGAATCAAAACCCTGTATGTAGAGGGGGTATCTCACACGATCTGAACCAGCGTAGGCCTGAAGCAATTATTTCTTTGCCCAAAATGGCTGTATTTAAAATGCCTGATTCAAACCCCTGCATGTAGAGGGGGTATCTAACACGGTCTGAACCAGAGTAGGCCTGAAGTAAATATTTATTTGCACAAAATGGCTGTATTTCAAATGGCTGTATTTCAAATCCCTGAATCAAACCCCTGTATGTACAGTCGTGGCCAAAAGTTTTGAGAATTACATAAATATTGGAAATTGGAAAAGTTGCTGCTTAAGTTTTTATAATAGCAATTTGCATATACTCCAGAATGTTATGAAGAGTGATCAGATAAATTGCATAGTCCTTCTTTGCCATGAAAATTAACTTAATCCCAACAATGCATTTATCCCATTGCATTTCATTGCTGTCATTAAAGAACCCGCTGAGATCATTTCAGTAATCGTCTTGTTAACTCAGGTAAGAATGTTGACGAGCACAAGGCTGGAGATCATTATGTTAGGCTGAATAGGTTAAAATGGCAGACTTGACCTGTTAAAAGGATGGGTATATGTAAAATGACACCCCAAAACACATTCCCCAACTCCTCCTGAGTACAGTGATACCACATGTGTGACACTTTTTTGCAGCCAAGGTGGGCAAAGGGGCACACATTCCAAAGAGCACCTTTAGGATTTCACAGGCCATTTTTTTTTACACATTTTGATTGCAAACTACTTCTCACGCACATGGGCCCCTAAAATGCCAAGGCAGTATAACAACCCCACAAGTGACCCCATTTTGGAAAGAAGACATCCCAAGGTATTCCGTGAGGGGCATGGCGCATTCCTAGAATTTTTAATTTTTTTCACAAGTTAGTGGAATATGAGACTTTGTAAGAAAAAAATAAATAAAAAAAATCATCAACTCACCATGCCCCTCACGGAATACCTTGGGGTGTCTTCTTTCCAAAATGGGGTCACTTTTGGTGTAGTTAAACTGCCCTGGCATTCTAGGGGCCCTAATATGTGGTAAGTAGTTTGAAATCAAAATGTGTAAAAAATGACTTGTGAAATCCGAAAGGTGCTTTTTGGAATGTGGGCCCCTTTGCCCACCTAGGCGGCAAAAAAGTGTCACACATGTGGTATCGCCGTACTCAGGAGAAGTTGGGGAATGTGTTTTGGGGTGTCATTTTACATATACCCATGCTGGGTGAGGGAAATATCTTGGCAAAAGACAACTTTTCCCATTTTTTTATACAAAGTTGGCACTTGACCGAGATATTTCTCTCACCCAGCATTGGTATATGTAAAATGACACCCCAAAACACATTCCCCAACTTCTCCTGAGTACGGCGATACCACATGTGTGACACTTTTTTGCAGCCTAGATGCGCGAAGCGGCCCAAATTCCTTTTAGGAGGGCATTTTTAGACATTTGGATCCCAGACTTCTTCTCACGCTTTAGGGCCCCTAAAAAGCCAGGGCAGTATAAATACCCCACATGTGACCCCATTTTGGAAAGAAGACACCCCAAGGTATTCAATGAGGGGCATGGCGAGTTCATTGAAATTCTTTTTTTTGGCACAAGTTAGCGGAAATTGATATTTTTTTTTTTCACAAAGTCTCCCTTTCCGCTAACTTGGGACAAAAATTTAAATCTTTCATGGGCTCAATATGCCCCTCACGGAATACCTTGGGGTGTCTTCTTTTCGAAATGGGGTCACATGTGGGGTATTTATACTGCCCTGGCATTTTAGGGGCCCTAAAGCGTGAGAAGAAGTCTGGAATATAAATGTCTAAAAAATTTTACGCATTTGGATTCCGTGAGGGGTATGGTGAGTTCATGTGAGATTTTATTTTTTGACACAAGTTAGTGGAATATGAGACTTTGTAAGAAAAAAAAATACCGCTAACTTGGGCCAAAAAAATGTCTGAATGGAGCCTTACAGGGGGGTGATCAATGACAGGGGGGTGATCAGGGAGTCTATATGGAGTGATCACTCCCCTGTCATTGATCACCCCCCTGTAAGGCTCCATTCAGACGTCTGTATGTGTTTTGCGGATCCGATCCATGTATTTGTGGATCCGTAAAAATCATATGGACGTCTGAATCGAGCCTTACAGGGGGGTGATCAATGACAGGGGGGTGATCAATGACAGGGGGGTGATCAGGGAGTCTATATGGGTGATCACCCCCCTGTAAGGCTCCATTCAGACGTCCGTATGTGTTTTGCGGATCCGATCCATGTATCCGTGGATCCGTAAAAATCATACGGACGTCTGAATGGAGCCTTACAGGGGGGTGATCAATGACAGAGGGGTGATCAATGACAGGTGAGTGATCAGGGAGTCTATATGGGTGATCACCCCCTGTCATTGATCACCCCCCTGTAAGGCTCCATTCAGACGTCCGTATGTGTTTTGCGGATCCGATCCATGTATCTGTGGATCCGTAAAAATCATACGGACGTCTGAATGGAGCCTTACAGGGGGGTGATCAATGACAGGGGGGTGATCAATGATAGGGGGGTTGATCAGGGAGTCTATATGGGTGATCACCTCCCTGAAATTGATCACCCCCTGTAAGGCTCCATTCAGACGTCCGTATGTGTTTTGCGGATCCGATCCATGTATCCGTGGATCCGTAAAAATCATACGGACGTCTGAATGGAGCCTTACATGGGGGTGATCAATGACAGGGGGGGTGATCAATGATAGGGGGGTTGATCAGGGAGTCTATATGGGTGATCACCCCCCTGTAAGGCTCCATTCTGACGTCCGTATGTGTTTTGCGGATCCGATCCATGTATCCGTGGATCCGTAAAAATCATACGGACATCTGAATGGAGCCTTACAGGGGGATGATCAAGGACAGGGGGGTGATCAATGACAGGGGGGTGATCAGGGAGTCTATATGGGTGATTACCCCCCTGTCATTGATCACCCCCCTGTAAGGCTCCATTAAGACGTCCGTATGTGTTTTGCGGGTCCGATCCATGTATCCGTGGATCCGTAAAAATCATACGGACATCTGAATGGAGCCTTACAGGGGGGTGATCAATGACAGGGGGGGTGATCAGGGAGTCTATATGGGGTGATCATGGGTGATCAGGGGTTCATAAGGGGTTAATAAGTGACGGGGGATGTAGTGTAGTGTAGTGGTGTTTGGTGGTACTTTACTGAGCTACCTGTGTCCTCTGGTGGTCGATCCAAGCAAAAGGGACCACCAGAGGACCAGGTAGCAGGTATATTAGACGCTGTTATCAAAACAGCGTCTAATATACCTGTTAGGGGTTAAAAAAATCGCATCTCCAGCCTGCCAGCGAACGATCGCCGCTGGCAGGCTGGAGATCCTGTCTCTTACCTTCCGTTCCTGTGAACGCGCGCGCCTGTGTGCGCGCGTTCACAGGAAATCTCGCCTCTCGTGAGAGGACGCACGGATGCGTCCAGGAGGAATAAATCAACCGCCTCCCGGACGCATCCGGGCGTACAGCGGTCGGGAGGAGGTTAAAAAGCACCAAGAAAGCGCTGTACACTGAACCCAAACTTTTACGGAAATGTTCGGGTTCAGGTCCGGGGTCCAAAAATCCTAAAGTTCCCTCAACCCTAGTTATAATAACTAAAGTATGCTATAGTGTCAATAACATAATTTCTATGCAAGAACTGAGATTAGTCCTAGTACTTGTAATATTTTACAAAAAAACTAAGTTGTTAATTGCTCCAGGTAGGAAATAATTTTCCGCTTAATGATGAATATAATATTTTCCCTTCAATTTTATGTTATGCCAAAATCATGCAGTAGTGAATTTCTATAAAACCTTCAGTTAATGAAAATGAGTAAAATGAACGAAGATGTATGCCTTTCATTTAGGCCTCCTGCACACGACCGTTGTGTGCACCCGTGGCCGTTGTCCTGTTTAACGTGTTTTTCTGCGTTCCCATTGACTTTCAATGGGTCCGTGGAAAAATCGGAAACTGCACCGTTTGGCAGCCACATCCGTGATCCGTGTTTTCTGGGCGTGAAAAAAATATGACCTGTCCTATTTTTTCCACGGCCAACGGTTCACGGACCCATACAAGTAAATGGGTCCATGAAAAATCACGGATGCACACAAGATTATCATCTGCGTCCGTGATCCGTGTCCGATTTTTCCTATCATTTCAATGGCAAACTTGACTTAGATTTTTTTTTTCATTTTTTATGTCCGTGGATCCTCCAAAAATCATGGAAGATCAACGGAAGAAAAAACGGGCACGGATCACGGTACAACGGAACCACGTTTTGCGGGACGTTAAAAAATACTGTCATGTGCAGGAGGCCTTAGAGTCAGAAATGAATAAAACACCTCTTCTACTTAAAGGTTCAATAATATGAAATGAGTTAAAAAAAAGTACAGTACATAGTTGTAATTGTAACATTTTTAAGGCTTACTAAGGCTATGATTTTTTTAATTTCATTTTACTCATTTTAGGATATTTTATTTTCAATTGGCCTTTATTAAAAAAAAAAATATTGTATGCTCAGCTTGTACATTGATGTACATAACAGTACATTTCTACAACAGATAAAGCATAGAAAGACAAATATATTTAGACATGCAAACAATACAGCCATTTCAAGGACTTCCAGGGAAAGAGTTAGGCCTCTTTCATACGAGCGTGACGGATTAGGTCCGGATGCGTACAGGGTGCGTTCAGTGAAACTCGCAGTCAGTTTTGTCTGTGATTGCGTTCAGATGTTCAGTTTTTTCTGCACGGGTGCAATGCATTTCGATGCGTTTTTCACGCGCTTGATAAAAAACTAAAGGTTTACAAACAACATCTCTTAGCTACCATCAGTGAAAAACGCATCGCACCCGCACTTGCTTGCGGATGCAATGCGTTTTTCACGCAGCCCCATTTAATTCTATGGGGCCAGGGCTGCGTGATAAATGCAGAATATAGAACATGCTGCAATTTTTACGCAACGCAGAACTGATGCGTGAAAAACAACGCTCATGTACACAGACCCATTGAAATGAATGGGTCAGGATTCAGTGTGGGTGCTATGTGCTGACGTCACGCATTGCACCCGCGCTGAAAACTCGCTTGTGTGAAAGGGGCCTTAGGGATTCACTTAGATTGATTTAATTAATTGATAGAGAGAGAGGTTTTAGCTAGGGAAAGGGCAAGGGTCAGTTTAGATAGTATTGTACTGTGTGTTACTTTACTGCAGCTAGACGGTCATATTTGCTTGCATTGCATATTATTATTTAAAGCTACAGTATTCATATTAAAAAAATCATATTAATTTTAACAATTTTATTATTAACAAGCTTAATCATCTTAGTTGCACTGGATGCTGTCCAATAGATTTTTTATTTATTTTTTAAAGCTGTTAAAAAGGTTCTTCAATTATGAGTATCAAACCTGACCTGATATATTTTTGCAGCATCACAGTTAGAGAATATTTTTGCAACAGACTTTGTCCAATTGTGCATAAATCTGGCGCAGCACCCCATCACTCTCCTTCATGGTCAAATAGCCCTTACACAGCCTGGAGGTATGTTTGGGGTCATTGTCCTGTTGAAAAATAAATGATGGTCCAACTAAATGCAAACCGGATGGAATAGCATGCTGCTGCAAGATGCTATGGTAGCCATGCTGGTTCAGTATGCCTTCAATTTTGAATAAATCCCCAACAGTGTCACCAGAAAAGCACCCCCACACCATCACACCTCCTCCTCCATGCTTCACGGTGGGAACCAGGCATGTAGAGTCCATCCATTCACCTTTTCTGCATCGCACAAACACGCGGTGGTTGGAACCAAAGATCTCAAATTTGGACTCATCAGACCAAAGCACATATTTCCACTGGTCTAATGTCCATTCTTTGTGTTCTTTAGCCCAAACAAGTCTCTTCTGCTTGTTGCCTGTCCTTAGCAGTGGTTTCCTAGCAGATATTCTACCATGAAGACCTGATTCACACAGTCTCCTCTTAACAGTTGTTCTAGAGATGTGTCTGCTGCTAGAACTCTGTGTGGCATTGACCTGGTCTCAAATCTGAGCTGCTGTTAACCTGCGATTTCTGAGGCTGGTGACTCGGATGAACTTATCCTCTGCAGCAGGTGTGACTCTTGGTCTTTCTTTCCTGGGGCGGTCCGCATGTGAGCCAGTTTCTTTGTAGAGCTTGATGGTTTTTGTGACTGCACTCGGGGACACTTTCAAAGTTTTCCTAATTTTTCGGACTGACTGACCTTCATTTCTTAAAGTAATTATGGCCACTCGTTTTTCTTTACTTAGCTGCTTTTTTCTTGCCATAATACAAATTCTAATAGTCTATTCAGTAGGATTATCAGCTGTGTATCCACCTGACTTCTCCACAACGCAATTGATGGTCCCAACCCCATTTATAAGGCAAGAAATCCTACTTATTAAACCTGACAGGGCACACCTGTGAAGTGAAAACCATTTCAGGTGACGGACTACCTCTTGAAGCTCATCAAGAGAATGCCAAGAGTGTGCAAAGCAGTAATCAAAGCAAAAGGTGGCTAATTTGAAGAACCTAGAATATGACATATTTTCAGTTGTTTCACACTTTTTTGTTATGTATATAATTCCACATGTGTTAATTCATAGTTTTGATGCCTTTAGTGTGAATCTACAATTTTCATAGTCATGAAAATAAAGAAAACTCTTTCAATGAGAAGGTGTGTGCAAACTTTTGGTCTGTACTGTATATATATATATATTTGTGTTAAGCGCTTACAATAGTACAGTGAGGAACCCTAGGAAACAGGGAAATAAGCGCAGTCGGTTGTGGTGTGCCGAAACCGACGATGAGGTAGGCCTGAGAAAGAAGAGGGCCTACCCAAGGAAAAGATATGGAAGGTATGAGTGTGAATAAGTGGAGTGGTGGGAGGGTCAAGCAGTTCAGACCTCAGACGGTACAGGAGCCAGGTAAGGGGAGTGCCTTAAATTGGCTGGAGGCGGAACTCAGCCCCTCCCACAAATCCAGGCAAATTGCCGTAATACTTGTGTTAGGCACTTACAATAGTACAGTGAGGAACCCTAGGAAACAGGGAAATAAGCTCAGTCGGTTGTGGTGTGCTGAACCGAGGATGAGGTAGGCCTGAGAAAGAAGAGGGCAAAAATTTAAGTGAACAAGTTTATTTGCAGACAATCAATACACGCATTTCTCAACCAGACTGGGTTGGGAATGTATCGCGAGTAAGCGGATGATTTCCAGTGCCCCAATGTTTTGATGACATGAGTTGGGATGTTGGCACTGGAGGCTGTAGATGCGGCTCCTATACAAAAGGAGTGCCCTGAGTAGTTGACTGCGTTGAGGCCTAGTTGTGTGAGGGATGACCTGACATGAGTCATGAAGGTGGTGAGTACAGAACCATGCAGTTGTAGTAACGGTTGTGAGGGTAGAAAATTATGACGCTGCGTGTAGGCATCAAGAACCCTGACTGGACACCATCTGTTGTGTGTGGGGTAGTACAGAATGTTGATGGGTATGTGCTGACTGTTCTTGGAGTGAGGTAAGGTCAGGATGTAATGATCCATGTGTTTCGCCAAGTGGGAGAAAATAAGAAAAGGCCTAGTTTGGGTCGTAGAGGTTGTAGTGGCAATAGGAATCAGTAGAAAGCCAAGTATATCGCTGTTTTGATGATAGAGTTTGTATCTGTGTCAAAAGGCTTTGCGCCTAGTAGGTTGGATAACGCCTTGAAGATATGATTGTCTATGGGTAGCCTCTGGGCTGTGCGTGCGGGTTCCGCCTTCTGAATACCTCTGAGTATGGTTTTTATTTGGTGAGAGGCCATGAAACTGATGTCATTAGGGTGTAAGATTAGCATATAGGTGTTGAATGCCAGTGAGATAGAGTTTGATGGTGTTGTATGACATTTTGAGTTTAAGGTGGTAGAAAGAAGCAAACCCCAGAAGAGAAGTCATGACAAAAGGGTGCGTGATGTTATGTTACAGAAGGAATCTTTTAAATAGTGTGAAAGCTCTGTTGTATGTTCTATGTGTATTGTCTGACAGTGCTAATTGGGACAAAGTCCTGCTATGCTGCATGATGGTTTCTAGTCCAGTATGAGCTGTTGAAAAGTGGAGTGATGGTGGCTGTGGGCGTCGCTGACGGGATTGTCAGCAGCTGTGTTACACACCCCTGGGACATGGAAGCAATGTAAGGAAAAATTATTGCAAGCTGCCAACCAAGTGAGTATCCGCAGGAACCTCATGATTGTGAGGGATTTGGAACGACCTTTGTTGATTTGACAGGTCGCCTGGTTGTCTGAATAGAAATGGACTGGCATGTTTGCCCATAAATGACCCCACGCTACGGCAGCCGCCATGATGGGATAGATCTCAAAGAGAGCTGAGGTAGTGGAAAACCCTTCAAGATCCTGGACTGCAGAAGGCCAGCTGCACCAAAACCAATTGTTCCCAAAAATGGCTGCGAAGCCTGTGGTAGATGACACATCTGACCAAATAGAGGGGGATGAGTCTGTTAGCTGAGGGAGGAACATGCTCTTACCATTCCAGGTGGATAAAAATCTCTTCCACATGTTTAGATCTGCCATAGCGTGGGCATCCAGGGACAACCTGTGCGTGTCATGTAGAAAAAGTGGGAAGAGGTGCAAAAGTCGTGATATGAATGAGCGACCCTGAGGTATGATACGCATGGCAAAATTCAGGGAGCCCAGCAGGGACTGTAGTTCTTTGCGGTTGCAGGTGCCGAGTCGAAGGCCGTTGTCAATGTAATCGAGAATGTTCTGAATTTTGTTGCGTGGCAAACTGGCTTGAATTGTGGCTGAATCTAATTGGATACCCAAAAAGGTGATGACCATGTCTGGCCCCTCTGTTTTCTTGGGGGGATGGGTACGCCTAGTTCCTTAAACAGCTTGATGGTGGCTCTGAGACCGGAGGGGGGGGAAGTGTTCTCTTCTACCAGAAGAAAATCATCAAGGTAATGTAATACCGTAGGGCACCTTGCTATGTTTAAAAGCAACCAGCATAATGCTTCAGCAAATGTGTCGAAAATGGCCGGGCTACTCTTGGATCCAAAGGTTAACCGGGAGTAAAAATAGTAGTCCCCGGACCACTTGATGCCATGAAGGTGCCACAGTGTAGGGTGTATCGGTAGTAATTTGAAGGCGTTGGTGATGTCGGTCTTACTGAGCCAAGCTCCAACCCCTGCTTGTATGATGGCGGTAATGGCGTGGTCTATGGTGGTGTATTGCAGGGAGAACTCCTCAGAGGGAATGAGGGAGTTGAGACTGGGGTTGGCCGAAGAGTGGGGTGCTGACAAGTCGATGATGAGTCTTTGTTTCTGAGAAGACTTCCCTGTGACGATACCAATGGGGTTGGTGCGCCATGCGGGGAGTTTTCAAAGGCCCTAAAACAAAGCCCTCAATTACTTCTTGGGCTATGAGGGCGTCGACCGCAGTGGGGTTGTGTTGGGCGGATGAAAGATTGGGACATTCTAGGGTGCCGGTTGGTATGTGCAGAATACCCGTATGGAAGCCTTCTGTCAACCCCGAGATGAGAAAATCTGCGAGATGTCTAGATGGGTGCTGGGACATGAATGCAGTGAAAATTGGCATATTGATGGTCGTTAGATAAGGCTTTGAATGCATTTTATTCAGACACATGGTCTTGGCATGTGCCTTGAAACATTTTGTACATATATACAATAGTCTACACCCGCTGTAGTTGCAGGACCCCACATTTAAATTGTTGCATATCTGGGATTTGCCCAGAAACTTGATTGGGTGTCCCAGTTTGTCCCGAGCTGACTTGTCCGGAACCCCAGAGGGACCGGCTCCTTGCGTGAGGGCATGTCTGTCCGCCGTGTTAGGACAGAAATTTATGGTGTGGGCTGTGGAGGAGCAGTATGCACAGGCCGGTGTTCTTAGACCCGCAAAGTGTCTGCAAAAAATGACAGTATCGATCCTGGCCCAGTTGGAGCGGCCTCCGTACTGGGAGAAGGCCCCAGACACTTTCGCAGAAAAAGACCTATGATAATCATAAAAGGCTGAGCCCCCATATTTGTTGCCCAGGTCTACCAGCTTGTGCATATAGAGATCAAACTCCTCCCTTCTGTTGGGGTAGACCGCACAGATGACATCCCTGTAGATGCCAAAGGCCAGAACAAATTCGGGGATAGTCAGTTTCCTGTTTAGGCGGGCATCCCTAGACTTGACCACCACCGAAACATCGTCGTATGCGTACGTCTTCTTTTCGACAACATCCAGGGAGGCAATCAGCAGGGAAGCCAGGTTGACATTCTTACCTTCCAGGATATCTCTTTTGATGTGCTCGGGTATCATATGCACCGGGCTAACTTCCTGGTCATCCAGGTTGATGGTTGGCGCGATCACTGGCAAGCCGGGTGGTGCCTGTGACACTGCCGGTGGACGCCCTGCCAAGGAGAGGGTCGTGGTGACTGACTCCAGTCTCTCCAGCCTGGAGTTGAGCTTACTCATGGATGCCATGAGAGAGGATAGCATGGCATGTACATCCCCTGCAATGGACTGGCTAGGTCCTTCCCCGGCATTCAAGTTATTTGTGGATGCGCGTAGTAGCCTGAAAAGCTACGCTTTCCTTGCCGTAGCGGGGTAGGGGATTTGCCGTCTCCTCAACTCCGTTGTTATGCGCGGGATCGGCCAGGATCTGATTGATGCTGGACTGGCTAGGTTGTCTCCCTGAGTGGGAGTGACAGATCTAGCCGGGGTGCCAGGTAGGGAGAAGTCCTCTACCCCTTCCAGAGACATACTAAAACAAAACAGTTGATTAGTGTTGGAAAAACCATGGACTGTGCTGGCAGGCTAGCTAGGCTGGACGGCGAAAGTTTATACTTGTTTGGTGACAGATGAGGCCCTGCTAATTGCCAAGCGGCTTGAGAGGCTCTATCGATGCGTTGGTACAAGGGGTTAATGAGGCCACTCATCGTAGTGGCAGGAGTTTAAGGCCTCTCGGTGACTGTAAGACAGAAAATAGGGGAAGGGAGTGACAGGTGAGGCCCTCTCTATGCAACATGCGAGGCGGCTTGCTAACGTGTGGCTCGATGGGTGGATGCCTCTGAACGTTTGAGGCAGGGTGTTAGCCTCGCGGGACCACTAACTGATGGCAAAGCCAAGACGGGGTAACCTAGTGGGATGCCTGTGACCCTAATGCCAGCACACTAACTCTGACTGGATCATCTGAAATGTATGGAGGAAAATCACATGAGCAGGTGTACGTACCTGGTGGTAAGAAAAGTCACAGAACACACGTGTAGAGCAAAATATGTCTAAGCTTGACCGCCTAAAAAGGGTTAAAAGAATGTAGTATGACGAGTGTGGACTGTGGTGCGAACAGAAGCATGACCTTGACGGGATCATAAACGTGAATATGAAAACAAGTCCATGCCTGCGCGTGTGACTGGTTAGATCAGACGTGCGAAATGAGGCCTATTCTGTGGCTGAAATGCCTGTCATGGAACGTGTGACCACCAGGACTATGTAGTCGCCATAACATGTGGTTTAATTTTTATTTTTTTGACATTGTGGAGGTTACCACGTGATTGTATACCCATGGGATAGAAATGAAATGCTTGCCGCCTGTGACTTGGGTTTATGTTGGGGCTGTAAACATGACATGAGAGCCCTGGGGATGGATCGCAGCTCTGATGCGCGTAGCCTTAGTGCAAGCACTTACGGCACCCACATGGAATGGCGGTGGTAGGGTTACATGCAGAATTTGCAAGGTGAATCATGTTTGAAGCCAGGACATGACCTGTACACTGCTAGCTGGAGTTGGTCACAAGGGGAGCTGGACATCAGCATGACACTGTGTCGCAATCAACTGGGGTGCAAGTCAGCTAGGTATGCGTCACCCATGTGAGAGCTGCTTGACCTTGAACATGGTAGTATTGCCTTTCCATCATGTAGTGGTTCCTGGAAGCAAAACATAACTCGAATGCCCCCGCAACCGTGCTGCCTGTGTGGGTGTGGGGTAGGTAGGCTGACCGCCGGCTCCGGGGCTCCGCCGGCTAGCCGGTATGGCCGGACAGAACCCGGATGCCGGCGGCCCCCTGTACTAGCTGCGGACGCCCGTCGGGATATACCACCGGGCCTCGCGTGCGCAGACCAGCCATGAGGGCGCGGCCGGCCACCATCGGCAGCGTGACAGGAGGGACGGAGGTAACGGAACCGGAGGCAGAGTGGGGGCCCTGTGGCAGCTGCGCATGTGCCGTGCGGTAATGTGGTGGTGGAAAGCAACTGATATATCAAGTCTACAAGTTGTATTAAACTTTCTGGTCATTTGATACTGCTTTTATCAAGAAAAGGGCACGTTGTGTATTTGCTTGCAGGTTATCGGTGTAGTAGACCGATAAGGAATTGTATGGATGGTAACTACAACAATGGTACGTACAAAACACCTATAGTAGCTTACTGCTGGGTTTGTAAATGGAGCTGAGCTCCTGTACAATCGCATTTCTATGCATATTCCTTTAAAGGCATAACCGACATATATGAATCTGGCAACTGACTTTACGCAAGTGAGAAAAGCCTAACATGAGTCCAACAGTGGTGAAATGAAAATGAGTTGGTACAGGGGGACAAAACCGTGAGGCCCCGTGCTGTACCGTGTGGATGACTCACAGTTTTTACGGGCAAACGCGATCCATGGTGAAACCGGGTAGGAGCAGGAAGAATGGAACAGGTATGCTCCAAAATCCAGGACACCGATGGCGACGAACTTCCAGAAATTCAGCAACTCGCAAGTAACTCTCCAGTGACTTCTCAAGTGACTCTCTCTCAAGCAGTTCAGACCTCAGACGGTACAGGAGCCAGGTAAGGGGAGTGCCTTAAATAGGCTGGAGGCGGAACTCAGCCCCTCCCACAAATCCAGGCAAATTGCCTTAATACATATATATATCAATCACTAAAATGAACCAAGGTAAATTGTGTGTTAAGATATTTTGCAACAATGTGAGACAATGTTCAGTGTCAAACTACAATTAGTACTTAAAGAAGTTCTCCTATCAGAATATATAAAAAGAAGGTAAAAAGGAGAACTTCTTGAATGCGGTGTTATTAAAACCCCAAAACATGTTGAGCTGTATTACAAAGCATGATTACAATTACTTGACTGCCACTATTCTTTATTGTGATCCTCTAATGTGAATCAGAGGGTGCAGGGGTAGTTTATACAGCTTACATGGTGTAAGCTATCAGGTTGTTGGATATTTCTCTCCATTCTTAGAAGTCATTAAATACTTATGTGAACAATTTCATAATTAACCAACTTGGCTTTTAAACAAGTATACTTGACTTTTCACAAATAAATAAAGCAAAAATGCTTCAATTCCTTGCAGCAATATGAGCAATGATTTACCTGGCTGACTTCCAACAGCAGCCTATTTTTTTTTTAAATCTGCACAGGTTATTTTTGCAGATTAGAATAAAGAAATAGTTGATAGATAGATAGAGAGATAGATAGATAGATAGATAGATAGATAGATAGATAGATAGATAGATAGATAGACCAAATATTTGTATAACCAATAGTTTATGTGCATGCTTTACATTACAACTATATGAATGACTTCTCCATATATGAGACTCTTGAAAATGTTTGTGATTTTTGAATGCATAGATATACTTTATTCATCTGATTTTCAGTCAGCATTGTGGAAAAATATAAAGAAAAACAATGAATTAGATGTAAACCTGCTGAAATATTTTGTTAATTGGGGACCATATGACTATACAATCTGTTTCAGAATTGTATGAAGCCAAGCTTAATTATTATGGCTCTATGAAAAATATAAGAGTTTAAAATGTATTCATGGAACAAAACTGTGACACATTGTACCCATAAAATGAGGATCAGAATATATATTAGAATGCATTGTTGTACCATATTTTTACATAAATCTGAAAATACAATACTTCCTGGGAAGGTGTCTTGAAGACTGCTGATGCAAAACTTGTTAAAGAGATAGATTACACCAAAAAACAAAAGACTTGTGTCCCTGCTTTAAATCAAGTAGTAATGCCAATTGAACTTTTTGACGTCACGAGCAGGGCCAGATTAAATAGGCCCAGCAGGCAGCAGCCCACAATTGCCCCCCTCCCCGAGCTGGCGGCGCGGCCCAAATTAGGGGGTGGCGTGCCGGCACAGGGAGATGATTGCTTCCATTGTGGAAGCGCTCATCTCCATCTGTATCATTGTCCTCAGGACAGCGATATAGATGGCTCTGCTGCATCAGGGCAGGGTAGAGGCGTGTCCCTCCCCTGTGTCTTTGATAGGCTGCTGCCTAAGCTGTACAGCGCGGGACACAGACGAGAAGAGGCCTGCATCGCATCACTGACATGGAGGTAAGTATAAGTGTTTTTTTTTTTTGTTTTGTTTTTGATGTATTACAATACTTTTAGGAAAAGTATTTTACTAGCACATGATGGGGGGTGCCTCTTTTTACTGGCACATGATGGGGCACGAGGGGGGCTTCTTGTTACTGGTACATGATGGGGCATGTGGTGCCTCTTGTTACTGGCACATGATGGGGCATGGGGGGGCTCTTGTTACTGGCACATGATGAGGGGCCCTCCTGTTACTGGCACATGATGGGGGGGCCTCTTGTTACTGGCACATCATGGGGCTCCTGTTACTGGCACATGATGGGGCATGGGGGGCTTTTTTACTGGCACATGATGGGGCATAGGGGGAGCCTTTTGTTACGGGCACATGATGGGGCATAGGGGGGTGTTCTTGTTACTGGCACATGATGGGGGGCCCTCCTGTTACCAGCACATGATGGGGCATGGGGGGCCTCTTGTTACTGGCACATGATGGGGCATAGGGGGGCCCTCTTGTTACTGACACATGATGAGGGGCCTCCTGTTACTGGAACATGATGGGGCATGGGGGGGGGGCTCTTGTTACTGGCACATTATGGGGCATAGGGGGGCCCTGTTTTTACTGGCACATGATGGGGGCCCTCCTGTTAATGGCACATGATGGGGCATAGGAGGAGACTCTTGTTACTGGCACATGATGGGGCATGGGGGCCCTCTTATTACTGGCACATGATGGGGGGCCCTCTTGTTACTGGCACATGATGGGACATGGGGGGCCTCTTGTTACTGGCACATGATAGGGCATATGGGGGCCTCTTGTTACTGGCACATGATGGGGGGCCCTACTGTTACTGGCACATGATGGGGCATAGGGGGGCCTCTTGTTACTGGCACATGATGGGGGGCCCTCCTGTTACTGGCACATGATGGGGCATAGGGGGGCCTCTTGTTACTGGCACATGATGGGGGGCCCTCCTGTTACTGGCACATGATGGGGCACAGGGGGGCCTCTTGTTACTGGCACATGATGGGGGGCCCTCCTGTTACTGGCACATGATGGGGCACATGATGGTGTCTCTTGTTACTGGCACATGATGGGGCAAAGGGGGGGTCTCTTGTTACTGGCAACAGATGGGGGGGCTCCTGTTACTGGCACATGATGGGGGGCCTCTTGTTACTGGCACATGATGGGGGGCATAAAGGGAGCCCTCTTGTTATGGGCACATGATGGGGGCCTCCTATTACTGGCACATGATGGGGCATAGGGGGGACCTCTTATTACTGGCACATGATTGGGGGCTCTCCTGTTACTGGCACATGAGGGGGCATGGGGGGGGGGCTCTTGTTACTGGCACAAGATGGTGGCGCCCTCCTGTTACTGGCACATGATGGTGCATGGGGGGCTCTTGTTACTGGCACATGATGGGGCATAGGGGGAGCCACTTGTTACTGGCACATGATGGGGGGGCTCTTGTTACTGGCATATGATGAGGCATGGGGGGCCCTCTTGTTATTGGCACATGATGGGGGGCCCTCTTGTTATTGGCACATGATGGGGGGCCCTCTTGTTAATGGCACATGATGGGGGCCCTCCTGTTACTGGCACATGATGGGGCATGGGGGGGCTCTTGTTACTGGCACATGATGGGGCATGGGGGGCCTCTTGTTACTGGCACATGATGGGGGGCCCTCCTGTTACTGGCACATGATGTGGCATGGGGGGCCTCTTGTTACTGGCACATAACAGGGCATAGGGGGGCCCTCTTGTTACTGGCACATGATGAAGGACCCTCTTGTTACTTGCACATGATGGGGGGCCTCCTGTTACTGGCACATGATGGGGCATGGTGGGGCCTCTTGTTACTGTCACATGATGGGGGGCCCTCCTGTTACTGGCACATGATGCGGCATGGGGGGCCTCTTGTTACTGGCACATGACAGGGCATAGGGGGGCCCTCTTGTTACTGGCACATAATGGGACATAGGGGGGCCTCTTGTTACTGGCACATGATGGGGGGCCCTCCTGTTACTGGCACATGATGGGGCACATGATGGTGTCTCTTGTTACTGGCACATGATGGGGCAAAGGGGGGTCTCTTGTTACTGGCAACAGATGGGGGGGCTCCTGTTACTGGCACATGATGGGGGGGCCTCTTGTTACTGGCACATGATGGGGGGCATAAGGGGAGCCCTCTTGTTACGGGCACATGATGGGGGCCTCCTATTACTGGCACATGATGGGGCATAGGGGGGACCTCTTATTACTGGCACATGATTGGGGGCCCTCCTGTTACTGGCACATGATGGGGCATAGGGGGGGGGCCTCTTGTTACTGGCACAAGATGGTGGCGCCCTCCTGTTACTGGCACATGATGGTGCATGGGGGGCTCTTGTTACTGGCACATGATGGGACATAGGGGGAGCCTCTTGTTACTGGCACATGATGGGGGGGGCTCTTGTTACTGGCATATGATGAGGCATGGGGGGCCCTCTTGTTATTGGCACATGATGGGGGGCCCTCTTGTTATTGGCACATGATGGGGGGCCCTCTTGTTAATGGCACATGATGGGGGCCCTCCTGTTACCTGCACATGATGGGGCATGGGGGGGCTCTTGTTACTGGCACATGATGGGGCATGGGGGGCCTCTTGTTACTGGCACATGATGGGGGCCCTCCTGTTACTGGCACATGATGTGGCATGGGGGGCCTCTTGTTACTGGCACATGACAGGGCATAGGGGGGCCCTCTTGTTACTGGCACATGATGGGGGACCCTCTTGTTACTTGCACATGATGGGGGGCCTCCTGTTACTGGCACATGATGGGGCATGGTGGGGCCTCTTGTTACTGGCACATGACAGGGCATAGGGGGGCTCTCTTGTTACTGGCACATATTGGGGGGACCCTCTTGTTACTTGCACATGATGGGGGCCCTCCTCTTACTGGCAGATGATGGGGCATGGGGGGGCTCTTGTTACTGGCACATGATGGGGCATAGGGGGTCTTTTGTTACTGGCACATGATGGAGGCGCCCTCTTGTTACTGGCACATGATGAGGGGCATCTATGGGGAACTTATTACTGGCATATTATTGGAGGCATTTTTTACTGGCACATTATTGGGACACTTTTTACTGGCACATTCTTGGTGGGCACTATAGGGGCATCTACTGAGGCCACAAATAAGGGGTATTCTATTTGGGGGTTTCTGTACAGTAGCATTTTATACTGGGGCACATAATGGTGGGTACTGTTGGGGAGAGGAGTACTATGGAGTTATCTACGGGGGCAGTAAGAAGGGGCATTTTATACTTGCAAATTATGGGAGATGATGAGTGCATTTTATACTGGCAAATTATGTGGGGCACTTGGAGGAAGGGGGAGAGGAGTACTATGGGGGCATTTACTGTGGGCACTATATAGGGGTATTTTATACTGGCACCTTATGGGGGCACTATGGGGACATTAGCTCAACTGGGAGCATTACAAGGGGATATTTTTTTTCACTGTCACATTATAAGGAGAATTATTTCTATTGGTATGACCCCCACGTAGCAGCACCAGCCTCTCCCTGCTCTGGGACCCCACTGCCACTTCTGCAAATCCTTATTATGAAATATTTCTCATAAAACACATCAGCTCCACCGAGCCCTCCAGCCAAGTGTTGAAGTGGTGTCCGAGATCCCCAAGGGACAAGCCGAGTAATCGTAAATTTTCATGTGAAATATGTTTCTTATACACATATAGCCTAGACTGCGCCACACAATATACAGTATACCTCGGCCTCGCTGAAATCGCCGGCAGCCGCCCCACTAGCCAGTTAGAAGGACTGGGCCAACTGTCAGATGATGATAGGGCCAGCGCCGCAAGGAGTAATGTCCCAGGCCGGCCCTTTACAGAACTCACCAGGACAGTGACAGG
The DNA here is from genome assembly GCF_014858855.1 of Bufo gargarizans. Lineage (NCBI taxonomy): Eukaryota > Metazoa > Chordata > Amphibia > Anura > Bufonidae > Bufo > Bufo gargarizans. The sequence goes on from NC_058082.1 coordinate 182,367,978, forward strand.
TCAGACTTCTCCCCTGGGTCCTGGGCCCTTGCCGTAAAGTGGAAGAGAGTGACGGCTGCTGCGCGCAGGAAGTTAAAAATTCTTCCTGCTTGGAGTCAGGTGTGTTGCTGGCACATTCAGCAGCCTTTAGTGTACTGCCCACTTGCCCAGAAAACAACTCATAGGTGGTAAGAAAGTAACTCAGCATTGGCTCACCTCACCTATTATATTGTATAATTTATACAGATGTCATTCAGGGGCATGGAAAAGCTGGGTGATGATTTTTTTCACCTATCTTTTCCATGCTCCTGAATGGCGTATCTGCTTATAGGCATATATCTTTATTGAGTCTGATCTATTATAGGCAGATATGCCATTCAGGAGCATGGAAAAGCTAGGTGAGAAATAGTCACCTAGCTCGTCAATGCTCCTGAATGGCAGATCTGCTTATAATAGAGGTCATGATTAAGAACCATCTGGTTCGAAACATGTAGACCGTACTGGGGCTTATTTTTGGAGGTTTCTATCACCGCTGTACATTTGGTTTGTGGAATAAACGTCAAGCAAGAAAAACAAGGTGCTGGATCTTTCTTCCTTTCTGTTCAAGTTTATATGCTTGGGTCTCATCCCATCCGTGCACTCTTAAAACTGTTGATGCAGGTGAGCTGGACTTTTACTATTATTAGGCAGATTTGCCACTCAGGAGCATAGCATGGAAAAGTTAGGTGAGAGATTATTGGTGCAATGGGATTGATAATGCAGGCTTTTCCTACCTGCCTACTCAATGGGGGGTCTACTTACTATGTGACTGTCTGCCTACCTACTGTATGGGGGCACAAGGGGGTGTTATTACCATTTGGGGCCCTATAGATGGGGTGTTTGTATAGAGGTGCTGGAAAACTGCTGCTTCTAAGATGTTTGCCTTCCAATTCTGCAGAAACTAGTCATGTATCGGCATAGTGAATCTGAGCAAGATGGAAAAGAAAAGAAAAGAAAAGAGGATGACTCTGATCAGAGAAGACTTCACCTGTGAATCCAAACTTTTCCCAATGTGGGAGCTTTTACACATAGCATCTTTGCAGCATGCATGTAAAAATGTGTGTTTTTCAAAACGATTTATGGAACATTGCTAATCATTAGCATTAATCAAGATGCTTACATTTTTACATGCAGTTTTGCAAATGTGTTTTATTGGGTATAAAACCCATTTCACAATACCATGTTTCATATAGCATGCTACTGTGTATAAAAAAAATGATCTCCAAATATATTAGAAAATATAGAAAGTCATGAAAATCTTGCACTGGCCCACCAATGTGTAAAAATAGAGTATTGTCCAATTTTGGGCCCCTGAATATAAGAAGGACATGGCTGAACTGGAGCGGGTGCAGAGGAGGGCGACCAAGGTAATTAATGGTATGGGGGATTACAGTATCAAGACAGGTTATCAAGCTTGGGGTTATTTAGTTTGCAGAAAATACATCTTAGGGGGGATCTTTTCACAATGTACAAGTATATGAATGGACAGTACAGAGATCTTTCTAGGGATCTTTTTATACCTAGGCCAGTAACCATGACAAGGGGGCAGCCAGTAACCATGACAAGGGGGCATCCTCTACGCCTAGAGGAAAGAAGGTTTCACCGTCATCACTGGCAGAGATTCTTTACTGTAAGAACAGTGAGACTATGGAACTCTCTGCCACATGATGTTGGGATGGCTGACTCAATAAACAAGTACAAGAGGAGCCTGGATGTTTTTCTGGAGAGTTATGCTATTACAGGTTATGGATACTTGATTTATGTGGATAGAACGTTGATCCAGGGATTTATTCTGATTGCAACATTTGTAGTCAAGAAGGAATGTTTCCTCTGTGATGGGGCAATTGGCATCAGCCTCATAGATTGCCTTCCTCTGGATCAACACAGTAGGGTTTTAGGTTGTACTCGATGGACTCGTCTTTTTTTCAACCTTACAAACTATGAAACTATGAAACCACTAATGACCTATTTATTTATTTTTCTATTTTCTGGTCTTACAGAAAGAAGACCAGATTACTTTGGATCAAGAAACAAAGATATATATATATATATATATATATATATATATATATATATATATATTATGAAAGGGTTAACGACAGGACTTTTTTAAATCTGTTTTGTGTTTTTTTTTGCTTACTAGGGGAATCGGTCTAATAGACTGCCTCCATTACTAAGCTGAGGTTCAGCGTTAGCCTGTAAAGCAGCTAGCGCTAACCCCCCTTTATTACCTTGGTACCCACCATTACCAGGAAGAGTCGGGTATCATCAGGCTCTGACCATCAAAAAAATTATGCTTCGGGTCTGGAGCAGTAGCATGCTGGTATAAGTAGGCTGGCAACAGCAAAAAATAATTGGTCTTTGCCTCCCTGGTAACACCAGGATTGTGCTGTTTGGTTTTGTACCTGGCTGGTAACGGAAATAAGGGTTCCCCGTTTTCCATAACTAGCCAGGTACAAAACCCACAGCAGCAGCCTGTGTTACCAAGGTGGTTAGGGACATTTATTTTGGCTGTTGCCAGCCTAATAATATCAGCCTGCTACTGCTCTGGACAGCCTGACGGTGTCTGGCCCTTTTCCAAACCTGGTGCCGGTAGGTACCAGGGTAATAATAGGACGTTAGCGCTAACATTTTTTTTTTTTTTTTTTAAACTAACGCTAAGCCCCACATTAGTAATGGACACCATCTATTGGACTGATTCAACTACTAAGATAAAATGAAACACATTAGGTTTTAAAAATTACTTTATTGAAATTCAAAAAGAAAACAGTCCCCTAAACCAGGGATGGCCAACCTGCGGCTCTCCAGCTGTTGTAAAACTACAACTCCCACCATGCCCTGCTGTAGGCAGTCTTGGCATGCTGGGAATTGTAGTCTTGCAACAGCTGGGGAGCCTCAGGTTGGCCATCCCCTCCCTTAACCCTTTTATTTAGTTAAAAAATAAAAATAAAAAAATAATTATCTTTATTCTATTCTTGATCTGAAGTAGTCCTGGTCTTTTTCCTGTAAAAAGAAAAAAATGTTTACACGTAAGGATGAAAAAACAACGTAGTGGTTGGGATAAGGTGAAAGCTAAGAAAGAAGAAGAGAAACAAATACAATTTTTTTTTGTCCAAAACAAGAAAAATTACTGAATTTTGTGGAAAAAGCACATCTGGAAAAAGCAGTTCAAGTGATATACATGCTTCCATTCCTAGTGACGTACATTCTTCCACTCCAAGTGATGTACATGCTTTCACTTCAAGTGTTCCAAGTGACGTACATGCTTTCACTCCAAGTGAAGTACATTCTTTCACTCCAAGTGACGTACATGCTTCCACTCCAAGTGACGTACATGCTTCCACTCCAATTTCCCCATGTTATGTACATGCTTCCACTCCAAGTGTCGTACATGCTTCCAGTCCAATTGCCCCATGTGATGTACATGCTTCCACTCCAATTTGACATGCATGCTTCCACTCCAAGTGATGTACATGCTTCCACTTCAAGTGCTCCAAGTGACGTACATGCTTCCACTCCAAGCGATGTACATGCTTCCACTCCAAGTGATGTACATGCTTCCACTTCAAGTGCTCTAAGTGATGTACATGCTTTCACTCCAAGTGACGTACATGCTTTCACTCCAAGTGACTTACATGCTTCCACTCCAATTGCCCCAAGTCATGTACATGCTTCCACTCCAAGTGCTTCAAGTTCAACCAGTGCAATCAATGTCAGTACATCCAGTTTGGTTGCTACACATGTGTCTACTTCAAGTGAAACTAGTGCAGGAACAAGTGGATCCACTGAGTTTGTCACAGAACAGCAAGAGGATTTTTTCCAAATGATATTGGAGATTGGAAAATTTGTGATTCCTTGAGGGAATATTTTTGTCAAAAAGGGGTTGCCAACTGTCAACATATGGACAGTAATTTTAGACCCTCAGAAAAGATATGTCCAGGTGAAACTTATACAAGACACTGTACAAAGTCTTTGTTTTTCCAAGAAATGATGAGTGGAGAAAAGGTTAAGCGTGACTGGCTGTGTTATTCCCGGAATACTGGCAAAAAATGTTGCGCTCTTTGCAAACTGTTTTCGAAAGATGAAACAATGCATTTGGCTTCAACTGGTTATTCAGATTGGCGACATGCCACAAGAGACTTAAGCAGGCATGAAAGTAGTGCTTCCCATGGAAAAGCTATTAAAAACCTTATCATAAGAAAAACTTCTGGCCAACGCATAGACAAAGGGCTTGTTAAACAGTTTAAGAATCAGAAAAAATATTGGCACAAAATACTTCAACGTATTCTGAGCGTTATAAAATTACTTTCATCAAAAGTTTTTCCATTTCGAGGAAATTATGAAATTATTGGATCAGTACACAATGGAAATTATTTGGGTTGTCTTGAGCTGTTAGCTGAAGATCCAATTCTAGCAGAACATATTTCAAAAGCATGGCAACAAGGGAAGAGGTCACATATCATACCTATCATCAACAATATGTGATGAGTTTATTGAATTGATTGGTCAGAAAGTACTACAGCAGATCATAAACGAAATTAAGCAAGCCAAATATTATTCAATTTCTATAGATTCAGCTCCTGACATTGCTCATTCTGATCAACTGACCATAATATTTCGCTATGTACTAGCTAATGGTCCAGTGGAGCGTTTCACAAAATTTGTCCCAATATATGGACATACTGGTATGGTGCTAGCAAACACAATTCTTACATTTTTGGAAGAAAACAGAATTTCCATCAAAGACTGCAGGGGTCAGTCATATGATAATGCTTCTAATATGAGTGGTAAATATACTGGAATGCAGGCCTTGATTCGTGAAAAAAATCCACTGGCTGAGTACATTCCTTGTTATGCATATTCACTAAGCCTTGTAGGACAAAATGCTGTGGGCAGTTGTCCAGTTGCAGTTTCTTTCTTTAATTTTGTACAGCAGTTTTAATGGGGTTTTTTTTCTTCTCCTCACCGGTGGAATCTAATAACAAACTGTTTCAAACCGCATGGTATACCAATATTGAAAAGTTAGCTGATACTCATTGGTCTGCTCACCATGATGCTGTGAATGCCTTACAAAAAGGCTATAGTACTAATTAAGACATCCTTACAAAATTCTTAATGATGAATCCACAAAAGGAGAGATCTGTTTACAAGCTAAAGGCCTAAGCATTGTTATGGATCACCTTGAAACTTGGAATAATGGCTGAAATATGGTCTGTCATTTTATCCAGGTTTCACAGAACCAGTCTGTGTCTACAAAATGCTAAATTAGATTTACATACAGCAACAGGCATGCTGAATTCTCAAATGGATTTTGTGCAGTCTCTTTGTTCTAGATTCTCTGAATTTGGACAACAGTGAAAGAACCTTGAAGGCTGTGAGGAGTACCAACTCGGGCGAAAAATTCAAAGAAATAGGAGGTGGGACTACAGTGATGCAGAAGATGCTGATATGACACCATCTGAGAAGTTTAAAGTGCACACTTTTTATCTTATAATTGACCAACTGACTGATTCACTAAGGCACAGACAAGCAGCATACAGCGTAATTGAAGAAAAATTTGGCTTTCTGTCAGAAATATACACACTAGCATTAGATATTCTACGCTCCAAAGCCAGAACACTAGTAACAACATATCCTGAAGATCTTGACGCCCTGTTTGCGGAAGAAGTTGTACAGCTTGCCTCTGTTTTCAAAATGTTCCAGTCATCACCTATGGATAAAGACATTCATGAGAGTCAAGAAATACAAATGTGCAAGTTTCTGATCACACAATCCCTAGTTGGTGCATTTCCAAACACATATGTGATCCTTTGCATGTATTTGTGTTTAATGGTCAGTAACTGCAGCGGTGAGCATTTATTTTCAGCTTTAAAATGTGTGAAAAATGAACAAAGATCTTCAATGGGTCAGGAGCGTTTAAATGCACTCTCTCTGTTATGCATTGAAAATGGGTTGCTGAATGAGCTTAATCTTGATTCTACAATTGAAGAATTTGCAAGCAAAAAAAGCACAAAAAGTGAATGTGTAGTTTAATTTTCTAAATAACGTTTTTGAAAAAAAGGTAAAAAATAGGGGAAAAATATAAGTAGACATGTTAGTTATTGCCATGTCAGTATCGACCAGCTCTATAAACATGTGAACAAAAGAAAAGACCGGCACTCACTTTATCTTCAAAGGTTTTTTTCTTTTTATTCGCCACGCATAGAAATATTCGGTGACGCGCGTTTCGGCTCTATAGCGAGCCTTTCTCAAACCAATGGCATATAACAAAGTCATACAATACAGGTGATTTAAATAGACCGCCACAGCGGAAATGACATCATGTAGTCATGGTGATTTAGACCAACAAAATAGAAAAAAATAAAAAAGAAAAAAGAAAAAGCAAAGGGGGAGGGAACAAAAGAAAAGGGAAAACACAAGGTAACAATTTAACTAATCAGATACACGTGAGAAACAGCCCAATCGCAACAGCATCAATGAAAATGTAGCAATCCTGAATTCTTATGACGTTCTCTAGATATTCATACTAGCTTGCAATTCAGATGATGCGGTTGGGGGGTTCCTCACGTTCTCTGTGAAATACAAAAGAATAATAAAGTATAAGTTTAACATACATATAAAAAAAACAGACATCTACAGAAAGCTATGGAGATCGTACTCCCGGTTTAACCCCATGGGTTCCAGTGTCTGAAGTGTATGAATCCAATAGGATTCACGCTTCTTTAGCATTTTTAAACGATTACCACCTCTGCGAGGTTGTTGTACCTGCTCAATGATTTGGAAGCGCAATTGCGCAATATTGTGCTTACAGCGATCAAAGTGGTGAGGGACGGGTAGGAGTAAATTATTTTTTCTAATAGTGGACTTATGCTTAGAAAAGCGGTCCTTCATGCGCATGGATGTTTCACCTATATATAACAGTCCACAAGGACACTTAAGTAGATATATTATGAAGCTGCTATTGCATGTGAAAAAGCCTCGAACTGGAAAGCGCTTGCCTGTATGGGGATACGTAAAATATTCCCCTTTAATAACACTTGAACAGTGTATACACCCTAGACAAGGGAATGTACCCTTTCTAGGAGTTGATAAAGTCTTCTGTCGCTTCTCAGTTTGAGTACTACCCACATCCGCCCTCACCACCATATCGCGAATATTTTTATTACGTTTATAACACAATAATGGAGGATTTTTAAATTCCTCAATCGAGGGATAAGCCCTAGTCAAGATGTTCCAGTGCTTAGAAAAAATAAATCGACACCTATTGACCCATGGGTGGAACTTAGTGACAAACGGTATACGTGACCCCCTGGACTCTTGTTTAGGAGTCAAGGAGGTAATCCTGCTCCTCTCACTATCCAGCAGTGCTGTGGGATATCCTCTGTTCTCGAATCTCATAGACATTTCATCAAGGCGTTTTTCTCTTACTTCAGTATTAGAAACAATCCTACGTACCCTTTGAAATTGGGAATGGGGTAATGCTTTTTTTACTGTGGACGGATGATAGCTTGAGAAATGGAGAAGAGAATTTTTGTCAGTATTCTTGATATACAAATCAGTCACAATTGACCCACCTGTACCCTTAATAACCAGGGTATCCAAAAAATTGATCTCATGATCACTATAATGTAAAGTGAACTGCAACTCGGGCCAAATTGAATTCAAGAATTCTGAAAAGGCACGAAGGGATCGAATGCCGCCCCGCCATACACAAAACACGTCATCGACGAATCTTCGCCAAAAAATACAATGAATTTTAAACAGATCATTGGTGTAAATATATTTATCTTCAAACCATGACATGTATGAATTTGCATATGGCGGTGCGGCATTCGAGCCCATCGCGGTCCCACAGCACTGCTGGTAGTAGGTGTCCTGAAATAAAAAATAATTTTCAGTTAAAATAATTTCAAGAAGTTTCAGAAAAAATTCAACCACCTAAGTGCTATCATCCTGTTGAAACGTTTATTTTATTGGTCCAACGTGACATGTCAAAGTCTTTACAGGAGATACGGCAGAGTGGATTTCATGTAAACCACAACTTGTCGCGCCTTGAAAGGCAGGCTGTCGATAACTTATTGGGGGACGATAGCCTGATTTTCAAGCCTGCAGACAAGGGGGGTGCTCTTGTCCTCATGGATAAGGAGTATTATGTCAGTGAGATTTTGGGCCAGTTGGCCAATATCGATGTATATCGTCCTTTGGACGGCGATCCGGTATACATTATTAAAAAGAAATTGTGTACTTTGGTTGATATATTCACTTCACAGAAGATTATTGACCCCAAATTGGGGGAATATCTAATTAATCATCATCCTGTAACACCAGTGTTTTATACACTGCCCAAAGTGCACAAATCTTTGTCTCAGCCACCGGGTCGGCCCATTGTGGCCCTAACTGACTCTATCCTGTCTCCGCCAGCTATTTTGCTTGAAAAGGTTATGACACCCCTAACTAAAAATATGCCGTCTTTCCTGCTTGATACGAATCAATTTTTACGTGAAGTTGGGACCCTGGTGTTGCAGGATGATGATTTGTTAGTAACCTTCGATGTTTGTTCTCTGTACACTTCTATTGTTCACTGGAAGGGTATACGGGCTGTAGAGTGGCTTTTGTCCCTCTCCTCTTACAGTGAAGGTGCCAAAGAATTTTTTCTGAAACTTCTTGAAATTATTTTAACTGAAAATTATTTTTTATTTCAGGACACCTACTACCAGCAGTGCTGTGGGACCGCGATGGGCTCGAATGCCGCACCGCCATATGCAAATTCATACATGTCATGGTTTGAAGATAAATATATTTACACCAATGATCTGTTTAAAATTCATTGTATTTTTTGGCGAAGATTCGTCGATGACGTGTTTTGTGTATGGCGGGGCGGCATTCGATCCCTTCGTGCCTTTTCAGAATTCTTGAATTCAATTTGGCCCGAGTTGCAGTTCACTTTACATTATAGTGATCATGAGATCAATTTTTTGGATACCCTGGTTATTAAGGGTACAGGTGGGTCAATTGTGACTGATTTGTATATCAAGAATACCGACAAAAAATTCTCTTCTCCATTTCTCAAGCTATCATCCGTCCACAGTAAAAAAAGCATTACCCCATTCCCAATTTCAAAGGGTACGTAGGATTGTTTCTAATACTGAAGTAAGAGAAAAACGCCTTGATGAAATGTCTATGAGATTCGAGAACAGAGGATATCCCACAGCACTGCTGGATAGTGAGAGGAGCAGGATTACCTCCTTGACTCCTAAACAAGAGTCCAGGGGGTCACGTATACCGTTTGTCACTAAGTTCCACCCATGGGTCAATAGGTGTCGATTTATTTTTTCTAAGCACTGGAACATCTTGACTAGGGCTTATCCCTCGATTGAGGAATTTAAAAATCCTCCATTATTGTGTTATAAACGTAATAAAAATATTCGCGATATGGTGGTGAGGGCGGATGTGGGTAGTACTCAAACTGAGAAGCGACAGAAGACTTTATCAACTCCTAGAAAGGGTACATTCCCTTGTCTAGGGTGTATACACTGTTCAAGTGTTATTAAAGGGGAATATTTTACGTATCCCCATACAGGCAAGCGCTTTCCAGTTCGAGGCTTTTTCACATGCAATAGCAGCTTCATCATATATCTACTTAAGTGTCCTTGTGGACTGTTATATATAGGTGAAACATCCATGCGCATGAAGGACCGCTTTTCTAAGCATAAGTCCACTATTAGAAAAAATAATTTACTCCTACCCGTCCCTCACCACTTTGATCGCTGTAAGCACAATATTGCGCAATTGCGCTTCCAAATCATTGAGCAGGTACAACAACCTCGCAGAGGTGGTAATCGTTTAAAAATGCTAAAGAAGCGTGAATCCTATTGGATTCATACACTTCAGACACTGGAACCCATGGGGTTAAACCGGGAGTACGATCTCCATAGCTTTCTGTAGATGTCTGTTTTTTTTATATGTATGTTAAACTTATACTTTATTATTCTTTTGTATTTCACAGAGAACGTGAGGAACCCCCCAACCGCATCATCTGAATTGCAAGCTAGTATGAATATCTAGAGAACGTCATAAGAATTCAGGATTGCTACATTTTCATTGATGCTGTTGCGATTGGGCTGTTTCTCACGTGTATCTGATTAGTTAAATTGTTACCTTGTGTTTTCCCTTTTCTTTTGTTCCCTCCCCCTTTGCTTTTTCTTTTTTCTTTTTTATTTTTTTCTATTTTGTTGGTCTAAATCACCATGACTACATGATGTCATTTCCGCTGTGGCGGTCTATTTAAATCACCTGTATTGTATGACTTTGTTATATGCCATTGGTTTGAGAAAGGCTCGCTATAGAGCCGAAACACGCGTCACCGAATATTTCTATGCGTGGCGAATAAAAAGAAAAAAACCTTTGAAGATAAAGTGAGTGCCGGTCTTTTCTTTTGTTCACTTGTACTTGGACTTCGGCCCTGGACACGTGCACCACGCCCACAAACGGAGTGCCGGCTGACCCTCGTTGAAATATTGCAGCTCTATAAACATATCACATGACCTAACCCCTAACCCCTAATAAAAAATAAAAACTGTGCTAAATAAACAATTTTTTTGTCCCCTTACATCACTAAAAGTACAACAGTAAGCGATCAAAAAGGCGTATGCCCACCAAAATAGAACCAATCTAACCGTCACCTCATCCCACAAAAAATGAGCCCCTACCTAAGACAATCGCCCCAAAAATAAAAATAAAATATGGCTCAGAATATGGAGACACTAAAACATCATTTTTTTTTTGTTTTAAAAAACCTGTTATTGTGTAAAACAAGTAAATAAAAAAATATACATATTAGGTATCACCGCGTCCATAATAACATGCTCTATAAAAACATCACATGACCTAACCCCTCAGGTGAACACAGTAAAAAAATAAAAAAATCCATCTCATCCTGCAAAAAATGAGACCCTAAGATAATCGACCAAAAACTGAAAAAAACTATGGCTCTAAGAATATGGAGACACTAAAACATGATTTTTATTTGTTTAAAAAATAAAATAATTGTGTAAAACTTACATAAATAAAAAAAGTATTGCCACGTCCGTAATAACCTGCTCTATAAAAATATCACATGACCTAACCCCTCAGGTGAATACCGTAAAAAAAAGGTCTAAAAAAGCAATTTTTTGTCACCTTACATCACAAAAAGTGTAACAGCAAGCGATCAAAAAGTCATACGCACCCCAAAATAGTGCCAATCAAACCATTATCTCATCCTGAAAAAAATGAGCTCCTACACGAGACAGTTGCCCAAAAAATAAAGAAAACTATGGCTTTCAGAATGTGGAGACAATAAAGAATCATAAAAAAAAAGTGCTTTGTTATGTAAAACTGAAACAAACAAACAAACAAAAATAATCATATTTGATATTGTCGCATCCGTGACAACCTACTCTATAAAAATACCACATGATCTAACCTGTCAGATAAATGTTGTAAATAACAAAACAAAACAAAAAAACTGTGCCAAAACAGCTATTACCTTGCTATTAGCTTGTTACCTTGCCTCACAAAAAGTGTAATATAGGGCAGGACAAGAGAAGATATACTAGGCTCTGTTCATAGCATATACAGTTGCAAGAAAAAGTATGTGAACCCTTTGAAATGACATGGATTTCTGCACAAATTGGTCATAAAATGTGATCTGATCTTCATCTAAGTCACAACAATAGACAATCACAGTCTGCTTAAACTAATAACTAGTGATGAGCGGCAGGTGTCATATTCGAATTTGTGATATTTTGCAAATATTTTGTAGACTATACATCGAATATTTGCCAATTTAATATTCGTTAGGAGGAGTGTTGATTGCAAATTTTCAAAATGCAAATTTTTTTAATGAGAATTTTTGCAACACAAATTTTCGGAATGAGAATCAATGAGATTGTGAAAACTCAGATCTGATGGTATATATTAACCCCCAGGGGTTCCCATGGTGACGGGGACGCTTATCGGGGAGGAGTGGAACAACTGTACAGATTTTTTTTAAATGACGAATATTCTAGAAAACGAATATATTTGTTTTTTACAATATTTGCAATATTCAAAAACAAGAATATATAGCAATATAGCGAGTATTCGGGAAAAAAAATAATATAGAGCAACTTAGCTAAAATAGTGCTATAATCTTCTTTGTCTAATAGTTGTAATTTTTTTTCTCATCTGAAGTTCAGATTCTTGTTTTAGAATATTATGAATATTTGAAAAACGAATATATAGCACTACATCGAATATACAGACGTGGACAAAATTGTTGGTACCCTTTGGTCAATGAAAGAAAAAGTCACAATGGTCACAGAAATAACTTTAATCTGACAAAAGTAATAATAAATTAAAATTCTATAAATGTTAACCAATGAAAGTCAGACATTGTTTTTCAACCATGCTTCAACAGAATTATGTAAAAAAATAAACTCATGAAACAGGCATGGACAAAAATGATGGTACCCCTAGAAAACACAGAACATAATGTGACCAAAGGGACATGTTAATTCAAGGTGTGTCCACTAATTAGCATCACAGGTGTCTACAACCTTGTAATCAGCCATTGGGCCTATATATGGCTCCAGGTAATCACTGTGTTGTTTGGTGATATGGTGTGTACCACACTCGACATGGACCAGAGGAAGCAAAGGAAAGAGCTGTCTCAAGAGATCAGAAAGAAAATTATAGACAAGCATGTTAAAGGTAAAGGCTATAAGACCATCTCCAAGCAACTAGATGTTCCTGTGAGTACAGTTGCACATATTATTCATAAGTTTAAGATCCATGGGACTGTAGCCAACCTCCCTGGACGTGGCCGCAGGAGGAAAATTGATGACAAATCTAAGAGACGGATAATCCGAATGGTAACAAAAGAGCCTAGAAAGACTTCTAAAGAGATTCAAGGTGAACTTCATGCTCAAGGAACATCAGTGTCAGATCGCACCATCCGTCGTTGTTTGAGCCAAAGTGGACTACATGGGAGACGACCAAGGAGGACACCATTGTTGAAAACGAATCATAAAAAAGCAAGACTGGAATATGCCAAACTACATGTTGACAAGCCACAAAGCTTCTGGGAGAATGTCCTGTGGACAGATGAGACAAAAATCGAAGTTTTTGCCAAGGCACATCAGCTGTATGTTCACAGACGAAAAAATGAAGCATATCAAGAAAAGAACACTGTCCCTACTGTGAAACATGGAGGAGGCTCTGTTATGTTCTGGGGCTGCTTTGCTGCGTCTGGCACAGGGTGTCTTGAATCTGTGCAGGGTACAATGAAATCTCAAGACTATCAAGGAATTCTAGAGAGAAATGTACTAGCCAGTGTCAGAAAGCTTGGTCTCAGTCGCAGGTCATGGGTCTTGCAACAGGACAATGACCCAAAACACACCGCTAAAAACACCCAAGAATGGCTAAGAGGAAAAAATTGGACTATTCTAAAGTGGCCTTCTATGAGCCCTGACCTCAATCCTATTGAGCATCTTTGGAAGGAGCTGAAACATGCAGTCTGGAAAAGGCACCCTTCAAACCGGACACAACTGGAGCAGTTTGCTCATGAGGAGTGGGCCAAAATACCTGCTGAGAGGTGCAGATGTCTCATTGACAGTTACAGGAAGCGTTTGATTGCAGTGATTGCCTCAAAAGGTTGCGCAACAAAATATTAAGTTAGGGGTACCATCATTTTTGTCCATGCCTGTTTCATGAGTTTATTTTTTTACATAATTCTGTTGAAGCATGGTTGAAAAACAATGTCTGACTTTCATTGGTTAACATTTATAGAATTTTAATTTATTATTACTTTTGTCAGATTAAAGTTATTTCTGTGACCATTGTGACTTTTTCTTTCATTGACCAAAGGGTACCAACAATTTTGTCCACGTCTGTATTAGTTTTGAATATTCGTCTTTATTGAATCATCCCTTCTTAAGTAACTTATGTGAAAAACTATGTGAACCCTTGGATTTAATAACTGTTTTTTTTTTCTGCCCCCGCAAGGGGAGCAACAGGCACTGGGGTAAATTGGGTGGGTAATCTATCAAGTGCATCCCTACTGTTTTATAATTTAAAAATAACTAATACTGCTGATGTTTGTAATGAATTGTGTAAAACAATAATAAAGGGGCGGAGCCTGGCTGCTGGCGTGGATGGCTGTGTGAGAGAACTGCTCCTCCACGTCCTAACATCTACAGCTTAATAAGTAGCTGTGACCGGACCAAAAATTGTCAAATATGGCAGAGATAGGGGACTAGACCCCCCAGACACACCTCGATCCCACAAGGGACAGCAAGATATGCAGAAATTCTTGAAAAAAAGAAGTTCTCACTCGCCGGGACCTGGCGCCAAGATGGCATCGGCGGCATGAAGGAGACGGAAGTAGAGGACTCCGGAGACGAGAGTGAACGTGGCAGCACAGCAGAGGAGCAAGATCCGACACCAGTGTCTAAATCCTGCCTCGCCAAAGTGCTCAGCCAAGCGCTGGATAAGGCGTTAAGACCGGTCCTAACTGAACTGGCCGATATTAAAACTGAAATCTCCCAAGTTGGATACAGGGTCGAGGCCCTAGAGCAAGCGACGCAAGAGCTCAGATCGCATGCGAACGGAGTGACAGAGTGCCTTAACGGTCACGCCGAGGAACTTAATAGAGCCTTCTTGCTGTTAGAAGACCAAGAGAACCGAAGCAGACGTGGTAATATCTGCATAAAAGGTCTTCCCGAAACTTGGGCGAATGAATCTCTGCGTGCGGTGGCTATGGAGATATTCGTGAGCATCTTAGACTCCGACTCTGCTACATCAATTGTCAACAAGCGCATCCACAGGGCGCTGAGACCCCAGCCGAGACCCAACGAGAGACCAAGAGATGTGGTCTGCGGTCTGCTGTCCTTTGTGGACACGGCGCGCATCATGGAAGCGGCTCGCGCTAAAGGACAGATCACATATGGCGACTCAGACATCACTCTATATCAAGACATCGCGCCCTCGACACTAGCAAAAAGGTGCATACTTAAACCTTTACTTGATTCGCTCCGAAAGAAAAAGATCCCATATAGCTGGATGTACTCGTTCGGACTCTGCATAAACAAGAATGGGAAGCACATCGTAGTCCACACACCCGAAGATCTGGATAAAGCATGGGAACACATAGAAATACAGCCCATGGACATACCTACATGGCTGCCAGTGAGCTATCCGACGTCGCTGCCGAAACTGCCGCAGCTGGAGCCATGGAGAAAAGTTCACCGTCCCAAGCCTGGGAAACTGGCCAAGCATCTATCGGGATCTGCTGAACTCCCAACCTGAGGACATCCATGCTGAATGCGGGTCCAGTATGTCTTCGGGACACGAGAAGGTTCTTGATTATCCCGATCTTGTTCAGTTATGTTCGCATGTGCATTTACTTTAGCCTGCATTATATGTATAGTGGAATATTCCACTTCCCTACAGTGGTAGGCTACGCGACTTAGTCGCAATACTTATCATGGGCTCATGATAATCATTATCTTAATTAAGTGTTCTGGTACCCTTGTACCTCGTTTAACTATAAGTTTCAGTTCAAAGTTTAGATGCAAATGTCTATATTATCTTTACTGCATGTTGTCCTAAAAAAGTCGCAGGCGTGACACGTTTGCGAATTAATAATTCCTTTTGCTGATCATGGGTAAGACCCGGATCAGGCTGCTTAGCGTGCACAGGCTCCATGTTTCCGACTCATTTATAGTAACTACAGACTTCACTGCATTCACCTGATCCATGATGTCTGCATAATGGAGATGGCTTACAAAAACAATTCGCAAGTTATGTCATTAATAGATCTTAATGCCAATTTTCTAACTTCGCCTGTGAAAATTACCTAGAAGACCAGTAGTAGAAAGTGCCTATTTAGTATCTTTCCGACGCGATTATTGAGAGGCCCAGAGAATCGCGGATGGAAACTTGCATATAAGATACTCGATATGCGATTAACTGTTATTGATGCGATTAACTGTTATTGACTTCGGCCTCTCCCTACTTAGTGCGCTAAACACTCTTGCGCAGACTAGAAACAAGTCTCCCTTTCTTTCCCCCCCCCCCCCACTTTAAGCCTTGCTCAGTTTAATTGCCTGCATATGCGAATATACTCACCTACTGGGCAGTAGTTCATGTCTAATGCCGACTATAGGAAGATTTAATGCATGTATACAGGGAACCCCCCCCCTCCCTTTCCCCCCATCGCAATATCTCTGCTTACACTGTCTAGTAGTTAGGTAAAAGCCATAGGTCACCAAATGAAGAGTTATCTTCTCTAGTTGTGATGTTCAGGTAACTCATCCAGGCTAGAAATATATTTGTGTTCTACAACCCCCTGCTGTTTATACATATAACTGTTACTCTTATTCTGATAGCCCACTTACTGGATTTAATTCAGTAACTGTTTAATTTACTGACTGTCGTTTTTCTTACTTCTCTTTGTTGCTCATACCTTTCTTTTTTATTCTTTCCGTCTTTTCTTTCTCTTTTTTCTTCCCCTTCTCTTTCGGACTCTTCTTCCCGCCCCCTTTTTTCCTCCCCGACCCTACTGATATCCCTCCTAGATTTATTGAAACCTCACCAGTCGAAAATCTAGGCCCTAGTCCTACTTAAGAGGTAATCTACCCAGCTGCCGAGATGGCTGACATAAAGGCTTCGACATTCAATGTAAAGGGATTAAATTCACCACAGAAGCGAGGGCAAGTTATGATGGCACTTAGGAAAATGGGCTCTCAGATAGTGTTTCTGCAGGAAACCCACCTACGTCAGAGGAAAATGCCAACGCTACCGAAGCGTCCATTTGCCCACTGGTTCCATAGCGTGCAACCTGCGTCGGCCTCCAAAGGAGTAGCCATAGTAGTTCACCAATCCATTCCATTCACTCTACTCCAGCAACACTCAGATGCGGAGGGTCGCCTCTTACTAGTCAAAGGTTTAATAGCAAACCGCAAATTCACTTTAGCAAATCTATATGTACCAAATAAATCTCCTGTACACTGGCTTTTGAAAGCCTTAGACATGCTAAAAGTCTTTACTGAGGGGCAGATAATCTTAGGTGCCGACTTGAACTTGGTAATGGACCCCGTCATTGACTCATCTTCGGCCAAATCCCGTGTATCACAAAAACTTCTTAGCAAACTACACAAAAAACTGCACGAACTACGTTTGGTAGATGTATGGCGTAGCCTTCATCCCACGACCAAGGACTTCTCTTTCTATTCAGTTCCACATGGAACGTATCAGCGACTTGATCACATATTGGCGTCTGCATCCCTTCTTCCCTCTTTTAGGTCAGCAGAGATAGGAACCATCACTTTATCTGACCATGCTCCTTGCTCGGCGACCTTCACCCTTGCCTCCCTACCAAAAAGGAACTGGAGTTGGAAGCTAAACGAATCCCTCCTGAACAATCAGCTACATCTGAATCAGGTCAGGACTCAGTTGATGGAGTACTTCGCGCTTAACTCACCCACACACAGCTCTCAACCTATTGTCTGGGAAGCCCACAAGGCATTTATTAGAGGTTGCTTCATTTCCCTGGGTACAAGAGTCAAAAGGGAACAGCAACGAGCAGTAGATACACTATTAGCTGACATAGCGACAATTGAGAGAAAGCATAAGGCCACACAGCATAATGAGCATCAAATAGCATTGACAGAACTCAGACTTAAAGGGAACCTGTCACTGGTATTTTGTGTATATAGCTGGGGACATGGTTTGCTAGATGGCCGCTAGCACAAACGCAATACCCAGTCCCCATAGCTCTGTGTGCTTTTATTGTGTAAAAAAAACAATTTGATACATATGCAAATTAACCTGAGATGAGTCCTGTATGTGAGATGAGTCAGCGACAGGACTCATCTCAGGTTAATTTGCATATGTATCAAATTGTTTTTTTTACACAATAAAAGCACACAGAGCTATGGGGACTGGGTATTGCGGATGTGCTAGCGGCCATCTAGCAACCTATGTCCTCAGCTCTATACACAAAATCCCGGTGACAGGTTCCCTTTAAGCTTCGGGACCTACTTAGCCACAGAGTAGCGAAGCAACTGATGAACTTTCAACATAAGGTCTATGCTCATGGAGATAAGGGGGGAAAACTGATGTCATCCTTGCTTAAGAAAACTAAAAATATTACTCATATTTCCTCTATAAAACAGCCAAATGGCAATGCGACCAGCGACACCCCAGAAATAGCCAGGGCCTTTAAAGAGTTCTACTCGGAACTATACGACCTACGCCAGATTGGTTCCCCTGAGAGAGAGCTTCAAAGGGAGCGCCATATTAGGGACTTCCTGGATTCTCTACATCTCCCAAAACTAACACCAGAAAATTCAAATAGCCTTATTAAGCCGATATCACCTGAAGAAGCGCTTAACATCCCCACACTTTCCCACTTGGGAAAAGCCCAGGCCCCGATGGCCTGCCTTTAATATACTACAAAAAACTGCAAGACATTCTAGTTCCCAGGTTCACAGAAGTCTGTAACGCACTTATGCAAGGAGGCTCTATGCCCAAACAGACTCTCGAATGCCACGTCACCTTGATCCCTAAAGAAGGGAAGGACCCCCTGAGCTGTGGAAGCTACCGTCCGATTTCCCTCTTGAACTTGGACCTAAAATGGTGGGCTAAAATTTTAGCATGTAGATTAGGCAAGCTCCTACCAGGCTTGATAGGTCATGAACAATCGGGATTTGTCCAAGGCCGAGAGGGAAAAGACAATTCCCACAGGATATTTCACGCTATAAACATAGCTCATAGTAAAAAGATACCCCTGGCTCTATTAAGTATAGATGATGAAAAGGCATTTGACAGAGTCAACTGGTTATTCATGAAGTTGACTCTGCAACGCTTCGCCTTCCCAGACACTTTCACAAAAGGGATATTTACCCTTTACCAAAATCCGTACGCCAGATTAAAAGTTAATGGTACACTGTCACCATTAGGGATGAGCGAACTCGAACTGTATAGTTCGGGTTCGTACCGAATTTTGGGGTGTCCGTGACACGGACCCGAACCCGGACATTTTCGTAAAAGTCCGGGTTCGGGTTCGGTGTTCGTCGCTTTCTTGGCGCTTTTGTGACGCTTTCTTGGCGCTTTTTGAAAGGCTGCAAAGCAGCCAATCAACAAGCGTCATACTACTTGCCCCAAGAGGCCATCACAGCCATGCCTACTATTGGCATGGCTGTGATTGGCCAGAGCACCATGTGACCCAGCCTCTATTTAAGCTGGAGTCACATAGCGCCGCCCGTCACTCTGCTCTGATTAGCGTAGGGAGAGGTTGCGGCTGCGACAGTAGGGCGAGATTAGGCAGATTAACTCCTCCAAAGGACTTGATTAACTGATCGATCTGCAGCTGTGGATCATTGAGCTGCTGATCCTCAATTGCTCACTGTTTTTAGGCTGCCCAGACCGTTTGTCAGTCACATTTTTCTGGGGTGATCGGCGGCCATTTTGTGTCTTGTGGTGCGCCAGCACAAGCTGCGACCAAGTGCATTTAACCCTCAATGGTGTGGTTGTTTTTTGGCTAAAGCCTACATCAGGGTGAAGCTGTCACACCAAGTGCATTTAACCAGCAATAGTCTGTTCATTTTTTGGCCATATACAAAATCAGGGGCAAGCTGCGCCTGTCACCAAGTGCATTTAACCCTCAATGGTGTGGTTGTTTTTTGGCTAAAGCCTACATCAGGGTGAAGCTGTCACACCAAGTGCATTTAACCAGCAATAGTCTGTTCATTTTTTGGCCATATACAAAATCAGGGGCAAGCTGCGCCTGTCACCAAGTGCATTTAACCCTCAATGGTGTGGTTGTTTTTTGGCTAAAGCCTACATCAGGGTGAAGCTGTCACACCAAGTGCATTTAACCAGCAATAGTCTGTTCATTTTTTGGCCATATACAAAATCAGGGGCAAGCTGCGCCTGTCACCAAGTGCATTTAACCCTCAATGGTGTGGTTGTTTTTTGGCTAAAGCCTACATCAGGGTGAAGCTGTCACACCAAGTGCATTTAACCAGCAATAGTCTGTTCATTTTTTGGCCATATACAAAATCAGGGGCAAGCTGCGCCTGTCACCAAGTGCATTTAACCCTCAATGGTGTGGTTGTTTTCTGGCTAAAGCCTACATCAGGGTGAAGCTGTCACACCAAGTGCATTTAACCAGCAATAGTCTGTTTATTTTTTGGCCATATACTACATCAGGGGCAAGCTGCGCCCGTCACCAAGTGCATTTAACCCTCAGTAGTGTGGTTGGTCAAGCTGTGACACCAAGTGCATTTAACCAGCAATAGTCTGTTCATTTTTTGGCCATATACTACATCAGGGGCAAGCTGCGCCCGTCACCAAGTGCATTTAACCAGCAATAGTGTGGTTATTTTTTGGCCATATCCCAGTCTAATTCTGTCACTAAATCCATACCGGTCACCCAGCGCCTAAATACTAGGCCTCAAATTTATATCCCGCTAAATCTCTCGTTACCGCTGTCCTGTTGTAGCTGGGAAAGTTATTTAGTGTCCGTCAAAGCACATTTTTTGTTCTGGGTTGAAGTACAATTCCCAATTTAGCAATTTCATAATTTAGTGGTTTCTGCTATATCAGAGCTATTTGAAATCTATCCCTAAAAGGGTATATAATATTCAAGGTGCACATTGGGTCATTCAGAATAACTTCACACACACCCGCTACTGTGTATTTTCAAGTCTAATTCTGTCACTAAACCCATACCTGTCACCCAGCGCCTAAATACTAGGCCTCAAATTTATATCCCGCTAAATCTCTCGTTACCGCTGTCCTGTTGTAGCTGGGAAAGTTATTTAGTGTCCGTCAAAGCACATTTTTTGTTCTGGGTTGAAGTACAATTCCCAATTTAGCAATTTCATAATTTAGTGGTTTCTGCTATATCAGAGCTATTTGAAATCTATCCCTAAAAGGGTATATAATATTCAAGGTGCACATTGGGTCATTCAGAATAACTTCACACACACCCGCTACTGTGTATTTCAAGTCTAATTCTGTCACTAAACCCATACCTGTCACCCAGCGCCTAAATACTAGGCCTCAAATTTATATCCTGCTAAATCTCTCGTTACCGCTGTCCTGTTGTAGCTGGGAAAGTTATTTAGTGTCCGTCAAAGCACATTTTTTGTTCTGGGTTGAAGTACAATTCCCAATTTAGCAATTTCATAATTTAGTGGTTTCTGCTATATCAGAGCTATTTGAAATCTATCCCTAAAAGGGTATATAATATTCAAGGTGCACATTGGGTCATTCAGAATAACTTCACACACACCCGCTACTGTGTATTTTCAAGTCTAATTCTGTCACTAAACCCATACCTGTCACCCAGCGCCTAAATACTAGGCCTCAAATTTATATCCTGCTAAATCTCTCGTTACCGCTGTCCTGTTGTAGCTGGGAAAGTTATTTAGTGTCCGTCAAAGCACATTTTTTGTTCTGGGTTGAAATACAATTCCCAATTTAGCAATTTCATAATTTAGTGGTTTCTGCTATATCAGAGCTATTTGAAATCTATCCCTAAAAGGGTAGATCATATTGAAGGTGCACATAGGGTCATTCAGAATAACTTCACACACACCCGCTACTGTGTATTTCCAAGTCTAATTCTGTCACTAAACCCATACCTGTCACCCAGCGCCTAAATACTAGGCCTCAAATTTATATCCCGCTAAATCTCTCGTTACCGCTGTCCTGTTGTAGCTGGGAAAGTTATTTAGTGTCCGTCAAAGCACATTTTTTGTTCTGGGTTGAAGTACAATTCCCAATTTAGCAATTTCATAATTTAGTGGTTTCTGCTATATCAGAGCTATTTGAAATCTATCCCTAAAAGGGTATATAATATTCAAGGTGCACATTGGGTCATTCAGAATAACTTCACACACACCCGCTACTGTGTATTTCCAAGTCTAATTCTGTCACTAAACCCATACCTGTCACCCAGCGCCTAAATACTAGGCCTCAAATTTATATCCTGCTAAATCTCTCGTTACCGCTGTACTGTTGTTGCTTGGAAAGATATTTAGTGTCCGTCAAAGCACATTTTTTGTTCTGGGTTGAAGTACAATTCCCAATTTAGCAATTTCATAATTTAGTGGTTTCTGCTATATCAGAGCTATTTGAAATCTATCCCTAAAAGGGTATATAATATTCAAGGTGCACATTGGGTCATTCAGAATAACTTCACACACACCCGCTACTGTGTATTTTCAAGTCTAATTCTGTCACTAAACCCATACCTGTCACCCAGCGCCTAAATACTAGGCCTCAAATTTATATCCTGCTAAATCTCTCGTTACCGCTGTCCTGTTGTAGCTGGGAAAGTTATTTAGTGTCCGTCAAAGCACATTTTTTCTTCTGGGTTGAAATACAATTCCCAATTTAGCAATTTCATAATTTAGTGGTTTCTGCTATATCAGAGCTATTTGAAATCTATCCCTAAAAGGGTAGATCATATTGAAGGTGCACATAGGGTCATTCAGAATAACTTCACACACACCCGCTACTGTGTATTTCCAAGTCTAATTCTGTCACTAAACCCATACCTGTCACCCAGCGCCTAAATACTAGGCCTCAAATTTATATCCCGCTAAATCTCTCGTTACCGCTGTCCTGTTGTAGCTGGGAAAGTTATTTAGTGTCCGTCAAAGCACATTTTTTGTTCTGGGTTGAAGTACAATTCCCAATTTAGCAATTTCATAATTTAGTGGTTTCTGCTATATCAGAGCTATTTGAAATCTATCCCTAAAAGGGTATATAATATTCAAGGTGCACATTGGGTCATTCAGAATAACTTCACACACACCCGCTACTGTGTATTTCCAAGTCTAATTCTGTCACTAAACCCATACCTGTCACCCAGCGCCTAAATACTAGGCCTCAAATTTATATCCTGCTAAATCTCTCGTTACCGCTGTACTGTTGTTGCTGGGCAAGATATTTAGTGTCCGTCAAAGCACATTTTTTGTTCTGGGTTGAAATACAATTCCCAATTTAGCAATTTCATAATTTAGTGGTTTCTGCTATATCAGAGCTATTTGAAATCTATCCCTAAAAGGGTATATAATATTCAAGGTGCACATTGGGTCATTCAGAATAACTTCACACACACCCGCTACTGTGTATTTCCAAGTCTAATTCTGTCACTAAACCCATACCTGTCACCCAGCGCCTAAATACTAGGCCTCAAATTTATATCCTGCTAAATCTCTCGTTACCGCTGTACTGTTGTTGCTGGGCAAGATATTTAGTGTCCGTCAAAGCACATTTTTTGTTCTGGGTTGAAATACAATTCCCAATTTAGCAATTTCATAATTTAGTGGTTCCTGCTATATCAGAGCTATTTGAAATCTATCCCAAAAAGGGTATATAATATTCAAGGTGCACATAGGGTCATTCAGAATAACTTCACACACACGCTTCTGTGCATTTCCAAGTCTAATTCTGTCACTAAATCCATACCGGTCACCCAGCGCCTAAATACTAGGCCTCAAATTTATATCCCGCTGAATTTGAATACAATACATTGGGCCAAATAATATATTTGTTGTTGTGGTGAACCATAACAATGAGAAAAACATCTAGTAAGGGACGCGGACGTGGACATGGTCGTGGTGGTGTTAGTGGACCCTCTGGTGCTGGGAGAGGACGTGGCCGTTCTGCCACATCCACACGTCCTAGTGTACCAACTACCTCAGGTCCCAGTAGCCGCCAGAATTTACAGCGATATATGGTGGGGCCCAATGCCGTTCTAAGGATGGTAAGGCCTGAGCAGGTACAGGCATTAGTCAATTGGGTGGCCGACAGTGGATCCAGCACGTTCACATTATCTCCCACCCAGTCTTCTGCAGAAAGCGCACAGATGGCGCCTGAAAACCAACCCCATCAGTCTGTCACATCACCCCCATGCATACCAGGGAAACTGTCTCAGCCTCAAGTTATGCAGCAGTCTCTTATGCTGTTTGAAGACTCCGCTGGCAGGGTTTCCCAAGGGCATCCACCTAGCCCTTCCCCAGCGGTGAAAGACATAGAATGCACTGACGCACAACCACTTATGTTTCCTGATGATGAGGACATGGGAATACCACCTCAGCATGTCTCTGATGATGACGAAACACAGGTGCCAACTGCTGCGTCTTTCTGCAGTGTGCAGACTGAACAGGAGGTCAGGGATCAAGACTGGGTGGAAGACGATGCAGGGGACGATGAGGTCCTAGACCCCACATGGAATGAAGGTCGTGCCACTGACTTTCACAGTTCGGAGGAAGAGGCAGTGGTGAGACCGAGCCAACAGCGTAGCAAAAGAGGGAGCAGTGGGCAAAAGCAGAACACCCGCCGCCAAGAGACTCCGCCTGCTACTGACCGCCGCCATCTGGGACCGAGCACCCCAAAGGCAGCTTCAAGGAGTTCCCTGGCATGGCACTTCTTCAAACAATGTGCTGACGACAAGACCCGAGTGGTTTGCACGCTGTGCCATCAGAGCCTGAAGCGAGGCATTAACGTTCTGAACCTGAGCACAACCTGCATGACCAGGCACCTGCATGCAAAGCATGAACTGCAGTGGAGTAAACACCTTAAAACCAAGGAAGTCACTCAGGCTCCCCCTGCTACCTCTTCTGCTGCTGCCGCCTCGGCCTATTCTGCTGCTGCCGCCTCGGCCTCTTCCTCCGCCTCTGGAGGAACGTTGGCACCTGCCGCCCAGCAAACAGGGGATGTACCACCAACACCACCACCACCACCTCCGTCACCAAGCGTCTCAACCATGTCACACGCCAGCGTTCAGCTCTCCATCTCACAAACATTTGATAGAAAGCGTAAATTCCCACCTAGCCACCCTCGATCCCTGGCCCTGAATGCCAGCATTTCTAAACTACTGGCCTATGAAATGCTGTCATTTAGGCTGGTGGACACAGACAGCTTCAAACAGCTCATGTCGCTTGCTGTCCCACAGTATGTTGTTCCCAGCCGGCACTACTTCTCCAAGAGAGCCGTGCCTTCCCTGCACAACCAAGTATCCGATAAAATCAAGTGTGCACTGCGCAACGCCATCTGTAGCAAGGTCCACCTAACCACAGATACGTGGACCAGTAAGCACGGCCAGGGACGCTATATCTCCCTAACTGCACACTGGGTAAATGTAGTGGCAGCTGGGCCCCAGGCGGAGAGCTGTTTGGCGCACGTCCTTCCGCCGCCAAGGATCGCAGGGCAACATTCTTTGCCTCCTGTTGCCACCTCCTCCTTCTCGGCTTCCTCCTCCTCTTCTTCCACCTGCTCATCCAGTCAGCCACACACCTTCACCACCAACTTCAGCACAGCCCGGGGTAAACGTCAGCAGGCCATTCTGAAACTCATATGTTTGGGGGACAGGCCCCACACCGCACAGGAGTTGTGGCGGGGTATTGAACAACAGACCGACGAGTGGTTGCTGCCGGTGAGCCTCAAGCCCGGCCTGGTGGTGTGTGATAATGGGCGAAATCTCGTTGCAGCTCTGGGACTAGCCAATTTGACGCACATCCCTTGCTTGGCGCATGTGCTGAATTTGGTGGTGCAGAAGTTCATTCACAACTACCCCGACATGTCAGAGCTGCTGCATAAAGTGCGGGCCGTCTGTTCGCGCTTCCGGCGTTCACATCCTGCCGCTGCTCGCCTGTCTGCGCTACAGCGTAACTTCGGCCTTCCCGCTCACCGCCTCATATGCGACGTGCCCACCAGGTGGAACTCCACCTTGCACATGCTGGACAGACTGTGCGAGCAGCAGCAGGCCATAGTGGAGTTTCAGCTGCAGCACGCACGGGTCAGTCGCACTACAGAACAGCACCACTTCACCACCAATGACTGGGCCTCCATGCGAGACCTGTGTGCCCTGTTGCGCTGTTTCGAGTACTCCACCAACATGGCCAGTGGCGATGACACCGTTATCAGCGTTACAATACCACTTCTATGTCTCCTTGAGAAAACACTTAGGGCGATGATGGAAGAGGAGGTGGCCCAGGAGGAGGAGGAGGAGGAGGAGGAAGAGGGGTCATTTTTAGCACTTTCAGGCCAGTCTCTTCGAAGTGACTCAGAGGGAGGTTTTTGGCAACAGCAGAGGCCAGGTACAAATGTGGCCAGCCAGGGCCCACTACTGGAGGACGAGGAGGACGAGGATGAGGAGGAGGTGGAGGAGGATGAGGATGAAGCATGGTCACAGCGGGGTGGCACCCAACGCAGCTCGGGTCCATCACTGGTGCGTGGCTGGGGGGAAAGGCAGGACGATGACGATACGCCTCCCACAGAGGACAGCTTGTCCTTACCCCTGGGCAGCCTGGCACACATGAGCGACTACATGCTGCAGTGCCTGCGCAACGACAGCAGAGTTGCCCACATTTTAACCTGTGCGGACTACTGGGTTGCCACCCTGCTGGATCCACGCTACAAAGACAATGTGCCCACCTTACTTCCTGCACTGGAGCGTGATAGGAAGATGCGCGAGTACAAGCGCACGTTGGTAGACGCGCTACTGAGAGCATTCCCAAATGTCACAGGGGAACAAGTGGAAGCCCAAGGCCAAGGCAGAGGAGGAGCAAGAGGTCGCCAAGGCAGCTGTGTCACGGCCAGCTCCTCTGAGGGCAGGGTTAGCATGGCAGAGATGTGGAAAACTTTTGTCAACACGCCACAGCTAACTGCACCACCACCTGATACGCAACGTGTTAGCAGGAGGCAACATTTCACTAACATGGTGGAACAGTACGTGTGCACACCCCTCCACGTACTGACTGATGGTTCGGCCCCATTCAACTTCTGGGTCTCTAAATTGTCCACGTGGCCAGAGCTAGCCTTTTATGCCTTGGAGGTGCTGGCCTGCCCGGCAGCCAGCGTTTTGTCTGAACGTGTATTCAGCACGGCAGGGGGCGTCATTACAGACAAACGCAGCCGCCTGTCTACAGCCAATGTGGACAAGCTGACGTTCATAAAAATGAACCAGGCATGGATCCCACAGGACCTGTCCGTCCCTTGTCCAGATTAGACATTAACTACCTCCCCATAACCATATATTATTGGACTCCAGGGCACTTCCTCATTCAATCCTATTTTTATTTTCATTTTACCATTATATTGCAAGGCTACCCAAAGTTGAATGAACCTCTCCTCTGCCTGTGTGCTAGGCCTAAATATATGCCAATGGATTGTTGCAGTGGTGGCTGACGTGAAGCCTCATTCTCTGCTATGACATGCAGACTGATTCTCTGGTGACATGAAGCCAGATTGTCTGTTACGGGACCTCTCTCCTCTGCCTGGGTGCTGGGCCTGAATTTATGACAATGGACTGTTGCAGTGGTGGCTGACGTGAAGCCTGATTCTCTGCTATGACATGCAGACTGATTCTCTGCTGACATGAAGCCAGATCCTCTGTTGCGGGACCTCTCTCCTCTGCCTGGGTGCTGGGCCTAAATTTATGAAAATGGACTGTTGCAGTGGTGGGTGACGTGAAGCCTCATTCTCTGCTATGACATGAAGACTGATTCTCTGCTGACATGAAGCCAGATCCTCTGTTACGGGACCTCTCTCCTCTGCCTGGGTGCTGGGCCTAAATATCTGACAATGGACTGTTGCATTGGTGGCTGACGTGAAGCCTGATTCTCTGCTATGATATGAAGACTGATTCTCTGCTGACATGAAGCCAGATTGTCTGTTACGGGACCTCTCTCCTCTGCCTGTGTGCTAGGCCTAAATATATGCCAATGGATTGTTGCAGTGGTGGCTGACGTGAAGCCTGATTCTCTGCTATGACATGCAGACTGATTCTCTGGTGACATGAAGCCAGATCCTCTGTTACGGGACCTCTCTCCTCTGCCTGGGTGCTGGGCCTAAATTTATGAAAATGGACTGTTGCAGTGGTGGGTGACGTGAAGCCTGATTCTCTGCTATGACATGCAGACTGATTCTCTGGTGACATGAAGCCAGATCCTCTGTTACGGGACCTCTCTCCTCTGCCTGGGTGCTGGGCCTAAATATCTGACAATGGACTGTTGCATTGGTGGCTGACGTGAAGCCTGATTCTCTGCTATGACATGCAGACTAATTCTCTGCTGACATGAAGCCAGATTGTCTGTTACGGGACCTCTCTCCTCTGCCTGGGTGCTGGGCCTAAATTTATGAAAATGGACTGTTGCAGTGGTGGGTGACGTGAAGCCTGATTCTCTGCTATGACATGAAGACTGATTCTCTCCTGACATGAAGCCAGATTGTCTGTTACGGGACCTCTCTCCTCTGCCTGGGTGCTGGGCCTAAATTTATGAAAATGGACTGTTACAGTGGTGGGTGACGTGAAGCCTGATTCTCTGCTATGATATGAAGACTGATTCTCTGCTGACATGAAGCCAGATTGTCTGTTACGGGACCTCTCTCCTCTGCCTGGGTGCTGGGCCTAAAGTTATGAAAATG
The DNA here is from genome assembly GCF_014858855.1 of Bufo gargarizans. Classification (NCBI taxonomy): domain Eukaryota; kingdom Metazoa; phylum Chordata; class Amphibia; order Anura; family Bufonidae; genus Bufo; species Bufo gargarizans. The sequence continues at coordinate 182,396,466 of NC_058082.1, forward strand.
GACTCTTACAGTGGTGGGTGACGTGCAGCCTGATTCTCTGCTATGACATGAAGACTGATTCTCTGCTGACATGAAGCCAGATTGTCTGTTACGGGACCTCTCTCCTCTGCCTGGGTGCCGGGGCCTAAATATCTGAGAATGGACTGTTCCAGTGGTGGGTGACGGGAAGCCAGATTCTCTGCTATGGAACCTCTCTCCAATTGATTTTGGTTAATTTTTTTTATTTAATTTTTATTTTAATTAATTTCCCTATCCACATTTGTTTGCAGGGGATTTACCTACATGTTGCTGCCTTTTGCAGCCCTCTAGCCCTTTCCTGGGCTGTTTTACAGCCGTTTTAGTGCCGAAAAGTTCGGGTCCCCATTGACTTCAATGGGGTTCGGGTTCGGGACGAAGTTCGGATCGGGTTCGGATCCCGAACCCGAACATTTCCGGGATGTTCGGCCGAACTTCTCGAACCCGAACATCCAGGTGTTCGCTCAACTCTAGTCACCATCTTTCGCTATAACAAATGGAACCAGACAGGGATGCCCTCTGTCCCCCTCACTTTTTATCTAAGTGATAGAAACGCTACTACAACTAGTTAGGCAATCCCCTGATATACCTGGAGTTCAATACGAAGGAAAGGAAATAAAATGTACTGTGTTCGCAGACGATTTACTATTTTTGGTGGCGAACCCGGTGAAAGGGCTAGACCCACTAGTGAAAAGCATAGACCGCTATAGCTCTCTATCGGACTTTAAAGTCAACCATACCAAATCAGAGATACTGAACATCTCTATACCAAGATCCAAAATCGCCCCCTTGCAAGCACAATTCCCATTCAATTGGGCCAAAGGACCTATTAAATACCTGGGAATATTGATCCCTAGCGACACCAATGATCTGTATTAGCATAATTACACCCCCCTTTTAGGAGAATTACAACGCATACTACAAACATACAATCTCCACTACTTGTCCTGGATGGGACGTAAAAATATTTTGAAGGCCTATGTGATGCCAAAAGTTCTATATGTGATGCTACTAGTCCCGATATGGCTCCCTAAATTGTTTTTCAAGAGTGTGCAGAGTATGTTCTCTAAATACTTATGGAACGGCAGAAAACCCAGGATATCCCATGAAACCTTGACAAGGCACAAAGAGAAGGTAGGTTTAGGCTTACCAGACGTAACTAAGTACTATAAAGCAATTCAGCTTAACAGGTGGTTGGAGATGGTGAACCCAAACAGGCGCCCGGACGTACAGGCCATTTGTCGCCACAGTTTAGGAACACACTTTCAGAAACACCTATGGCTACCTGACAGACATATTCAGAAAGACCTAACTGTAGACCCACTGGTACGCGGTATAGGAGAGGTCTGGAGGGAAACACGTAAAACATTAGCACCCGACCCATCCCCCCTATTGCCGGTTAGCCTACTGCCTGACCTCCTAGACTGTGATGCTAGTATGGAACTCTCTAAACTATATAAAATTAGGGGAAACCACTCCTAATATAGAGTCCTACATCCTAGAGGCACTTTCATCCTCCATCACGGAAGCTCCAGGGTTCTTCCTTGTAAAACCACATATTAGAGCTGTGTGTGGGGAGATGAAGGCACGGTACCCTCTCCAGAGGCCCTTGACTGATTTCGAGAAGCTAATACAATCACCACTTATCGCTGCTAGAAAAGTTTCAAAACTCTACCAGGTGGTAGGAGGCGAGGGTGAACTTCGGAGGCCAATTTATATCAGAGAGTGGGAGAAAGAATTAGATCGGACTATAACTGACACCGAAATGAGGCATATATTGAGATTCTCTCATAGTTTCTCCCGCTGCATTCGCCTACAGGAGAGTCACTATAAGCTCCTGACGAGGTGGTACAAAACTCCAGATTTCCTCTACAAGAGAGGACTGACACCTACAAGGGAATGCTGGAGGTGCGGAACTGATGTGGGTTCTTTATCACATATCTGGTGGCACTGCCCTAAGATCAAACTCTACTGGAAAGAGATTGAAGCGTTAATTCAAAAACTAGCAACTTCAAACTTTAAGCTCACTCTAGAAATTGTGGTACTGGCACTGCCAACACCCCAGCATTCACCCTCAAAAAAGAATCTTATCTTGCATATCATAGCTTCGGCCAAAGCATTAATCCCTCTGCATTGGCTTGATGTCCACCCTCCAACTGTACAGGAGATGAAAGCTAAGATGACTCAAATCTGCAGGCTTGAAGAAATGACTAGCTGGATCGACAGAACGCATGACCAATTCATTAAGGTCTGGAGCCCTTGGAGAGACCTGACGTAGATGGATCCTAGCCAAACGGTGGCGATGTCGCCTATATCTATGACGTAGCTGCCTAGTAGCACCCCCCTCCCCCTCTGTCTTTCTCCCTCTCCCCCCTCTACTTATCTCTCTTTCTACCTTCTTCTTTTATTTTTACCTCTCTTTTTCTCCTTCTTCTCCTATTAAGTGTTACCACGATACTGTAAAGTATATGAGACCAGTTTAGAGAATGCTGGAGGTGACTCTACTTTGCACTCAGTTAGCACTGACTGGTACTATTTGTACTTGAATGCTGACATTTCCATGTATTGTTACCTTTTGCTCTCATTTATGCATCATCCTAATGCTTCTTTGTTACGTGATTATACAAAGAAAATTTAAAAATAAAGAATAATAAAAAAAAAACAATAATAAAGATTTATAAATTAAAAAAAAATAAAAAAAATAATAATAACTGGTTGAACCTCCTTTGGCAGCAATAACTTCAACCAAACGTTTCGTGTAGTTGCAGATCAGATGTGCACAACGGTCAGGAGTAATTCTTGACCATTCCTCTTTACAGAACTGTTTCAGTTCAGCAATATTCTAGGGATTTATGTTGTGAATCACAATCTCGGGTTGAGGTCAGGACTCTGACTGGGCCACTCCAGAAGGCATATTTTCTTCTGTTTAAGCCATTCTGTTGTAGATTTACTTCTATGGTTTGGGTCGTAGTCCTGTTGCTACACCCATCTTCTGTTGAGCTTCAGCTGGTGGACAGATGGCCTTAAGTTCTCCTGCAAAATGTCTTGATAAACTTGGGAATTCATTTTTCCTTCGATGATAGCAATCCGTCCAGGCCCTGACACAGCAAAGCAGCCCCAAACCATGATGTCCCCACTACCATACTTCACAGTTGGGATGAGGTTTTGATGCTGGTGTGCTATGCCTCTTTTTCTCCACACATAGTTTTGTGTGTTTCTTCCAAACAACTCAACTCAAACAACTCAACTTTGGTTTCATCTGTCCACAGAATATTTTGCCAGTAATGCTGTGGAACATCCAGCTGCTCTTGTGCTCTTGTGCAAACTGTAAACGTGCAGCAATGTGTTTTTTTTGGACAGCAGTGGCTTCCTCTGTGGTATCCTCCCATGAAATCCATTATTGTTTAGTGTTTTACGTATCATAGATTCGCTAACAGAGATGTTAGCATATGTCAGAGACCCAGTGTACCGTTGAGGCCACTCTAAACCCGGCCAGTGCAGTAACGGGAGAAATTGTACCCCACATTTTGTTACCTATTTTCCCCTGTATATGGCAACACCCCTTATGTGGTCAAAAACTGATGGGCGTATGGCAGTGTTCAGAAGGGAAGGAGTGTCATATGTATTTTGGAGGGCATATTTTGCTGGAATAGTTTTTGGAAGCTATATCACATTCTGGGGGTTCAATCTGGGAGTCTTTCAATTTATAAACCTGGAACTTCTGGTTATTCCTGGAGGTACTCTTGCATAGCTTGTATGTTTTAATTCCATACCTTGCCTGCTTGCAAGTACTAGTGGAATTTGATCCTTCCTTTAAAATGTACTAGGGACTTTTTCAGGGGTGTACACCTCTGCAAATTTGGAATTAAAGAGGTCCAGGACAGATCTAATTTTAAATAGATATGGTCATATTGTGGGTCATTTTTTTTTTTTTTTTGGGGGGGGGGGGGGGGGGCGCTGTGCATTAAAATTGTAATGCAAAATTTTCTAAATAGATTCAAATATTTTGTGGAACATGACAATATTGTAAATTGGAGTCTGGTACTAAAAGTCTGAACTACATTATTATCTAATATGGCTTTTTATATATATACCATGAGGCCCCATAATGTCATCATCTCGGGTCTAGCACATGAGGATGTAGGGTTCTGGATTATAAATTGTTTGTCATATACATTTATTTGGGCCAACATCAAATTTATGTAATCTTCAAAGAAAAAGATTTTGAAAAAAAATCTATTTTCTGAAGCCTGTCCAATCAATCTGGATAGAAAAATGCACAAAAAACTGAGCAGTAATTTATGTCACTTACTCTCTGGGTGCAGGACGCACATAGAAAGTTAGAACAGAACACACACATATAGAGAGAGAGAGAGACATTGATATATCTAATATATAAAGCTGAGTGTATGTATGTATGTATGTATGTCCGCTAAAGGAATCTGCAACATCACATTTACAATCACGAAATTTTGCACAGTCGCCTTCTGTGACTCTGGGAACGTCATAGACTATGTTTTGAGTGGAAATTTTTACCCTGCACATTCCACATATTTGCCAAAAAATACTACAGGAGCCATTGTCTGTTGGCTGTTGTGTCAGTTAGCCTTTATATTCATCAGGTTGCATATAGCAACCAATCACAGCTCAGCTTCTATTTTGCTACAGATCATTAATATGAGCTCTGATTGGTTGCTATAGCCAACGTAGGACATTCTTAGTATAAGACAGCTTATGTGTGAGTTAATATGATTTTGATTGCAAGGCTTAGCCAACATTGTTGTACAGGCTGATGTAACTCACATGGCCTTAAGTATATACTAATTCTGTGGGGGTTTTATATACTGTCAATTAAAGACAATAATGCACCATAAGAAAAGGAATTCAATCTCTTATATATATAAAAATAAATTTCTGACGGTCAGTTTTTTATTCACAGCCAAACAACTGGACCTATCTGCACCAAATTTGGCATATAGGTACATTGGGTGACCGGGAAGGTTTTAGACCAGGTCTCAGCTCTCTATGACATACTGTTCCTTAGATATTCCCATAAAATGCAAATATGGAACCATTACATAACCTGCATTAGACAATAGAAACCCACAGGTCTTTCACTTATACCCCAACTGCCACACACACACATGGTCACATGACCCTTATCAGCCAATAGAAGCTTGTAGGTCCTTCAGTCTTGACATACACACAGTTTTACACCAGGTTTCCATAACAACCCAGCCATTTTCTCTTCACTGCTGTAGGTCGCCTTTAAAGGAGCAGGGCGCTGTGGATGACACTGTTAAGGGAGCAGAGTGCTGTGGAGGTCACAGTTAAGGAAGGAGCATGCTATGCAGGTCACAGTTAAGGAGACAGTCCGCTATGGAGGTCAGTGTTAAGGGGGAGGGGTGCTGTAGAGGTCGCTGTTATAGGAGCGAGTGTTGTGGAGGTCACATTTTAAGGGAAATGAGTGCTGTGGAGGTCACTGTTAAGGGAGCGGGTTATTATGGAAATCACTGTGGTACTGTGGAGGTCAAGGTGTACTGTGGAGGTCACTAATAAAGGGACAACCACTGTGAAGGTCACCGTTAAAGGGGTTGGTGCTGTGGAGGTTACTGTTCAGGGGGCAGGGCACTGTGGAGGACCCTGTTAAGGGGTGGGCTGCTGTAGAGGTCAATGTTAAAGGGGTGGGCAATGTGGAGGTTACTGTTAAGTTGGCAAGGGGACTGTGGATATCACTATTGAAGGGGCAGCTACTGTGGAGGTCACTGCTAAGGCAGCGAGGTACTGTGAAGGTCACTGTTAAGGGAGTGGGGTACTGTGGAGGTCACCGTTAAGAAAGCGGGATACTGCGGAAGTCACTTTTAAAGGGGCGGGCTCTGTGGAGGTCTCTTTTAAGGGGGCGGGTTGCTGTGGAGGTCACTGTTAAGGGATTGGGGTGCTGTGACAGTCACTGTTAAGGGGGTGTCATACTGCAAAGGTCACTGTTAAAGGGGCAGTACTATGGAGGTCACTGTTAAGGAGGCAGAGTGCTGTGGAGGTCACCGTTAAAGTGGCTGGGCGGTGTGAGGTGGGACACTGTTAAGGGGGCAGAGTGCTCTGAAGGTCACAGATAAAGGGGGTGGGGTGTTGTGGACATCAACATTAAGGAGGCATGGCCCTGTGGAGGTCACTGTTAAGGGGTAGATCACTGTGGAGGGTCACTGTTAAGAAGGCAGTCCGCTGTGGAGGTCTTTGTTAGGGGGTGGGTGGGGTACAGTGGTGGTCCCATTTTATGGGGGCGGGGCACTGTGGGGTGTCAGTTTTAATGAATGGGCTGTTGCAGAGATTATTTTTACAAGGATAAGCATGCCACTGGGTCTTGCTATCACACCTCTATTGTTGAGTTCTGCTACCACTGTAATCTGCCACAATCTTGTGCTCAATGCCACAGCTGTTGCTCTCAGTCCCACTCTGTCATGGGGTTGACTATTGTCACTCCTGTTGGTCCCCATCCCCTTTCTGTTTTGGGGCCACGGTTGCACCTGTTACTGCCACTGCTGTTGGCCCCATCCCCACTCTGTTATGGGGCCACTATTGTGCCCTTTGCTGCCACTGCTGTTGCCCTCCATTCCCACTTTGTTATGGGGCCACTCATGTCTGTTTGTCTGTGTAGACATCACTGTTTATTTTTCTATTATTGTTATCAGTCAGAAGAACAGAAACATTTTTTTTTAAAGTATCTTGTATTTTTCACATCTGTAAGGTCTCTTTCATACTGTCATCATTTGATCATTATTTGTAAGACAAAAGCAGGAGTGGGTTCAAAACACAGAAGAAATGCCAATATTTGAATTGCATTTTATCTCTGTTTTGGACCTACTCCTAATTTTTGGCTTACAAATACTGATTAAATACTGATGAAAAACACTGACCAAATACGAACTGTGTGAAAGAGAACATTAAAGTACTGGACTTTTTTTTTCCTTCTTAAAAAATGGTCAGAATTTGGTCAGTATTTTGCATCAGTATTTGATCTGGAATTTTAAGCCAAAAGCAGATGAAGAACAAATATTTCCATTACATTTTATCTCTGTTTTGGACCCACTCCTGTTTTTGGCTTATAAATAGAGTTGAGAGGACACCTGTTCAGGTTTGGCCGAACTTCACAAAAAAGTTTGAGTTCGGGACCCAAACTTGACCCCGAACCTGAACCCCATTGAAATCAATGGGGACCCGAACTTTTAAGCACTCAAATGACTGTAAAAATGTCATGGAAAGGGCTAGAGGGCTGCAAATGGCATCAAAATGTGGTTAAGAGCATGGCAAGTGCTCTGCAAACAAACGTGGATAGGGAAATTACTTTAAATAGCATAAAATACGTAAAAAAAAAATAATAATCTTGATCTAGGAGGAAGCGGTCCATATCGAGTAGGAGGTTGAGGAGGCGGTGGATGTGGTGGTGTAGGTAGAAGCGGCAGTGGGGGAGGAGGAGGAGCCTACACTGCTTTTTGGTTTTATTTTTATTTATTTTTTTATTATTAGGGTACACCTCAAAACATTGGGAAATATAACCTGTGATAACCCCCTCCAGTCGTGCTAAACACGCTTTCAGACAATACACTGGCTGCAGGGCAGGCCAGCACCTCAGAGGCGTAAAGGGCAAGCTCAGGCCATGTGCCCAATTTGAAGACCCATCATTCAGTACGTGTAGGCGTGTGCACACACACTGCTCCACCATGTTGCCCGTGATTTCCACGATCTAATTGGATATCTTCTCTATCAACTTTCAATGTTCATTTATGCGCCTACCATGGTGATCACGGGTGGCGGGGAATCAGGGTTTTAGGCCGAAGTGGGAGCCTGAGAAAGGGATACCACATCCAAGGGAGGTCAATGGATGAAATTAAATGCAACCAAGCGGAAATGTGGGACAAAGTATTGAAGCATAAGCTTCCAAGTTAAGGAGGGGGCGCGTGGCAATTACCCACTCCCGACACAGGGAGGTAGTGACGATAAATAACAATACAGGACTCTTAAGATGCCCTGTTATTGGAATGATTAATAAAAAATTATAGGGAATGTCACTGGGGTGTTTTGGATTTGGAAACATTAGCCAGGAGAGGCCCTGTGCCGCTTTGTTGACTCTAGATAACTTCTGCCTGATCACACGTCCTGGTGACGTCCACGATCCATTTTGATATCTTCTCTATCAACTTTAGATGTTCTTTTCTGAGCCTACCATGTTGATCACGGTTATCGGCAAATCAGGGTTCCACGCCGGAGAGGGAGCATGAGAAAGGGAGACCTCATCCAAGGGAGGTCAATGGCTGCAATGGGATAAAGCGGAAATGTGGGACAAGTTATTAAAGCAGAAGGATCGAATGAAAGGGCCAATTAAAGACTAATTTTAGAAATTTAGTCCCTACCATCTATGAAGAGCAGGGGTTTTTCATCACAAGAAATGGCTTAATTTCACCAACCAATGGAAGAGATTATTTTTAAAAAATTCAGTCCCTGTCACCTATGCAGAGCAGGGGTTTATTCACGGCAAAAATTGTAAAGTGTCAACCCAAGAATGTAACAGAAAAATTAGTGAAATTTATTAAGCTGTCAATTAGGTAGAGCATGGGTATATCACAGCCAAAAATTGTTGAATTTCACCCAAAAATGTAACAGACAAATTAGTGAAATGACATAAAATAAAATATGTACTAATAAAAAAAAATAAAAACTTGATTTACGAGGTGGAGGTATGGAGTAGGAGTTTGAGGAGGCGGTGGACGGTGTAGGTGGACCCGTCATCCAGTAAGTGTAGGCGTGTGCACACATACTGCTCCACCTTGTTGCTGAAATGCTACCACTCATCGGTCTGTTGTTCAAGGCCCGTCCACAGCTCCTGCGCAATGTGGGGTTTGTCCCCCAAACAGATACGTTTTAAAAATGCCTGCTGTCGCTTTTTCCTTGCTGTGCTGAAGTTGGTGGGGAAGGTGTTACGCTGACTGGATGAGGAGCCGGTACAGGATGAGGAAGTGGAGTAGGAGGAGGAAGCAACAGGAGGCAAACTGAAGCACCCTGCAATCCTTGGTGGTGGAAGGACATGCGCCAAACTGCTATCTACCTCAGGCCCAGCCGCCACTGCATTTACCCAGTGTGCTGTTATGGAAATATAACATTCCTGACCTTGTTTACTGGTCCACGTATCTGTAGTGAGGTGCACCTTGCCACAGATGGCGTTATGCAGTGCACACCTGATTTTGTCCCCCACTTGGTTGTGCAGGGAAGGGATGGCACGCCTGTAAAAGTTGTGGCGGCTGGGCACGACATACTGAGGGACAGCCACCGCCATAAGGCTTTTAAAACTCTCCGTTTCCACCAGACGGAATGACAGCATTTTAAAGGCTAGTAATTTTGAAATGCAGGCATTCAGGGCCAGGGTTCGCAGGTGGGTAGGGAGGTATTTCCTCTTCCGCTCCATTATTTGGGAGATGGGGAGCTGAACGCTTCGGTGGGACATTGTGGAGATGCTTGGTGACCCAGATGGTGGTGTTGCTGGGGGTGGCAGGTGGCACTGTCACTCCAGAGGTGGATGAAGATGCCGAGACTGCAACAGAAGAGGAGCCATAGACCTTTCTTGGTTTTTGACGTGTCAACTCCATTGCAGCTCGTGCTTTGCACTTAGACGCTTGGTCATGCAGGTTGTGCTCAGGTTGAGAACGTTTATGTCTCGCTTTAGGCTCTGATTGCACAGCGTGCAAACCACTTGTGTCTTGTCGTCAGCACATTGTCTGAAGAGCTGCCACACCAGGGAACTCCTTGGAACTGGCTTTGGTGTGCTCGGTCCCTTGTTGTGGTGGGCAGTACACTTTGCTTTTGCACCCTGCTCCCTCTTCTGCTGTGCTGGTGGCTCTGTGCGACCACACAGGTCACTCGCATAACCTTGATTCCCAGTCTTTACCTCTGCCCTCCTTGTCGGTCTGCACACTTTCGAAAGCCACAACAGTTAGCACCTTTGTTACGTCATCATCCGAGACGTGCTATGATGGTCCTCCCATGTCCTCATCTTGAAAGATATGTGGTTGAGCATCGGTGCTTCCACTTCTGGGGCATGGCTAGGTGGATGGCTCTGGGAAACCCTGCTAACAGAGTCATCAAAAAGCAGAAGAGACTGATGCATGACTTGGGGCTGATTGCTTGACTGATTTGCAAGGGGGTGAGGTAAAAGACTGATGGACATCGGCTGCAGGTGCCAACTCTGATATTTCAGCAGGAGACTGAGTGGGAGACAATGTGAAGGAACTGGAGGCACTGTCAGCAATTGAATCTACTATCACCTGTACTTGTTCTGGCCTCACCATTCATAGAGCCGCATTAGGCCTAACCAAATACAGCTGAAGATTCTGTCGCCTACTCGCAACTGAAGAAGGTGTTTCACTTGTGTGTGTAGCTGGCACAGATTGACCACTTCCTCTCCCTGCAACAGGAGCTCCACCAGCAGCACCACGAACGGGGCTACGTCCCTTATTTGACGCTCTCCTTCTTTCTCAAATTTAGGATCTTAATAACAGAATAGAACAACAGTATCTAACACGTGTATATCACAATGACAGATGCAGCAAAGGCTGCAAAATTAAGATTTTTCCCCTAAATGGGTGTTTTTCTAATAACATAATAGAACAACAGTATCTAAAAGGTTGTGTCTCACAATGACATATGCAGCAAAGGCTGCAAAATTAAAAATTTTGCCTTAAATGTGTGTTTTTTTAAATACCAGAATATTACAGCAGTATATAACGCTTGAATTTCACACGTACAGATGCAGACAAGGCTGAAAATTAAGTACTTTGCCCAAAATGGGTGTTTTTTTTTTAAATACCAGAATAGCACAGCAGTATATAAAGTGTGTATCTCACACTGACAGATACAGACAAGGCCGCAAATTAAGTATTTTGCCCAAAATGGGTGTTTTTTTTAAAACACAGACAAATATAGTTGTATTTCTAGCTTAAATTGCACACTGACTAATGTGGCAGAGGCCCCAGATGGAGGGTATTGCCAAAAATTTGTGTTTTTTATAACCCAGAAAATTATTAAAGTGTTTAAAACTTGTTTTAAAAATAACAAATGCAGAAAAGGCTGTAATATTAAATACTTTGCCCAAAAAGGGTGTTTTTTGAATAACAGAATATGACAGCAGTAAATAATGCTTGAATTTTGCACTGATTTTTATTTTATTTTACACTGACAGATGCAGACAAGGCCGCAAATTAAGTATTTTGCCTAAAATGTGTGGTTTTTTTACTAACAGAATATGATAGCAGTATATAACGCTTGAATTTCACACAGATAAAGCAAGGGCTGTAAAATTTAGTATTTTGCCCAAAAAGGGTGTTTTTTAAAACCCAGAAAAATAAAACAGCATTTCTAGCTTAAATTGCACACTGACTAATGTGGCAGAGGCCCAAGATGGAGGGTATTGCCAAAAATATTTTTTTTTTCAAAGCTAGAAAACTATTGAAGTATTTCAAGCTTGTTTTAACAGTAACAGATGCATCAAAGACTGCAATATTAAGTATTTTGCACACACAAAATGTTTTTTTTTTTTTTTTACTAACAGAATATGACAGCAGTATATAACGCTTGAATTTTACATGTATAGATGCAGCAAGGGCTGTAAAATTGAGTATTTTGCCCCAAAAGGGTGTTTTTTAAAACCCAGAAAAATAAAACAGTATTTCTAGCTTAAATTGCACACCGACTAATGCAGCAGAGGCCCAAGATGAAGGGTATTGCCAAAAATGTGTGTGTTTTTTTTTTTTTAAACCCAGATTATTTTTGCAGTATTTGAAGTTTGAATTTCAATGTCATAAAAGCACATATGCAGTGCTGGTGCACTGAGCTTGCATAAACTGTCCGCAGACTCCCACCTAACAGACGGATAAAAGTTATTTTTCTCTGTCACTGGGCTCAGGGCAGGGTAAAAATATTGTGCACTGCACCCACAAAACTAAATCTATATAGATCGCTGAGTTCAATTGCAGTTCTGATTAAAGCTTCTTTCCTATTCTCTCCCTCACAGCAGCAGCATCCTATCCCTACACTAAGCACAGCAGAGTGACGTGCAGCACTACGTGACTTCAGCTTATATAGAGGCTGGGTCACATGCTGCACTGGCCAATCACAGCCATGCCATTAGTAGGCATGGCTGTGATGGTTTCTAAGGGCACAGAGTTAAACGTTTGTTGATTGGCTGCAGCCTTTCAAAAAGCGCCAATAAATCGCCGAACACTGAACCCAAACTTTTACAGAAATGTTTGGGGTTCAGGTCAGGGGTCCAAAAATCCTAAAGTTAGGTACGAACTCAAACGTTACAGTTCAGGTTCGCTCAACCCTACTTATAAATACTGATCAAATACTGACCATATGAAAGAGGCTTTATGGATGCTCAAAATACAAGCTTGTTTTTTTTTTGTTTTTTTTCTGCAATTTTATGTTTTTCTGATGCATTAGAACAGAAAAATAAATAGTGATGTGAACACATCCCCACTCTGTTATGGGGCCACAATTGTCACAGTTAATGCCATTGCTGCTGCCATCCTCCCCACTCTGTCATGGGTCCAGTACTTGAATCTTGGGGAACTGCAGGGTTAAGTCCACAGTGATAAATTAGACCTGACTCTACTATTGATCTACAATACTGATACACAGTAAATCTACAGCTTACAGAAGGGCTTAAAAAGCATGTGTTTGGAGTGCCACAACATACACTGAAATAACTTTTTTGTTTCTCCACTACGTTATTGGCGCTGCCTCCATTTCTTTAGCTTGTCCCACTAAGGAGTCATTTGGACACAGCTCCTGCAGGGGAGCACACAGGTTTTTGGATTTACTGAAGGGTGTTTTATGCTTTTCTTTGTGTTTAACAGAAGAGATTAGCTATGAATCTTTGTGCAGTGCACAGTGATGTAGACAGCGATAAATTACAAATGTAATACCGATGGCACAGTACCTACAGAATCAATGAATGAACTATGAATGTGGGTGCACTAGAACTACTGCCAGTGAACAGTGCCACTAGTGCCACTCATATCTGTTGTCACAGACAGTAGATTACATAAAAAAAAAAAACAACTGTAATATAATTGCAGTTAGTTGCCTGCAAGCGTGTGTGCCAGGCCTTTAGCGTCAGCGTGTACTGTGCCAACTACTGCCAATGAACAGTGACACCACTCATATCTGGTGTCAAAGTAGATTACATAAAAAAAAAAAAATGCAATTTTGACTGTAATATACCACTTATCTTGTGTCAAAGTAGATTACATAAAAATAAAAATAAAAACATTTTCACTGTAATAAAATTGCAGTTGACTGCCAGTGTGTGTGTCAGGCCTACAGCGTGTACTGTGCCAACTACTGCCAGTGCCCAGTGATACCACTCTTATCTTGTGTCAAAGTAGATTACATAAAAAAAAAACAGCAATTTTGACTGTACTATAATTGCAGTTACTTGGCTGCAAGCGTGTGTGTCAGGCCTACAGTGTCAGCGTGTACTGCGCCAACTACTGCTAGTGCACAGTGCCACCACTCATATCTGGTGTCACAGTACCTTGCACGCATAGTACAATTAATCTAATAAAAAAGACAGGCAGAGGCAGGCCACCCCACAGGGGCCGTCGTGGTCGTGTTGCTGTGATTTCCTTTGGCCCTAGAATAATGCCCAGTGTTCAGAGGTCACATACCCTAAACTCGAAAAGTTCTGAGGACATAGTTGACTGGCTAACACAGGACACCCAATCTTCTACAGCTTTAGATCGGAACCTTGACGCACCATCCTCCTCCAGCTCAGCTTGGGGCACCTCTCAAGTTACCACTCACTCGCCCGCCGCTACCACCAACACTAGCACCACAGCTGCTTCACTTGATCTGTCAGAGGAGTTATTTACACATCAGTTGGAAGAAATTAGTGATGTGCAACCATTATTGCCAGGGGATGTAGATGACAGGGATATGTCTCAGTCAGGCAGCATTACACACATGGACTTACGGTGTGATGATGATGATGATGTACCCGCTGCTGCTTCCTTTGCTGAGTTGTCAGATACAAGTGAAGCTGGTTGATGATGACGATGTGTCCGTGGATGCCACGTGGGTGCCTGCTCGAAGAGAAGAAGAACAGGGGGAAAGTTCAGAAGGGGAGACAGAGAGAAGGAGGAGACGAGTTGGAAGCAGGGGGAGGTCGTCGCAAGGAGCTAGTGGCACAGTCAGACAGAATGTTCGGCACCCGGGGTCAGCCAGACAGCACGCCAATCAACGCATGCTGTTGCCACCGCCAGAATACCGTCATTACAAAGCTCAGCAGTGTGGCATTTTTTTGTGTGTCTGCCTCTGATAACAGCAATGGCATTTGCAACCTGTGCCAAAAGAAACTGAGTCATGGGAAGTCCAACACCCACCTAGGTACAACTGCTTTTGCAGCATGCCAGACCTGCAGGATATTGCGAAGTGAGATCACGGTTATTGGAAATCGAGGGTTACTCACTGTTTGTAGGAGAACCCTGGGCAGGCATGCGGCAGTGAAGGAGAGGCTGGCGCAAAGTTCCTCTGGGGCACACTCTGTATGTAGGGACCAAGCCTGATGGTGGATAAGGTGCCCTGGATGTTGCAAGTGTTTTGAGTGCCTGGGGCAAGGTCCCTTTAAGGATTGTGACGCCAGTGCCTGTAACGGTGGCACACCGGTTTCCTGTAGCAATAAGTGTGGTACACAGATTGTATGGTGAACCAAACGTTGTTTTACTGGTAACAGTCCAACTTTGTACATTCAGATAGTAATGCAGTCCCTTATATCAATACTCCACAAGCAGGCTTATGATAACAATGGCAGGTAATAATCTTGCAAGATACTCGGAGGGTAAATAATCACTGCTTCTCAGACCAGGCTGCACTATTTCACAGCTATCCTGGCTGGCTGTATCCCAAGGCCCGTATGCCTAAATGCTGGCTTTTATCCTTGGCAATTAATCTTCCTCCCATATTAATCCTTGCACTACTTTATAGTAGTGATGAGCGGGAGGTGCCATATTCGATTTCACGATATTTCACGAATATTCGATTGAATATTCGTGATATATTCGCCGAAATTGAATATTCGTAATTATTCCAACTATCGCGAATAATATGCGATTTAATTAATCGCGTATTGCGATTTTTCTTTTAATAGTATAAGGCAATGTCTTTATGACTAATTGACTATGACTAGGCTAATATGTGTATTTTACAAAATTTCGTAATATTGCTCTAACTTCGTCTTTTAGAATATTTGTTATATTGCTCTAAATTCGTCTTTTAGTATATTACGAATATTCTAAAAGACGAAGTTAGAGCAATATTAAGAATATACGTAAAAAGTTGAAATCGCAATTTGATTATTATAACTTGAATGAATCGAATTGCGATTTCAACTTAGCACTGCTATATTCCATAGGCTAGAATTAACGAATATGGAATATAGCAGTATTAAGTTGAAATCGCCATGCGATTACTTCGAGTTATATTAATCGCATTGCGATTTCAACTTAGCAGTGCTATATTCCATATTAGGCTAGAATTAACAAATATGGAATATAGCAGTACTAAGTTGAAATCACAATTCGATTAATTCAAGTTATAATAATCAAATTGCGATTTCAACTTTCAGCACTGCTATATTCCATATTTGTTAATTCTAGCCTAATATGGAATATAGCAGTGCTAAGTTGAAATCGCCATGCGATTACTTTGAGTTATATTAATCGCATTGCGATTTTAACTTGGACCTGGTTTACTATGGTTGGCTTCAATGGCTTGGTAGAATTAGCGAATATGACGAATGAATTTGTCATATTCCACAAAACGAATATACGAATGTATTCGTCATATTCCACAAAACAAAGATATTCTCCATCTTCGTTTTAGCTACCTATTAATCAACTTCGCGAATTCTAGCAATCATATAGGAAAGTTGACTATAGAGACAGCTAAGTTTAATTCGCTATGCGATTATATTACTTAGCTTTTTTTTTAAAATAAATAGAATAATTATAATACCTGATAATTATTATAATTATTCTATTTATAAAAAAAAAGCTAAGTAATATAATCGCATAGCGAATTAAACTTAGCTGTCTCTATAGTCAACTTTACTATATGATTGCTAAAATTCGCAAAGTTGATGAATAGGTAGCTAAAACGAAGATGGAGAATATCTTCATTTTGTGGAATATGACGAATACATTCGTATATTCGTTTTGTGGAATATGACAAATTCATTCGTCATATTCGCTAATTCTACCAAGCCATTGAAGCCAACCATAGTAAACCAGGTCCAAGTTGAAATCGCCATGCAATTAATATAACTCGAAGGAATCGCATGGCGATTTCAACTTAGCACTGCTATATCCCATAGTAGGCTAGAATTAACGAATATGGAATATAGCAGTGCTTAAGTTGAAATCGCAATTCAATTATTATAACTTGAATTAATCGAATTTCGATTTTAACGTAATTCTCAAATCCGACAGTACATTCTAGTATATGGAGACGTTCCCATGGTGATGGGGACGCTCCATGAGCACGGAAGCAACGGGCGCTGACTGGAGCATTTAAAAAAAAAACAAAAAAAAAACGAATATTAGATTTTTTCGAATATATAGCACTATATTCTAAATATTTGCGAAATCTCGAAATCGCGATATTCGAGAAAAAAATTTGCAATTCGAATATTCGTGCTCAACACTACTTTATAGTTCCTCTGCCCATCAGCTTACTTATCTTAGCTGGTTGCACTGGCACTGATTGGCTTGAAGGTAGCTGCAGGTTGCTCCCAGGAGGACCATCCCTACTACTGGGGTTACTTCTGTGCTAGCTGGATTCAGGATCTCCAGGCAGGCTGTACTTCTCCACTAGCCTCCTGGTGGCAACTAGAAGCCTGGACTATCTAGCTGCATGTCAGGAGGATGCCCTCAGCATATCTCTGGCTGGTGCCCTCTCACTTCTGTCCTCACAGACTATGACTATGACCTAACCCCTCCCTGTCTGGGCCTGAACATTTATACTCGGGGCTCCCTATCTCCCTCTAGTGTCTAGGATGCTTAACTACACCCCAATAGGCCTGTTGTGCATGTCACAGGGGAAAACAACATATGTAAAAGCACATAGAAAATACATTAAAATGCATAGATAAACATAATGCCACTGTCCCTTAGGAGTAGGAGTAACACGTGACCCAAATGACCCTTGTGTAGTGCCCACCCCTACCTAGTGGGACACTACACTTTGCGAAGGCACATGATCTCACATCACAAACGCCTATGGGATCAACACATGATGAGTAAAAGCAGCACACAAACTCAAAGCCACCATCCTCCTCCTGGTCCAGCATCTTCAGCCACGTCAATCACTGCTGTCCTCCTTGCCCCCTCTCAACCACCCGCCACTCCGCCTCTCGCCTTGAGCAGTTCTTGCTCATCTGCCCACAGTCAGGTTTCTGTAAAGGACATGTTTGAGCGTAAGAAGCCAATGTCACAGAGTCACCCACTTGCCCGGCGTCTGACAGCTGGCTTGTCGGAACTCTTAGCCCGCCAGCTTTTAACATACAAGCTGGTGGAGTCTCAGGCCTTATTTTTAGCTATTGGGACACAAAAAGTTTTTAGCTATTGGGACACCGCAGTGGAAGGTACCCGGCTGAAATTTATTTTCACAAAAGGTAATCCCCAACCTGTACTCTGTTATGGAAAAGGAAGTCATGGCATGTCTGGCACACAGTGTTGGGGCAAGGGTCCATCTGACCACTGATACCTGGTCTGAAAAGCACGGTCAGGGCAGGTATATTGCGTACACTGCACATTGGGTAAACCTGGTGACGGCTGCCAAGCATGGAATGCGTGGCTCTGCAGTGGAGTTGGTGACACCGCCACGACTTGCAGGCAGGCCTGCTGCCACCTCCTCTAGTCCTCCTACTCTATCCTCTTCGCTAAACTCCTCGGCTGAGTCCTCTTCTGCTGCTGCATCTTGCTCCACATCAACTGCACCCCCCCAGCTCCCCAGGGGCTATTCCACATCCCGGAAACAACAGTGTCACGCCGTCTTGGGGTTGACTTGCCTGAAAGCCGAGAGTCACACCGGACCAGCACTCCGCACAGGTGAATCAGTGGCTGACTCCGTACCAACTGGAGATCGGCAAAGTGGTGCGTGACAACAGAAGCAATTTGTTGGCGGCATTGAATTTGGGCAAGTTGACACATGTGCCGTGCGTGGCACATGTGTGTAATCTGATCGTACAACGCTTTGTGCACAAGTACCTAGGCTTACAGGACTTCCTCAAGCAGGCCAGGAAGGTGTGTGGCCATTTCAGGCGTTCCTACACGGCCATGGATCACTTTTCAGATATTCAGCGGCAAAACAACATGCCAGTGAGGCGCTTGATTTGCGACAGCCCGACACATTGGAATTCAAGAGAGGAAAAATAAAGTGAGTGACCACAGTGTGAGGCGCCAGTCGAGGAAGGGAAAAATAACAATGACAGTAGCTGAAAAATATGTATATTTTTTGACCCTAGAGATCAATGATAATGGTACCAGAGGTATCGAGATTTTAGACTAATTATTGGTCAATGGATAGCAGTAAAAGCAATCTGGAGGGTGCAACACGGAATTAGACCCTGAGCATTCAAATCCTGAATAGGCTTAGTAGACAAAATCTGGAAACAATAAAAATCACACTGGTGATCCTAGGTTTTAGACCCATGCAGGGTCAATCCAAATGCATGAAAATGTATATAAATATAAATACATATAGTCGATTTAAAATCAATAGATAATAATAGTCACCATTCACTTCACAGGGAGGAAATTTTTGAGGGATAAAACTCAAGACACCCAAAAAGAATTTCCTCCCAATCCTGGGGCGCTTCAAAGGTCTTAGGAAGAGGCAGCAGTTCCATACTTGGTACTTCTTGCAAATTCCTTTATTTCCAATACAACAGGAAAAATAGAGCTCTACGCGTTTCGGGGCACAAAGTAAGTCCCCTTCATCAGGAGCAGGATGATAATACATAAGACAAACAGCCATTTTATACCTAAAGTGTGAGATCAAACAATATGGTATCCTGGGGTTGGAGTGATGTCACTTCCGGGTCAAACATTGATGAAGTAATTATTGCCTAATGTTTTTTGGGGGCAGGTGATGCGGCCAGAGGCCACACCATTTGTTCCATATCTAGTTATATGATGTGGGTTTTATAGTGTGGGTCCTTTACCTTTAAAACCTGAAGCTGGAAGGCCAAAGGAGCGGAGTGTGCCGTGGGACCACTTCCAGTCCGTGGAACGCACCGCTGGAGCGCACGTTGGGTGAGTGCGCATGCGCCGGGAGAAATGCCAGGAATGTGGCGCATATGACCTGGCGTTCTTGGCGTAATGACGTCTTAGTGTCCAGCCCCATGTATCTGCTGAAGGGGATGTATGGAACGCAAAGTGCGTTCCACTCACAACCTCGCATTGTTGTGGAATTCCGGTACTGAGTTGTAGTGTCCTTGCGGGCGTATATGTTTATAGAATGGAAAATGATAGGCATGATGATAATAAATATCTGGAAAATGGATGGGTGCATATGTGAATGAAAGGGTATATATAAGAAGGGATATTATAGGGAAATCAATGGATATAACTAAAAGATGGGTGTATATACAAAAATGGGTATATATGAAATAGGTACAAAAATGAATGAACGGGTGTATATAAAAAATGAATGAATGGGTGTATATAAAAAAATGAATGAATGGGTGTATATAAAAAAAGGGATGGGTATATATATAAAAAGAAAAAATTGGACTACTGTGTATATATCTCTCAGGGGAAGATAAAATTAATAAATACCTAGAAAATGAATGGATATATATCTAAAAAGTATATATATATATATATATATATATATATATATATAGATATAGATATAAAAAGAATATGTAAAAAAAGGGGGGGGGGAGAAAGAGTGAGCAAGTTGGATTGCTGTGTGAATATATATCTCTCAAGGCCCCTAGGGGATTAGGTCCTGGGATTCCAATAGTAAGGGGAAAAGTATATAAATATATATAAAAGCATAAATTCCTGCGATACATAAACTGTGTATGCATAAAATATATATATAAACAATGCATGTAATATGTATAAAATATATAAAGAATACACATATATATATATAAATAAATAAAACAGACATATATATGGATAAACTCGATAAATGGGTAATAAATAATGAGTAAATATATAACCATATGAAAAAAAAAATTGAGGGTTAGTTACAAATGATGATAAATACATATAAATACATATATATAAATAAAAAAATCCCATTTGAGGGGTAATGGAGCGAGACATATTGAGAATACAATGAGGGGAGCCATGATATCATGACACCTATCATTGTATATATTTAATATTCAGTAAATTTATATACACTTACCTGTTATAAAGGATGAGGTGGTACGCTCCAGGGAACTGTAGTAATTGGCAGGTGGTAATTCAAAGCATCTGGATTGGTGGAAATTATTCAACGGCTTTTCTGATCCTATAAAAGAAGAGGTCCAACTGTTTATGCGCATTCACGTAAGTATTTTGATCAAAAGCAGTCCTGCACTTACATCCGTGATGGAGGATCTTCTAAAGCAGCTAATCTTCAAGGCCGAATCCCAAGAAGGAGAAGAGTGGCTGCGCAGATGCCTTCAATCCGAACAGGAACCCGAAGATACATCGCATCGGCATTCACCTAATTCAGTCCGCTACGCAGGAACCAGCGCGAGCGCAGATGTGATCGATGTCCGTCCTATCGCCGGCGAAAATTTATGCGCATCTAAAGAATCGATTCCGCAATCTGCAAAAAGAAGAAGGAAGGAAAAAAGGGCTTATTCACCGTCTCAAGTACCAGCATCTCCGATGATGAAACGAGGCAAGAGAAATATGACAGTTGGTAACGACATCTCTACCAGGCCTGAGCAACGTCCATACTGTAGCTCAGCAAAAAAGGTCGCATCCCTGCCTGCAACTGTCACTTTAGCATCAGTTTCATCTGATTTAGGTGAGACTTCACATTTATTGAAACACAGTGACTGTTCTGAACAGTGCACTATATTGAAGAATTCTTCAATTGTTAATGAATTCAATTCATTAGACAAGGACAAATTATTTAAAGATTTTTTACAATTTTTGTCTAAAAAAGAAGCTTCAGATCATACTGGTTTTGTATGGCATGATGCTTCTGATACAGATCACCCTACAAAAATACTCAGTAGTTACAATTCTGAAATTGATAATATCAATTGTCCCATGGGAAATATGAATCAGGAAAGTATCAGTAATGTAACCAATATTATTCCAGTGCTGGAACTTGGTTCAGGTATAAAAGAGACTTCTTTCAAGGAGGCCTTACCTTGCCAAGTTTCACCACTGGGTTTTCATTTAATGCAAAATATAAAAGAGAAAATATGGAAAAAGGAATATATAGATATTTTTTCTCTTCTACCTTCTGGTAGAGAAAATCTGAGAGCAGATTCAGATAAGGAGAAAAAGTCAGATGATGACAAAAAGAAACATCAAAGATCTATATTTAATTGGATGCAAGCATTTTGCATCTATGCAGCAGTACTGGGCGAAAAACATCCTGATCTGTGCTCTGGTTTATTTTTTCATATTGACACAATTCTTGAAGCATACAAAAATTTTGGAGGATATGGATGGCTCCATTATGATGAATCTTTCAGACAAAAATTGACGATTTACAAAAACCTTAGTTGGGGTAGCAAAGACGTAGGTTTGTGGCTCAATTTGATGTTGCCTCAGAGGGATCATTCATTTCGTCAACAAACAAGCAATTTTAACACATATAGAAAGGGAACATGTTTTGCCTTTAACGACAATTTTTGTAAATGGCAAAACAATTGCAAATATAGACACGAATGTTCATTCTGTTCAGGACCACACCCAGTTTCAAAGTGCTTTCGCAAGCAAGGAATTAATTTTGCACATTCAGCCAAAGAGCAACATGCAAATAAACATGGTGACTCCACTGAATACAGCAAAATTAATTCACTGGCTAAAATTTTACCCAAACATTCAGATGGCCATGCTATTAACTGATGGGTTTTATCATGGTTTCTTCATACCTGAATTTGAAGGACCGGGTTGTAAGGTTGTTGATAATCTTCGTTCTGTAAAAAATAATTTAGACATCGTAATTGAAAAGATTCAATCAGAAATTGTTGCAGGTCGTATAGCTGGTCCATTTAATTATCCTCCTTTTAAAAATTTCAGGATCTCCCCTTTAGGCTTAGTGCCAAAGAAAGAGCAAAACTCGTTCAGATTAATTCATAATCTATCATACCCAAAAAATGATTCATTAAATGACTCAATTGACAAAAGTAAAGGAAGTGTGAAGTATGCTTCTTTTGATCAAGCATTAATATACCTTCAAAAAGCAGGAAGAAATGCTTGGCTTGCAAAAGCTGACATTAAATCGGCGTTTAGACTTTTGCCAATTAACCCCATTGGATACAATTCGTTAGGTTTTAAATTACTAGACAAATTCTTTTACGATATGGCACTCCCAATGGGCTTTACACTTTCTTGCCATTACTTCGAGGCCTTTTCTACATTCCTTCATTGGATGTTAGATATCCATTCAAAAGATGGTTTTATTCTGCACTACTTAGACGATTTTTTATTCATAGGCGATAAAGATTCTAATGCTTGCGCAGTTTTATTAGACACATTTTTTAAGATAGCACATTATTTTAATATTCCTTTAGCTACAGATAAGACAGTTTTTCCCACTACTCAGTTAAAATTTTTAGGTATTCATATAAACACATTAAACATGGAATTCAGCATTCCCGAGGAAAACATTTGTCAAATTATTATGTTGTTATCTGATTTAATAAAAAAGGAAAAAACAACACTTAAAAAATTACAATCACTAATAGGGTCTCTAAATTACATATCTAGAGTAATACCTATGGGGAGAGTTTTTTCGAAAAGAATGTACGCAGCAACGGCAGGTAAAAAATCTCCTAATTCTCATATACGCTTATCAAAAGTAATAAAAAATGATATATCTATTTGGTTAGAATTTTTAAAGAATTTAATGGTCATACTATTTGGCAAAAAGAATTCATAGATTCTGATTCTCTATCGTTATACACGGATGCTGCAGGAGCGGTAGGATATGGAGCCTTCTTCAATTTAAATTGGTCTGCAGAAAAATGGCCTATAGATTGGGTTTTGTATAAGTACACAAAAAATTTAGTTTTTATAGAATTATTTCCAGTTTTAGTGTCACTAACTATTTGGTCATTCGAATTTCAGAATAGAAGAATTCTTTTACATACGGACAACACTGGTGTAGTTTATGCTATAAATTGTCTTTCCTCTAAATCTGCGATAGTCAACTTACTATTGCGAAAATTTGTTTTAATTTGCTTAAAAAACAACATATGGATTAAGGCAAAACATATACAGGGAAAAAATAATATACTGGCTGACGCTTTATCTCGACAGCGTTTCAAGGATTTCTTCGAGATGGTACCACAAGCTCCAAGAATAGGAATTGCTTGTCCGACTCGACTTTGGAATTTGACAGAAGATTAACGGACGAGTTAATAAAAAATTCTTTAGCTACAAATACATGGGTAGCGTATGCCGCCGCATGGTTCGAGTGGAGGGAATTTTGCAAACTACATAATATCAACAGTTCAATTTTAATTGAGAATATTGAGAATGTTATATCTTTTATTCTGTATCTATACAAAAAAGGTGTTAATGCTGGTGCCATTTCGAAAACATTATCGGGTATATCATTTTTTCTAAAATTGGAAGGCTACAATTCTTTACTTAGTCATTTTAAAATAAAACAAATTTTAAAAGGTATTAATAAGAATTCAGTTATAACAGATAAAACTAGGCCTATTTCGATACAATTATTACAAAAAATAATTTCTCAATTACCCAAGATTTGTAACTCTGCTTATGAAACGTACCTTTTTTCTTCAGCTTATTCTCTTGCATTCTTTGCAGCGCTAAGAATTAGCAAGATAGCTGCAAAAAATAAAAGAACAGAATCTCCTTTATTAATTTACGATTTAAATTGTAGCAGTAGTTCATTAAAAATTAAAATTAAAAAATCCAAAACAGATCAGTTTGGAACTGGAACAAGCTTACATCTTAATAAATTTTATATTAGTTCAGTTTGTCCAGTTAAGAAAATGATAAAATGGTTAGAAGCTAGGAACAATATTAATGATTCTTTATTTATTCATTTGGATGGAACTCCGTTGACAATCTACCAATTCAATTATATTCTCAATTTGTGTTTAAAAAATATTGGTTTAGATAAACATAAAATAACTGCCCACTCGTTCAGAATTGGAGCTGCCACTTATGCTGCTCAATTGGGAATTAATGATAGTGTCATAAAAAGACTAGGGAGATGGAAATCCAATTGTTACAAGTTATACATTCGTCCTAATCTAATTGTTCATTAATTTCAGGAAAATTGAGAATAATTTGGATTCTAGGACACGACACTATTGCATTGGCTCATAGACGATCGTATTTCAGAAAGTCTTCCTATAATTTAGGATTTCCAGAGAACTATTGTTTATATTGGAGGTCATTTCAAGATGTCAAGTATAACAATATGTTTCTTGAATGTAAAAGACTGTTAGATATTTGGCCGAAACCTAGTTTAGTCATTTTACATTTTGGCGAAAATGCCATTGGTGGAATAAAAACACATGAAATAATATGTGAATTGAAAGAAAATATAATCCAAATTCGTAATTTACTCGGAGATCCAAAAATAATATTTTAAGAATTTATTCCAAGATTTTCTTGGTCTTACAAGGAGTTGGCATACAAAGAAAAAATAAGAAAAAGAATTAATAAGCAGATGGAAAAATTTATGTGGAAAATTGGAGAAAATTCTTACAGGCACTTGGAATTAAACTGTTTCACCAGAGGTCTTTATCACCCACAGAAGGAACAATTGTCTGATATTGGACTTGATATATTTATTGTGGATGTTCAAAAGATGATAGATAAAATATTTAATTAGTATGGATTTAGGCTGCAATGGCTTGGCCTTGTCGCTTTGCGATGTGGCGGTGGGGTTAAGTCACTCCGTTGAGTGGACTTTGTGATTATTTGATTATATTTACAAGATGGATTTATTATATGGAATTGAGAATTAATAAAAATTAATTAATAGTTTATCATAATAAGCATTGCGGCCTAAAATTCCCAACAAAGTTTAATGTTCAAGTTATTCAATAAAATGAATTTGATTTACAAATGATGATGTTTGTTGTTATTAATTTAAGTATATTGTGGTGTATATGACATCATGGAGCGAGACATATTGAGAATACAATGAGGGGAGCCATGATATCATGACACCTATCATTGTATATATTTAATATTCAGTAAATTTATATACACTTACCTGTTATAAAGGATGAGGTGGTACGCTCCAGGGAACTGTAGTAATTGGCAGGTGGTAATTCAAAGCATCTGGATTGGTGGAAATTATTCAACGGCTTTTCTGATCCTATAAAAGAAGAGGTCCAACTGTTTATGCGCATTCACGTAAGTATTTTGATCAAATTCCCTTCCCTCCCTCCCTTAAATAATATAATAAAAATTGTCGCTTTGCTTATTGATGAGGGGTTAAGTCACTCCGTTGAGTGGACTTTGTGATTATTTGATTATATTTACAAGATGGATTTATTATATGGAATTGAGAATTAATAAAATTAATTAATAGTTTATTATAATAAGCATTGCGGCCTAAAATTCCCAACAAAGTTTAATGTTCAAGTTATTCAATAAAATGAATTTGATTTACAAATGATGATGTTTGTTGTTATTAATTTAAGTATATTGTGGTGTATATGACATCATTGGTTTCGTAAATGAATTCAAACTTCAGAGATCAGTAATTAGTGTATTCGAGAGTTTCATTAAGGACCGAAGGGGGACAGCATGTTCAAACGATAGATCCAGTACATTTCTTTGCGTGACAAACACTGATATGACTGGGGTACCCATTCGAGGGGTGTGACCCTTAGAAGTGCTGTGTCGCTGTTGTGGGACTCATGGAAGTGTTTGGGGACACTGTGTAAGATCTGTCTTTTTATGTTCGAGCGGTGCTCGTTCATGCGTTCCCTTAGAGTCTGTGTAGTTCTTCCTACATAGAAGAGCTTACAGGGGCATTCTAATAAATAGATGACAGATCTTGTCCCACAATTCATATTGTGTCTTGGGGTGTAGGTATCGTTGGTGCCTGGGATTTTAATTTCTGTTGTTCCATGGGCTATCATCTGACAGCATTTACATCTTTTCGTTCCACATTTAAAGACCCCTTTGATAATGTCCCTGTGGTTGTTTATTTTATTTTTTACAAAATTCGGACACGAAGGCTCCAGAATATTTTTCAAAGTGGGTGCCCTTCTGAAAGTAAGGGTCGGAGTAGCAGATAAAATATCTTTAAGGATGGGGTCTTTTAGAAGAATGTTCCAATGTTTGGTTATAATTTTTTTGATTTGTGTGTGTTTGTTATTGTACTGGGTAATAAGATTAAACTGCGGTGCTTTATTGGGGACTGGTATGGTTTTTTTAGGCAACAAGGCTTCGGTTTGGCTTAGCTTTAGGGATCTTTTCATGGAATCCTGAACTAGGGATCTGGGGTAACCTTTCTCTGAAGGTCTGAAGAATAGACAGTTGCTCATGGAGAACTAGGTTATCGGAGCAATTCCTTCTGATCCGCTTCATTTGGCTGAATGGTATATTCCTTTTCCATTTGGCAAAATGACAACTTTTGAATTCCAGGTAGCTGTTAGCGTCTACCTTTTTGAAATGAGTCTTCGTTGTGATGGTATCAGAATCTGATTCCAAATGGATATCCAAAAAGATAGCTTTAGTGGGATGTTGTTCCATGGTGAAGGATATACCCCAATCCTTCATATTGAGCTTGTTAAAAAAGTGTGTGAGTTCTTCACTGTTTCCTTCCCAGATGAACAACATGTTGTCTATATAGCGTTTATAAAATCTTATTTTGGGGTGAGAAAGTAGGCCGAACTGTTTCTCAAACATCCCCATAAATAAGTTTGCATACGATGGGGCAAACTTAGTCCCCATCGCGGTACCTTTTGTTTGAATGTAAAATTGGTCATTGAAATTGAAGTAATTATGTAGTAAAATAAATTCTATTGAATTCAAAACAAATTCTTTTTGTGTATCCGGCATGGAGGAATCTTGGCTGAGGTAATGTCTGACTGCTGCTATTCCAAATTCATGTTTGATATTGCTGTACAAGGAGGCTACATCTAGTGTTACCCAGATATACTCATTCTGCCACTGGAAGTCTTGTAGAAGCTTAATAAGGTGAGGGCTATCTTTAAGGTATGAAGGTAAAGATTGAACATGCTTTTGTAGAAAGAAATCTACATATGCTGAAAGATTTGAGGTGAGTGAATTTATACCAGAGATTATGGGACGGCCTGGGGGGTTATCGAGTGATTTGTGGATCTTAGGAAGGAAATAAAATTTGGCTAAAGATGGGTGAGACGGAGACAAAAATAGTTTTTCTTTTTTGTTGATAATATTCAATTGGAAGCCTTGCTCTACCAGTATTGTTAGGGCCTTTTTGAAGATATTGGTTGGATCTTCTATGAGGATTCTGTAATACTCCGGATCGGATAAAATCCTGTTGGCTTCGGTTAGATAATAATCGGTGTTAAGGATAACTACTCCCCCTCCTTTATCCGTGTTTTTGATCGTGATGTCTTTATTATTTTTGAGTGTTTTTATGGCCCTCTTTTCTGCTGGTTTTAAATTCTGCCCTCCGGTTTTGATCTTGTTATTTTCACATAAATTTTTGAAGTCATCCAGAACCATTGTGTAATAGCTCTCTAATTGGGGGCCTCGGTGTTCTATAGGATAAAATGTAGAATTCCTTTGTAGGTTGGATGGTATGGGGGGAGGTGATTTATAATGTAAGGTGATATAATAATGTTTTATCATTATTAGAATCCGAAGAGTGCTCGTCGGGTGTATCCGTGTTCCCTACTTGTGGTTTAGTAAGTTCCTTTATTCTAAAATGGCGTTTTAGAGTGAGTTTCCTAATGAATTTGTTCAAATCAATAAAACGTTCAAATGGATCTGGTGAGTTGGTTGGACAAAAGGATAGTCCTTTACTTAAAATTTTTATCTCGTCTGGTAGAAGGGTGTGACTAGAGAGGTTAAAAATAGCCTTTTTCCTTTCTAGTTCTTTATTGTTGGCGTAACCAGTATCGCCTGAGGGGGGGGATTGAAATAATGTCGACTGTTGGAGGTTTAGGGTTTTTAGGTAGTGGGTCTTTGGTTTCATCTTTTCTGGTGCGTCTGGTTTTCCTCCTCTGCATCCTCTGGTCCTTCTTTTGAACGTTTTCTGGAACTGGCTACGGGGGTGAAGAAGTGTGTAATCTTCAAATTTCTCTTTGCTTGAGGGGACATTTTTGATATTAGGTTGGTTGGAGTGAAAAAGAGACTGATCGATTGGAAAGAGGTTAGCGTGGCTCGCACAGGAGGGGTCAATCCTGGCGGGGGGACTTTTCTGGTATTACAAGTCCTAAAAAAGGACTGTCCGAAAGATTAGTAGGAAGTGTTAAAAAAGTTTCTGACTGTGCAGTGGAATTGGAGTAGGTGGAGATGTTGAGTAACGTACACCCTTGGGTGGTAGGTGGATCTTCTGAATCCAATGTTATATGTGTGGCTATGGGCAGGTCATCTGGTGTTGCTGATGACATAGTACCTGATTTTTTGATATATGGGGGTTCAGGAGTGGTGTATATGGAAAAATCTCCAGGGGTGTGGTCCACCAATGTAGTACCGGAGCTCTTATCGGTGGGTGGGGATCCATAAGTGGGGAGCTCTCCAACTGTATCTCGAGGGGTGATTGGAGAGGATTTACCACGACTGAATCAAAGAATTCTGGGAGAACTTAGAACCACCCTACCACCAGAGGATTTCATTAAATTAGATACCACCTTCCTGGGCACTCTATCTGATCCCAAACTTAAGACTCCGGCTTCCTGTGAGAATTCGGAAGGAAAGGTGTTGGAGAAAATGAAGAACATTCTTCTAAAAGACCCCATCCTTAAAGATATTTTATCTGCTACTCCGACCCTTACTTTCAGAAGGGTACCCACTTTGAAAAATATTCTGGCGCCTTTCGAATTTTGTAAAAAATAAAATAAACAACCACAGGGACATTATCAAAGGGGTCTTTAAATGTGGAACGAAAAGATGTAAATGCTGTCAGATGATAGCCCATGGAACAACAGAAATTAAAATTCCAGGCACCAACGATACCTACACCCTAAGACACAATATGAATTGTGGGACAAGATCTGTCATCTACTTATTAGAATGCCCCTGTAAGCTCTTCTATGTAGGAAGAACTACACAGACTCTAAGGGAACGCATGAACGAGCACCGCTCGGACATAAAAAGACAGATCTTCACACACAGTGTCCCCAAACACTTCCATGAGTCCCACAACAGCGACACAGCACTTCTAAGGGTCACACCCCTCGAATGGGTACCCCAGTCATATCAGTGTTTGTCACACAAAGAAATGTACTGGATCTATCGTTTGAACACGCTGTCCCCCTTCGGCCTTAATGAAACCTTAATAAAATCTCTGAAGTTTGAATTCATTTACGAAACCAATTACCCCTCAAATGGGATTTTTTTATTTATATATATGTATTTATATGTATTTATCATCATTTGTAATTAACCCTCAAATTGTTTTTTTATATGGTTATATATTTACTCATTATTTATTACCCATTTATCGAGTTTATCCATATATATGTCTGTTTTATTTATTTATATATATATGTGTATTCTTTATATATTTTATACATATTACATGCATTGTTTATATATATATATTTTATGCATACACAGTTTATGTATCGCAGGAATTTATGCTTTTATATATATTTATATACTTTTCCCCTTACTATTGGAATCCCAGGACCTAATCCCCTAGGGGCCTTGAGAGATATATATTCACACAGCAATCCAACTTGCTCACTCTTTCTCCCCCCCCCCCTTTTTTACATAGTCTATATATATATATATATATATATATATATATATATATATATATATATATACTTTTTAGATATATATCCATTCATTTTCTAGGTATTTTATCTTCCCCTGAGAGATATATACACAGTAGTCCATTTTTTTCTTTTTATATATATACCCATCCCTTTTTTCACATATGCACCCATCCATTTTCCAGATATTTATTATCATCATGCCTATCGTTTTCCATTCTATAAACATATACGCCCGCAAGGACACTACAACTCAGTCCCGGAATTCCACAACAATGCGGAATACCTCCCCTTCAGCAGATACATGGGGCTGGACACTAAGACGTCATTACGCCAAGCACGCCAGGTCATATGCGCCACATTCCCGGCATTTCACCCGGCGCATGCGCACTCACCCAACGTGCGCTCCAGCGGTGCGTTCCACGGACTGGAAGTGGTCCCACGGCACACTCCGCTCCTTTGGCCTTCCAGCTTCAGGTTTTAAAGGTAAAGGACCCACACTATAAAACCCACATCATATAACTAGATATGGAACAAATGGTGTGGCCTCTGGCCGCATTACCTGACCCCAAAAAAGTTAGGCAATAAATACTTCATCAATGTTTGACCCGGAAGTGACATCACTCCAACCCCAGGATACCATATTGTTTGATCTCACACTTTAGGTATAAAATGGCTGTTTGTCTTATGTATTATCATCCTGCTCCTGATGAAGGGGACTTACTTTGTGCCCCGAAACGCGTAGAGCTCTATTTTTCCTGTTGTATTGGAAATAAAGGAATTTGCAAGAAGTACCAAGTATGGAACTGCCGCCTCTTCCTAAGACCTTTGAAGTGCCCCAGGATTGGGAGGAAATTCTTTTTGGGTGTCTTGAGTTTTATCCCTCAAAAATTTCCTCCCTGTGAAGTGAATGGTGACTATTATTATCTATTGATTTTAAATCGACTATATGTATTTATATTTATATACATTTTTATGCATTTGGGTTGACCCTGCATGGGTCTAAAACCTAGGATCACCAGTGTGATTTTTATTGTTTCCAGATTTTGTCTACTCAGCCTATTCAGGATTTGAATGCTCAGGGTCTAATTCCGTGTTGCACCCTCCATATTGCTTTTACTGCTATCCATTGACCAATAATTAGTCTAAAATCTTGATTCCTCTGGTACCATTATCATTGATCTCTAGGGTCAAAAAATATACATATTTTTCAGCTACTGTCATTGTTATTTTTCCCTTCCTCGACTGGCGCCTCACACTGTGGTCACTCACTTTATTTTTCCTTTCCTTCACTCCATGTATGTGTTGAACCAGTTCACACTACCGACCATATTCGGCTGGCTACCGATTATCTTACTGTATTCTCTGCCCTATTCACTTCCATTCTTTCCTCCTTTGGCGCCCTGCAAGTAATTATAAAGACTTCTTGGATTGGGTTCCAAGTAAGTCTTGTGATAAACCCTCTACATTTTTTTCTCTCATATCTGTCACATTGGAATTCAACACTCCTAATGTTTAACCGCCTGCTCCAACAAGAAAAAGCCGTCAACAAGTATTTGTATGACCGGGTGCTAGGACAGCCTCTGTGGAGCTGGGTATTTTTTTGCCACGTTACTGGACGCTCATGCGCAATGCCTGTAGGCTCATGCATCCTTTTGAGGAGGTGACAAACCTAGTCAGTCGCACCAAAGGCACCATCAGCAACATGATCCCATTTGTTTTCTTCCTGGAGCGTGCCCTGCGAAGAGTGCTGGATCAGGCTGTAGATGAGCATGAAGAGGAAGAGTTGTGGTCACCATCACCACCAGAAACAGCCTTATCATTATCGCTTGCTGGACCTGCGGCAATGCTGGAAGAGGAGTCTGAGGAAGAGGAGTCAGAGGAGGAATGTGGCTTTGAGGAGGAGGAAGAACAACCACAGCAGGCATCCCAAGGTGCTCGTTGTCACCTATCTGGTACCCATGGTGTTGTACGTGGCTGGCGGGAAGAACAGACCTTCAGTGAGATCAGTGAGGACGAGGAACGGGACATGAGTAGCTCGGCATCCAATCTTGTGCAAATGGAGTCTTTCATGCTGTCGTGCATGTTGAGGGACCCTCGTATAAATGGGCTGAAGGAGAACGACTTGTACTGGGTGGCCACGCTACTAGACCCCCGGTATAAGCAGAAAGTGGCTGAAATGTTACAGAATTACCAAAAGTCGGAAAGGATGCAGCAGTTCCAAAAAAAGTTAAAAAGTATGCTTTACACAGCATATAAGGGTGATGTCACAGCACAACGGGAATCTAACAGGGGAAGAGGTGAAAGTAATCCTCCTCCTACCACGACCACGCCGGCAAGGACAGAACGCTTTACAGACGTGTTGTTGATGGAGGACATGCAGAGCTTTTTAAGTCCTACGCATCGCCACAGCCCTTCGGGGTCCACCCTCAGAGAACGACTTGACCGACAGGTAGCAGACTACCTCGCCTTAACTGCAGATATCGACACTCTGAGGAGCGATGACCCCTCGAATACTGGGTGTGCAGGCTTGACCTGTGGTCTGAGCTATCCCAATTTGCGATAGAACTTCTGGCCTGCCCCACTTCAAATGTCCTGTCAGAAAGGACCTTCAGTGCAGCAGGAGGTATTGTCACTGAGAAGAGAAATTGCCTAGGTCAAAAAAGCTACAGCAGCGGCTGCAACAGTACCTCATTTTTCAGGCATTTGTACATGCCAAATTTTTCTGTCCTCTGGTGCTGCACTGTGGCTGCAAAAACAAAACTAAAAAAAGGCACATACATGTGTAAATTCCCCTTCGTGATCGTTACCTTGTTGTGGTGAAGGGGCTTGCATATCACAATGAAGCGATCACCTCTATGAGTGT
The DNA here is from genome assembly GCF_014858855.1 of Bufo gargarizans. Classification (NCBI taxonomy): domain Eukaryota; kingdom Metazoa; phylum Chordata; class Amphibia; order Anura; family Bufonidae; genus Bufo; species Bufo gargarizans. Next base: position 182,429,516 of record NC_058082.1, read on the forward strand.
GTTGGCAATAGCAATGTTGGCACACCCCAGATGATAAGGTCGTTGCTTCATTGTGAACAGACCAAAAGCGATCGGCTGGATAATTTTGCATAGAAAAAACATTAATTTTCTTTGTGATCATTTAAGGTGATCATTAAAGCCTACTAGGCCAACAATGGTCCCACACTGCAGAATCATTGTTTTCTGGGTCACTTAACTGTCACTGAACTACCTCAGCACGACCATAGGCTTTGGAAAAACGCCATCGCCTGCAATCTCCCAAACGTGCGCACGAGCACAGTCATCACTACACCAAGATTGACGCATAGAGGAATAAAATTGATGTCATGAGTGTGTTAACTATTGACAACTCTTTGCGGTTGTCTACAATCTATTCGATACACGTCCCCCGATAGGGGATGTAACAGGGATTAAACTGATAGGAATAATACTACTTAACACACCACTCATATCTGGTGGCACAGTACATTGCACGGCGCACGCACAGTGCGCCAAATTGGAAGTAGCAGGACCAACCAAGCATCTTTTTCCATCTCCCGATTCCTAAAATCTTTTCCATACACCGGCCCCTAATAGGGGACGGAACAGGGATTAAACTGATAGGAATAGTACTACTTAACATACCACTTATATTGGGATTGCACAGTACATTGCACGGCGCACGCGCAGTGCCCCAAATTGGGAGTAAGAGGAACGACCAAGCATCTTTTTCCATCTCCCGGTTCCTAAAATCTATTCCATTCACCGGCCCCTGATAGGGGACAAAACAGAGATTAAACTGGTAAGAACAGCCTCTGCGGAGCTGTGTATTTTTTGGCCGCGTTACTGAACGCTCATGCACAATGGCTGTAGGCTCATGCGTCCTTTTGCGGAGGTGACAAACCTGGTCAGTCAAACCCAAGGCAACATCATCGACCTCATCCCATATGCGTTTTTTCTGGATTGTACCCTGCGAAGAGTGCTGGATCAGGCCGTAGCATGAAAAGGAAGAGTTGTGGTCATCATCACCACCAGAAGCAGCCTTGTCGTCTTCGATTGCTGGACCTGCGGCAATGCAGAGAGAGGAGTCTGAAGAAGAGGAGTCAGAGGAGGAATGTGGCTTTGAGGAGGTGGAAGACCAACCACAGCAGGCGTCCCAGGGGGCTTGTTCTCACCTTTCGGGAACCCTTAGTGTTGTACGTAGCTGGGTGGAAGAGACCTTCAATGATGTCAGTGAGGACAAGGAACGGGACATGGCTAGCTTGGTATCCAACCTTGTGCAAATGAGGAGTTTGAGGTTGTGCAAATGGACTGTTTGTGGTTGATAAACGGTGAGATTGGTCTGTCAGAGTTTGGTCTGTCACTGGGAAGTGGGTGTAACCCTTACACTACCTGATCGATACAACATCATACCTGACAAGACTGTTATTTTGTATCCTCGGATGAGTTTTTAACCGCAAGCTGAATAAACGCCTATTCCTTTTTAAGTGGAGCTGGATTTTCTCAACTTCTTTTCTTCAACATCATACCTGATGTTTTAAAGCACGTTATTCCAAACAATTTAGGAATGTTAGGTGATTTATGCCCTTTATGGATTAAAACCCGACTCTGCGACAACTACGTAATTTTCCATGGGAGTTTTGCCATGGATCCCCCTCCGGCATGCCACATTCCAGGTGTTAGTCCCCTTCAAACAACTTTTCCATCTCTATTGTAGCCAGAAAGAGTCTGGCCACAATAGTTGGTTTTAAAATTCACCTGCCTATTGAAGTGTATGGCGGTTCGCCAGTTCGCGAACATTTGCAAATTTTATGTTTGCGACATCTCTAGTGAACAGTGTAGGAATTGCAACAGTTTGCATATGTACCTCCAACTTGTTATGGGACCAAAAGTAATGCGACATAATAATCATCATAAATCAAACTTTCACTTTTTAATACTTGATTGCAAATCCTTTGCAGTCAATTACAGCCTGAAGTCTGGAACACTTAGACATAACGACGCTGGGTTTTATCCCCGGTGATGCTCTGCCAGGCCTCTACTGCAACTGTCTTCAGTTCCTGTTGTTCTTGGGGCATTTTCCCCTTCAGTTTTGTCTTCAGCAAGTGAAATGCATGCTCAATCGGATTCAGGTCAGGTGATTGACTTGGCCATTACATAACAATCCACTTCTTTCCCTTAAAAAACTCTTTGGTTGCTTTTGCAGTATGCTTTGGGTCATTGTCCATCTGCACTGTGAAGCGCCATCCAATGAGTTCTGAAGCATTTGGCTGAATAGGAACAGATAATATTGCCTGAAACACTTCAGAATTCATCCTGCTGCTTTTGTCAGCAGTGACATCATCAATAAATACAAGCGAACCAGGGGCGGAGCTAGAGCCGGTGCTGAATGGCTGTGTCTGGCTGAGGCTCCTGCTAACAACCTGCTGTGGGGACAGCATTCTTCAGCAAAAACACCTCAAAATGGTAAAATACGGAGGTAATAAGCATGGGGATCCTACCCCCAAGCTAAAGCATCACCAGCAGTGTCAGATATGACAAAATACCTTAAAAAGCAGCAAGCATCCGGACCGACAAAGGATCCCAAGATGGCTGCAGCTCCCTGCTATACTGCGCTGCAGGCCTCTCTGATGGTGAGGACAAGTCAGAGGAATCCGGTGAGTCAAAGAATCTCCCGATTTCTCGACGATTTATCAGGCAAGCCCAGGAAGAGGCCCTAAATCCTATCTACTCCAAGCTGCAGGAGGTGGCCCAAGACGTCCAGCACATAGGCCACAGGGTGGACTCATTAGAAACCGCTCAAACCGCTTCTCTAAAACATAGCGAGGCGGTCTCACAATCACTCTCGCTCTGCCAAAGTGCACATTAACCAACTATACACCTCCCTGGAAGACCAGGAGAACCAGGGTAGATGGAATAACCTCCGTTTTAGAGGGGTCCCCGAATCAGTCGCGGCCGCTGACATCCCTGCTGCTATAATGAAAATAGTTGCCTCCTTACTTGGGGACTTTGACCCATCCATGCTGATTATTGAAAGAGCTTACTGGGCGTTACATCCCCGTCCTAAAGAAAACGACTCACGAGAGACATTATAAGCCGCTTTCTGAATTTTCAGGAAAAGGAAGCGATACTCAAGGCGGCCAGAACAGCTCCTTCTATCCTCCTGGACGAGGCCCCCATTCAGATTTATCAGGATCTGTCACCATCTACTCTCCAGAAAAGAAGGGCCCTGCGTCCTCTCACCTCCCTCCTCAATGAGAGAAAGATTCCATATCGGTGGACATTTCCCTTCGGATTGTCATTTCTAGCTTCAGGCAGGAGGATCCTCATCTCTTCTTTTCTAGACCTACTTGAGGCGTACAATGCGCTGGATATAGCGCCTCTGGACATACAGGATTGGGACAAAGTGCAGGACATCACATCACTACCTTCCCTTCCAGCCCTGCAACCATGGGAGCTTTCCATCACTCTCAAGAAGCAGAAGTCCAGGAAGTCCAAAGACTCCGCCACTCCTAAGAAGATCCATGCTTCACAAGAACATCACTATCCAATTAGTATATGGTTCTTATTTGTCTACTCACCAATATTCCTTGCCGATCTAGTTTATGCCACATCTCTCATTGTGACAGCATAATGGCTGAGATTCCAGAATAACACAATATGTATTACTTGTTATCTTTTGTTCTTTGTCTCACCTTATCTGTCCTTGCTTTACCTTTCCACCCCTTTCTCCCGAATTGTCCCTTCCCTCATTAGCACTTATTTTCCGTCTGTCCTCCTCCCCACTTCCACTAATGCTTCTTTTCCGTGGTCATTTTTAATACTTCATCCCCACCTATATACAGGTTTCATGGTAAATACCCATTCTTCCCCTCCTACAATATTATTTACTTCCATTTTCTCAATGTTTTATATTATGTCATGGATCTTTCCATTTCGTTTTTCAGTTCTATTGGTTATTCTCATAGTGTTATCGTTGGGCTTTCAGTATGTGCCACATTGCCTTTTCTCATCTCCATCTCTCGATACCATTTATTTGAGTTATGGCTGATTTGAACTTGGTCTCCTTTAATGTAAAGGGTCTCAGGTCCCCCTCCAAGCGTTGCCAGATATTCTCCCTTCTCTGGAAGGAAAAGTGCAATGTTATTTTTCTACAAGAAACTCATTTCAAGAATAACAACTTCCCTAACCTTTCATATCCCAAATTTCCAATATGGTATCACTGTGGAGCAGATGGTGCTGCCTTGAGAGGAGTCAGTATTGGGTTTCGCAGAGGGACCCCATTCACCTATCTGAACCATATCAAGGACCCAGAGGGTCGTTACATCATCCTAAAAGGCCGTGTAGGCCAAGGCGAAAGTTCTCTATACGTTTGTAAATGCCTATACACCCAATGCTGACCAACCTCGTTGGATTGCGGATCTCCTATCCTTAATGGAGATTCATTGAGAAGATATCCTTATTCTTGCAGGAGATCTCAACCTAACCCTCAACCCCTTGGTCGATAATTCCTCAGAGAAATCTGCTCTGTCTTCTAGGGCAATCCAAGCTACTCTGCCTAGGTTGTATAACTTAGGTCTAACCGATGTATGGAGATGTTTGAATCCTTCCACCATTGATTATTCTTTTTATTCCCCAGCTAACAACTCTTACAGCAGAATTGACTATATTCTTTGAATCAGATATTATTATTTTTTTATCACAAAAATACAAAGGAATACAGTCTACACAGCATACATGCAACAGTTGATGACAAAAATACCATAGCATTACACAATCAGATAAGTAGGTACTCCTATGAGTATCCCAAGTAACATCAACCATGGTACAAGAGGTACATAAAAGCACGTAATCCAGTTACAAAGCATACCTGATACAGAAACGGAATTCCCGTCCAATAATTTATAAACAGGAAACCATCCCTCCCTACCCACCTAAAGCTCAACTACCCCTACCACCCTCCCCTACCCGAGCGATGGAGCGGATCCGAACTCCAAAATTGGTCAACCTATTAGCATAACAAAGGCATATCCCTTGGTGTACTCTTCCCATCTGTGTAGCAGACCTCTACACCTTCGACCTACGTAGTACCACACACCTTCATACAGCATACATCCAGAGCAAAATAGGATATAGGATATAGAAAGCACGCAGAAACAAGACCTGTGCCACTACCTACCCCACCGTAGTGGCACAGGTCTTGTTTCTGCATGCTTTCTATATCCTATATCCTATTTTGCTCTGGATGTATGCTCCCAATTATCCCATATTTTGTTAAACTTCAGAAAAGATTTATAATAAGATAGAGAGAGACCATCAGGTCCTGGGCACTTTCCAGTGGGGGAGAAATTGAGAGCCTCCATTATATCGGACATTGTAAATGGGGCTGCGAGTTTATCCTACTGGGAAGGGGAGAGGGTTGGTAGGTTTCATTTATTAAGGAATGAAGAAATATTATGTTCCTTGTCGAACCTAGGATCTGGAAGGGGGGTGGAGGGAGATTGTAGAGGGATTCATAGTATATTCTGAATTGTTCTGCTATTTCTTCAGATTTAAAAAGTGTCTTACCTGAGGAGCTAGTTATGTTTTGAATGTAATTAGCCAGTTTCCTACGTTTGATTCTCTGCATTTGGAATTTGGTGGCTTTATCACCATGGGCACAAAACTTCTGCTGTGAAGATAAAAAGAACTTAGCCGAACGTTCATTAAGCATATTTTTGAGTTCAGTTTTGAGTGTGGACAATTCAGATAAATGCTTCTTAAGCAGGGCAATTGTATGTGTTTTTTTTTTCTAGAGAATTAATCTGGGAGAGGAGGGAATTTCGCTTTTTTTCAGATTCCTTTTTTAGAAATAAGCATAAGCTAATTAAGTGGCTTCTGATATAAACCTTATGTGCATCCCATAACACATTAGGAGAGATGGAAGGGGAAAGGTTAATAGAGAAGTATTTTCTTTGTGTGTCTCCAACATCTACAGGGAAGACCGCAAGATGCGTCAGCTGCTCTTCTTCCACTGTGGTCCCTTGCTGCATGAGTGTCAGCGTCTATTCTAAGATAAATATGAGACAGATGACATTGTTCATGATGCAGTTGTCCCTGCTGAGAAACATTGTGGCCTCTTCAAAGGGCTTCAGCACCCGAGAGGCGTCTTTGATGAGCTGACACTCCCTGACTTCAAAGCCTGAGCCTGTCTGATGCACACAAAAAAAAAAACTTCACAGATTTCCGCTGCTCTTACAGATGCTCGAGCATGCGCAATGTCGAACTCCAGCAAGTTGGTATGTCATAGATTTAACGGTGTAGCTACATGCCGTTCTATTGCTGCTGGTCCAGGAGTGTGTTTCTTGCCATGTAGGAGTGGCTTAAGTGCTTGGACAGTCTCCTGGACTTTGTCAGAACCTTACGCAAGCCAGTGTACTTATTTAGAAAGCACTGCACCACTAGGATGATGACATGAGCCATGACAGGACATTGATTATTTTGCCCAGATTCGAGGTGGCCCCAATGTTGCGCCCATTGTCACTGACTATGTTGCCCAGTTGGAGTCTTTATGTACTTGAGCAACTGCTCAATGGTGTGGCTACTCTCTCCCAGGTTGATCAACTCTAACACGGCAGGGCAACGTTTGACCTGACATACATGATAGGAAGGAAGGGTAGTGAAAGCAACCCTGTGCCCTGCTGCTGTTAAGGATGGGAACATGTCCATGGAGGAAGATAAGTGCCTGGTGTGGGAGCCTGGCCAACACAAATAGGAGAAGAGGGTCAATTGGACCTGGCCTCGTTGCCAGGGTGCTGCCCATCCCTGCCTGTAGGTGTCCAATGTGCTCAGCAAGAATCGCAGGGAATGGCCAACATTTTAGGCCACATGAGAGTACTAGGCAGGGATGGCATTTTGGGAGATGTAATGCCAGCTAGCAATCTTCTAGTGAGGCTGAGCACACACCATGAGCTCCCTAAAAGCAGCAGCATCAACTAAATGGTATGGTAGCAATTGTACCGCCAGCAACTTGGCTAGGAAAGAATTAAGCTTGTGCACCATCTGATTGCTGGATGTGTAATGTTGTTTCCTGGCCACACATTCCATTATTTTTTTGGAAAACAATGGAGCGGAGGAGGAATCCAAGTTGGAGAAGCAGAAATGGATGCCTATGTGAAAGACACCATAATGCTCACGAATGCAGCCCGGGTGACGCAAGGGGGACCGGGAGAAGGATGGCACTCTTGCTGCAGTGGCAGGCTGCCACCTTGTTTTGTCCACGGAATGGGGTGGTGCATCTTCATGTGGTTCAATAGAGCTGAGGTATCCACAGGGGCGTAGCTAAAAATGACTGGGCCCCATAGCAAAAAAAAAAAAACTATGGCTCCCCCCCTCCCAGATTTTCCACCCCCACATACCTCTCGGACCTCGCCGCCACATCTGCAGCTCCTCATGCACTTGCGACTGTTACACGTAGGACTGAGGACAGACGGTTGGTCACTGGCAACGCATTTGTGCCAGTGTAGGAAATGTATGAATCTAAATTTATATTATATATAATATTTTTAATTACACCTCAGGTCAGACCACCAATCAGACCCCCAATGTTAATCAGACCTCAGCTAACAGCCACAATAAGATCCCCAATGTTAATAAGACTCCAATAAGACCTCAGATGATAACACCTCAGCTCAGACCCCAATATGAATGACCTCCAATCAGACCTCAGATAAGAGCCCCATGCCTCATAGCAGCCCCAGTAGCCTCATAGCAACCCCTATTAGCCTCATAGCAGCTCCCAGTCCCTCTTACCAGCCCCCAGTGCCTCTCCATCAGCCCTCAGTAATCTCTACACCAGCCCCCAGTGCCTCTCACCAGCCCCCAGTGTCTCTCCATCAGCCCCCAGTACCCTCTCACCAACCCCCAGTGCCCTCTCCATCAGCCCCCAGTGCACCCTCCCCGGAATTAAAATCATTGGTGGGCAGTGTACCTCCCCCCCTCGGTATTAAAATCATTGGTGGGCAGTGCGCCCCCCCCCTCACAGGTCTGTGCGGCCCATTGCTTATGCTTATAGCAATGCGCCGCACAGACCTGTGAAGAGTTACAAGAAGGAGGAGCGCCCGGCGGCCACAGCGCATGTAAGTATTCTGCTAAGGAACTGGCCATTGCAGACAGGACTTCAGTAGCGTCCTGGCTGCCATGGTAACCGCACACTTCTTTTCATCATTTACTTGATTGCCTTTTGTATCTACTGTTTCTCTAGCATTAAGTAAAAGCGATAAAACATCAATAAATTCCTGACGCTGAAACAGATAAATGGTAACCCAAAGGGAGACTGTTCACATGAAAGTGCCTCCTTAACACAAGTCTGTGCTACCAGAGTCCATTTATCAAGCACTTGGAATAGCACAATTAACACTTTCAGTAACAGGAGGAACCAAAACAGAAGGAACCCAGACACTAGCAACAGGATTAGAAACAGCAGGTTTAAGAACAAAACAAGTTAACAGGGAAAAAAATTAAGAAAATAAATCAGAGGATGAAGGGACAGACTGAGAAGGTTTTCTCACCAACAGGCTGCTCCCAATGTGCAGGCAGAGAATCCATCATAGAGCGCTGCTGTTCCAGCGCAGATGCTTGAAAAGAAGATCCAGGACATGAAGAGTTAACTCCATGTGCAGGAGCCGGGTTCTGATGCTCTGGTCAGCTGACCCTTGAAGCTCTGCCCACTACAGAGCCGCGCTCTCCTCAGGCAGCCTGTAATGAAGACACACGGTCACTGCCATCAGCTGACACACATACATGCAATATTAACCCCTCAGGGACAGTCTTGACATGTAACCTGTCTTTAGGTGATGTAGACAAGTGTCCCCAGCCGCTGTGCGGACAGATGGAGGGTGATGCGACGCAGCACGCACGGTGCAGAGGGGTGTGACAGACTGGGAGCAGACAGGGAGGAGCCCAGCTTCACACACAGGCCGCCCTCCCCGGGATCTCCTGTTATCTGATGTAATCCTCGCTTATATAGCCAGATCAGTACACATCCATCCAGAATGGCTCTCCTGGCTTGAGGGGGCCCCATGGGCCCCCCTGACTTAGGGGCATGGTCACAATTGCGACCGCTGAGACCGCTATAGCTACGCCAGTGGGTGTCCACATTTGTGTTTGCATGCCCACATCTTATTTTGCTCTTGCACAGCTTGCACAAGGCAATGCTTTTGTCTTCCAACACACTGGAAAAAAATTCCGGACAGGACATACTTGCACAGCAGAGGTAAAGGCAGCCAAGCTGGGCTCAGTTTTGTCACATTTGGGGCCTAACCCAACCACATTAATGGCATAACCAGATCCCAAAGCAGACATGGCCCTGGCTGTTCCTTGGAAGGTTCATGGCCTCTGCTCTTTATTGCTGCCCCCAACACCTTCATCCTCGGATGTTGCCTACTCCTTAGGACCCTGTTCTGGCTTCCAGGTCCTATCCAGTTCACAATCATCATCAGAGTCTTCACCATCCCTTTTGCTTCCTTCAAACTGTGGGATATCATGGTGGGTTCTTTGGCACACTCTCCTGCTTTTCCCCGACTGCCACTGTTGCTACCCCCAAAAGCCAATACCATGGCTACAGGGGCCACTACTACCACCACCACCAACATGGCTATGCCTGGAGTCTGCAACCTCCTTATCCACCTCCTCCTCACAGCAGTACAAATGCTGACTACTCTCATACAAGTTGTCAACAGGGAGACTCTCTTGACTATCTGCCATAGGGCATGGTGGGGTTTTCTTGACACTTCTTAAGAAAAAGAAGGACAGCTCTCTATGAATGGGCAGTGAAAACTGAGAGGCCTCCACTGAAAGCCTTCTTTGGGGCTGCAAGGAGGAGGAGCAGGCGAAATGCTGGGACCCCTGGCTCCACAGCACGATGTTAGAATCTGAAGTCACCTCCACGTCATCCTGCTGCAACTGACAGAAGGAGTGAGCCATCCAATCCACAATCTCATCCTTTTTCTCCTCAACTATAATGTTGTGCCTTTCCAAAGCTAATAGTGACAACTGCGGCCTACGACTACTACTACAACTACTTCTGGCTGGATAGTTGGTGCTGATACTAGCCACATTCTGGCTCTCAGGTTTTCGTTTGGAACCCTTCCATAGCTCTGACATTTTTGGGCCTCTCAGATAATGTTGTGCACTACCCCGTGTATTGGTGTAGTAATCATGTATATACTGTATGCTGCTAGTTTGAATATAATAAACAACCCCCTCAAATAAAATAAAAAAAAGTGTGAGTAACGAGAAATGGATTTAGGCCTAAATTTTCTATTGCTCCCATATACTTTTGTGTGCTAAACTGCGTATTGGTGTAGTAATCACATGTATTTGCTGCTAGCTTGAATGTTGACAACAACCCCTGCCCCCAAAAAATTTGCATGGAAACATGTTTGTGAACACAGACATAAAGGGAAATTGATTTAGGCCTAAAATTGCTATCCCTCTTTGTGTGCTGGCCTTTGTATTGGTGTTGATCACCTATATGCTGGCTTAATTAAAATATGTGCAGAAATAAATGAATGCTAACATATGATTAAGGGCCAGGTCTCATGCTGAATTTCACATTAACACTCACAGGTAGATTGCTGCTATACCTTGTGTCTTGCTTCTGTAATAACGTATATACTGTGTGCTGGTTGAATTAAATTGAACAAGTCCCAAAAAAATATATTATTCCAACAGTGTGAAAAATTTATATATGTTAACACACCCAGTAAAATGGTTACCGTAGCCTGTGCACTGGTTGTGGTAATGTGTACAGTATAGTTCTGGACGGCGTGTATATTCCACCCAGACACCTCAGCTGGGTGAGATAACTGAAATCCAGAAAGCTGCAGTGGTTTCAGCAAAGTGTAGTTTGCTGAGACAGGTTTGTCTAGATTCTGTTCTGGGCTGGATTGTATATGGACTGGTGGGTAGGTTTGGTAGTGGGACCTGCCAGTCCACAGCCTTCCAGTACACATATTTCCTTTAGCTGCAGAAATCACAGGTGAGGCCTGCAGAGATAATCACGGAGGGATAAAACAACCATCTGTGTATGACTCTTGGGGAGAGGAAGTGACCTTAGAGAGAGGGAAGCCTGAGAGGCTTGTTATGGTCACAGCCAGGAGGGCTGTCAGACCGAAAGGCTGAGTAAAGCCGGATGTCTCCCCTGGTGTGTGACTTATTACTGGTAAAGGTGACCTCTTGAGTGTCAGAGCCAGATACCCCATGTGTGAATGGTGCTTTAGAGGTGAGTGAGGGAGACCTATGTATTAGGTAGAGCCCAGATGGGCCGGTCTTTATTCTACTGTGTTTGTATTTTGGGGTGCTGGGACCTCAATTCACCCAGTCATGATATAACTGGGTGATCATTTGTATTACTGAAGTGCCAAAATAAAGCACCATTTGGACTTTAACCACATTGTCTGAGGAGGAATCTGTTATCGCCACCCTGCTTAAGAGAGTGATCCCTTACATGGTGTACTGATCACCTATATGCTGCTTTAATTAAACTGAACAAGTTCCCAAAAAGTAATTTCAACCGTGTGGAAAACAAATAAATGTAAATGGACAATTGAGGCTTGATGCTCAATTTCATGTGAACACTTACAGGTAGATTGCTGCTATATCTTCTCTATTGCTGCAGTAATCACATATTAATGTTATTTAATTAAATTGAACCCTGCAAAAAAAGGATTTCTGTGAAAAAAATGGGGGGGGGGGGGATTAATGTATTTCCCTGCAGGTAGCTACTTTTGAGGTCGTCGGCACTGCAGCAGCCACAGTTTTTCTAGGAGGCGCAGCAGCCATAGCTCCTGTTTTCTTTCCCTGGCTGTCAGCTTCTCTGCTTGTCCCTATTCTACACAATTCTTCTTTGTAATCCTAACCTTTCTCTTCACTGTCCCTGCCAATAGAATACCAGCATGATTCATTTCTGACTGTCCCTTACTCCCTAAGATAGTTTTTTTCTGGTAGACACCTTAACATCCAAACACCATCTTTCACAGCCCAGCACACCAGCACAAAATTATGTTCTGCCCTTTCTGCTAGGGTGCCTACCTTCCTGCTTCAGCATTTATTAGCTTATCCAGGCTGTCAGCCTGGGAGCCAATCAAAGCAAGCATTCCCCGGCACTTCCTCTCAAGGTCATGTGAGAGCCCTTCGTCTTCTTCCCCATGTTCACATGCGCCATTTTAGTGAATTTGTCTGAAATGAACCTAAAAAAAAAAAAAATTCAGGTTTGCCTGCCGTCCAAAAAATTAGCAAATAACTGGTTTGCTCATTCTTATTAGAAAGAAAGTAAGGGCTTAGTCCATATATAATGTTTGCATCTATTGTGTTATTTTCAATGAATTTCTCCATTGGTCGTAGTACTGATTTAAGTTAGTAACTAATATATGTTACAGCTGGAGGTGTATATATATATATATATATATATATATATATATATATTCTAAGAAGAATATAGATATCCATTAATGTATCAGAATATAGATTTTAACATTCATAAATATAAGGTAAATGGGATGTTAAATGAACATCTTGAAAAAGTGGAATATAAATCTCAGAGACAGGAGACCCTTTAAAGACACTTAAAATAATAATCCAACTACTGGAACCTGTATCACTGAAAAGCATCTGCTATAATTGCAGAGAAATATAATTAAAATCTCCTGAGTTAGTGCACTTAACATTATAAAAGCCACTTACATAATTCAATCATCTATATTTTTCATGTATACAGTTATTATCTCATTAGGGAAAAATAGATACTTGAAAGCAAGCCAAGGCAAACACGGTAGCTTGTATATCTGCATATAGTTGTGGCTCTGTGTGAACATACTACAAATAGGTAATAACCAACTACGCAAACAATAATATAGAAATGTTAAGAATATAAATAAGTGTTTATTAGGGCTTTTTTGAAAGATCTAATGAAGTATGTGACAGTATAAAGGCCCAATATTGCAAATCTAATTATAAGTTGTAAAACATTTGGCTAAAAAAAACATTCATAAAATTTCACACATTTTATGGATCTTGATGTTAACAGAATCCTCTTACACTTTTGCATTTCTGCTTCAAATTTCATCCATTGCAATGCAATTGATCAAATCTGCACCAAAATCCACTAGAAAGTGTAAATGCAACAGATGTAGATTTTGACCCAGATTTTAGTGCAGATATTCAGACCAGTTCTAGTCTTGAGCGAATCGAAGCATCTCTAGCAGAATTCAATCCGAAAAAAGAAAAAAAGCATGGCAACGAATCATATTGTTTATAAAATGTCTGGTGCACATGTTACAAAGGGAAAATAAGAAACACAGGAACATGATATGACCCATAATGCCATGCAGCTAGCCAATAAGCAGATAGACATCCCCTGTGATGTCACAGCCCTATACAAAGCCTCATCTTGCGCGGTCTCCGCCCTTTCACTGTGAGCTAAGCGTTGGGAAAGACATGACAAGCACATATGTGCTAGGGACAGTGTTGCAAAAAGATTTTAATTATAGATCAATGGAGAGGGAGAGTGTAGGGAGATCATGGGAGAGTTTGTAGACACTGTAGGGAGAGCGAGACTGCACAGTCAGTACAGGTTGAGTGTAATCACTGTCTGCATCTATTTGAACTGCTGCCACAATCTCATTTAATCTGTAAGTTCATATATAGAATTACTGTGCCTCAGTATTAAAGGGTGGTCTAATATATTGCTGTCTGCATCTTGATGAACTGCTGGCACATTCACACTTAAATTCTTATGGGGTAATTTATCAAACTGGTGTAAAGTAGAACTGACTTAGTTGCCCAGAACAACCAATCAGATTTCATTTTTGACAGCTTTGGAAAATGAAAGGTGGAATCTGATTGGGACATTTAAGCCAGAACTGGCAACTAAGCCAGTTCTACTTTACACCAGTTTGATAAATGACCCCATTAGTATAAATATATTACTTATTACATTACTGTGCCTCAGTATTAAAGGAATGGGTGGACTACAATACCCAGAAAGATTATCAAAATTAGAGTTTTTCACTCTAAAAAAAAAGACAACTGGGGGCAATCTAATAACTATGTATAAATATATCAGGGATAAATACAGAGATCTCTCCCATCATCCATTTATCCCCAGGACTGTGACTGTGACGAGGGGACATCCTCTGCGTTTGGAGGAAAGAAGTTTTGTACACAAACATAGAAGGGGATTATTTACGGTAAGAGCAGTGAGACTATGGAGCTCTCTGCCTCAGGAGGTGGTGATGGTGAATTCACTAAAAGAGTTCAAGAAAGGCATGGATGTATTTCTGGAGTGTAATAATAATATATTAAATAATATTAAAACAATAAAAGGCTTGAACTACTTCAGTTGGTGTGTAATGAATCTAAAATATATGAAAGTCTAATGTTTATCAGTACATTACAGAAAATAATGAACTTTATCACAATATGCTAATTTTTTTTAGAAGGACCTGTATATTGTACAGATGCATTCTCTCTTTTCTGATCTCCAAACTGGAAGTGGCGTCAATTTTGTCAGTGAAAAAAGGGTATTTTAATCACCCATGTGGAAACAGCAACGTTTGAGCTCACTCCATGGAGCGTTTGTCAAGCCATGATACATAGTGCAAAGTGCTTATATAACATACATAATTAACAAAAGTGATTACATAATTATACATCAATTTTTACAAAAAACATTATTAAAAACAGTAAATATCAGGTGTACATGATTACATCACAATAAAAACAGACCATATATCATAAAGTGCCATGTGCCAAAAATTCTGACCATAAATTAATCTGGTTACAGTGCATAACATCATTAATCAATAATGCAAATCAGGTGTACATGTCAGATCGTGCTAATTAAAAACAAATAATTCATCTAATATAGAACTCTCACTTGTAGCATGGGACGCCAAGACTCAGTCGGCATCCGGAATTGAATAGTGTGCAGGCGTGGGAGACTCCTCATCCTGCAAGACTGTCTATCACATAGAACACATAGATGCCCACATCCAAGATGGCGACCCAGCACCAGACAGAGACTGGGAATGCTCGTTCCCGGAGCAAGGTGGAGACAGTCTGACACACACAAACCATGTGACAAGGTCACATGACTGCCATTCATAACAATGGACTAATCATATGACAATATTTCTTTAGTAGTAGCTCAAAAGAAGGGAGTCAAGCAATTCAAAACGGGCCAATGACATACCGCCACTATCACCCTTGTTCACATATTCCCTCATATTCATACATCAATGGTTATATCTCTAATGGTCGACATATCATAGGCAGTCACAATTTTATCTCAAATGGTGTGGCGTCTCCGCCGGGAGTCACCCGAACAGAGGCAGCGCACCTGGATAGGAGCCACAGACACAGCCGTCACCATGAAGTGACTCTGTATCTCGGTCCCCATCATGAGAAAACCATCCATTCACATACAGACTGTATAATATACTAGGTGACCAATGCACACAAATATGTGGCCTGAGGAACCGACCATCTACACTGTGCCAAAGGTCCCATGATGTAGGAAACATGTATAATGCTGGGTCACATCTTGTCTATATCACCATGTCTCCAATTATAATTCCGTACATACATCAAAAAGCATTAAAGGTAAATTATAAAAAAAATAAAAAATTGTCACATATCAATAATTGCCAATACGGTCCTGCTGTCTTCTAGCTTTCAAGGAGGTGATTCATTGTAGAGCAGATTTGCATGTCCATCTATATAGAGAATACATAAAACAAAATATCAGTTGTTGGATTGAATCCAATAATTGCACATGTATAAAACCTATACGAGAGAGGCGAGCAAAGTTCATCAGAACCATAAATAAAAAGACAAAAAAAGGTGAAAAGGGAAACGGAACAAAGGGAAAAAGGGGGAAAGAAAAAAACATAAATAAAAACACGAAACAAAATTGAGAGATATTCATATAATCTTAAAATTGACATTGAGCCCTCTAGGTTTGAGAGTTTGTAACTCAAAGATCCAATAGAGCTCTCTTCTTTTAAAGTATTGTCCTATCTCCACCCCTTCTGGACAAAGGCACTTGCTCAAGTATTCTGAATTTCAAATCACGTCCGCAGTGTCATGCCTCCTTGAAATGTTTGGGCACAGGTAAATCCAGCCTCTGTTTTCTTATAGTATATCTATGTTGGTTTAGGCGTGTTTTGACATCCCAGGTTGTTTAACTAACATACCACAGTTTACACAGACATGTTAATAAATAAATTGCGTATGTAGAATCGCACGTAATGTATTGTTGAATTCTGATTGTTTTACCAGAGGCTGGATTTACAAAAGAGTCACCTCTAATCATATAGGGGAAGTTCACACAATTGCAGCACGGATAACAACCCTTACGCGTAGAGCCAAAATATGTGCTGCAATCAATTTTGGAGGATCCAACATCTGACCTGACTAATTTGTCTCCTAAATTGCGACTCTTGCGAATGGAGCACAAAGGGGGGGGGGGGGGGGGCCCTGAATTCCTCTATATTGTCAAAACCACTGGTCAATATCGACCAGTGTTTCCTGACAATAGAGGAGACCTGAGGCCTACTAATACAATAATCTGTGACAAATGGAATCCTCAACATTACACTCTTAGGCCTCCTAGGGTCACCATCCTTCATTCTAATTTTAGTTTTGCTGATGCTATCAGAGATGAGCCTCCTATGGTAGCCCCTATATTGGAACTTAGTGGCCATCTCTGATAGTCTGCGGTCCCTAACCGTGCCCTCATCAACTATCCTGGCTACCCGTAGCATTTTGCTGAGAGGAAGGGACTTAATCATTGGCCGTGGATGATGGCTTTCAAACCTTACAAGAGTGTTTTTGTCTGTGGACTTGACATAAAGGTCAATGGACAATTCATGTCCTCTGATCGAGACCTCGGTGTCAAGAAACTGTAGCTTATCATCATGTGAATGTACCAAAGTAAATTTGACACTCAGGTCAATGTCATTTAGGAAGGAGTGGAAGGCCATGAGGTCTTCTGTGGTGCCCACCCATACCAAAAAAATGTAATCTATATAGCGCCACTACCTCAGCACATGGCTGAAGTGGCAGCACCCATAGATGTAGGAATCTTCAAGATGTGTCATGTATGTGTAATCAGTATGTTGTAGACATTGTTGCACTGACAGGAGGCCTAACTCGTGCTCAATTGACGTGTATAAACTGCACACGTCGAAGGAAGCAAGAGTGGCACCACCAGGTACCCTCAAATCCTTAATTTCAAGTAGAAAATTGCTAATGTCTCTTATATAGGACCTAGCGGACATAGCAAATGGCCGCAAGATCCTATCAAGAAAGATAGCTAAAGAAGGACTTGTGTGCGGTAAGTCTTGTTCCAAGATTTGCCTTGTGGATGTGTTTCCCACTGCACAACCAGAGAAGACCATAAGAACGTATGCTATTCTGGATGACCAAAGTAATCGTTCCCTAGCTAGCCCTAAGTTCTTTGATCTGTTCAGGATAGAGATAGAAACTACACCCTACACCCTAGGAACATGCTCTGGTCTTGTGACAACCTCAGAAAGAAGAGCTAATGGTTTCACCTTGAAGCCCATCAAAGGAGATAAGAAACTCTCTCTTCCAACCCTTATTGAGTGTGACGAATTGCCGGACGCAAGGGATGAGATTCCCACACCTGAAGCCACACAGCATCACCCTCATCTCAGGAACATAGACAGAGAGATTCCTCCCCTTGATAACCATGCCAAGATCTTCACCGCCGGAACCTGGTGAGTGACATCAGGAGTCACGTGAGCCACATCAGGTATGTGGAAACACAGCAGAATAAATAATGAATGTACATTAGAAATGTATTTTTAATAATGTTTTAAGCCACGTTAACATATATTGATTTAACTCTGATAACCCCTTTAAGGAACAGATCTGAGCAGGAGGTCAGATGGAGGGAAAGATAAGAAGTTCCTTGCAGGGTGCAGGGGTTTTTCGGCAGTGCAGGAAAATGGGGGTAATAGTTGTGGAAAGCAGAAGCATTTTTTTACAGTATATATTTCATTGGTTACAATTCTGGTATAATTTGCTTTTGTGTACTTAAGGAGTTTGCTTTTTGGATGAAGACCAATGTCTCAGAAGAACTAAAGCCTTACATTTACACTTCTAGGATACAACGGTGAATAGTCAGAGCAAACAAACAGCTAATATAGAGACAGGGCATGGAGACTGGAACCTTGACATAAGCAGGAAATATGAGGTCTGGACACTTAGATAATGGGAAATTTGTGAGAAGCTATAATACTAAATGCAAACATACCAGGGATAAACACAGACGATTTCCAGCCAAAGCCAGGAGTATAAATCCTTCCTTTACTGTATATTTCTAATTCCTTTCCAATCCATATCTGTCGGCAGGTCTGCTTCAAATCCTCATCCCAAAAACCTTGTGTATTTAGCCTTAGTGCATTCACATGACCAGATTTTTGGTCTCATCCGGTCTACATTTTTTGAGGACCCATTAATTTCAGTGGGGCAAAAAAGATGTGGACAACACTATGTGGTGCCTGCATCTGAATGTCTGTTCTGTGCCCCCCCCCCCCCAATAATATAGAACCTGTCCTATTATCGTATGTTTTGTAGGGGGAATTCTCCATTGGCAATACAGGGTGGTCAATATATATTTATTGGCAAAGCACGCAATATGAGGAGGGAGGTCGAAGAAGGATTATATACTGGCACTACTGGTGGAAATGGAGGAGCATTATACACTGGAGCCATTAAATATATATGTATATACATACAGACACTTCAAGGGCCATTATAATGCAGGGCACAGTACAGGGGAGTTATAACTGCAGAAGGCATTATAACTACATGAGGACCTACAGGGGCGGCATTATAAGGGCACTATGGTGATATTATTACTTGGGAATCATTGCGTTGCTCGTCCCAAAGTTGCATTTTACACTTCTGATTGTAAAGTACATTTTTTATACTTTTTGCTATGTTATTTATTTATTTCTAAAAATAAGCACCGCCTCAGGGACCCAAGACAATAAGAATGTGTTGTGTAATGTTTTCCAATAACAACATGAATGGGCTTCTATAACTTATTTAACTTGTAATCAGGCCTCATCCACAAGACAGGGAAATACAGGGACTGAAATCCATCAGCACCTCCCCTACAGCGGCTGGAGTGTACAGTATGTACACAGAGCAGAGCTCCTTATCTCTGTATCTGTATAACACTCTATACATACAAAGCTTCATAGACAGTATCACACAAGGTAGGATTAAAAACACAGCTCAGCAGACAGTATCACACTGTATACACATACATAGAATAGCTCTTCATAGACAGTATCACACTGTATACACATACATAGAATAGCTCTTCATAGACAGTATCACACCTAATAGGATTAGATACACAGCTCAGCAGACAGTATCACACAAGGTAGGATTAAAACACAGCTCAGCAGACAGTATCACACTCTATACACATAAATATAATAGCTCTTCATAGACAGTATCACACCTAATAGGGTTAGATACACAGCTCAGCAGACAGTATCAAACACAATAGGATTAGAAACACGACTCTGCAGACAGTACCACACATGGTAGGATAAGATACACAGTTCAGGAGACAGTATCACACAGACTAGGATTAGATACACAACTCTGCAAACAATATTGCACTTGATAGGATTAGATACACAGCTGAGTAGACAGTATCACACATGATAGGATTAGATACACAACTCAGCAGATAGTATCACACAGGATAGATTAGATACACAGCTCATCATACAGTATCACACATGATAGGATTAGATACGCCGCTCTGCAGGCAGTATCACCCATGATAGGATTAGATACACAGCTCAGTAGACAGTATTAAACACAATAGGCTTAGACACATTACTCTGCACAGTATCACACATGATAGGATTAGATATGCAGCTTAGAAGACAGTATCACACTTAATAGGAATAGATACTTGACTCTGCAGACAGTATCACACATGATAGGATTAGATACACAGCTCATCAGACAATTAATAAGTATTTTAAATGTCATGCAAAAATTGAGGTATATACTGGCACCCAATGTGTCTGAATTGTATTATGTACATTTGTAACATGCAATGGGACTATTAAAAGTATATAATAATCTCTGTATAATACTGTGGTTGGTGTGTGTTATTTTGAATATAATAAATATAATACTAGAATAGCACTGTATACCGACACCAAGTGTATCTAAATCATAGTATATGGCATATAGAATTGTAGTGAACAATGGCACAGGTCAAAATATATGGTGATCTTTGCACAGTAAAAAAAAAAAAAAAAAAAAAAAGCATCCATTGGAGGGATTTGGTTAATGTATAAAATATAGATTTTTATATATGTTAAATGTAAGACAAAGACCTGATGTTAACCCAGCCAAATTTCACAATTGTAATTGTGAAGGTCTTTACCTTAAGTTCAGGTATTTAGCTAGTAACACAATGTGCCACCTGCTGTCTGAACATTGTACAGCTAGTAACACAAAACGCCACCTGCTATTTGAACGTTGTATTGCAATTTATCCAATTTAGATATAACGTCATTTTGTGACATACATCTCAGGACATGTTGAGCTAAGTGATCAGCTAAGTGTGGAGACATCTGTAAGTGTCTTTTGTTTATATTAATGTATTTTAAACGCTGTAAAGTATTAATCTGTTCAATGTGTTTGTCCTACATAAATATC
The DNA here is from genome assembly GCF_014858855.1 of Bufo gargarizans. NCBI lineage: Eukaryota > Metazoa > Chordata > Amphibia > Anura > Bufonidae > Bufo > Bufo gargarizans. Next base: position 182,450,261 of record NC_058082.1, read on the forward strand.
ATTATGCACTGTATATAATCAACAAAACAAACAATAAAATGCAGAACAATAAAAATCTGTTTATTTTTACAGAGTCGTCAACTTGACTTTTCTCTAAGGTAACAAATAAAGTAAACAATAATGACAAAATAAAAATTACAAATTGAAAAAACGCCCAGGTGGCGATGGTGGACCCTTAAACTGAGTGTCATGGTAGGTGGATTGTGATGCGGGCACTCAGTGTTGAGATGGGCCTGGTTGTGATACGGAGTGGATAGGCTGGGCATATAAGGTCTCGTCATGATAGGTTTACCCATATGGCCGACTGTGTGGGGCATAATGTTCACTTAGAGGAGGGTATTGTGTCGGCTGCTGGGAAACCAAGGGGGGTTGGCATTGGCCGGGGTCAGTCAGATGCCCATGGGTGTGCCAATTTTCAAGTGCCACAAATACTTCTGTTGGGTTATTAGGAGGAGTTAATGCCTCCAGAAAATGCCTCCAGAAGGAATCCTATAGCGGCTTCACAACAATCGTTCCGGAGTCATGTTCCTGAAATGATGCGCCAGAGTCCTGCCATACAGGTCGAAGTGGTCTTCCTGGCGGGATCTAGCGAAATAGTCTAGGACCTTCATATTGACCAATGCTTAGGCTGTAGTGTAGGCATATGGCATCTTCTGGGGCTTTGTAAGGTAAAAGTCGGGGGGGATCCTCTCCTGAAGCTGCGGGATGAGAGGCCATTGTGGTGCGAGGAGGAGGTTGAGAACAGGGAATCTTCTCTGTACTTGAGTGTTGCGGAGCGTCCTCTTCTGTTTCCTGCTCAAGGTTGTCTTCCGTTCTTCACATTCAAAATAACAGCACATGCCAATTAAAAGATGAGCAAACATTTTATTTTTAAATAGTCAAGTCACATATTGCTTCATTAACAAACATTTATCACTTAGTACTGCATTCATTAACAAACATATTACATATGTGGTTATGTAGCAACATTGGATAAATTAGAAGTGCCATAGCTGGCCATAGCAAAGAATCAGATTCCACTTGTAATGTTGGCCACCTACTTTTGAAAATTAAAGGAGGAATCTGCTTGGTTGCTATCGACAACTATGACATTTCTAATTTACAAATTGTTTATAAAATGATCAACATAGTCGACATACAGTGTATATTGATAAACATGTAGTGGTCATTGTTTAGAATTAACTTACGGACGAAGCTCCATTACATCACGCAGGAACATGAGATGTTCCGGAAATATTTAGGGCCTTTATTTGGGTAGCCCGGACCCACTGCGGCCTTGGTGATGCATTTCTTTGTGGAACTGGTCCCTGCAGCATCGCCAACAATTATTGACTTCATCCACTTAAAAAAAAATGAAAACAAAGGAAAATTTACACAAAAAAAAGCAACATATGCTAGGGAGGACAGTGTATGACATGTGCTATACTAGGGAGGACAGCGTGTGACATGTGCCATGCTAAGGAGGACAGTGAATGACATGTGCTATGCTAGAGAGGACAAAGTATAACATGTGCTATTCTAGGGAGAACAGAGTATGACGTGCTATGCTAAGGAGGACACCAAGGATCACACATGTATAGACTTACCCAAACTATAGTGACTCTGGTCTTTAGTTTTGGTCCATACACTTGCAAACAGCTCCTGGGTAAATTCCAACCATGCGGCTTCTTTTTGTAGAGGTTGTGATATTCCCCAGACTTTTTAGTCCCAAAAGCAGGCCTTTCCTAGGACAATCAACTTCTCCACATTCATGACTTTTGGGGCCTTTGGAATTATGAAATTTGCTCTGCTAGGGCAGGAACCTCTCCAAATAGACTTTCCTCACTGCACTCCCTTGCGCCACACGCAGAGAAACACTACTTCCTGTTGAAAATCCTCTCACTGTTGCTAAGTTACTTGCGTTCTAAACGCAACGCATTGCATCCAGATGAAATGCTTCTTTCACGCAGCCCCATTTACTTCTATGGGGCCAGGAAGTGAATATAGAATATAAAACATGCTGCATTTTTCCCGCAACGCAGAACTGATGCTTGAAAAAATATGCTCATGTAGACAGACACATAGAAATGAATGGGTCAGGGTCAGGTCCCAGATCGAACCCATGCGTAAAACTCGCTCGTGTGAAAGAGGCCTAACTATCCTGTCTCCTGACTGAGATGTAAAAATTTGGAGGCAAGTCACCACTAGGGATGAGCGAACTCGAACTGTATAGTTCGGGTTCGTACCGAATTTTGGGGTGTCCGTGACACGGACCCGAACCCGGACATTTTCGTAAAAGTCCGGGTTCGGGTTCGGTGTTCGTCGCTTTCTTGGCGCTTTTGTGACGCTTTCTTGGCGCTTTTTGAAAGGCTGCAAAGCAGCCAATCAACAAGCGTCATACTACTTGCCCCAAGAGGCCATCACAGCCATGCCTACTATTGGCATGGCTGTGATTGGCCAGAGCACCATGTGACCCAGCCTCTATTTAAGCTGGAGTCACATAGCGCCGCCCGTCACTCTGCTCTGATTAGCGTAGGGAGAGGTTGCGGCTGCGACAGTAGGGCGAGATTAGGCAGATTAACTCCTCCAAAGGACTTGATTAACTGATCGATCTGCAGCTGTGGATCATTGAGCTGCTGATCCTCAATTGCTCACTGTTTTTAGGCTGCACAGACCGTTTGTCAGTCACATTTTTCTGGGGTGATCGGCGGCCATTTTGTGTCTTGTGGTGCAGCCAGCACAAGCTGCGACCAAGTGCATTTAACCCTCAATGGTGTGGTTGTTTTTTGGCTAAAGCCTACATCAGGGTGAAGCTGTCACACCAAGTGCATTTAACCAGCAATAGTCTGTTCATTTTTTGGCCATATACAAAATCAGGGGCAAGCTGCGCCTGTCACCAAGTGCATTTAACCCTCAATGGTGTGGTTGTTTTTTGGCTAAAGCCTACATCAGGGTGAAGCTGTCACACCAAGTGCATTTAACCAGCAATAGTCTGTTCATTTTTTGGCCATATACAAAATCAGGGGCAAGCTGCGCCTGTCACCAAGTGCATTTAACCCTCAATGGTGTGGTTGTTTTTTGGCTAAAGCCTACATCAGGGTGAAGCTGTCACACCAAGTGCATTTAACCAGCAATAGTCTGTTCATTTTTTGGCCATATACAAAATCAGGGGCAAGCTGCGCCTGTCACCAAGTGCATTTAACCCTCAATGGTGTGGTTGTTTTTTGGCTAAAGCCTACATCAGGGTGAAGCTGTCACACCAAGTGCATTTAACCAGCAATAGTCTGTTCATTTTTTGGCCATATACAAAATCAGGGGCAAGCTGCGCCTGTCACCAAGTGCATTTAACCCTCAATGGTGTGGTTGTTTTCTGGCTAAAGCCTACATCAGGGTGAAGCTGTCACACCAAGTGCATTTAACCAGCAATAGTCTGTTTATTTTTTGGCCATATACTACATCAGGGGCAAGCTGCGCCCGTCACCAAGTGCATTTAACCCTCAGTAGTGTGGTTGGTCAAGCTGTGACACCAAGTGCATTTAACCAGCAATAGTCTGTTCATTTTTTGGCCATATACTACATCAGGGGCAAGCTGCGCCCGTCACCAAGTGCATTTAACCAGCAATAGTGTGGTTATTTTTTGGCCATATCCCAGTCTAATTCTGTCACTAAATCCATACCGGTCACCCAGCGCCTAAATACTAGGCCTCAAATTTATATCCCGCTAAATCTCTCGTTACCGCTGTCCTGTTGTAGCTGGGAAAGTTATTTAGTGTCCGTCACAGCACATTTTTTGTTCTGGGTTGAAGTACAATTCCCAATTTAGCAATTTCATAATTTAGTGGTTTCTGCTATATCAGAGCTATTTGAAATCTATCCCTAAAAGGGTATATAATATTCAAGGTGCACATTGGGTCATTCAGAATAACTTCACACACACCCGCTACTGTGTATTTTCAAGTCTAATTCTGTCACTAAACCCATACCTGTCACCCAGCGCCTAAATACTAGGCCTCAAATTTATATCCTGCTAAATCTCTCGTTACCGCTGTCCTGTTGTAGCTGGGAAAGTTATTTAGTGTCCGTCAAAGCACATTTTTTGTTCTGGGTTGAAGTACAATTCCCAATTTAGCAATTTCATAATTTAGTGGTTTCTGCTATATCAGAGCTATTTGAAATCTATCCCTAAAAGGGTATATAATATTCAAGGTGCACATTGGGTCATTCAGAATAACTTCACACACACCCGCTACTGTGTATTTTCAAGTCTAATTCTGTCACTAAACCCATACCTGTCACCCAGCGCCTAAATACTAGGCCTCAAATTTATATCCTGCTAAATCTCTCGTTACCGCTGTCCTGTTGTAGCTGGGAAAGTTATTTAGTGTCCGTCAAAGCACATTTTTTGTTCTGGGTTGAAATACAATTCCCAATTTAGCAATTTCATAATTTAGTGGTTTCTGCTATATCAGAGCTATTTGAAATCTATCCCTAAAAGGGTAGATCATATTGAAGGTGCACATAGGGTCATTCAGAATAACTTCACACACACCCGCTACTGTGTATTTCCAAGTCTAATTCTGTCACTAAACCCATACCTGTCACCCAGCGCCTAAATACTAGGCCTCAAATTTATATCCCGCTAAATCTCTCGTTACCGCTGTCCTGTTGTAGCTGGGAAAGTTAATTAGTGTCCGTCAAAGCACATTTTTTGTTCTGGGTTGAAGTACAATTCCCAATTTAGCAATTTCATAATTTAGTGGTTTCTGCTATATCAGAGCTATTTGAAATCTATCCCTAAAAGGGTATATAATATTCAAGGTGCACATTGGGTCATTCAGAATAACTTCACACACACCCGCTACTGTGTATTTCCAAGTCTAATTCTGTCACTAAACCCATACCTGTCACCCAGCGCCTAAATACTAGGCCTCAAATTTATATCCTGCTAAATCTCTCGTTACCGCTGTACTGTTGTTGCTTGGAAAGATATTTAGTGTCCGTCAAAGCACATTTTTTGTTCTGGGTTGAAGTACAATTCCCAATTTAGCAATTTCATAATTTAGTGGTTTCTGCTATATCAGAGCTATTTGAAATCTATCCCTAAAAGGGTATATAATATTCAAGGTGCACATTGGGTCATTCAGAATAACTTCACACACACCCGCTACTGTGTATTTTCAAGTCTAATTCTGTCACTAAACCCATACCTGTCACCCAGCGCCTAAATACTAGGCCTCAAATTTATATCCTGCTAAATCTCTCGTTACCGCTGTCCTGTTGTAGCTGGGAAAGTTATTTAGTGTCCGTCAAAGCACATTTTTTCTTCTGGGTTGAAATACAATTCCCAATTTAGCAATTTCATAATTTAGTGGTTTCTGCTATATCAGAGCTATTTGAAATCTATCCCTAAAAGGGTAGATCATATTGAAGGTGCACATAGGGTCATTCAGAATAACTTCACACACACCCGCTACTGTGTATTTCCAAGTCTAATTCTGTCACTAAACCCATACCTGTCACCCAGCGCCTAAATACTAGGCCTCAAATTTATATCCCGCTAAATCTCTCGTTACCGCTGTCCTGTTGTAGCTGGGAAAGTTATTTAGTGTCCGTCAAAGCACATTTTTTGTTCTGGGTTGAAGTACAATTCCCAATTTAGCAATTTCATAATTTAGTGGTTTCTGCTATATCAGAGCTATTTGAAATCTATCCCTAAAAGGGTATATAATATTCAAGGTGCACATTGGGTCATTCAGAATAACTTCACACACACCCGCTACTGTGTATTTCCAAGTCTAATTCTGTCACTAAACCCATACCTGTCACCCAGCGCCTAAATACTAGGCCTCAAATTTATATCCTGCTAAATCTCTCGTTACCGCTGTACTGTTGTTGCTTGGAAAGATATTTAGTGTCCGTCAAAGCACATTTTTTGTTCTGGGTTGAAGTACAATTCCCAATTTAGCAATTTCATAATTTAGTGGTTTCTGCTATATCAGAGCTATTTGAAATCTATCCCTAAAAGGGTATATAATATTCAAGGTGCACATTGGGTCATTCAGAATAACTTCACACACACCCGCTACTGTGTATTTTCAAGTCTAATTCTGTCACTAAACCCATACCTGTCACCCAGCGCCTAAATACTAGGCCTCAAATTTATATCCTGCTAAATCTCTCGTTACCGCTGTACTGTTGTTGCTGGGCAAGATATTTAGTGTCCGTCAAAGCACATTTTTTGTTCTGGGTTGAAATACAATTCCCAATTTAGCAATTTCATAATTTAGTGGTTTCTGCTATATCAGAGCTATTTGAAATCTATCCCTAAAAGGGTATATAATATTCAAGGTGCACATTGGGTCATTCAGAATAACTTCACACACACCCGCTACTGTGTATTTTCAAGTCTAATTCTGTCACTAAACCCATACCTGTCACCCAGCGCCTAAATACTAGGCCTCAAATTTATATCCTGCTAAATCTCTCGTTACCGCTGTACTGTTGTTGCTGGGCAAGATATTTAGTGTCCGTCAAAGCACATTTTTTATTCTGGGTTGAAATACAATTCCCAATTTAGCAATTTCATAATTTAGTGGTTTCTGCTATATCAGAGCTATTTGAAATCTATCCCTAAAAGGGTATATAATATTCAAGGTGCACATTGGGTCATTCAGAATAACTTCACACACACCCGCTACTGTGTATTTCCAAGTCTAATTCTGTCACTAAACCCATACCTGTCACCCAGCGCCTAAATACTAGGCCTCAAATTTATATCCCGCTAAATCTGTCCCTAGTGCTGTAGCTGGGCGAGTTATTTAGTGTCCGTTCAAGCACATTTCTTGTTCTGGGTTGAAATACAATTCCCAATTTAGCAATTTCATAATTTAGTGGTTTCTGCTATATCAGAGCTATTTGAAATCTATCCCTAAAAGGGTATATAATATTCAAGGTGCACATAGGGTCATTCAGAATAACTTCACACACCCGCTACTGTGCATTTCCAAATCTAATTCTGTCACTAAACCCATACCTGTCACCCAGCGCCTAAATACTAGGCCTCAAATTTATATCCCGCTAAATCTCTCGTTACCGCTGTCCTGTTGTGGCTGGGAAAGTTATTTAGTGTCCGTCAAAGCACATTTTTTGTTCTGGGTTGAAATACAATTCCCAATTTAGCAATTTCATAATTTAGTCGTTTCTGCTATATCAGAGCTATTTGAAATCTATCCCTAAAAGGGTAGATCATATTGAAGGTGCACATAGGGTCATTCAGAATAACTTCACACACACGCTTCTGTGCATTTCCAAGTCTAATTCTGTCACTAAATCCATACCGGTCACCCAGCGCCTAAATACTAGGCCTCAAATTTATATCCCGCTGAATTTGAATACAATACATTGGGCCAAATAATATATTTGTTGTTGTGGTGAACCATAACAATGAGAAAAACATCTAGTAAGGGACGCGGACGTGGACATGGTCGTGGTGGTGTTAGTGGACCCTCTGGTGCTGGGAGAGGACGTGGCCGTTCTGCCACATCCACACGTCCTAGTGTACCAACTACCTCAGGTCCCAGTAGCCGCCAGAATTTACAGCGATATATGGTGGGGCCCAATGCCGTTCTAAGGATGGTAAGGCCTGAGCAGGTACAGGCATTAGTCAATTGGGTGGCCGACAGTGGATCCAGCACGTTCACATTATCTCCCACCCAGTCTTCTGCAGAAAGCGCACAGATGGCGCCTGAAAACCAACCCCATCAGTCTGTCACATCACCCCCATGCATACCAGGGAAACTGTCTCAGCCTCAAGTTATGCAGCAGTCTCTTATGCTGTTTGAAGACTCCGCTGGCAGGGTTTCCCAAGGGCATCCACCTAGCCCTTCCCCAGCGGTGAAAGACATAGAATGCACTGACGCACAACCACTTATGTTTCCTGATGATGAGGACATGGGAATACCACCTCAGCATGTCTCTGATGATGACGAAACACAGGTGCCAACTGCTGCGTCTTTCTGCAGTGTGCAGACTGAACAGGAGGTCAGGGATCAAGACTGGGTGGAAGACGATGCAGGGGACGATGAGGTCCTAGACCCCACATGGAATGAAGGTCGTGCCACTGACTTTCACAGTTCGGAGGAAGAGGCAGTGGTGAGACCGAGCCAACAGCGTAGCAAAAGAGGGAGCAGTGGGCAAAAGCAGAACACCCGCCGCCAAGAGACTCCGCCTGCTACTGACCGCCGCCATCTGGGACCGAGCACCCCAAAGGCAGCTTCAAGGAGTTCCCTGGCATGGCACTTCTTCAAACAATGTGCTGACGACAAGACCCGAGTGGTTTGCACGCTGTGCCATCAGAGCCTGAAGCGAGGCATTAACGTTCTGAACCTGAGCACAACCTGCATGACCAGGCACCTGCATGCAAAGCATGAACTGCAGTGGAGTAAACACCTTAAAACCAAGGAAGTCACTCAGGCTCCCCCTGCTACCTCTTCTGCTGCTGCCGCCTCGGCCTATTCTGCTGCTGCCGCCTCGGCCTCTTCCTCCGCCTCTGGAGGAACGTTGGCACCTGCCGCCCAGCAAACAGGGGATGTACCACCAACACCACCACCACCACCTCCGTCACCAAGCGTCTCAACCATGTCACACGCCAGCGTTCAGCTCTCCATCTCACAAACATTTGATAGAAAGCGTAAATTCCCACCTAGCCACCCTCGATCCCTGGCCCTGAATGCCAGCATTTCTAAACTACTGGCCTATGAAATGCTGTCATTTAGGCTGGTGGACACAGACAGCTTCAAACAGCTCATGTCGCTTGCTGTCCCACAGTATGTTGTTCCCAGCCGGCACTACTTCTCCAAGAGAGCCGTGCCTTCCCTGCACAACCAAGTATCCGATAAAATCAAGTGTGCACTGCGCAACGCCATCTGTGGCAAGGTCCACCTAACCACAGATACGTGGACCAGTAAGCACGGCCAGGGACGCTATATCTCCCTAACTGCACACTGGGTAAATGTAGTGGCAGCTGGGCCCCAGGCGGAGAGCTGTTTGGCGCACGTCCTTCCGCCGCCAAGGATCGCAGGGCAACATTCTTTGCCTCCTGTTGCCACCTCCTCCTTCTCGGCTTCCTCCTCCTCTTCTTCCACCTGCTCATCCAGTCAGCCACACACCTTCACCACCAACTTCAGCACAGCCCGGGGTAAACTGTCAGCAGGCCATTCTGAAACTCATATGTTTGGGGGACAGGCCCCACACCGCACAGGAGTTGTGGCAGGGGTATAGAACAACAGACCGACGAGTGGTTGCTGCCGGTGAGCCTCAAGCCCGGCCTGGTGGTGTGTGATAATGGGCGAAATCTCGTTGCAGCTCTGGGACTAGCCAATTTGACGCACATCCCTTGCTTGGCGCATGTGCTGAATTTGGTGGTGCAGAAGTTCATTCACAACTACCCCGACATGTCAGAGCTGCTGCATAAAGTGCGGGCCGTCTGTTCGCGCTTCCGGCGTTCACATCCTGCTGCTGCTCGCCTGTCTGCGCTACAGCGTAACTTCGGCCTTCCCGCTCACCGCCTCATATGCGACGTGCCCACCAGGTGGAACTCCACCTTGCACATGCTGGACAGACTGTGCGAGCAGCAGCAGGCCATAGTGGAGTTTCAGCTGCAGCACGCACGGGTCAGTCGCACTACAGAACAGCACCACTTCACCACCAATGACTGGGCCTCCATGCGAGACCTGTGTGCCCTGTTGCGCTGTTTCGAGTACTCCACCAACATGGCCAGTGGCGATGACACCGTTATCAGCGTTACAATACCACTTCTATGTCTCCTTGAGAAAACACTTAGGGCGATGATGGAAGAGGAGGTGGCCCAGGAGGAGGAGGAGGAGGAGGAGGAAGAGGGGTCATTTTTAGCACTTTCAGGCCAGTCTCTTCGAAGTGACTCAGAGGGAGGTTTTTGGCAACAGCAGAGGCCAGGTACAAATGTGGCCAGCCAGGGCCCACTACTGGAGGACGAGGAGGACGAGGATGAGGAGGAGGTGGAGGAGGATGAGGATGAAGCATGGTCACAGCGGGGTGGCACCCAACGCAGCTCGGGTCCATCACTGGTGCGTGGCTGGGGGGAAAGGCAGGACGATGACGATACGCCTCCCACAGAGGACAGCTTGTCCTTACCCCTGGGCAGCCTGGCACACATGAGCGACTACATGCTGCAGTGCCTGCGCAACGACAGCAGAGTTGCCCACATTTTAACCTGTGCGGACTACTGGGTTGCCACCCTGCTGGATCCACGCTACAAAGACAATGTGCCCACCTTACTTCCTGCACTGGAGCGTGATAGGAAGATGCGCGAGTACAAGCGCACGTTGGTAGACGCGCTACTGAGAGCATTCCCAAATGTCACAGGGGAACAAGTGGAAGCCCAAGGCCAAGGCAGAGGAGGAGCAAGAGGTCGCCAAGGCAGCTGTGTCACGGCCAGCTCCTCTGAGGGCAGGGTTAGCATGGCAGAGATGTGGAAAACTTTTGTCAACACGCCACAGCTAACTGCACCACCACCTGATACGCAACGTGTTAGCAGGAGGCAACATTTCACTAACATGGTGGAACAGTACGTGTGCACACCCCTCCACGTACTGACTGATGGTTCGGCCCCATTCAACTTCTGGGTCTCTAAATTGTCCACGTGGCCAGAGCTAGCCTTTTATGCCTTGGAGGTGCTGGCCTGCCCGGCAGCCAGCGTTTTGTCTGAACGTGTATTCAGCACGGCAGGGGGCGTCATTACAGACAAACGCAGCCGCCTGTCTACAGCCAATGTGGACAAGCTGACGTTCATAAAAATGAACCAGGCATGGATCCCACAGGACCTGTCCGTCCCTTGTCCAGATTAGACATTAACTACCTCCCCATAACCATATATTATTGGACTCCAGGGCACTTCCTCATTCAATCCTATTTTTATTTTCATTTTACCATTATATTGCAAGGCTACCCAAAGTTGAATGAACCTCTCCTCTGCCTGTGTGCTAGGCCTAAATATATGCCAATGGATTGTTGCAGTGGTGGCTGACGTGAAGCCTCATTCTCTGCTATGACATGCAGACTGATTCTCTGGTGACATGAAGCCAGATTGTCTGTTACGGGACCTCTCTCCTCTGCCTGGGTGCTGGGCCTGAATTTATGAAAATGGACTGTTGCAGTGGTGGGTGACGTGAAGCCTGATTCTCTGCTATGACATGCAGACTGATTCTCTGGTGACATGAAGCCAGATCCTCTGTTACGGGACCTCTCTCCTCTGCCTGGGTGCTGGGCCTAAATATCTGACAATGGACTGTTGCATTGGTGGCTGACGTGAAGCCTGATTCTCTGCTATGACATGCAGACTAATTCTCTGCTGACATGAAGCCAGATTGTCTGTTACGGGACCTCTCTCCTCTGCCTGGGTGCTGGGCCTAAATTTATGAAAATGGACTGTTGCAGTGGTGGGTGACGTGAAGCCTGATTCTCTGCTATGACATGAAGACTGATTCTCTCCTGACATGAAGCCAGATTGTCTGTTACGGGACCTCTCTCCTCTGCCTGGGTGCTGGGCCTAAATTTATGAAAATGGACTGTTACAGTGGTGGGTGACGTGAAGCCTGATTCTCTGCTATGATATGAAGACTGATTCTCTGCTGACATGAAGCCAGATTGTCTGTTACGGGACCTCTCTCCTCTGCCTGGGTGCTGGGCCTAAATTTATGAAAATGGACTCTTACAGTGGTGGGTGACGTGAAGCCTGATTCTCTGCTATGACATGAAGACTGATTCTCTGCTGACATGAAGCCAGATCCTCTGTTACGGGACCTCTCTCCTCTGCCTGGGTGCTGGGCCTAAATATCTGACAATGGACTGTTGCATTGGTGGCTGACGTGAAGCCTGATTCTCTGCTATGATATGAAGACTGATTCTCTGCTGACATGAAGCCAGATTGTCTGTTACGGGACCTCTCTCCTCTGCCTGGGTGCTGGGCCTAAATTTATGAAAATGGACTCTTACAGTGGTGGGTGACGTGAAGCCTGATTCTCTGCTATGACATGAAGACTGATTCTCTGCTGACATGAAGCCAGATCCTCTGTTACGGGACCTCTCTCCTCTGCCTGGGTGCTGGGCCTAAATTTATGAAAATGGACTGTTGCAGTGGTGGGTGACGTGAAGCCTGATTCTCTGCTATGACATGAAGACTGATTCTCTGCTGACATGAAGCCAGATCCTCTGTTACGGGACCTCTCTCCTCTGCCTGGGTGCTGGGCCTAAATATCTGACAATGGACTGTTGCATTGGTGGCTGACGTGAAGCCTGATTCTCTGCTATGATATGAAGACTGATTCTCTGCTGACATGAAGCCAGATTGTCTGTTACGGGACCTCTCTCCTCTGCCTGTGTGCTAGGCCTAAATATATGCCAATGGATTGTTGCAGTGGTGGCTGACGTGAAGCCTGATTCTCTGCTATGACATGCAGACTGATTCTCTGGTGACATGAAGCCAGATCCTCTGTTACGGGACCTCTCTCCTCTGCCTGGGTGCTGGGCCTAAATATATGAAAATGGACTGTTGCAGTGGTGGGTGACGTGAAGCCTGATTCTCTGCTATGACATGCAGACTGATTCTCTGGTGACATGAAGCCAGATCCTCTGTTACGGGACCTCTCTCCTCTGCCTGGGTGCTGGGCCTAAATTTATGAAAATGGACTGTTGCAGTGGTGGGTGACGTGAAGCCTCATTCTCTGCTATGACATGCAGACTGATTCTCTGCTGACATGAAGCCAGATTGTCTGTTACGGGACCTCTCTCCTCTGCCTGTGTGCTAGGCCTAAATATATGCCAATGGATTGTTGCAGTGGTGGCTGACGTGAAGCCTGATTCTCTGCTATGACATGCAGACTGATTCTCTGGTGACATGAAGCCAGATCCTCTGTTACGGGACCTCTCTCCTCTGCCTGGGTGCTGGGCCTAAATATCTGACAATGGACTGTTGCATTGGTGGCTGACGTGAAGCCTGATTCTCTGCTATGATATGAAGACTGATTCTCTGCTGACATGAAGCCAGATTGTCTGTTACGGGACCTCTCTCCTCTGCCTGTGTGCTAGGCCTAAATATATGCCAATGGATTGTTGCAGTGGTGGCTGACGTGAAGCCTGATTCTCTGCTATGACATGCAGACTGATTCTCTGGTGACATGAAGCCAGATCCTCTGTTACGGGACCTCTCTCCTCTGCCTGGGTGCTGGGCCTAAATTTATGAAAATGGACTGTTGCAGTGGTGGGTGACGTGAAGCCTGATTCTCTGCTATGACATGCAGACTGATTCTCTGGTGACATGAAGCCAGATCCTCTGTTACGGGACCTCTCTCCTCTGCCTGGGTGCTGGGCCTAAATTTATGAAAATGGACTGTTGCAGTGGTGGGTGACGTGAAGCCTCATTCTCTGCTATGACATGCAGACTGATTCTCTGCTGACATGAAGCCAGATTGTCTGTTACGGGACCTCTCTCCTCTGCCTGGGTGCTGGGCCTGAATTTATGACAATGGACTGTTGCAGTGGTGGCTGACGTGAAGCCTGATTCTCTGCTATGATATGAAGACTGATTCTCTGCTGACATGAAGCCAGATTGTCTGTTACGGGACCTCTCTCCTCTGCCTGGGTGCCGGGGCCTAAATATCTGAGAATGGACTGTTCCAGTGGTGGGTAACGGGAAGCCAGATTCTCTGCTATGATATGAAGACTGATTCTCTGCTGACATGAAGCCAGATTGTCTGTTACGGGACCTCTCTCCTCTGCCTGGGTGCTGGGCCTAAATTTATGAAAATGGACTATTACAGTGGTGGGTGACGTGAAGCCTGATTCTCTGCTATGACATGAAGACTGATTCTCTGCTGACATGAAGCCAGATTGTCTGTTACGGGACCTCTCTCCTCTGCCTGGGTGCCGGGGCCTAAATATCTGAGAATGGACTGTTCCAGTGGTGGGTGACGGGAAGCCAGATTCTCTGCTATGGAACCTCTCTCCAATTGATTTTGGTTAATTTTTATTTATTTAATTTTTATTTTAATTAATTTCCCTATCCACATTTGTTTGCAGGGGATTTACCTACATGTTGCTGCCTTTTGCAGCCCTCTAGCTCTTTCCTGGGCTGTTTTACAGCCGTTTTAGTGCCGAAAAGTTCGGGTCCCCATTGACTTCAATGGGGTTCGGGTTCGGGACGAAGTTCGGATCGGGTTCGGATCCCGAACCCGAACATTTCCGGGATGTTCGGCCGAACTTCTCGAACCCGAACATCCAGGTGTTCGCTCAACTCTAGTCACCACCTTCAACTCATTTTCCCCAAACATTCTTAAACTATTTTTGCAGTGTGTCATTATGCATTATCTAAAGTTCTTCCATTGCTCTATGGTCGTGTTCTGATGCTCACATGCCATTGCAGGAACTTTTAGAAGCGCATAAGAGGTTAAAGAATAATATATTTTGGGTTAAAGGCTATTCTCTACTAAGTTGCACCATAATCTTATTAATTTACTTTTATTTCATAATGATAATGGCACTTTACTTCATAAATATTCAAGAGGGGTTCCAACCCAGTTTAGCCCTGTAAGAATACAAAGCTCAGCAACCTCCTCTCTATATTGACAGTAATGACTGAACTTTTGTGTGACCTCTCATACGCTAATGAGCAACAAGGAGTGTGATTGCTTAATAACAATTAATACAAGCTTCACCAAATACGCTCAATATCAGATAGCTCATTTATACATATAAGAGGTAAGACAGTTTATTTGAATACTAAAAAGTAAGAAATGACATTATAACATGCTTTGTCTATGCACTATAAACATTTTTTGGGGACACAGACTAGTGCCAAAGTGAAAGAGTCATTATTATTCCTGACATGGTCAGTTTTCTTTAATCATTTACCCCGATGGAATCCAATGCAAACTAACTGTTTGTCATCAAGTTTTCAAACAGAAAATGCTGGAAAAAAATAATCCGTGTGAGAGTATATTATGTGTAATATAAGTTAGCAATGATTAAAGCTTAGAAAACAGTGGCAGATGTTATTTAGGCATTAGTCTGGTGCATCCCAAAGCCTAGGTGCAGCATGGGAGAAGTCTTGGAGATAGAATAACAAAAATAAAAAAAATAAACAGTTGCAGCTAGGGAATGCATACACATGTCATTACATTCTTGTTCCACTGGTGTATAGCAGAAGTACCAACCACTGAGTTACTAACAGACTAACAGAAGTTTCTGCAGTCACTAAGAAGAGCTAAGCTAAGTAATAAAAAAGAAAACTAAAGCTAGAAAATGCATTAGTTTGCAAGTAATTTTGTAGAATATATATCAGCAGTGCCCAATCCAGGGTCTCTGTATTTCAAAGAATAAACATGCTCCTAGCGTTGTATATAGACAGAGTATTGTCCATGCATAGTACTCACTGTTGGTGGTAAGCTGGTGGAGATAAACGCCTATTGTGGCATCCCACGTGGTGTTCATCACTTGTATTCTTACCTCTGTATTGTCCATAGAGCATTGCGTTGTGGCGGGTTGATATACCTCATGGACCAGAGTCGGCGTCCCAAGTGTTGAATACAAATGAAGCGCTTCATATATTGTCAGCTGGCAAACAAACTGTTGATTTCTTTGAGAGACAAAGGGTACTTGTAGATGGCTTAGTTATACAGTTGCAAGAAAAAGTATGTGAACCCTTTGGAATTATATAGATTTTTGCACAAATTGGTCATAAAATGTGATCTGATCTTCATCTAAGACACAACAATAGACAATCACAGTCTGCTTAAACTAATAACACACAAATAATTAAATGTTACCATGTTTTTATTGAACACACCATGTAAACATTCACAGTGCAGGTGGAAAAAGTATGTGAACCCCTAGACTAATGACATCTCCAAGAGCTAATTAGAGTCAGGTGTCAACCAACTGGAGTCCAATCAATGCGATGAGATTGTAGGTGTTGGTTACAGCTGCCCTGCCCTATAAAAAACACACACCAGTTCTGGGTTTGCTTTTCACAAGAAGCATTGCCTGATGTGAATGATGCCTCGCACAAAAGAGCTCTCAGAAGACCTACGATTAAGAATTGTTGACTTGCATAAAGCTGGAAAGGGTTATAAAAATATCTCCAAAAGCTTTGCTGTTCATCAGTCCACGGTAAGACAAATTGTTTATATATGGAGAAAGTTCAGCACTGCTGCTACTCTCCCTAGGAGTGGCTGTCCTGCAAAGATGACTGCAAGAGCACAGCACAGACTACTCAATGAGGTGAAGAAGAATTCTAGAGTGTCAGCTAAAGACTTACAAAAGACTCTGGCATATGCTAACATCCCTGTTAGCGAATCTACGATACGTAAAACACTAAACAAGAATGGATTTCATAGGAGGATACCACAGAGGAAGCCACTGCGGTCCAAAAAAAAACATTGCTGCACGTTTACAGTTTGCACAAGAGCACCTGGAAGTTCCACAGCAGTACTGGCAAAATATTCTGTGGACAGATGAAACCAAAGTTGAGTTGATTGGGAGAAACACACAATGCTATGTGGAGAAAAATAGACACAGCACACCAACATGAAAACCTCATCCCAACTGTGAAGTATGGTGGTGGGGGCATCATGGTTTGGGGCTGCTTTGCTGCGTCAGGGCCTGGACGGATTGCTATCATCGAAGTAAAAATGAATTCCCAAGTTTATCAAGACATTTTGCAGGAGAACTTAAGGCCATCTGTCCACCAGCTAAAGCTCAACAGAAGATGGGTGTTGGAACAGGACAACGACCCAAAGCATAGAAGTAAATCAACAACAAAATGGCTTAAACAGAAGAAAATACACCTTCTGGAGTGGCCCAGTCAGAGTCCTGACCTCAATCCGATTGAGATGCTGTGGCATGACCTCAAGAAAGCGATTCACACAAGACATCCCAATAATATTGCTGAACTGAAACAGTTCTGTAAAGAGGAATGGTCAAGAATTACTCCTGACCGTTGTGCACATCTGATCTGCAACTACAGGAAACGTTTGGTTGAAGTTATTGCTGCCAAAGGAGGTTCAACCAGTTATTAAATCCAAGGGTTCACATACTTTTTCCACCTGCACTGTGAATGTTTACATGGTGTGTTCAATATAAACATGGTAACATTTAATTCTTTGTGTGTTATTAGTTTAAGCAGACTGTGATTGTCTATTGTTGTGACTTAGATGAAGATAAGATCACATTTTATGACCAATTTGTGCAGAAATCCATATAATTCCAAAGGGTTCACATACTTTTTCTTGCAACTGTATGTCAGACGCTTTTTGGAGTATAGCTTACTCCTTCCTCAGTGACCATATTAGCCAGTATGTTTGTACCCTTATAAATACACAAATTCTGGGTTGTCTCAAAAAAAAAAAAAAGGTGGATCCACAGGTTAGATCAAAACAATGGAATGGATCAAATTCTTAGGTACTTGCTTCTTTGATCATTAGTTGGTATGATATTCCACTAATATATAGATATTTACTCACATTTATCATCCTATGAGTTTTTCTTGCTTTTTCTTTATTTTTATATTTCTAACTATTGCATTTTTTGTAAATAGTTGCATTTAAATATCATTATCTTATATCTGTATTGAATTGTGTCCTTATAATAAATGCATAAAGTATATATTACACCTGAATGTCACATAAAAAAATAATAACATATAAAAAACACATGTAATAAATAAATAAATAAATGGACATATATTTCCAAAACAATTGAAGACCAGCACAAGGTTTCTTTTTTTTCAGTACATCAAGTGGACATTACAGGGAGTGCAGAATTATTAGGCAAATGAGTATTTTGACCACATCATCCTCTTTATGCATGTTGTCTTACTCCAAGCTGCATAGGCTCGAAAGCCTACTACCAATTAAGCATATTAGGTGATGTGCATCTCTGTAATGAGAAGGGGTGTGGTCTAATGACATCAACACCCTATATCAGGTGTGCATAATTATTAGGCAACTTCCTTTCCTTTGGCAAAATGGGTCAAAAGAAGGACTTGACAGGCTCAGAAAAGTCAAAAATAGTGAGATATCTTGAAGAGGGATGCAGCACTCTTAAAATTGCAAAGCTTCTGAAGTGTGATCATCGAACAATCAAGCGTTTCATTCAAAATAGTTAACAGGGTCGCAAGAAGCGTGTGGAAAAACCAAGGCGCAAAATAACTGCCCATGAACTGAGAAAAGTCAAGCGTGCAGCTGCCAAGATGCCACTTGCCACCAGTTTGGCCATATTTCAGAGCTGCAACATCACTGGAGTGCCCAAAAGCACAAGGTGTGCAATACTCAGAGACATGGCCAAGGTAAGAATGGCTGAAAGACGACCACCACTGAACAAGACACACAAGCTGAAACGTCAAGACTGGGCCAAGAAATATCTCAAGACTGATTTTTCTAAGGTTTTATGGACTGATGAAATGAGAGTGAGTCTTGATGGTCCAGATGGATGGGCCCGTGGCTGGATTGGTAAAGGGCAGAGAGCTCCAGTCCGACTCAGACGCCAGCAAGGTGGAGGTGGAGTACTGGTTTGGGCTGGTATCATCAAAGATGAGCTTGTGGGGCCTTTTCGGGTTGAGGATGGAGTCAAGCTCAACTCCCAGTCCTACTGCCAGTTTCTGGAAGACGCCTTCTTCAAGCAGTGGTACAGGAAGAAGTCTGCATCCTTCAAAAAAAACATGATTTTCATGCAGGACAATGCTCCATCACACGCGTCCAAGTACTCCACAGCGTGGCTGGCAAGAAAGGGTATAAAAGAAGAAAAACTAATGACATGGCCTCCTTGTTCACCTGATCTGAACCCCATTGAGAACCTGTGGTCCATCATCAAATGTGAGATTTACAAGGAGGGAAAACAGTACACCTCTCTGAACAGTGTCTGGGAGGCTGTGGTTGCTGCTGCACGCAATGTTGATGGTGAACAGATCAAAACACTGACAGAATCCATGGATGGCAGGCTTTTGAGTGCCCTTGCAAAGAAAGGTGGCTATATTGGTCACTGATTTGTTTTTGTTTTGTTTTTGAATGTCAGAAATGTATATTTGTGAATGTTGAGATGTTATTGTCATGGTCTTACCTCCTTGCTGTTCCCTTCGTTTGACATGTGCTGGCGGCCATCTTGGTTTCTGGGTTTTCTTGTAGCCTCCCACCCTGCGGCTCCTCCTTCCCACTGGGAGGAGCTGGATGCCTAGCTCATATATATAGGAGGTCTGTGGCTTCAGTTCCTTGCTTGGTCCTCCTGTGTTCACATGCTTCCAAGACTGCAGCTGCTTCTGGTTCCTGATTCCGGCTTCGTCTGACTACCCCGTTGGTTCCTGATTCCGGCTTCGTCTGACTACCCCGTTGGTTCCTGTTCCTGGCTTCGTCTGACTACCCTTCTGGTTCCTGACCTCTGTCTCCGCAAGACCCTGCTTCGGTTTAGCCATCCGTTCGGACTTTGCTTACGGCTTGCTCTTCAATAAAACCTTCTTATTTTCCACTTATCTCTTGTTGTACGTCTGGTTCATGGTTCCATGACATTAGGACCAAGCCATGAATTCTGACGGTACAGGGCCACCCTCGCTACCTACGCTGGTTGCCAGACTTGATCAGCAGGATCACCTGTTGGGTCGGTTCGCTGTGGCGTTGCAAACCCTGCTTGAACGCACGGCTCATTTAGCTTCCGTTGCCGATGGGTCGGTTGTCGCTCCTGGGCCCGCTCCTACTGCCGCTCCGGTTGTTGCACCAGAGTCTACCCTGACACCTGTTGCTGCGCCTGTGGTGTTTCAGGGTATGACCGGTTCTGCCCCCCTTCCACAGCGCTTTGGGGGAGAGCCAACTCAGTGCCGAGGTTTCCTTAACCAGGTGGGCATTTACTTCGAGTTGCTGCCACATGCCTTTCCTACTGAGAGATCAAGGGTGGGCTTCTTGATCTCGCTGCTCTCGGACAAGGCCTTGGCCTGGGCCAGCCCTTTATGGGAGAACAACAATCCGGTGGTTGCCGAGTTTTCCGGTTTTGTTGCTTCTCTCCGGAAGGTATTCGATGTGCCGGCTCGTGCTGCCTCTGCTGCGAAGCTCCTTATGTCCATCAGACAGGGTTCACGATCCGTAGCTGAATACGCCATTGAGTTTCGTACCCTGGCAGCAGAGGTGGGCTGGAATAATGAGGCTCTGGTCGCTGCTTTCTCTCATGGTCTCTCGGATGCCTTGAAGGATGAGGTTGCAGCTAAGGACCTACCAGTGGAGCTCGAGTCTCTTATTTCTTTCCTGATTTTGATTGACACCAGACTCAGGGAGAGACCTTCCTTTAAGGAGAGCCTGCGGAGGTCTCCTAACAGATTGGCGCCTACGTTTGCTGTCCCACCCGTGCCTCCCTCTCCTCCCACGCCTCCTGGGTAGAGTTGAGCGAACACCTGGATGTTCGGGTTCGAGAAGTTCGGCCGAACATCCCGGAAATGTTCGGGTTCGGGATCCGAACCCGATCCGAACTTCGTCCCGAACCCGAACCCCATTGAAGTCAATGGGGACCCGAACTTTTCGGCACTAAAACGGCTGTAAAACAGCCCAGGAAAGGGCTAGAGGGCTGCAAAAGGCAGCAACATGTAGGTAAATCCCCTGCAAACAAATGTGGATAGGGAAATTAATTAAAATAAAAATTAAATAAATAAAAATTAACCAAAATCAATTGGAGAGAGGTTCCATAGCAGAGAATCTGGCTTCCCGTCACCCACCACTGGAACAGTCCATTCTCAGATATTTAGGCCCCGGCACCCAGGCAGAGGAGAGAGGTCCCGTAACAGAGAATCTGTCTTCATGTCAGCAGAGAATTAGTCTGCATGTCATAGCAGAGAATGAGGCTTCACGTCAGCCACCACTGCAACAGTCCATTGGCATATATTTAGGCCTAGCACACAGGCAGAGCAGAGAGGTCCCGTAACAGACGATCTGGCTTCATGTCAGCAGAGAATCAGTCTGCATGTCATAGCAGAGAATCAGGCTTCACGTCAGCCACCACTGCAACAGTCCATTGTCATAAATTTAGGCCCAGCACCCAGGCAGAGGAGAGAGGTCCCGTAACAGACAATCTGGCTTCATGTCAGCAGAGAATTAGTCTGCATGTCATAGCAGAGAATCAGGCTTCATGTCAGCCACCACTGCAACAGTCCATTGGCATATATTTAGGCCTAGCACACAGGCAGAGGAGAGGTTCATTCAACTTTGGGTAGCATCGCAATATAATGGTAAAATGAAAATAAAAATAGGATTGAATGAGGAAGTGCCCTGGAGTCCAATAATATATGGTTATGGGGAGGTAGTTAATGTCTAATCTGGACAAGGGACGGACAGGTCCTGTGGGATCCATGCCTGGTTCATTTTTATGAACGTCAGCTTGTCCACATTGGCTGTAGACAGGCGGCTGCGTTTGTCTGTAATGACGCCCCCTGCCGTGCTGAATACACGTTCAGACAAAACGCTGGCTGCCGGGCAGGCCAGCACCTCCAAGGCATAAAAGGCTAGCTCTGGCCACGTGGACAATTTAGAGACCCAGAAGTTGAATGGGGCCGAACCATCAGTCAGTACGTGGAGGGGTGTGCACACGTACTGTTCCACCATGTTAGTGAAATGTTGCCTCCTGCTAACACGTTGCGTATCAGGTGGTGGTGCAGTTAGCTGTGGCGTGTTGACAAAAGTTTTCCACATCTCTGCCATGCTAACCCTGCCCTCAGAGGAGCTGGCCGTGACACAGCTGCCTTGGCGACCTCTTGCTCCTCCTCTGCCTTGGCCTTGGGCTTCCACTTGTTCCCCTGTGACATTTGGGAATGCTCTCAGTAGCGCGTCTACCAACGTGCGCTTGTACTCGCGCATCTTCCTATCACGCTCCAGTGCAGGAAGTAAGGTGGGCACATTGTCTTTGTAGCGTGGATCCAGCAGGGTGGCAACCCAGTAGTCCGCACAGGTTAAAATGTGGGCAACTCTGCTGTCGTTGCGCAGGCACTGCAGCATGTAGTCGCTCATGTGTGCCAGGCTGCCCAGGGGTAAGGACAAGCTGTCCTCTGTGGGAGGCGTATCGTCATCGTCCTGCCTTTCCCCCCAGCCACGCACCAGTGATGGACCCGAGCTGCGTTGGGTGCCACCCCGCTGTGACCATGCTTCATCCTCATCCTCCTCCACCTCCTCCTCATCCTCGTCCTCCTCGTCCTCCAGTAGTGGGCCCTGGCTGGCCACATTTGTACCTGGCCTCTGCTGTTGCAAAAAACCTCCCTCTGAGTCACTTCGAAGAGACTGGCCTGAAAGTGCTAAAAATGACCCCTCTTCCTCATCCTCCTCCTCCTCCTCCTGGGCCACCTCCTGTTCCATCATCGCCCTAAGTGTTTTCTCAAGGAGACATAGAAGTGGTATTGTAACGCTGATAACGGTGTCATCGCCACTGGCCATGTTGGTGGAGTACTCGAAACAGCGCAACAGGGCACACAGGTCTCGCATGGAGGCCCAGTCATTGGTGGTGAAGTGGTGCTGTTCTGTAGTGCGACTGACCCGTGCGTGCTGCAGCTGAAACTCCACTATGGCCTGCTGCTGCTCGCACAGTCTGTCCAGCATGTGCAAGGTGGAGTTCCACCTGGTGGGCACGTCGCATATGAGGCGGTGAGCGGGAAGGCCGAAGTTACGCTGTAGCGCAGACAGGCGAGCAGCGGCAGGATGTGAACGCCGGAAGCGCGAACAGACGGCCCGCACTTTATGCAGCAGCTCTGACATGTCGGGGTAGTTGTGAATGAACTTCTGCACCACCAAATTCAGCACATGCGCCAAGCAAGGGATGTGCGTCAAATTGGCTAGTCCCAGAGCTGCAACGAGATTTCGCCCATTATCACACACCACCAGGCCGGGCTTGAGGCTCACCGGCAGCAACCACTCGTCGGTCTGTTGTTCAATACCCCGCCACAACTCCTGTGCGGTGTGGGGCCTGTCCCCCAAACATATGAGTTTCAGAATGGCCTGCTGACGTTTACCCCGGGCTGTGCTGAAGTTGGTGGTGAAGGTGTGTGGCTGACTGGATGAGCAGGTGGAAGAAGAGGAGGAGGAAGCCGAGAAGGAGGAGGTGGCAACAGGAGGCAAAGAATGTTGCCCTGCGATCCTTGGCGGCGGCAGGACGTGCGCCAAACAGCTCTCCGCCTGGGGCCCAGCTGCCACTACATTTACCCAGTGTGCAGTTAGGGAGATATAGCGTCCCTGGCCGTGCTTACTGGTCCACGTATCTGTGGTTAGGTGGACCTTGCTACAGATGGCGTTGCGCAGTGCACACTTGATTTTATCGGATACTTGGTTGTGCAGGGAAGGCACGGCTCTCTTGGAGAAGTAGTGCCGGCTGGGAACAACATACTGTGGGACAGCAAGCGACATGAGCTGTTTGAAGCTGTCTGTGTCCACCAGCCTAAATGACAGCATTTCATAGGCCAGTAGTTTAGAAATGCTGGCATTCAGGGCCAGGGATCGAGGGTGGCTAGGTGGGAATTTACGCTTTCTATCAAATGTTTGTGAGATGGAGAGCTGAACGCTGGCGTGTGACATGGTTGAGACGCTTGGTGACGGAGGTGGTGGTGGTGGTGTTGGTGGTACATCCCCTGTTTGCTGGGCGGCAGGTGCCAACGTTCCTCCAGAGGCGGAGGAAGAGGCCGAGGCGGCAGCAGCAGAATAGGCCGAGGCGGCAGCAGCAGAAGAGGTAGCAGGGGGAGCCTGAGTGACTTCCTTGGTTTTAAGGTGTTTACTCCACTGCAGTTCATGCTTTGCATGCAGGTGCCTGGTCATGCAGGTTGTGCTCAGGTTCAGAACGTTAATGCCTCGCTTCAGGCTCTGATGGCACAGCGTGCAAACCACTCGGGTCTTGTCGTCAGCACATTGTTTGAAGAAGTGCCATGCCAGGGAACTCCTTGAAGCTGCCTTTGGGGTGCTCGGTCCCAGATGGCGGCGGTCAGTAGCAGGCGGAGTCTCTTGGCGGCGGGTGTTCTGCTTTTGCCCACTGCTCCCTCTTTTGCTACGCTGTTGGCTCGGTCTCACCACTGCCTCTTCCTCCGAACTGTGAAAGTCAGTGGCACGACCTTCATTCCATGTGGGGTCTAGGACCTCATCGTCCCCTGCATCGTCTTCCACCCAGTCTTGATCCCTGACCTCCTGTTCAGTCTGCACACTGCAGAAAGACGCAGCAGTTGGCACCTGTGTTTCGTCATCATCAGAGACATGCTGAGGTGGTATTCCCATGTCCTCATCATCAGGAAACATAAGTGGTTGTGCGTCAGTGCATTCTATGTCTTTCACCGCTGGGGAAGGGCTAGGTGGATGCCCTTGGGAAACCCTGCCAGCGGAGTCTTCAAACAGCATAAGAGACTGCTGCATAACTTGAGGCTGAGACAGTTTCCCTGGTATGCATGGGGGTGATGTGACAGACTGATGGGGTTGGTTTTCAGGCGCCATCTGTGCGCTTTCTGCAGAAGACTGGGTGGGAGATAATGTGAACGTGCTGGATCCACTGTCGGCCACCCAATTGACTAATGCCTGTACCTGCTCAGGCCTTACCATCCTTAGAACGGCATTGGGCCCCACCATATATCGCTGTAAATTCTGGCGGCTACTGGGACCTGAGGTAGTTGGTACACTAGGACGTGTGGATGTGGCAGAACGGCCACGTCCTCTCCCAGCACCAGAGGGTCCACTAACACCACCACGACCATGTCCACGTCCGCGTCCCTTACTAGATGTTTTTCTCATTGTTATGGTTCACCACAACAACAAATATATTATTTGGCCCAATGTATTGTATTCAAATTCAGCGGGATATAAATTTGAGGCCTAGTATTTAGGCGCTGGGTGACCGGTATGGATTTAGTGACAGAATTAGACTTGGAAATGCACAGAAGCGTGTGTGTGAAGTTATTCTGAATGACCCTATGTGCACCTTCAATATTATATACCCTTTTAGGGATAGATTTCAAATAGCTCTGATATAGCAGAAACCACTAAATTATGAAATTGCTAAATTGGGAATTGTACTTCAACCCAGAACAAAAAATGTGCTTTGACGGACACTAAATATCTTGCCCAGCAACAACAGTACAGCGGTGGTAACGAGAGATTTAGAGGGATTTAAATTTGAGGCCTAGTATTTAGGCGCTGGGTGACAGGTATGGGTTTAGTGACAGAATTAGACTTGGAAATACACAGTAGCGGGTGTGTGTGAAGTTATTCTGAATGACCCAATGTGCACCTTCAATATTATATACCCTTTTTGGGATAGATTTCAAATAGCTCTGATATAGCAGGAACCACTAAATTATGAAATTGCTAAATTGGGAATTGTACTTCAACCCAGAACAAAAAATGTGCTTTGACGGACACTAAATATCTTGCCCAGCAACAACAGTACAGCGGTGGGTAACGAGAGATTTAGAGGGATTTAAATTTGAGGCCTAGTATTTAGGCGCTGGGTCACCGGTATGGATTTAGTGACAGAATTAGACTTGGAAATGCACAGAAGCGTGTGTGTGAAGTTATTCTGAATGACCCTATGTGCACCTTCAATATTATATACCCTTTTAGGGATAGATTTCAAATAGCTCTGATATAGCAGAAACCACTAAATTATGAAATTGCTAAATTGGGAATTGTACTTCAACCCAGAACAAAAAATGTGCTTTGACGGACACTAAATATCTTGCCCAGCAACAACAGTACAGCGGTGGGTAACGAGAGATTTAGAGGGATTTAAATTTGAGGCCTAGTATTTAGGCGCTGGGTCACCGGTATGGATTTAGTGACAGAATTAGACTTGGAAATGCACAGAAGCGGTGTGTGTGAAGTTATTCTGAATGACCCTATGTGCACCTTCAATATTATATACCCTTTTAGGGATAGATTTCAAATAGCTCTGATATAGCAGAAACCACTAAATTATGAAATTGCTAAATTGGGAATTGTACTTCAACCCAGAACAAAAAATGTGCTTTGACGGACACTAAATATCTTGCCCAGCAACAACAGTACAGCGGTGGGTAACGAGAGATTTAGAGGGATTTAAATTTGAGGCCTAGTATTTAGGCGCTGGGTGACAGGTATGGATTTAGTGACAGAATTAGACTTGGAAATACACAGTAGCGGGTGTGTGTGAAGTTATTCTGAATGACCCTATGTGCACCTTCAATATTATATACCCTTTTAGGGATAGATTTCAAATAGCTCTGATATAGCAGGAACCACTAAATTATGAAATTGCTAAATTGGGAATTGTACTTCAACCCAGAACAAAAAATGTGCTTTGACGGACACTAAATATCTTGCCCAGCAACAACAGTACAGCGGTGGGTAACGAGAGATTTAGAGGGATTTAAATTTGAGGCCTAGTATTTAGGCGCTGGGTCACCGGTATGGATTTAGTGACAGAATTAGACTTGGAAATGCACAGAAGCGGTGTGTGTGAAGTTATTCTGAATGACCCTATGTGCACCTTCAATATTATATACCCTTTTAGGGATAGATTTCAAATAGCTCTGATATAGCAGAAACCACTAAATTATGAAATTGCTAAATTGGGAATTGTACTTCAACCCAGAACAAAAAATGTGCTTTGACGGACACTAAATATCTTGCCCAGCAACAACAGTACAGCGGTGGGTAACGAGAGATTTAGAGGGATTTAAATTTGAGGCCTAGTATTTAGGCGCTGGGTGACAGGTATGGGTTTAGTGACAGAATTAGACTTGGAAATACACAGTAGCGGGTGTGTGTGAAGTTATTCTGAATGACCCAATGTGCACCTTCAATATTATATACCCTTTTTGGGATAGATTTCAAATAGCTCTGATATAGCAGGAACCACTAAATTATGAAATTGCTAAATTGGGAATTGTATTTCAACCCAGAACAAGAAATGTGCTTGAACGGACACTAAATAACTCGCCCAGCTACAGCACTAGGGACAGATTTAGCTGGATATAAATTTGAGGCCTAGTATTTAGGCGCTGGGTGACCGGTATGGATTTAGTGACAGAATTAGACTGGGATATGGCCAAAAAATGAACAGACTATTGCTGGTTAAATGCACTTGGTGTGACAGCTTCACCCTGATGTAGGCTTTAGCCAAAAAACAACCACACCATTGAGGGTTAAATGCACTTGGTGACAGGCGCAGCTTGCCCCTGATTTTGTATATGGCCAAAAAATGAACAGACTATTGCTGGTTAAATGCACTTGGTGTGACAGCTTCACCCTGATGTAGGCTTTAGCCAAAAAACAACCACACCATTGAGGGTTAAATGCACTTGGTGACAGGCGCAGCTTGCCCCTGATTTTGTATATGGCCAAAAAATGAACAGACTATTGCTGGTTAAATGCACTTGGTGTGACAGCTTCACCCTGATGTAGGCTTTAGCCAAAAAACAACCACACCATTGAGGGTTAAATGCACTTGGTGACAGGCGCAGCTTGCCCCTGATTTTGTATATGGCCAAAAAATGAACAGACTATTGCTGGTTAAATGCACTTGGTGTGACAGCTTCACCCTGATGTAGGCTTTAGCCAAAAAACAACCACACCATTGAGGGTTAAATGCACTTGGTCGCAGCTTGTGCTGGCGCACCACAAGACACAAAATGGCCGCCAATCACCCCAGAAAAATGAGACTGACAAACGGTCTGTGCAGCCTAAAAACAGTGAGCAATTGAGGATCAGCAGCTCAATGATCCACAGCTGCAGATCGATCAGTTAATCAAGTCCTTTGGAGGAGTTAATCTGCCTAATCTCGCCCTACTGTCGCAGCCGCAACCTCTCCCTACGCTAATCAGAGCAGAGTGACGGGCGGCGCTATGTGACTCCAGCTTAAATAGAGGCTGGGTCACATGGTGCTCTGGCCAATCACAGCCATGCCAATAGTAGGCATGGCTGTGATGGCCTCTTGGGGCAAGTAGTATGACGCTTGTTGATTGGCTGCTTTGCAGCCTTTCAAAAAGCGCCAAGAAAGCGTCACAAAAGCGCGAAGAAAGCGACGAACACCGAACCCGAACCCGGACTTTTACGAAAATGTCCGGGTTCGGGTCCGTGTCACGGACACCCCAAAATTCGGTACGAACCCGAACTATACAGTTCGAGTTCGCTCATCCCTACTCCTGGGGATGACTTGTCTGGGGGTGAACCCATGCAGCGGGGGTTTGCTCGCCTGTCTGAGGGGGAGAGGGTACTCCGGAGACGCGAGGGCCGATGCATGTACTGTGGTCTCGGTGGGCATTTTCGGTTGGCATGTCCGAACCGTCCGGGAGAACGCTCGCACCTGAGGTCCTGTCGGGGGCAGATCTTGGGTGGAGTCTCCTCGTCCCCGGTTTCCCGTGTTGACAAACTACTGATCACGGTTGTCCTCTCCTGGGTCGGGGGCTCGGTGACGACCCAGGCGTTGGTGGACTCTGGTGCTGGTGGTTTGTTCATTGATAGAGTGTTCGTTGCCGCCAATTCCATTCCTCTGCAGCCTCGAGGTTCCCCACTGGCTCTTGAGGCGATAGACGGCAGACCCCTTCTGCCGCCACACGTGACTCATGAGACCCTTCCAGTGGGGATAGCCATTGGTGCCGTTCACAGAGAGTCGGTCTGTCTCCAGGTTATTTCGTCTCCACACTACTCGGTGGTCTTGGGGTACCCCTGGCTCCAGAAGCATAATCCGACTTTCGATTGGAGATCGGTCGAGATCCTCTCGTGGTCACCGCAGTGTGGGGCTAGTTGCATCCATGGGCCTGTCAAGTTGCTGTGTACTTCCTCGGACTCTCTGTTGCCTCCTGAATACGAAGAGTACCGGGATGTATTCGATAAGGTGCGCGCGGTTGCCCTACCTCCGCACCGCCCATACGATTGTGCCATAGAGTTACAATCCGGTGCCGTTCCTCCTCGTGGCAAAGTCTATCCACTGTCGGTAGCGGAGAATGAGGCCATGGAGGAGTACGTGAGGGAGGCGCTTTCACGCGGACACATTCGCAAATCCTCGTCCCCGGCAGGGGCTGGATTTTTCTTTGTGAAAAAGAAGGGCGGCGAGTTGAGGCCTTGCATCGATTACAGGGGTCTCAATCGCATCACGATCAAGAACGCTTACCCGATACCCTTGATTTCCGAGCTGTTCGATCGCCTCAAAGGGGCCACGGTCTTTACCAAACTCGACCTGAGGGCGGCATATAACCTGGTAAGGATCAAGGCGGGCGATGAGTGGAAGACCGCGTTTAACACCAGGACCGGTCATTATGAATCCTTGGTTATGCCCTTTGGGTTGTGCAATGCGCCCGCAGTCTTCCAGGAATTCATCAACGATGTTTTCCGTGACCTGTTGCAGCAGTGTGTGGTGGTCTATTTGGATGACATCTTGGTATATTCTGCATCCATGGAGGCCCACATTCTGGATGTCAGACGAGTGTTGCAACGCTTACGAGAGAACAAGCTGTTCGGTAAGCTTGAGAAATGCGAATTTCACCGATCCCAGGTAACCTTCTTAGGTTACATCATTTCCGCTGAGGGGTTCTCCATGGATCCTGAGAAGGTTTCGGCTGTCTTACAGTGGCCCCAGCCCAGTGGGCTTCGTGCCCTGCAGCGCTTTTTGGGCTTCGCCAATTATTATCGGAAGTTCATCAGGGACTTTTCCATGCTAGCCAAGCCTCTCACGGATCTGACCAGGAAGGGCAGTAATCCTCAGGTCTGGCCGCTCGAGGCCATCCGAGCTTTTGAGGCTCTAAAGTCCGCCTTTGTGTCGGCTCCGATTCTGTCGCATCCCAACCCTGGGTTGCCTTTTGTCCTCGAGGTGGATGCGTCTGAGACGGGAGTAGGCGCCCTCCTGTCTCAGCGTAGAACACCAGAGGGCCCTCTGCTTCCTTGTGGGTTTTACTCCCGGAAACTGTCTTCCGCGGAGTGCAACTATCAGATTGGTGACAGGGAGTTATTGGCCATCGTGCAGGCCCTTAAAGAATGGAGGCACTTGCTCGAGGGCTCGGTGGTTCCGGTTCTCATCCTGACGGACCACAAGAATCTGACCTACCTCTCTGAGGCCAAGAGATTGACACCACGTCAGGCCAGATGGGCTCTGTTCTTGTCACGTTTTAATTACGTGGTCTCCTACCTACCCGGCTCCAAGAACATCAGAGCGGATGCCTTATCACGGCAGTACTCCGAGCTGTCCGGGGAGGAGTCGATTCCGACTACGGTCATACCCCCGAATCAGATCCTGGCCGCTATTCGCACCAGCCTGACTTCTCCTCTGGGTGAGCAGATTTTGGCGGCTCAATCTGGTGCTCCCTCTGGGAGACCCAACGGCAGATGTTTTGTGCCTGAGGAGTTGCGCACTCGGTTGTTGCGAACCTACCATAACTCCAAGGCCGCGGGGCACCCTGGAAAGAATCAGCTGTCCTGGGCGGTTTCACGTCTGTTCTGGTGGCCTTCTCTACGTTCCGACATCGCCGCATATGTAGCGGCATGCTCCGTTTGTGCCCAGAGTAAGTCCCCTCGGCACCTTCCGTTGGGCCTTTTGCAACCCATAGCCACCGGGGAGCGTCCATGGTCACACCTGGGGATGGATTTCATTGTGGACCTCCCTGCATCCCGAGGCCATACGGTCATTCTCATGATTGTGGATCGGTTTTCCAAAATGTGCCACTGTGTTCCTCTCAAGAAGTTACCCTCTGCACAAGAGTTGGCCTCGATTTTTGCCAGGGAGGTCTTCCGGTTGCACGGTTTGCCCAAGGAGATTGTGTCGGATCGGGGGAGTCAGTTTGTGTCCAGGTTCTGGCGCGCCTTTTGCTCCCAGTTGGGGATTCATCTCTCTTTCTCCTCGGCCTACCACCCTCAGTCCAATGGGGCCGCAGAACGATCCAATCAGGCCTTGGAGCAATTCCTTCGTTGCTATGTCTCCGATCACCAAGACAATTGGGTTGACCTCCTGCCTTGGGCTGAGTTTGCCAGGAACACGGCGGTGAACTCTTCCTCTGGGACGTCTCCCTTCATGGCCAATTATGGGTTCCAACCTGCCGTGTTACCGGAGGTATTCTCTCCCCAGGATATTCCGGCTGTGGAGGATCACCTTTCCGTCCTACGTGCTTCTTGGGTACAGATCCAGAGGTCCCTTGAGGTCTCTGCGCAGCGCCAGAAACTCCAGGCTGATCGCAGACGAGCGCCCGCTCCTTCCTACCAGGTCGGAGACCGCGTATGGTTGTCCACCCGCAACCTCAACCTTCGAGTGCCCACTCCCAAGCTGGCGCCTCGCTTTGTTGGTCCCTTCCGAGTGCTTCGCAGGGTAAACCCGGTAGCCTATGCCCTTGCGCTTCCTCCTGGCATGCGGATCTCCAACGTGTTTCATGTCTCCCTGTTGAAGCCACTGGTGTGTAATCGTTTCACTTCCTCGATTCCTCGGCCTCGTCCGGTCCAAGTGGGCAATCGTGAGGAGTATGAGGTGAGCAATATCCTGGACTCACGCCTGGTCCGCGGCCGGGTGCAGTTTTTGGTCCATTGGCGTGGTTATGGTCCAGAGGAGCGTTCCTGGGTTCCCTCCGCAGATGTCCATGCTCCTGTCTTGCTCCGAGCCTTCCACGCACGCTTCCCTCAGAAACCGTTCCTTACTCCGCGGAGGAGGGGCCCTTGAGGGGGAGGTACTGTCATGGTCTTACCTCCTTGCTGTTCCCTTCGTTTGACATGTGCTGGCGGCCATCTTGGTTTCTGGGTTTTCTTGTAGCCTCCCACCCTGCGGCTCCTCCTTCCCACTGGGAGGAGCTGGATGCCTAGCTCATATATATAGGAGGTCTGTGGCTTCAGTTCCTTGCTTGGTCCTCCTGTGTTCACATGCTTCCAAGACTGCAGCTGCTTCTGGTTCCTGATTCCGGCTTCGTCTGACTACCCCGTTGGTTCCTGATTCCGGCTTCGTCTGACTACCCCGTTGGTTCCTGTTCCTGGCTTCGTCTGACTACCCTTCTGGTTCCTGACCTCTGTCTCCGCAAGACCCTGCTTCGGTTTAGCCATCCGTTCGGACTTTGCTTACGGCTTGCTCTTCAATAAAACCTTCTTATTTTCCACTTATCTCTTGTTGTACGTCTGGTTCATGGTTCCATGACAGTTATATTGGTTTCACTGGTAAAAATAAATAATTGAAATGGGTATATATTTGTTTTTTGTTAAGTTGCCTAATAATTATGCACAGTAATAGTCACCTGCACACACAGATATCACCCTAAAATAGCTAAAACTAAAAACAAACTAAAAACTACTTCCAAAAATATTCAGCTTTGATATCAATGAGTTTTCTGGGTTCATTGAGAACATGGTTGTTGTTCAATAATAAAATTAATCCATAAAAATACAACTTGCCTAATAATTCTGCACTCCCTGTAGAATATGAACCCACATTTGGACAAATACGTAAATTGCTAAATTTTGGGTAGGACTATCAGCTTTATTTCTTTCATTCCTTATTAGTCCTCCATTCATAGGTATATTACGTACCAGAACATAATCTACACTTTAATGAAGAGTAGGAGTATAATGAATAGAGATGAGCAAATTTGTAAAAAAATTGTTTGCCAATTATTTTCTGAAAAATTTGGTTCAATGTGAATATATTTGCGGCAAATTTTGTTAAAAGAATGGCTATTTTCTGGCTGCAGAGAGCCTAGATAGTGGTGTAGAACACTGTGTCTTGAAGAAACATGCATAGGGAGTCTGCTTTGGTAGTGAAATAACAATGTGAGTCAGTATGACATGCAGATGACAGGCGTCTCTCTCTTAGAATCATTGCACACTTCCCTTATTTGGGCAGTCATGAGGCCAAAACCGATCAAATAACTCAAGTATGAACTTAGCCTTACAGGCCAATGTTAGCGCCAAGAAGAAGTGCACTCCTTTTACGCCCTCGTCAATTGATTCCGCATAGATGTCTACAGAATCAGTTCTATTAAACGCTTATACATATAGAGCCCCCCGACAGAGTGGAGAGGGTGTCAGCAGTAAGTTTGTGTTGACGTCACTGATTAATTTGCCCTTCCTGTGAACCGTCTTAACCCTTTCACGACCGCAATCTGTATATATACGTGATAGCTGCACATACCCCGTGCAGCTACCACGTATATATACGTTCTGGCAGCTCTTTAATCCAAGCGCTGCAAAGCGCTTGGATTAAAGCTTCTGCCCCTGCCCTGTATGCTGTCACGGACAGCATACAATGCAGTAATGCCGGCAAAGGACCAATCGGAGTGGCCCCTTGCCGGCAATCGATCCGATTGGTTAGTCTGTGCAGACTAACCAATCGGATCGCGGCAGTGAAAAAATGCCGGTTTCAGGCTCTGATCTGCGCTCTGCAGATCAGAGCCTGAAAGCCGATAGTGTTCCTCATGTCCCCCGATCCTCCAAGCCTTTGGTGCCCCTCTGTGGTCCCCCCCTATCCCGATCTGTGCCTCGCTGATCTGTTCCCAGCCGGCGCTCATGTCCTTCCTCCTGCCCTGATTGGCATGCGGTCCGCCCCCTCACCGCCCCCTGCATTAATTTTCTGGCCGCCCCTCCTGCCCCAGCCTCCCTCAATATTGTCCCTACCCCCCGATTCCCCAATCTGTGTGTGTGATGGCGGCGGCTCCATTCCTGAGCCGCCGCCATCGGCAGAGTGTCAGCTCTATGCTGACACTCTCCTGTAACCCGATAGATGCTGCGGTTGCGGCATCCATCGGGTTAACAGAGGGAGGGGGCTCCCTCTCTCCACCATCGGGGCTGCAGCGCTGTGATCGCAGCGCCCGATGGTTGCCATGGCAAAGGCGTCCAGTGCTGCCACCTACAGGCAGTCTGGAAGTATTATACTTTGCAATGCAAGAGCATTGCAAAGTATAGTACAACTATCAGCCCCACTGGATCTTCAAGATCCAAGAGGGAACTGATAAAAAAAAAAGTGAAAATAATAAAAGTAAAAATAAATCAATAAATAAATAAAAATGTAAATAAAAAAAAAGACTGCCTTTTCCTATAAAAAAATGAAAAAATAAAATAAAATACACATATAAGGAGTCACCGCGTCCGTAACGACCGTCTCTATAAATATATCACGTGATGGACCCCGTCCGATAAACACCATAAAAATAAAATAAAAAAAACAGTGCCAAAAAAGCTATTTTTGTCACCTTACATCACAAAAAGTGCAACAGCAAGTGATCAAAAAGGCTTATGACCCCCAAAATAGTACCAATCAAACCGTCACTTCGTCCCGCAAAAAATGATACCCTATTTAAGACAATCGCCCAAAAAATAAAAAAGCTATGGCTCTCAGACTATAGAGACACTAAAACATCATTTTTTTGGTTTCAGAAATACTATTATTGTGTAAAACTTAAATAAATAAGAAAAAGTATACATATTAGGTATTGCCACGTCCGTAACGATCTTCTCTATAAAACTATCACATGACCTAACTCCTCAGATGAACTCTGTAAAAATAAATAAATGAAAACTGTTCCAAAACAGCCAATTTTTGGGTCACCTTGCCCTATAAAGTGTAATAATGAATGATCAAAAAATCCTATGTACCCAAAAATGGTACCAATAAAAACCTCAACACTTTCTGCAAAAAACAAGCCCCTGCACAAGACGATCGGCAGAAAAATAAAAAACATATGGCGTTCAGAAAACCAATCCAGCACAATCTGCCTTCCAAAAACCGTATGGCATTCCTTTCCTTCTTCGCCCTGCCGTGTGCCCGTACAGCAGTTTACGACCACATGTGGGGTGTTTCTGTAAACCGCGGAATCAGGGTAATAAATATTGAGTTTTGTTTGGCTGTTAACCCTCAATGTGTTAAAGAAAAAAAATATATAAAATGGAAAATCTGCCCAAAAAGTGAAATTTTTAAATTTCATCTCCATTTTCCCTTAATTCTTGTGGAACGCCTAAAGGGTTAACAAAGTTTGTAAAATCAGTTTTGAGTAACTTGAGGGGTGTAGTTTCTACAATGGGGTCATTTATGGGGGTATCCACTATGTAGGCCCCACAAAGTGACTTCAGACCTGAACTGGTCCTTAAAAAGTGGGTTTTGGAAATTTTCTTAAAAATTGTAAGAATTGCTTCTAAACTTCTAAGCCTTCTAACGCCCTAAAAAAATAAAATGACATTTCCAAAATGATGCCAACATAAAGTAGACATATGGGGAATGTTAAGTAATAAATATTTTATTAGGTATCACTTTCTGTTTTAGACGCAGACTAATTGAAATTTGGAAAATTGTGAATTTTTCCTAATTTTTGGTAAATTTGGGATTTTTTCATAAATAAAGGTGAAATATATTGACTCAAATATATGACTATCATGAAGTACAATGTGTCACGAGAAAACAATCTCAGAATGGCGTGGATAAGTAAAAGTGTTCCAAAGCTATTACCACATAAAGTGACGCATGTCAGATTTGAAAATTTTGACCTGGACACTGGGGCATCAATGACCCTTGGTCATGAAAGGGTTAACAATAACCCACAAAAAACAGATCCTGTCTATGGAGCATCCGCTTTCACTCAGTCAGCATTTGCTCAATAATCCATCAGTATTGTTAATGCCAAAAAAAGCAGGAGTGGATCTAAAACAGAGATGACATGTGGATGGAATATTTGCATGTCTTCTGTGTTTTGTACCCACTCCTGCTTTTGGCTACCAAATCATTAGCCACTTCTGATGGGGCCATACAGGCCTTACAGCTGTTACACAGACAGGATCCGTTGTGTCTAATTTTTTCCTTCCTTCTGACAGATCAGAAGAAAGGTCAATTGAATGATGATGTCAGCCAGGCCGACGGGCAAAATAGTAGCCCAGTCATGAAGTGGGGAGGGTGGGAACAGCATGAGAAGGCCACAGTGTGGCCATATGAAATAGTGATGAGATGGAAAAAGCATGAGGAGACCACAGAGCAGCACAATGACAGAGTCTGGAGGTGGCGGAACCTTAATTAGGCCGCAGAGCAGCACAATGACAGTGTGGATGTGGCAGCAGCATGAGGAGACCACAGAGCGGCACAATGACAGAATCTGGAGGTGGCGGCAGCATGAGGAGACCACAGAGCGGCACAATGACAGAGTCTGGAGGTGGCGGCAGCATCAGGAGACCACAGAGCAGTACAATTACAGAGTCTGGAGGTGGTGGCAGCATCAGGAGACCACAGAGCGGTACAATTACAGAGTCTGGAGGTGGCAGCAGCATCAGCATCAGTAGACCACAGAGTGGCAAGGTGACATAATGTGGATATGGTAGCATCAGGATAAAACAGAGTGAAAAGGTGACATAGTATGGAGATGGCAGCAGCAGCATACCACAGAGTGGCAAGGTGACATAGTGTGGATATGGCAGCAGAAGTAGCATTAGGATACCACAAAGTGGCAAGGTGAAATAGTATGGAGGTGGCAGCAGCAGCATCATGATACTACAGAGTGGCAAGGTGACATAGCGTGGAGATGGCAGCAGCAGCATCAGGATACCACAGAGTGGCAAGGTGACATAATGTGGAGATGGCAGCAGCATCATCAGGAGACCACAGAGAGGCAAGATGAGATAGTTTGGAGATGGCAGCAGCAGCATCAGGAGACCTCAAAGTGACCTGGTGACAGAGTGTGGCGGTGGGTGGCAATACCAGTACCTGCTGACGAAGGTGGGTAAAAGAAGGAGCACTTGGCATTAGATGTTTGGCATCAGGCAAGTGGCAGCATCAGAAATGTAGCTAAGGCAGGTAGCCAGAAGAAACCAGTCTCTTTTGTCAAAGTGTTGGTGTGGCACCATGTATGATCTAGTCTGATGCATCAAGCATTGGTGGGTGGAAATCCTGGCTGATCCACGCCTGATTTATCTTGACAAAGGTCAGTCTCTCCACATTTAGGGTGGACAGGTGAGTTCTCCTTGGGGTTACTATGGCCCCCTGTCGCACTAAACACCTGCTCTGATGCCACGCTACTGGCCGGGCAGGACAGCTTTTCCATGGCAAACTCTGCTAGTTGTGGCCAAAAATCCAGTTTGGCTGCCCAGTAGTACAGCAAATCTTCAATGTGGGTTGGCAGGGTGCTGTCTAAGTATGCCACCTTCTGGTTCAGGTCCTGCTCAAGGTCTACCTGCTGCTGCTGAGGAGTAGTTTTTTCACTATGTGGGTGAAGAAAGCTATTTATCAGCGACTGTAGACTCAGGCTGCTGCTGCTGATGAAGCTGGTAGTGCTCCTGCCACCCCACCTCTCCCTAGCAGCCATGGCAGTGGAACGTGAGTGCAGAGGGCCCCCACCAGTCAGATCTGTGAGAGGATGGGCGATGGCGCAGATAGGCAGAGGACAACTGACTACATAGGATGTTTTTGTAGTAGTTCAGTTTGTCCTCCCTCTCAGTGGGTGTAAAAAAGGCCCCCATTTTGTACCGGTAGCGAGGGTCCAACAAGGTGGAGAGCCAGAAGTCATCCCGCTGCCGAATGGTGACAATTCGGCTGTCACTAAGCAAGCAAGTGAGCATGCATCGTGCCATTTGTGCAAGTGACTTAGAGGGACTCCCTGCCTCCATCTCCACTGCATACTGGCACGGTGTGTCTAAGTTAGTAATGGCCTTGCGGTTCGCCCAATGGTTAATTTGCGGCAAACTTTGAGCGTTAGTGATCCGCCGAACATGTGAAGATATGGCGATGTTTGCGCTCACCATATTCTGCATTGCACCGAACATTTACCAATGACATATTCATCAGGTGTGACAGGACAGCCAATTGAGACGTTTCAGCACATAGACACACCACCACCAGAACTCGATCAGGCTGCAGTTTTACATTCTGTATTTTGTCAGTGTAGGGAGAGGTTGCTTTGTGAGGAAGGGACAGGCTGTTAGGGACACCAAACGCTAGCTAATAGGGCCACAAAAGTTAAGGACTGGTATAGGTGTTCTATCAATAGGTGTGACATATAGAGGGGTGTGATATACTAGCTACAATACCACAGCTATAAAGAAGGATAAACGATATTGGAACAACTAATTGCAATGGGTGTTATATACCCGTTGCTCCCAAAAAAAAAAATGATTGAGGCAGGGGTGTAATATATACCTATAATATACTTTTTATATAGTGCATTTGAACTATGCAGCAGTTGTGTGCGGTTCTACTGCGATGCCGCAGCTATAAAGAGGGACAAACGCTATTGGAACAGCTAATTACAATGGGTGTGATATCCCAGTTACCTCCCCAAAAAACTGATTGAGGAAGTGGTGTGATATACCTATAATATACTTTCTATTTAGTGCATTTGAAGTATGCAGCAGTTGTGTGCGGATCTGCTGCGATATTGCAGCTATATAGAGGGACAAACGCTATTAGAACAACTAATTGCTAAACGGGTGTGATAGCAGTTGCCCGACAAAAAAACTGATTGAGGGGTGTGTTATACCTGCTTACGTAAAAGACTGATTAAGGGGTTAGATATATCTGCTGCCACCAAATATTGACTGAGGCCTGCGAGATACCTGCTTCCACAAATACTGATCTTCTCTAGGGACTTAGGTACAGTGTCATTTTGAAAATGACAGGCAGGGGAAGAGGCAGGCTGTTCCGCAGGGGTGGTAGAGGTCGGGCAGGTCACCAGGCTGGAGCATAAGTGGGAAGTTGTAGAAGGCGTGTGCAATTACTTCAAAGTTGAGTTGCTCACTCATCCTTCTGCTACTGCACCCTCCTCATTATCTATATCTGCACCTTCCTCACTCGTAGTTGTGTGCACCCCTAAATCCACCACTACTACCACCACCACCTCTCCTTGAGTCAGAGGAATTATTTTCACATCAATTCCAAAACCTTACTTCTGGCGCTTCCAGGATGCTGACACATTGCTCCGCAGTGTGGGCATTTTTTAACGTGTCAGCTGCTGACAATAGTGTTGCCATCTGCAGCCTGTGCTGTCAACACATAAGTCGCGGTAAGCTCAACACTCACATGGGGACTGTGGCGAAACCAACCACGCCACTGGGTTTTGGAGAGGCCTGTTTAAAAGCCTCTTGCCTCGGGATTATGGCCCTGTGGCAAACCTAGCCACTATATACGGTAATTTCTGTACGTATGATGTTAGGGCATATGGGTATACCACTTTAAAGAACCAAGCATATATATGTTTGTGTAACTTGTCAGCTTGGGAGACTGTTGGGTGGATAGACAGAGGGGAGGAAAATGCTGGGTGTGTTCCATTGTCCCATTGTGCCATTGTCCCATTGTGTGTTTAAAATGGTGATGAAGAAAGGGGCATATCGCCTAAACGGATTTTAACCCCTTGTCTGCTGAAACGGTCCGTTACAGGGACGACCACCTTAACCACTTTAACCCCGCTAGCTAAAACCCCCTTAATGACTTTTTACACTTCTGCACTACACTACTTTCACCGTTTATTGCTCGGTCATGAAACTTACCACCCAAATGAATTTTACCTCCTTTTCTTCTCACTAATAGAGCTTTCATTTGGTGGTATTTCATTGCTGCTGACATTTTTACTTTTTTTGTTATTAATCAAAATATAACGATTTATTTGCAAAAAAATGACATTTTTCACTTTTAGCTGTAAAATTTTGCAAAAAAAACGACAGCCATATATAAATTTTTTGCTAAATATATTGTTCTACATGTCTTTGATTAAAAAAAAAATGTTTGGGCAAAAAAAAAATGGTTTGGGTAAAACAAACTATGGTACAAAAATGTGAATTTCAGCTTTTTGAAGCAGCTCTGACTTTCTCAGCACCTGTCATGTTTCCTGAGGTTCTACAATGCCCAGACAGTAGAAAACCCCCACATATGACCCCATTTCGGAAAGTAGACACCCTAAGGTATTCGCTGATGGGCATAGTGAGTTCATAGAACTTTAAATTTTTTGTCACAAGTTAGCAGAAAATTATGATTTTTTTTTTTCTTATTTTTTTTTCTTACAAAGTCTCATATTCCACTAACTTGCGACAAAACATAAAAAACTTCTAGGAACTCGCCATGCCCCTCACGGAGTACCTTGGGGTGTCTTCTTTCCAAAATGGGGTCACTTGTGGCGTACTTATACTGCCCTGGCAATTTAGGGGCCCAAATGTGTAAAAACTACTTTGCAATCAAAATGTGTAAAAAAATGGCCTGCGAAATTCGAAAGGTGCTCTTTGGAATGCGTGCCCCTTTGCCCACCTAGGCTGCAATAAAGTGTCACACATCTGGTATCGCCGTACTCAGGAGAAGTTGGGGAATGTGTTTTGGGGTGTCATTTTACATATACCCATGCTGGGTGAGAGAAATATCTTGGCAAAAGACAACTTTTCCCATTTTTTTTATACAAAGTTGGCATTTGACCAAGATATTTTTCTCACCCAGCATGGGTATATGTAAATGACACCCCAAAACACATTCCCCAACTTCTCCTGAATACGGCGATACAACATGTGTGACACTTTTTTGCAGCCTAGATGCGCAAAGGGGCCCAAATTTCTTTTAGGAGGGCAGTTTTAGACATTTGGATCCCAGACTTCTTCTCACGCTTTAGGGCCCCTAAAAAGCCAAGGCAGTATAAATACCCCACATGTGACCCCATTTTGGAAAGAAGACACCCCAAGGTATTCAATGAGGGGCATGGCGAGTTCATAGAATTTTTTTTTTTTGGGCACAAGTTAGCGGAAATTGATTTTCTTTGTTTTTTCTCACAAAGTCTCCCTTTCCGCTAACTTGGGACAAAAATTTAAATCTTTCATGGACTCAGTATGCCCCTCACGGAATACCTTGGGGTGTCTTCTTTCCTAAATGGGGTTACATGTGGGGTATTTATACTGCCCTGGCATTTTAGGGGCCCTAAAGCGTGAGAAGAAGTCTGGAATATAAATGTCTAAAAAATGTTACGCATTTGGATTCCGTGAGGGGTATGGTGAGTTCATGTGAGATTTTATTTTAGTGGAATAAGTTAGTGGAATATGAGACTTTGTAAGAAAAAAAAAAAAACAATTTCTGCTAACTTGGGCCAAAAAAATGTCTGAATGGAGCCTTACAGGGGGGGTGATCAATGACAGGGGGGTGATCACCCATATAGACTCCCTGATCACCCCCCTGTCATTGATCATCCCCCTGTCATTGATCACCCCCTGTCATTGATCACCCCCCTGTAAGGCTCCATTCAGACGTCCGTATGATTTTTACGGATCCACGGATACATGGATCGGATCCGCAAAACACATACGGACGTCTGAATGGAGCCTTACAGGGGGGTGATCAATGACAGAGGGGTGATCACCCATATAGACTCCCTGATCACCCCCGTCATTGATCACCCCCCTGTAAGGCTCCATTCAGACGTCCGTATGTGTTTCGCGGATCCGATCCGTGGATCCGTAAAAATCATATGGATGTCTGAATGGAGCCTTACAGGGGGTGATCAATGACAAGGGGGTGATCAATGACAGGGGGGTGATCATGGTGTCTATATGGGTGATCACCCCCCTGTAAGGCTCCATTCAGACGTCCGTATGCGTTTTGCGGATCCGATCCATGTATCCGTGGATCCGTAAAAATCATACGGACTTCTGAA
Source organism: Bufo gargarizans (assembly GCF_014858855.1). Lineage (NCBI taxonomy): Eukaryota > Metazoa > Chordata > Amphibia > Anura > Bufonidae > Bufo > Bufo gargarizans. Next base: position 182,491,845 of record NC_058082.1, read on the forward strand.
TGGAGCCTTACAGGGGGTGATCAATGACGGAGGTGATCAGGGAGTCTATATGGGTGATCACCCCTCTGTCATTGATCACCCCCCTGTAAGGCTCCATTCAGACGTCCGTATGCGTTTTGAGGATCCGATCCATGTATCCGTGGATCCGTAAAAATCATACGGACGTCTGAATGGAGCCTTACAGGGGGGTGATCAATGACAGGGAAGTGATCAGGAAGTCTATATGCGTGATCACCCCCTTGTCATTGATCACCCCCCTGTAAGGCTCCATTCAGACGTCCGTATGTGTTTTGCGGATCCGATCCATGTATCTGTGGATCCGTAAAAATCATACGGACCTCTGAATGGAGCCTTACAGGGGGGTGATCGATGACAGGGGGGTGATCAATGACAGGGAAGTGATCAGGAAGTCTATATGGGTGATCACCCCCTTGTCATTGATCACCCCCCTGTAAGGCTCCATTCAGACGCCCGTATGCGTTTTGCGGATCCGATCCATGTATCCGTGCATCCGTAAAAATCATACGGACCTCTAAATGGAGCCTTACAGGGGGGTGATCAATGACAGGGGGGTGATCAGGGAGTCTATATGGGGTGATCAGGGGTGATCAGTGGTTCATAAAGGGTTAATAAGTGACAGGGGGGGTGTAGTGTAGTGTAGTGTTTTGTGGAACTTTACTGAGCTGCCTGTGTCCTCTGGTGGTCGATCCAAACAAAAGGGACCACCAGAGGACCAGGTAGCAGGTATTTTAGACGCTGTTATCAAAACAGCGTCTAATATACCTGTTAGGGGTTAAAAAAAATCACATCTCCAGCCTGCCAGCGAACGATCGCCGCTGGCAGGCTGGAGATCTACTCGCTTACCTTCCGGCTATCGCGAGATGACGCACGGATGCGTCCAGGAGGAGTAAATCAACCACCTTCCGGACGCATCGTGCGTTAGGCGGTCGGGAGGTGGTTAAGAAGACACCTGGCCTCCCATCACCGAGCCCAGTGGGAGCAACGCTGTCAGAACCCACAAAGCCACACTCCCAGCGCTCCAGGTTCTGCCACTTCTCCTTCTTCTCTCTCCTCCCATTTGTCCTCCACTCCATCTTCCACCATGCCATTGTCGCGTTCATCTGGCATATGCAGACTTCCGTGGCGCAAATGTTCGAACGTAAAGAGATGATGATGTCAGATAATCCTCTTGCCCAACGGCCGACTGCTGGCTTGTCGGAACTGGTGGCCCGCCAACTACTGCCATATAAACTGGTGGACTCTGAGTCCTTTCTCCTCCTACTCCATTCTCCTGACTCCTTCTTTTCCACTGCTACTGCCTGTTCCGCTGCACCCCCCAAGCTCCCCAGAACCTATTCGATGTCCCAGATGAGATGTTAAGGATGTTGTGCCTGGAATCCAAGAACCACACTGGTCCTGCACACCCATGTATGCCTCAATCGCCGGTTCATTAACCACAGGATTGAAGTTGCTCTTGGAAAAAAGATTGAGCATACCCAGAGAAAAAACACTTGTCTGTGCATGGTCAATCCGCTCCCTATTATGGAACCATACTTTTAACTTGATTGAACGAAAAAAAGAAAACAAATCAAATTCAGGTTCAAAACCAATTGGCAGAAGTATTGGGACAAAAGGAAAGTACTTTACTGCAAGTATATTATGAAGAGTAAAACTTTTGTGCATCTAACATCTGGCATCACATATCAGATTCAACATCATCTGACCTGCGATTCCAGTTTTGTAATTTATGTGCTCACATGTCCGTGCAATTTAATATACAGGTGAAACTAAAAATTTTAATATTGTGCAAAGTTCATTTATTTCAGTAATGCAACTTAAAAGGTGAAACTAACATCTTACTCATTAAATGCAAAGCAAGATATTTCAAGCCTTTATTTGTTATAATTTGGATGATTATCGCTTGCAGCTTATGAAACCCCAAGGCCACAATTTTAAGGTACCCTTTGCTCAGGGGGTATGGATTAATTAGCTGACTAGAGTGTGACACTTTGAGCCTAGAATATTAAACCTTTTCACAAAATTCTTATTTTAAGGCCTCCTGCACACAAACGTTTTTTTACACGGTCCGCAAAAACGGGGTCCGTAGGTCCGTGATCCGTGCCCGTTTTTTCTTCCGTGGGTCTTCCGTGATTTTTGGAGGATCCACGGACATGAAAAATGAAAAAAAAATCTAAGTCAAGTTTGCCATTGAAATGATAGGAAAAAACGGACACGGATCACGGACACGGATCACGGACACGGATGACAATCTTGTGTGCATCCGTGATTTTCACGGACCCATTGACTTGAATGGGCCCGTGAACCGTTGGCCGTGAAAAAAATAGGACAGGTCATATTTTTTTCACGGCCAGGAAACACGGCTCACGGATGCGGCTGCCAAACGGTGCAGTTTCCGATTTTTCCACGGACCCATTGAAAGTCAATGGGTCCGCAAAAAAAACGTAAAACGGCACAACGGCCACGGGTGCACATAACGGTCGTGTGCAGGAGGCCTAAGTTGCATTAATGCAATTCCTTTTAATTTGTATTACTGAAATAAATTGACTCTTACACAATATTCAAATTTTTCGAGTTTCACCTGTATGTCGGCGAGACCACCACCGACTTCAAGATGCGATTTAACAATCATCGATACACCATTAGAAAGAAATGGCTTGAATTACCGGTTTCAAAGCATTTTACCGAGCTTAAACATGCAGAAAGGAATATAAAGTGGTGTATTGTCGATTATGTACCAATGCCCAGGAGAGGGGGCAACAGATCTAATCTATTCAAGAAAAGAGAATTGCAGTGGATCCATTTACTAAATTCTTTGAAACAGCATGGTCTGAATATTGACTATAAGATAGGAGTGTTGACATGAGGGGTTAGCTTGCCCTTGTTCTGCATCGGTCTAGACCGCCTACCTTGCGTATTTTTGCGGCTGACTGTGATGGACAAATGATATACATATATTCTGTATGAATTTTTAATCCATATATTATTTGAGTTTCATTTTGCATTTCTACATTGCAGTTGATGTAACACGGAGATCAGCGAGTAGAAGATAGAGGTTGATTCAAGAGATTGCGTCCGGTTACCATGACAATATGCAAATGGATTATATTATTTATTTGACAGTTATGCATTTATTCATTCATTGCTGGTGAGACCTTATGGAGGAGAACCTCTGAATTGATGGTGATATATGGGATTAGGAAGTGGATGTGACATGACCCTGCATTGACTTGCGGGCTTGTGTTTAGTTCATGCCCACAGAGGAGGGATCCACGTCTGTCCAGGATGTGGATGCGCTCATCTGGTGCCATACAGCCATCCCCCACTTTAGTTATAGGGAGCTCGCAAATAGAGCTCTGCATTAGGACTCACTGGCCTGTTTGATTCAGTCATTATGATGTGCGACATGCATGCGCTAGATGGTTCATGCGATATTCCCTTATTCAATATGGCCGCTTGGACATCTAGAAGATAGGGCGCAGGCGCATAGACACACCTGTCATATTGCTTTGATGAAAGCAGCATAGGTCATCCTGACATACGCACTGCCACATGGGGCACGCTGAAGCAGGTGATGGGTTACTGGACGCCGCCACACTCCTGGTTTCTCCTCCCTCTCTTCTCTGTTCGATACATCATGCAGTAAGCACTTGTCACTTAATTTAATTGAGTACACCTGGCACACAATCATGTTATTTATAATAATTAATGTATTTGCATTGAGAATCATGGTTGTTTTAACAGTTTTTTGCACATAAAATAGACTTTTATCCTGTACTGTAATCAATTTCACATCAGATATATATAACGTTGGTATATTTACTATATGTCATTGTTTATTTTTATTATTGTTTGATACTTGATTCTAATTTGGCACATGATTGCGTTTGCTATATATACTGAGCACTTTGTCTTAACACATTGTTTGAGGAATGCTTTAGCACTGAGCCGAAACGTTGCACTGCCTAATGGGTGAATACATTTCTTTTTTCTTTTTATTTTTTGGAGTGCTGCCCGTTTTTCCCCCGATTTTATATATATATATATATATATATATATATATATATATATATCATGTCTCTCAGTGTCAGGTAAACCATTGGAGTGGATATCTTCCCGTGTATGTACTGTCACAGCTGCTGGGCGCAGAGGTCTCCATCGGCGAATGGTCCATGTGCTAAGCGCTGGGCTGTGGGCCGGGGAGACTGATGTGTTCAGCAGCAGAGCAGTGTTTTGTTGGCTCATGTATGGACACCGGCTAGGGCCCCCGCGCAAGACGCTGATTTATTGGCTTGGCGTGGATGCATTTGTTAAGAGAACAATATAACGAAAGGAACGTGCGTTTGTTGTCTCTAGTGCGCCTGATCAGCCGCTGGAGATAATGACACTGTACTGTAAATAAACATGCATGTGGATCATAGTAACTTCACTGAGCAAGGCTGGATAAAGTTCGCTCCAGTGGTAATGGTAGATTATTGTATACATGTGTTTGTTAGCTAGGGTATTCTAAATGATGGTGTTGTGTCTTCCTATGTCATCACTTCCTGTTGCCTTGTTTTGGGCCAGCCCCTTTTACACCTTTTGTTAGTAAATAAAAGAGAACAGACTGAGCAGGGCGGGGCAGATGCTCAGCAGAACTTAACATGAGAACACCTTTGGCTGACTGCGGTTGAAGCTTTCCTTACACAAAGATATTGGAGAGTAGATTACAACTATTGAGATTTCTATTTCACCCTACAGGGATGTATCCTACTAGGGTAGCCATATTATTGGGGGCAAGCTGGACTTGCGCCTGTGCACCCTTGGCTGGGTCCTGATCCGGCACCACTGACGCCGGGGAACGATCTCCCGCCGCATTCCCCTCCATAACGGTCGCTGTATCCTGCCGACTACGCCAAGTTGTAAGCCGTGTACCGGGGTGGGCTCCTCAGAATACAGCGAAGTCACAGACAAGGAAAGTGACACTGACACCAGCTTAATATGCAAGAAACAGAAAACTTTACTCAGAAAACAAGTAATAACATAAGCATCACCAAAGCAATACAAACATGAATAGAAATGCTATATCCCGGATATGTCAATGTCCCTGCCCACTGGACAGGCCTAGCCAATGGCGGACACAGCAGAGCCTGCAAGTCGTGCTGTGCCGCTACAGAGGAGGACACCCCTAGCCGGTGGCAAACGCAGCACAGCCTACAAGTCAATAACTGCGCTGCAGTCCAGTACAGTACAGCCTAGCAAAACAATATAATCCTAACTGACTAACTAATGTGAGGCCTAAGCTAGTCTCTGTAACTTCAGCTGCCACACAATATTTTACAATCAGCAACCAGGTGTACTGACCTGCTTCTGTTCCGGGCCCGAGGATGCAGCCTACCAGAGATGGCCACCAACTTCTCAGCAACTGTGCGGCTTTGCTTGATGATGAGCCCTTCTGTCCACACACTGAACTGGTCTTCCTGGGATAACCTCTCTTTCAAAAGAGCTGGATACAGAAAAGATATTACAGCTGCTCTCCTTCTTCTGAGAGTCTATTAACTGCCGGACATCTGCAAGCCAGGATAGAATCGGATTCAGTCCATCACAGCACAATCCTTCCACCATGCCAGATCAACACACTTCCCGGTTTACTCATAGGCAGCAGCATGAGTCATCATCTGTTTTGCATATTCAAATCTCGGAGTGTGCTGGCTGTAACTGCAAAACAGTGGACTCTAGTGCCCGGAATGTCAAATGACCTAGTCTCGTGGCCCCTCAGCCCACCTGGTTGAGACCACTCACACAGAGCCTCACCAGGACTCTGCTTCACAAGACACTCCAGAGTGAGACACACCCAAGATCCAGTAGCAGGATTAAATAGGATCCCTGGACATGAGCATGCCTCAAGTCCCGGACTGGAACTTGGGGAAACAACACCTCAATGTTAACATTGCCACTATATATATATATATATATATATATATATATATATATATAGTGATGGGTAGCTTTCTTTCAGGGTCATGCTCACAGATATTATCTTCACAGACAACTGGTTTCCAGGTCCAAACTTTTGCTTTATTTTTGCACCAGCAAAACATAAACAATAAAAAATAAACGCCTGTCTGCCTGGGCACTACCTAGTACATCAACGGAATGTCTGACTCACCTACATGATTTGCCTTTCTCAGCAAAACTGTCCACCAGCCACCAGGCTGTGCCAATACAACTGCCATTGGGGATTGTGGTCCCGCAGTCCTCCGGACTCTGCCATTGTGATCCTTGTTCCGTCACTGTGTCCCCCAAACTTCAGGCTGTCACCTAAACTTGTGGCCCCTCAGCCTACTTGGCTGAGACCACTCAGAACATAACACTCTCCCCAGACTGACACACTGGGAGGTGCTTTATGCCAGCCTGATCAGAGCAGGCTTCACCTGCAATCCTCTCAGGGCAAAGGGAACACCCTTAATGAAAGGGTGTGGATTGGCAGATCCCACTAACAGACCTATCCCCTAATCCAACTAAAATCCAGCCCAGAAAATACCTTAAACAATGTTGTCTCAGCAAACTACATGCTGCTGAGAATACAGCATTCTGGATTTTAGTTACCCCACCCAGCTGAGGTACCTGAGTGGGATATGCACACCTTCCCGCACTGTGCACCTCACCACATATCCCCCCCTCTGTTCACACTTGTGGGGGTGAACACTTGCAGTACCTGAATGCTCGTGACAGGGCATCCGCATCACACCTTTCCCTTTATTCTTCCATACCCAGGCCAGCAGAGCTTGGTTATTCACCAAAACTGATGTTCTGCCTAACAGATAGTGTCTAAAGGACTTGAGTGTCCTTGTAACGGGCAGACCCTCTCTATCTACTCTTTGACCTTGCTCTCAGCTTCAGCAGAGCATGCTTCTCATGGGTAGCCCCTTTTACACGCATCTGATTCACTTTTTTCTCCTTTTCAGCAGGGGTTTCCTCAGGTTGGGGGGAAGATTCAGAGTTTTCTGCTTCTTCAGTGGCTTTTTCCACTTCGGCAGCTGCTCCTTCCGCCTTAACTTTGGCCTCTGCAGTATCTGAGGACTTCATCTCCTCCAACACACCAGCCTTAGCTTCTTCGGCCTTTGTCTTTTTCTTGGACATGGCATCATATACTTGCCCTCTTAACTCCTCCTCCTCCTCTTTCTGACCGAGGTAGGAGGCATTGGGGTACCCCGGGGTCTTTAACAGACTCTTTGTCTTCTGACATTTTCTCCAGAAGCTCACTAAGGAGATTGGTCTCCCTTCGTGCAGGATTCAGGAGAGCGAGCCCAAAGTAGTAGACAAGTTCTGCACATTGGTTGTCCATCTCCTCGCATTTCTTCCTCAAAAATCTGCTGGCTACTTGGAAGGCCTTGTAGGCTGAGGGGATGTCTTTCCTGACCAGGCCCTGGCTACACTCTACCATGAGTCTTTTGGCTTCTGCACCCCTATCAGCCTCATTGACTTGGTCAGCAGAAACCTCTTCCATCTTCTCTGCTTCGTCTGGCAACGCAACATCAGTTTCCAGACCAATTCTCAACAGATCCTGGTTTGTACTACTCTATCTCGTAGACCCTTCAGTTCACTCATCTCTTTCTCGGTCTCCTCCTTTGACTTCTCTGAAGCCTTCTTCAGTTGCTCTGTGAGGACAGCTAGTCCCTTCTCTAGCATATCTAGGGACCGTGTGGGGAGAGAGAAAGCATTCTCATGTTTGCAGCTGTACTGATAGGTCACCTTCCACTGACTGGGTATGGATCTCAGACACTATGCTGACTTCTCCCCACTTAACTCATCTCTTCAGGTGCAACTAATGTCTGGTCGCTACTAGTACCCACCTTAATTTCACAGGACCTTGACTCGACATCAGTTACAGCACATACCTCACATATACCACTCATGTCATTATTAATCCTGACCTCTAGGGGGCACACATGAGCTAATACCCACATTGGACGCTTCCTTAGTAACCATAGAACACTGTGGAGACTGCACATCCTCCTCTGGTACGTGTGGTACACCCTCGAGCACTGCCACCTTTTCCTGTACCTTTTCTACAGTGGTTCCCCCAGTGGTGTGCTCAACATTTATCAGCATTTCTACATCCTTTACTTTTTTACCAGCAGGGGACACTTCTTTTCCAAAAACAACTCTTGCAAAGGTAAAGGGTTGTCACCACCATCACATATTTCACATAAACCCCCATGGTCATTATGCATTTCAGATAGCTTGGCACAATCCTTTTGCACCTTATCGGCACCATTGTTTTTAATGGTCACTTCACTTAAAGGGTTGGGTACTAGTTCTGAGGGAGTTTCTTCACTGGCTGCAGAAGTGATTCCTCTTACCCACAACTCACAGAACAACGGGAAATCGCAACCTAACATTCGCTGATGCATGAGCGCATTTATACCAGCAAGTCCATAAGTCCCAGTTCTCACAGTAGTCTCACACTCATTGAGAACCACCGGATAGTCCTTATTATCCGCATGACTGTCCTGCACACTTATCATTTTATCACTTTCAGGTTTCACTATCACGCTTCCTCTTACCCGAGCTAGGATAGGATCTCTGAGTTTTGCCATCTCAAAACTAGCTTTTGTTATGGGCAATTTAGGCAACACAGAAACCTTCTCCGTGCAGACTCCTACGAGGGAGCACCCTCAACTGGCTTACCCGCCTGTTGAGACACTGCTTTTATCACACTGTCATATTTTTGTAGCAGTCTCTCGTCTCGGTGTCTTACCACCTACCGGCTCAGCAGGAAGCACCTGCCGCCAGCACACAATCAATAACAGTAACACGCTTACCCACTGATGTCACCAGTTCGGCAGTCTCGGGAGACGAGGATATTCCATGGACATCTCTTCCGAGATCATCATCCTTCTCCTGTATTTTGGAAACCTGCCCTTGGCTCCTGGTACCACGTTCACCTGCAGACTCCGTGATGCAAATGTTACTACTGGAAATGCCATAGCCTTGAGTCCAGACCTTTCCCGGACAGTCACTCCAGCCGCACACTCTAGGACTCTGTACACATTGACTGGAAATATAGAAACTCCTGAGAGCCTAAACGCTCTCCACCTCAGTTTGCTTCCTTTGATTGCCCTTGGCAATGGCACACATCTTTATCTACATAACTCCAACCGCAGAACTTGAAGCACTCTCGCTGCTCCATATCTGTCAAAATAACGGAAAGTCCTTGCCCAGTATGAATTCTACCCCCAGGCTCTTGTATTTCAAGAGCTCCCACTGTACCGAGCCATAGTTCGTCACAAAGGTCAGTGATATAGTAGTATTTGTCTCTGGAACACTTGTTAACGGGAGTCTAGAATGACCACCAGCGGGATTCCCCCAATCACTAACTCGCAGGATTTCTCCCACGGGCTCCACCAGACCGCAGCCATTTCCACTGGTCAGTCTCTCACTGGGCTACTGTCCCTTTAAATCACTGCACAATTTTGCAACACAGGGAGAAAAAAAGAGTCCAGATTAGCATGACCAGGTTTTTTTCAGCAGCACCTGCTCTTTTCTGTAATGTCATTGCCCCTAGCAACCACTTTGCCTTTTACTTTCTGTTGTATCATTTTAGCATGGACGCTGCCGTATCCTCCACCAATTGTGAGGGCTAGCTCTCTTTCAGGGGTCACACTCATAGATATCTTCACAGACAACCATTTTTCAGGTCCAAACTCTTGGTTTATTTTTGCACTAGCAAAACATAAACAATACAAAATAAATGCCTGCCCGTCTGGGCACTAGTGATGGACGAACATCGGTCTGGACGATTTGCGAACATGTGTTCGCAATCAAATGTTCGCTCACCGCGTGTTAGTGGTGGGCCACATTCACTTTAATGGCAGCCAGCAAACACTTACTAGAAGTACACAAATATTCCCACAACATGGACAGTGATATGCCATGGGGGATTATTGGCAAAAATTCCACCCAAAAATATGTATTTTAATCAGGGGCCATTTATATGCGTCTTAAAGGGAAATTCTCAAAAATGTGCCCTGCTGGAGCCAAGAAAATGTTTATTTCCTATTGGTTTGGTGTGTACAAATGTGCAGCAATACATGTTTTTGTATTGTGCAGAGTCCATACCAAAAATGCAGATGTTAACATACATTTTTTTTTCTACCATGGAACTGTATGGTGAATGGACGCCACTGTACGGCATCAGTCTGAGGCATCTGTTAACACATATATTTTTGGTATGCATTAAATGGATGTCAAAAATAGGTTGTGAACCCAGCCTAGTGTCAGAATAAGCACCAGTACACAGCGGAGCGGAGAGTGGAGGCCGCCATATATTGACAGAGTGCTACCTGGTCCTGGTGATCAGGGATGAGGACTGTGTTTCCCAAGGATCATTTTCTACTGGGAAATACAGAACACAGTATAATACATTAGAATCTATATAATATAAAGATATTAGCCCTAACCCGAATAATAATACAATTAGACAACTGGACAATTATGTCCAGTTTTGGCCTCTTCAAAGGACAGAGGATCAATAAAGACCCTCTGCCCTTTGTTAACATCTCCGGCAGCACGGGAGATGGTATGCCTAAGAGGGACATGGGAACAGAGAGTTCCCATGCCCCTGTCTGCCACTTACCTCCGGCGCTGTAATTACAGCGCCAGAGGTATGAATTATCTTCACAGGTGGGAGGATCAAAGTATCTCCCCGCCTGGAAGCGCGCTCCAGGATGCGCGGGCTGGCGCGGTGACATCATATCACCACGCCAGCCCACGTGGACTGGGTTGAGAGCAGGAATATGGGAGTGAGCACGGACGGCCGTGCGGCTCTGAAGTCGGAACCTTACCTCCTCCCCCGATATAAGAGAGCGCAGGCATCGATGCACTGCACTCAGAAGAGGATCCCCCACACCCCCTAGATGCCAGGAGAGCGCTTTCAGTGCCCACAAGACCAGCTCCCCCTCCAGGAAGATAGTGCAGTCCTCACTACGCTAAACAGTACCCCTACCCACATCCCTGCAGAGCACGTTCATAAGTCTATCCCCGCACCCCCCAGACAAGAGTGAAGACCGAACTGAGAGAGCAGGCAGCACTCAGAAGACCGGCAGAAGAAGAGAAATGCAGGCAGGCTACAAAGAGCAGAGGCAGAACCCAGAGCAGCCACAGGAAGAAGAGCACAGAATCCTGAATTGGCTGAGTATCTCTGCCCTGCCTCCTATCCCTGCATTGTACCCTGTGTGCAGCCCCAGCATTAACCCCTGCATTCCCACTGCCCTCTCCCATTAACCCCTTCAGTGCCCAGCAGCCCCCCCCCCCATGGACCCTGTGTGGCCATTACCCCTGCAGCACAGCCTTCCCCATTAACCCCTGCTGTAGTATTAGCCCCTGACATGCTGCTTAGCCTCAGCATTAACCTCTGCTGAGCTCCTGTAACCCGGAAGACCTCTGCAGCAGTCTATGTGTTAACCCCTTCACTGCCTGATCCCCTGCTGCAGTCTGCTGCCCTGATCCCCTGCTCCCACCATACCAGATGTTAACCCTTTCCTGTCTTAACCCCTACCCTGCCTTTCCCAGAACCCTGTGTTCCTTGGACTGCATGTATTAACCCCTGCAGTGCCACAATTATGTTTTTAACACCTTGCTATCCCTATAGGGACAGTATGTAGCTAGGTTGTTGGGTTGCTTGTATTTGTGCGTAAGTGTAATGTGTAGATAGTGCGTGGGGTGGAATTGTGAATTGTGTATTGTAGTTAGGATTGTGTTTAATACTGTAGTTATTGTAGTGTGGTTATTGTATTGTGGTGTGTGCATCTCTCTCTCTCTCTCTCTCTCTCTCTCTCTATATATATATATATCCATTGATGTATAAATATATATATATATATATATATATATATATATATATAGATATAGCGTATTATTAGACTTGTATAATTGTATTGTGTAATAAATATTCTTTATTGGTCATAATACAGCGTATAGTGTTTTTAGTAGTCACCGCCGTAGTATAGTAGTAATAAGATACACATAGTGTGGTTCAGGGGAGTGTATAGGCAACAGAGAGGTAGTTAGCTAGACAATTAGATAACATAATTAGTAATTCCTATATATGAATATTAATTATTGATATTATCCAAAATATAAATTATTAATATTTCCCTTAACAATGGGACTGAATGTTGAGGGTTAATGTGATTTACATGGGACTGCATGTTGGAGGTGGCTGGGGAGGGGGTGATTTTATTTACATGGGACTGATTATTGAGGGGGTGATGTTATTTGCATGGGACTGTATGTTGAATGCGGCTAGGGAGGGGGTAATGTTATTTACGTGGGACTGTATATTGAGGGGGGCAGGAGAGAAGGTGTGATGTTATTTACATGGGACTGTATTTTAGAGGGGCTGTAGATAGAAAGGGATGTTATTTACATGGGACTTTATATTGAAGGGGACTGGAGAGATGGTGTGATGGTATTTACATGGCACTCTATGGCGGAGTAGGGAAATAATGTTATATACATGGGACTGTATGGTGGAGCGGCTGAGGAATTATAATTTTTGAGAACAGTAAACAGAGCAATATAACTACAGGGGGCACTGCAGGGGGCATTATAAATACTGGGAGGGCTTCATGACGAGCATTATAAGAGTAGGGGGCATTATAAATACTGAGGGCACTGTGGGGGCTTTTTAAATCCAGGAGACATTAGGCACTCTTATTACTACTGGGGGCTCTATAGGAGGGACTCATAGATCCGCATTATTTCTACTAAGAGCACTGTGGGGGTCTTATTACTACTAAGTGGTCAATAGATATATTTATTACCACTAGGGGCACAATAGGGGGGCCTTATTTCTACTAGAGGCTCTGTAAAGGCATTATTAATACTGGAGGGCTCTTCAACTAATGGGGGCACTCTTGGGGAGCATTATCACAGTTGGGGGCACTTTAGGCGGCAGTATTACTAATGAGGGCCTTCTAGAAGGGAATTACTATTGGTGGGACAATGAGGAGCACTATTACTATGGAAGGCACTCATTTTTCTACAGGATGGTTTTTGGAGGTACAGAAAAATGAGCAAGCTAAGATGTCTGTGTGTCACACTCTGTAGAGACGAGGCGTGGCTGAGAGAAGTTGTCCGGACGGAATGGAGAAGATGATGACAGAGAAGATCTATATCAGAGGAGACGTCACCTGGGAGGAACTGGATGTGAGAGGTAAGTGCTGCTGTGCTTAGGGATCGGTTGGTCAACTTACAGAATTTTAGGCCATATGCATTGGGGCTTGGGCCCCGGATCTTTTTAGACCCTAGCAATGCCCCTGCTCCTTGGGCTGATCTGTGTACTGTCGTCAGACCACTTGGTGGCGGCCGCTGCTACCTCCTCTTCCTCATTCGATGCCAAGAATGGCTGCGTATTGGTAAGGTCTGTGAATGTATCGGAAAATAATTCCTTTGACTCGAGTGGATGGGCTATGGTGGTGGTGGTGGTGTCTTTAGGTGTATACACGGCAGAGAGTGAGGAGGGTGCCGATACAGAGGATGAGGAGGGTGCAGAAGTGGAAGGCTGAGTGAGCCACTCAACCAACTCTGGTGTGTCCTTTGACATAATCACATGCACCTTCTCCAACTATTCATCGACAAGTCATCATTGTCACCTTCACTACCACTGACATTAGAGATCTCGGAGTAAGCAGCAACAGCGGTGACCACCATCCTTGGGCTGATCTGGGTACTATTGTCAGACCGCTAGGTGGTGGCTGTTGCTACATCCTCTTCCTCATCCAATGCCAAGAATGTCTGCGCATTGGTAAGGTCTGAGAATGGATGGGAAAATAATTCCTCTGACTCTAGTGGAGGGGCTATGGTGGTGGCGGTGGTGGTGTCTTTCGGGGTGCACACAGCAGAGAGTGAGAAGGGTGCAGATACAGAGGATGAGGAGGGTGCAGAATTGGAAGGCTGAGTGAGCCACTCAACCAACTTTGGTGCGAACTTTGACGTAATCACACGCACCTTCTCCACCTTCCCACGTAGGCTCTGCTCTGGTGCACCTGCCTGACCCCTACCACCCCTGCGGAACGGCCTGCCTTTCCTCTGCCTGTCATTTTCAAAATGACCCTGTGCCAAAGTCCCTAGAGAAGAGCAGTATTTGTGGAAGCTGATATATGGCAGGCCTCAATCAGTAGTTAGTTGAAGCTAGTATATCACCCTCAAGCAGTAATTTTGTGGACTCAGGTATATGGAAAACCTCAATCACTATTTTGTGGAAGCTAATAGATTGCAGCCCTTAATCAGTATTTTCTGGAAGCATACAAATGCACTATAATATACTTTCTATGTAAGAAAGTATATTATAAGTATATCACACCCCTCTATGTATCACACCTATCGATAGCACAATAATGCCAGTCCTTAAAAGGATTTGTGTGGCCCTATTAGCTAGTGTTTGGTGTCCCTAAGTTCCTAGCAGCCTGTCGATGCTCCAAAATAAAATCTCTCCCTACACCGGCAAAACACATAATGTAAAATGGCTGCCAGATTGGGTTTGGTTATAGGGTTGGGGGTGTGTCCATGTGCTGAAACATCTCAATTGGCTGTCCTGTCCCACCTGATGGATGTGTCCTGGGTGAAATTTTGGCGCATGCAAAAGAATATGGCACACGCAGACATCGCCATATATTTGCATGTTTGGCGGATCGCAAACGTGTAAATTTCGCCGCAAACCAACTGCCGGGAGAACCGCAAGGCCATCACTACTGGGCACTACCTAATACATCAACTGGATCCCTTACTCACCTACAGGATACAGTTCATACCTGACATCAGGCCTGGCTTTCTCAGCCAAACAGTCCACCAGCCCCCAGGCTGTGCCAATAGAGTACCATTGGGGATTGTGGTCCAGCAGTCCTCCAGACTCTGCCCTTGTAATCCTTGTTCTGCAGGTGTCACTGCATCCCCCAAACTTTAGGCTGTCGCCTAGCCTCGTGGCCTCTCAGCTTACCCAGCTGAGACCACTCAGAACCTCTTCAGGTCTCTGTTCCAAGATAACAACTCTCCCCAGACTGACACACTGGGAGGTGCTTTATGCCAACCTGATCAGAGCAGACTTCACCTGTGATCCCCTCAGGGCAAAGGGAACACCCGTACTGAAAGGGTGTGGATTGGCAGATCCCACTACCAGACCTGTCCGCCAATCCAACTAAAATCTAGCCCAGAACACACCAACATTGTCTCAGCAAACTACATGCTGATGAAACTTCTGCATTCCGGATTTTAGTTATCCCACACAGCTGACGTACCTTGAGTGGGATATACACCCCTTCCCACACTTACCACGATATATACACGGTAGAGTCACATTATTATGACTACTAGCTAATATCTAGAGTAACCACTGTCTGCAGCATGGAAAACAGCTAGACAGGCTAGAAGTAACTCAGTATGGTCAGATAGGTTGTCACAGGTATCTGGAGCCATGCTGACTGGAGTTTATATCACAGCTTCTAGAGGTTGTGTGAAGGAGGATCCATAGAGCAAGCACAACAAAGTGGTCCCACAAATGCTAAATTGACTTCAATTCTGTAGAATTAGAGAGCCAGGGTAGTACTTGGAAATCTTGGTCATGCTTTCCAACCAATGTAGGACATTTGTAGCCATGGGACATGTCACACTGTCTTGCTGGAAGATCTAATCCACCCTGGGGATGACAATCAGCATGTATATTATCTGCAAGGAGGGATTACACAGATCATGAGAGTGCTATTAACATAAATGAGTGGGCCCAGAGATTGCCATAAAAACATTCCCTAGACTGTATTGCTGCCACCACTAGCTTGTGTTCTTCCAGCAAACGTTGCAGGGTGTTTGTTCTCTGATGTTTATCATCTGACATGCTAACATCTATCCTTTTGATGAAACAGAAAACATGATCATTTAGAGAAGGCAACCCTTTGCCAATCAGTGAAGGTTCAATTCTGATACTGCTGTCAAAATTAAAGCCTTTTCTGCTGATGGAACTTCATTAGCAGAGGTGCAGTGACCATTTGTCTGCTTTGGAGCACCATACACAGTAGGGTTAGCTGAACTGCTCCGCGTCTCTTCCTCCTCAATGCGCATGTGTTAATTCCTTCCCCACTAACGACGCAGTACAAAACTCCTATGCGTCGTCCGTAGGCGGAGACCCAGCGTCATGACGTCAGATCCACTCCATCAGCGCCTAACACGCGCGCATGCGTGCCAGTACGCTGCAGCAGTAGTCCGAGCCCTGTCACAGGTCTATTCCGCCATTTTTCATTAGGGCACTCATTTGGGCAATATCTTGCGCCTTTTTCTCCTTCTATTCCCTCTTCCCACTTGCCAACCAGCAAAGGTAAACGCCTGAACCATACTTTCAAAGAGTACAATTGTACAAAATACATAACATTATGACTAGGGATGAGCGAACTCGAACTGTATAGTTCGGGTTCGTACCGAATTTTGGGGTGTCCGTGACACGGACCCGAACCCGGACATTTTCGTAAAAGTCCGGGTTCGGGTTCGGTGTTCGTCGCTTTCTTCGCGCTTTTGTGACGCTTTCTTGGCGCTTTTTGAAAGGCTGCAAAGCAGCCAATCAACAAGCGTCATACTACTTGCCCCAAGAGGCCATCACAGCCATGCCTACTATTGGCATGGCTGTGATTGGCCAGAGCACCATGTGACCCAGCCTCTATTTAAGCTGGAGTCACATAGCGCCGCCCGTCACTCTGCTCTGATTAGCGTAGGGAGAGGTTGCGGCTGCGACAGTAGGGCGAGATTAGGCAGATTAACTCCTCCAAAGGACTTGATTAACTGATCGATCTGCAGCTGTGGATCATTGAGCTGCTGATCCTCAATTGCTCACTGTTTTTAGGCTGCACAGACCGTTTGTCAGTCTCATTTTTCTGGGGTGATCGGCGGCCATTTTGTGTCTTGTGGTGCGCCAGCACAAGCTGCGACCAAGTGCATTTAACCCTCAATGGTGTGGTTGTTTTTTGGCTAAAGCCTACATCAGGGTGAAGCTGTCACACCAAGTGCATTTAACCAGCAATAGTCTGTTCATTTTTTGGCCATATACAAAATCAGGGGCAAGCTGCGCCTGTCACCAAGTGCATTTAACCCTCAATGGTGTGGTTGTTTTTTGGCTAAAGCCTACATCAGGGTGAAGCTGTCACACCAAGTGCATTTAACCAGCAATAGTCTGTTCATTTTTTGGCCATATACAAAATCAGGGGCAAGCTGCGCCTGTCACCAAGTGCATTTAACCCTCAATGGTGTGGTTGTTTTTTGGCTAAAGCCTACATCAGGGTGAAGCTGTCACACCAAGTGCATTTAACCAGCAATAGTCTGTTCATTTTTTGGCCATATACAAAATCAGGGGCAAGCTGCGCCTGTCACCAAGTGCATTTAACCCTCAATGGTGTGGTTGTTTTTTGGCTAAAGCCTACATCAGGGTGAAGCTGTCACACCAAGTGCATTTAACCAGCAATAGTCTGTTCATTTTTTGGCCATATCCCAGTCTAATTCTGTCACTAAATCCATACCGGTCACCCAGCGCCTAAATACTAGGCCTCAAATTTATATCCAGCTAAATCTGTCCCTAGTGCTGTAGCTGGGCGAGTTATTTAGTGTCCGTTCAAGCACATTTCTTGTTCTGGGTTGAAATACAATTCCCAATTTAGCAATTTCATAATTTAGTGGTTCCTGCTATATCAGAGCTATTTGAAATCTATCCCAAAAAGGGTATATAATATTGAAGGTGCACATTGGGTCATTCAGAATAACTTCACACACACCCGCTACTGTGTATTTCCAAGTCTAATTCTGTCACTAAACCCATACCTGTCACCCAGCGCCTAAATACTAGGCCTCAAATTTAAATCCCTCTAAATCTCTCGTTACCCACCGCTGTACTGTTGTTGCTGGGCAAGATATTTAGTGTCCGTCAAAGCACATTTTTTGTTCTGGGTTGAAGTACAATTCCCAATTTAGCAATTTCATAATTTAGTGGTTTCTGCTATATCAGAGCTATTTGAAATCTATCCCTAAAAGGGTATATAATATTGAAGGTGCACATAGGGTCATTCAGAATAACTTCACACACACGCTTCTGTGCATTTCCAAGTCTAATTCTGTCACTAAATCCATACCGGTGACCCAGCGCCTAAATACTAGGCCTCAAATTTAAATCCCTCTAAATCTCTCGTTACCCACCACTGTACTGTTGTTGCTGGGCAAGATATTTAGTGTCCGTCAAAGCACATTTTTTGTTCTGGGTTGAAGTACAATTCCCAATTTAGCAATTTCATAATTTAGTGGTTTCTGCTATATCAGAGCTATTTGAAATCTATCCCTAAAAGGGTATATAATATTGAAGGTGCACATAGGGTCATTCAGAATAACTTCACACACACGCTTCTGTGCATTTCCAAGTCTAATTCTGTCACTAAATCCATACCGGTGACCCAGCGCCTAAATACTAGGCCTCAAATTTAAATCCCTCTAAATCTCTCGTTACCCACCGCTGTACTGTTGTTGCTGGGCAAGATATTTAGTGTCCGTCAAAGCACATTTTTTGTTCTGGGTTGAAGTACAATTCCCAATTTAGCAATTTCATAATTTAGTGGTTTCTGCTATATCAGAGCTATTTGAAATCTATCCCTAAAAGGGTATATAATATTGAAGGTGCACATAGGGTCATTCAGAATAACTTCACACACACGCTTCTGTGCATTTCCAAGTCTAATTCTGTCACTAAATCCATACCGGTGACCCAGCGCCTAAATACTAGGCCTCAAATTTAAATCCCTCTAAATCTCTCGTTACCCACCGCTGTACTGTTGTTGCTGGGCAAGATATTTAGTGTCCGTCAAAGCACATTTTTTGTTCTGGGTTGAAGTACAATTCCCAATTTAGCAATTTCATAATTTAGTGGTTCCTGCTATATCAGAGCTATTTGAAATCTATCCCTAAAAGGGTATATAATATTGAAGGTGCACATAGGGTCATTCAGAATAACTTCACACACACCGCTACTGTGTATTTCCAAGTCTAATTCTGTCACTAAATCCCATACCGGTCACCCAGCGCCTAAATACTAGGCCTCAAATTTAAATCCCTCTAAATCTCTCGTTACCCACCGCTGTACTGTTGTTGCTGGGCAAGATATTTAGTGTCCGTCAAAGCACATTTTTTGTTCTGGGTTGAAGTACAATTCCCAATTTAGCAATTTCATAATTTAGTGGTTTCTGCTATATCAGAGCTATTTGAAATCTATCCCTAAAAGGGTATATAATATTGAAGGTGCACATAGGGTCATTCAGAATAACTTCACACACACGCTTCTGTGCATTTCCAAGTCTAATTCTGTCACTAAATCCATACCGGTGACCCAGCGCCTAAATACTAGGCCTCAAATTTAAATCCCTCTAAATCTCTCGTTACCCACCGCTGTACTGTTGTTGCTGGGCAAGATATTTAGTGTCCGTCAAAGCACATTTTTTGTTCTGGGTTGAAGTACAATTCCCAATTTAGCAATTTCATAATTTAGTGGTTTCTGCTATATCAGAGCTATTTGAAATCTATCCCTAAAAGGGTATATAATATTGAAGGTGCACATAGGGTCATTCAGAATAACTTCACACACACGCTTCTGTGCATTTCCAAGTCTAATTCTGTCACTAAATCCATACCGGTGACCCAGCGCCTAAATACTAGGCCTCAAATTTAAATCCCTCTAAATCTCTCGTTACCCACCGCTGTACTGTTGTTGCTGGGCAAGATATTTAGTGTCCGTCAAAGCACATTTTTTGTTCTGGGTTGAAGTACAATTCCCAATTTAGCAATTTCATAATTTAGTGGTTTCTGCTATATCAGAGCTATTTGAAATCTATCCCTAAAAGGGTATATAATATTGAAGGTGCACATTAGGGTCATTCAGAATAACTTCACACACACCGCTACTGTGTATTTCCAAGTCTAATTCTGTCACTAAACCCATACCTGTGCACCCAGCGCCTAAATACTAGGCCTCAAATTTAAATCCCTCTAAATCTCTCGTTACCCACCGCTGTACTGTTGTTGCTGGGCAAGATATTTAGTGTCCGTCAAAGCACATTTTTTGTTCTGGGTTGAAGTACAATTCCCAATTTAGCAATTTCATAATTTAGTGGTTTCTGCTATATCAGAGCTATTTGAAATCTATCCCTAAAAGGGTATATAATATTGAAGGTGCACATAGGGTCATTCAGAATAACTTCACACACACCGCTTCTGTGCATTTCCAAGTCTAATTCTGTCACTAAATCCATACCGGTGACCCAGCGCCTAAATACTAGGCCTCAAATTTAAATCCCTCTAAATCTCTCGTTACCCACCGCTGTACTGTTGTTGCTGGGCAAGATATTTAGTGTCCGTCAAAGCACATTTTTTGTTCTGGGTTGAAGTACAATTCCCAATTTAGCAATTTCATAATTTAGTGGTTCCTGCTATATCAGAGCTATTTGAAATCTATCCCAAAAAGGGTATATAATATTCAAGGTGCACATTGGGTCATTCAGAATAACTTCACACACACGCTTCTGTGCATTTCCAAGTCTAATTCTGTCACTAAATCCATACCGGTCACCCAGCGCCTAAATACTAGGCCTCAAATTTATATCCCGCTGAATTTGAATACAATACATTGGGCCAAATAATATATTTGTTGTTGTGGTGAACCATAACAATGAGAAAAACATCTAGTAAGGGACGCGGACGTGGACATGGTCGTGGTGGTGTTAGTGGACCCTCTGGTGCTGGGAGAGGACGTGGCCGTTCTGCCACATCCACACGTCCTAGTGTACCAACTACCTCAGGTCCCAGTAGCCGCCAGAATTTACAGCGATATATGGTGGGGCCCAATGCCGTTCTAAGGATGGTAAGGCCTGAGCAGGTACAGGCATTAGTCAATTGGGTGGCCGACAGTGGATCCAGCACGTTCACATTATCTCCCACCCAGTCTTCTGCAGAAAGCGCACAGATGGCGCCTGAAAACCAACCCCATCAGTCTGTCACATCACCCCCATGCATACCAGGGAAACTGTCTCAGCCTCAAGTTATGCAGCAGTCTCTTATGCTGTTTGAAGACTCCGCTGGCAGGGTTTCCCAAGGGCATCCACCTAGCCCTTCCCCAGCGGTGAAAGACATAGAATGCACTGACGCACAACCACTTATGTTTCCTGATGATGAGGACATGGGAATACCACCTCAGCATGTCTCTGATGATGACGAAACACAGGTGCCAACTGCTGCGTCTTTCTGCAGTGTGCAGACTGAACAGGAGGTCAGGGATCAAGACTGGGTGGAAGACGATGCAGGGGACGATGAGGTCCTAGACCCCACATGGAATGAAGGTCGTGCCACTGACTTTCACAGTTCGGAGGAAGAGGCAGTGGTGAGACCGAGCCAACAGCGTAGCAAAAGAGGGAGCAGTGGGCAAAAGCAGAACACCCGCCGCCAAGAGACTCCGCCTGCTACTGACCGCCGCCATCTGGGACCGAGCACCCCAAAGGCAGCTTCAAGGAGTTCCCTGGCATGGCACTTCTTCAAACAATGTGCTGACGACAAGACCCGAGTGGTTTGCACGCTGTGCCATCAGAGCCTGAAGCGAGGCATTAACGTTCTGAACCTGAGCACAACCTGCATGACCAGGCACCTGCATGCAAAGCATGAACTGCAGTGGAGTAAACACCTTAAAACCAAGGAAGTCACTCAGGCTCCCCCTGCTACCTCTTCTGCTGCTGCCGCCTCGGCCTATTCTGCTGCTGCCGCCTCGGCCTCTTCCTCCGCCTCTGGAGGAACGTTGGCACCTGCCGCCCAGCAAACAGGGGATGTACCACCAACACCACCACCACCACCTCCGTCACCAAGCGTCTCAACCATGTCACACGCCAGCGTTCAGCTCTCCATCTCACAAACATTTGATAGAAAGCGTAAATTCCCACCTAGCCACCCTCGATCCCTGGCCCTGAATGCCAGCATTTCTAAACTACTGGCCTATGAAATGCTGTCATTTAGGCTGGTGGACACAGACAGCTTCAAACAGCTCATGTCGCTTGCTGTCCCACAGTATGTTGTTCCCAGCCGGCACTACTTCTCCAAGAGAGCCGTGCCTTCCCTGCACAACCAAGTATCCGATAAAATCAAGTGTGCACTGCGCAACGCCATCTGTAGCAAGGTCCACCTAACCACAGATACGTGGACCAGTAAGCACGGCCAGGGACGCTATATCTCCCTAACTGCACACTGGGTAAATGTAGTGGCAGCTGGGCCCCAGGCGGAGAGCTGTTTGGCGCACGTCCTGCCGCCGCCAAGGATCGCAGGGCAACATTCTTTGCCTCCTGTTGCCACCTCCTCCTTCTCGGCTTCCTCCTCCTCTTCTTCCACCTGCTCATCCAGTCAGCCACACACCTTCACCACCAACTTCAGCACAGCCCGGGGTAAACGTCAGCAGGCCATTCTGAAACTCATATGTTTGGGGGACAGGCCCCACACCGCACAGGAGTTGTGGCGGGGTATTGAACAACAGACCGACGAGTGGTTGCTGCCGGTGAGCCTCAAGCCCGGCCTGGTGGTGTGTGATAATGGGCGAAATCTCGTTGCAGCTCTGGGACTAGCCAATTTGACGCACATCCCTTGCTTGGCGCATGTGCTGAATTTGGTGGTGCAGAAGTTCATTCACAACTACCCCGACATGTCAGAGCTGCTGCATAAAGTGCGGGCCGTCTGTTCGCGCTTCCGGCGTTCACATCCTGCCGCTGCTCGCCTGTCTGCGCTACAGCGTAACTTCGGCCTTCCCGCTCACCGCCTCATATGCGACGTGCCCACCAGGTGGAACTCCACCTTGCACATGCTGGACAGACTGTGCGAGCAGCAGCAGGCCATAGTGGAGTTTCAGCTGCAGCACGCACGGGTCAGTCGCACTACAGAACAGCACCACTTCACCACCAATGACTGGGCCTCCATGCGAGACCTGTGTGCCCTGTTGCGCTGTTTCGAGTACTCCACCAACATGGCCAGTGGCGATGACACCGTTATCAGCGTTACAATACCACTTCTATGTCTCCTTGAGAAAACACTTAGGGCGATGATGGAACAGGAGGTGGCCCAGGAGGAGGAGGAGGAGGATGAGGAAGAGGGGTCATTTTTAGCACTTTCAGGCCAGTCTCTTCGAAGTGACTCAGAGGGAGGTTTTTTGCAACAGCAGAGGCCAGGTACAAATGTGGCCAGCCAGGGCCCACTACTGGAGGACGAGGAGGACGAGGATGAGGAGGAGGTGGAGGAGGATGAGGATGAAGCATGGTCACAGCGGGGTGGCACCCAACGCAGCTCGGGTCCATCACTGGTGCGTGGCTGGGGGGAAAGGCAGGACGATGACGATACGCCTCCCACAGAGGACAGCTTGTCCTTACCCCTGGGCAGCCTGGCACACATGAGCGACTACATGCTGCAGTGCCTGCGCAACGACAGCAGAGTTGCCCACATTTTAACCTGTGCGGACTACTGGGTTGCCACCCTGCTGGATCCACGCTACAAAGACAATGTGCCCACCTTACTTCCTGCACTGGAGCGTGATAGGAAGATGCGCGAGTACAAGCGCACGTTGGTAGACGCGCTACTGAGAGCATTCCCAAATGTCACAGGGGAACAAGTGGAAGCCCAAGGCCAAGGCAGAGGAGGAGCAAGAGGTCGCCAAGGCAGCTGTGTCACGGCCAGCTCCTCTGAGGGCAGGGTTAGCATGGCAGAGATGTGGAAAACTTTTGTCAACACGCCACAGCTAACTGCACCACCACCTGATACGCAACGTGTTAGCAGGAGGCAACATTTCACTAACATGGTGGAACAGTACGTGTGCACACCCCTCCACGTACTGACTGATGGTTCGGCCCCATTCAACTTCTGGGTCTCTAAATTGTCCACGTGGCCAGAGCTAGCCTTTTATGCCTTGGAGGTGCTGGCCTGCCCGGCAGCCAGCGTTTTGTCTGAACGTGTATTCAGCACGGCAGGGGGCGTCATTACAGACAAACGCAGCCGCCTGTCTACAGCCAATGTGGACAAGCTGACGTTCATAAAAATGAACCAGGCATGGATCCCACAGGACCTGTCCGTCCCTTGTCCAGATTAGACATTAACTACCTCCCCATAACCATATATTATTGGACTCCAGGGCACTTCCTCATTCAATCCTATTTTTATTTTCATTTTACCATTATATTGCGATGCTACCCAAAGTTGAATGAACCTCTCCTCTGCCTGTGTGCTAGGCCTAAATATATGCCAATGGACTGTTGCAGTGGTGGCTGACATGAAGCCTGATTCTCTGCTATGACATGCAGACTAATTCTCTGCTGACATGAAGCCAGATTGTCTGTTACGGGACCTCTCTCCTCTGCCTGGGTGCTGGGCCTAAATTTATGACAATGGACTGTTGCAGTGGTGGCTGACGTGAAGCCTGATTCTCTGCTATGACATGCAGACTGATTCTCTGCTGACATGAAGCCAGATCGTCTGTTACGGGACCTCTCTGCTCTGCCTGTGTGCTAGGCCTAAATATATGCCAATGGACTGTTGCAGTGGTGGGTGACGTGAAGCCTCATTCTCTGCTATGACATGCAGACTGATTCTCTGCTGACATGAAGCCAGATTGTCTGTTACGGGACCTCTCTGCTCTGCCTGTGTGCTAGGCCTAAATATATGCCAATGGACTGTTGCAGTGGTGGGTGACGTGAAGCCTCATTCTCTGCTATGACATGCAGACTGATTCTCTGCTGTCATGAAGCCAGATTGTCTGTTACGGGACCTCTCTGCTCTGCCTGTGTGCTAGGCCTAAATATATGCCAATGGACTGTTGCAGTGGTGGGTGACGTGAAGCCTCATTCTCTGCTATGACATGCAGACTGATTCTCTGCTGACATGAAGCCAGATTGTCTGTTACGGGACCTCTCTGCTCTGCCTGTGTGCTAGGCCTAAATATATGCCAATGGACTGTTGCAGTGGTGGGTGACGTGAAGCCTCATTCTCTGCTATGACATGCAGACTGATTCTCTGCTGTCATGAAGCCAGATTGTCTGTTACGGGACCTCTCTGCTCTGCCTGTGTGCTAGGCCTAAATATATGCCAATGGACTGTTGCAGTGGTGGGTGACGTGAAGCCTCATTCTCTGCTATGACATGCAGACTAATTCTCTGCTGACATGAAGACAGATTCTCTGTTACGGGACCTCTCTCCTCTGCCTGTGTGTGTGCTGGGCCTAAATATATGCCAATGGACTGTTGCAGTGGTGGCTGACGTGAAGCCTCATTCTCTGCTATGACATGCAGACTGATTCTCTGCTGACATGAAGCCAGATTCTCTGTTACGGGACCTCTCTCCTCTGCCTGTGTGTGTGCTGGGCCTAAATATATGCCAATGGACTGTTGCAGTGGTGGCTGACGTGAAGCCTCATTCTCTGCTATGACATGCAGACTGATTCTCTGCTGACATGAAGCCAGATTCTCTGTTACGGGACCTCTCTCCTCTGCCTGTGTGTGTGCTGGGCCTAAATATATGCCAATGGACTGTTGCAGTGGTGGCTGACGTGAAGCCTCATTCTCTGCTATGACATGCAGACTGATTCTCTGCTGACATGAAGCCAGATTCTCTGTTACGGGACCTCTCTCCTCTGCCTGTGTGTGTGCTGGGCCTAAATATATGCCAATGGACTGTTGCAGTGGTGGCTGACGTGAAGCCTCATTCTCTGCTATGACATGCAGACTGATTCTCTGCTGACATGAAGCCAGATTCTCTGTTACGGGACCTCTCTCCTCTGCCTGTGTGCTAGGCCTAAATATATGCCAATGGACTGTTGCAGTGGTGGCTGACGTGAAGCCTCATTCTCTGCTATGACATGCAGACTAATTCTCTGCTGACATGAAGACAGATTCTCTGTTACGGGACCTCTCTCCTCTGCCTGGGTGCCGGGGCCTAAATATCTGAGAATGGACTGTTCCAGTGGTGGGTGACGGGAAGCCAGATTCTCTGCTATGGAACCTCTCTCCAATTGATTTTGGTTAATTTTTATTTATTTAATTTTTATTTTAATTAATTTCCCTATCCACATTTGTTTGCAGGGGATTTACCTACATGTTGCTGCCTTTTGCAGCCCTCTAGCCCTTTCCTGGGCTGTTTTACAGCCGTTTTAGTGCCGAAAAGTTCGGGTCCCCATTGACTTCAATGGGGTTCGGGTTCGGGACGAAGTTCGGATCGGGTTCGGATCCCGAACCCGAACATTTCCGGGATGTTCGGCCGAACTTCTCGAACCCGAACATCCAGGTGTTCGCTCAACTCTAATTATGACGTAAATCAATCCATGTAACATCCATTGGGTCCACCCCATACAGCATGCTAGATACAACAGAGATAGGAACAGCAGAGAGGTATTAACTAACCATCCCTCCTGTCACCCTAAATTCGACATTTAACCCTTTGGGTTTCAGAGTATCCAACCGGAAGATCCACCTGAGCTCAGTTTTCTTTAAAATGGTTAATCGATCACCTCCTCTATCTAATGGTCTTACATGATCCAAGATCATAAATCTCAGATCATTCTCCTTATGATGTTTTTCAAAAAAATGTTTCGACACAGGCAAATCTCGTCTTTTATTCCTAATGGATTGTCTGTGGTTGTTTAACCTAGTTTTTATATCACATGTGGTTTCGCCCACATAGAGCATTTTGCAAAGACACCACAAAACATATATCACCCATGATGAATCACATGTGAGATAATGTTTTATGTTGAAGATTTCTCCCGTGTCTGGATGCGCGAATGCCGATCCTTTATGCATCAGTTTACAATTCACACATCCCAGACATGGTAAAGACCCTTTTCCGGCAGTCTAGAGTGCACCACCTTATCCCTAATGTTGCCTGCTCTTTTTTAGATTTTAGATTTTTAAAGGCAGCTATACTGGGATGCCCACTGCTAAGCAGCCCCCAATGGCGCCTCACTATCCTCTAAGCATTTTGGATACTCAGATATACATAGAGTACGAACAGATACATATTTCCTATATGGTACAATAAAGGAATTCAAGAGAGGCCTGGATGTATTTCTGGAGCGTAATAATATTACAGGCTATAGCTACTAGAGAGGGATCGTTGATCAAGGGAGTTATTCTGATTGCCTGATTGGAGTCGGGAAGGAATTTTTATTCCCCTAAAGTGAGGAAAATTGGCTTCTACCTCACAGGGTTTTTTTTGCCTTCCTCTGGATCAACTTGCAGCATGACAGACCGAACTGGATGGACAAATGTATTTTTTCGGCCTTATGTACTATGTTATGTACTATGTTACTATGTTATGAATATCAAACCCACTGATAAGAACACTTTATTGCATTTTTCCAGCAGGCATCCAAGGAGGATGGTAAATTCGTTACCGTTCAGTCAAATGCTTAGAGTAAGGAGAATAGTAGATAAGGATGAGAACATGAATCAAGCACTAAGAAATATGGAGCAGTCATTTGTTGATAGGGGTTACCCTAAAGGTTTGGTAAAAAGACATGCCGAGAGAGCAAGAAGAATATCTAGGGAAGAATTGTTGACCTCAAAACAAAAACAGGCCAGTGAAAGGTTACCATTTGTATCATCTTATAATGAGTTGAGCCCGAAGATAGAACAGATAGTGAGGCGACATTGGGGGCTGCTAAGCAGTGGTCATCCCACTATAGCAGCTTTTAAAAAACCTCCAATGATGGCATATAAAAGAGCAGGGAACATTAGGGACAAGGTTGTGCAGTCCAGATTGCCGGAAAAAGGTCAATTAAAATAGACATTTTTGAAAACGAGGCGTCTGGGATGTGTGAACTGTAAACTGATGCATAAAGGATCGGTGTTCGCACATCCAGACACGGGAGAAACATTTAACAAAAGATATTACTGTCATGGTCTTACCTTCTCACTGTTCTCCTTCGTTTGACATGTGCTGGCGGCCATCTTGGTTTCTGGGTTTCTTGTAGCCTCCCACCCTGCGGCTCCTCCTTCCCACTGGGAGGAGCTGGATGCCTAGCTCATATATATAGAAGGTCTGTGGCTTCAGTTCCTTGCTTGGTCCTCCTGTGTTCACATGCTTCTAAGACTGCTGCTGCTTCTGGTTCCTGATCCTGGCCTCGTCTGACTACCCCGTTGGTTCCTGATCCTGGCTTCGTCTGACTACCCCGTTGGTTCCTGATCCTGGCTTCGTCTGACTACCCCGTTGGTTCCTGATCCTGGCTTCGTCTGACCACCCTCCTGGTTCCTGACCTCTGTCTACGCAAGACCCTGCTTCGGTTTAGCCATCCGTTTGGACTTTTGCTACGGCTTGATTTCCAATAAAGCCTTCTTATTTCCACTCATCTCTGTTGTACGTCTGGTTCATGGTTCCATGACATTAGGACCAAGCCATGAATTCTGACGGTACAGGGCCATCCTCGCTACCTACGCTGGTTGCCAGACTTGATCAGCAGGATCACCTGTTGGGTCGGTTCGCTGTGGCGTTGCAAACCCTGCTTGAACGCACGGCTCATTTCGCTTCCGTTGCCGATGGGTCGGTTGTTGCTCCTGGGCCCGCTCCTACTGCCGCTCCGGTTGTTGCGCCAGAGTCTACCCCGACACCTGTTGCTGCGCCTGCGGTGTCTCGGGGTATGACCGGTTCTGCCCCCCTTCCACAGCGCTTTGGGGGAGAGCCAACTCAGTGCCGAGGTTTCCTTAACCAGGTGGGCATTTATTTTGAGTTGCTGCCACATGCCTTTCCTACTGAGAGATCAAAGGTGGGCTTCTTGATCTCGCTGCTCTCGGACAAGGCCTTGGCCTGGGCCAGCCCTTTATGGGAGAACAACAATCCGGTGGTTGCCGAGTTTTCCGGTTTTGTTGCTTCTCTTCGGAAGGTATTCGATGTGCCGGCTCGTGCTGCCTCTGCTGCGAAGCTCCTTATGTCCATCAGACAGGGTTCACGATCCGTAGCTGAATACACCATTGAGTTTCGTACCCTGGCAGCAGAGGTGGGCTGGAATAATGAGGCTCTGGTCGCTGCTTTCTCTCATGGTCTCTCGGATGCCTTGAAGGATGAGGTTGCAGCTAAGGACCTACCAGTGGAGCTTGAGTCTCTTATTTCTTTCCTGATTTTGATTGACACCAGACTCAGGGAGAGACCTTCCTTTAAGGAGAGCCTGCGGAGGTCTCCTAACAGATTGGCGCCTACGTTTGCTGTCCCACCCGTGCCTCCTTCTCCTCCCACGCCTCCTGGGGATGACTTGTCTGGGGGTGAACCCATGCAGCGGGGGTTTGCTCGCCTGTCTGAGGGGGAGAGGGTACTCCGGAGACGCGAGGGCCGATGCATGTACTGTGGTCTCGGTGGGCATTTTCGGTTGGCATGTCCGAACCGTCCGGGAGAACGCTCGCACCTGAGGTCCTGTCGGGGGCAGATCTTGGGTGGAGTCTCCTCGTCCCCGGTTTCCCGTGTTGACAAACCACTGATCACGGTTGTCCTCTCCTGGGTCGGGGGCTCGGTGACGACCCAAGCGTTGGTGGACTCTGGTGCTGGTGGTTTGTTCATTGATAGAGTGTTCGTTGCCGCCAATTCCATTCCTCTGCAGCCTCGAGGTTCCCCACTGGCTCTTGAGGCGATAGACGGCAGACCCCTTCTGCCACCACACGTGACTCATGAGACCCTTCCAGTGGGGATAGCCATTGGTGCCGTTCACAGAGAGTCGGTCTGTCTCCAGGTTATTTCGTCTCCACACTACTCGGTGGTCTTGGGGTACCCCTGGCTCCAGAAGCATAATCCGACTTTCGATTGGAGATCGGTCGAGATCCTCTCGTGGTCACCGCAGTGTGGGGCTAGTTGCATCCATGGGCCTGTCAAGTTGCTGTGTACTTCCTCGGACTCTCTGTTGCCTCCTGAATACGAAGAGTACCGGGATGTATTCGATAAGGTGCGCGCGGTTGCCCTACCTCCGCACCGCCCATACGATTGTGCCATAGAGTTACAATCCTACAAGTCTATCCTCTGTCGGTAGCGGAGAATGAGGCCATGGAGGAGTACGTGAGGGAGGCGCTTTCACGCGGACACATTCGCAAATCCTCGTCCCCGGCAGGGGCTGGATTTTTCTTTGTGAAAAAGAAGGGCGGCGAGTTGAGGCCTTGCATCGATTACAGGGGTCTCAATCGCATCACGATCAAGAACGCTTACCCGATACCCTTGATTTCCGAGCTGTTCGATCGCCTCAAAGGGGCCACAGTCTTTACCAAACTCGACCTGAGGGCGGCATATAACCTGGTAAGGATCAAGGCGGGCGATGAGTGGAAGACCGCGTTTAACACCAGGACCGGTCATTATGAATCCTTGGTTATGCCCTTTGGGTTGTGCAATGCGCCCGCAGTCTTCCAGGAATTCATCAACGATGTTTTCCGTGACCTGTTGCAGCAGTGTGTGGTGGTCTATTTGGATGACATCTTGGTATATTCTGCATCCATGGAGGCCCACATTCTGGATGTCAGATGAGTGTTGCAACGCTTACGAGAGAACAAGCTGTTCGGTAAGCTTGAGAAATGCGAATTTCACCGATCCCAGGTAACCTTCTTAGGTTACATCATTTCCGCTGAGGGGTTCTCCATGGATCCTGAGAAGGTTTCGGCTGTCTTACAGTGGCCCCAGCCCAGTGGGCTTCGTGCCTTGCAGCGCTTTTTGGGCTTCGCCAATTATTATCGGAAGTTCATCAGGGACTTTTCCATGCTAGCCAAGCCTCTCACGGATCTGACCAGGAAGGGCAGTAATCCTCAGGTCTGGCCGCTCGAGGCCATCCGAGCTTTTGAGGCTCTAAAGTCCGCCTTTGTGTCGGCTCCGATTCTGTCGCATCCCAACCCTGGGTTGCCTTTTGTCCTCGAGGTGGACGCGTCTGAGACGGGAGTAGGCGCCCTCCTGTCTCAGCGTAGAACACCAGAGGGTCCTCTGCTTCCTTGTGGGTTTTACTCCCGGAAACTGTCTTCCGCGGAGTGCAACTATCAGATTGGTGACAGGGAGTTATTGGCCATCGTGCAGGCCCTTAAAGAATGGAGGCACTTGCTCGAGGGCTCGGTGGTTCCGGTTCTCATCCTGACGGACCACAAGAATCTGACCTACCTCTCTGAGGCCAAGAGATTGACACCACGTCAGGCCAGATGGGCTCTGTTCTTGTCACGTTTTAATTACGTGGTCTCCTACCTACCCGGCTCCAAGAACATCAGAGCGGATGCCTTATCACGGCAGTACTCCGAGCTGTCCGGGGAGGAGTCGATTCCGACTACGGTCATACCCCCGAATCAGATCCTGGCCGCTATTCGCACCAGCCTGACCTCTCCTCTGGGTGAGCAGATTTTGGCGGCTCAATCTGGTGCTCCCTCTGGGAGACCCAACGGCAGATGTTTTGTGCCTGAGGAGTTGCGCACTCGGTTGTTGCGAACCTACCATAACTCCAAGGCCGCGGGGCACCCTGGAAAGAATCAGCTGTCCTGGGCGGTTTCACGTCTGTTCTGGTGGCCTTCTCTACGTTCCGACATCGCCGCATATGTAGCGGCATGCTCCGTTTGTGCCCAGAGTAAGTCCCCTCGGCACCTTCCGTTGGGCCTTTTGCAACCCATAGCCACCGGGGAGCGTCCATGGTCACACCTGGGGATGGATTTCATTGTGGACCTCCCTGCATCCCGAGGCCATACGGTCATTCTCATGATTGTGGATCGGTTTTCCAAAATGTGCCACTGTGTTCCTCTCAAGAAGTTACCCTCTGCACAAGAGTTGGCCTCGATTTTTGCCAGGGAGGTCTTCCGGTTGCACGGTTTGCCCAAGGAGATTGTGTCGGATCGGGGGAGTCAGTTTGTGTCCAGGTTCTGGCGCGCCTTTTGCTCCCAGTTGGGGATTCATCTCTCTTTCTCCTCGGCCTACCACCCTCAGTCCAATGGGGCCGCAGAACGATCCAATCAGGCCTTGGAGCAATTCCTTCGTTGCTATGTCTCCGATCACCAAGACAATTGGGTTGACCTCCTGCCTTGGGCTGAGTTTGCCAGGAACACGGCGGTGAACTCTTCCTCTGGGACGTCTCCCTTCATGGCCAATTATGGGTTCCAACCTGCCGTGTTACCGGAGGTATTCTCTCCCCAGGATACTCCGGCTGTGGAGGATCACCTTTCCGTCCTACGTACTTCTTGGGTACAGATCCAGAGGTCCCTTGAGGTCTCTGCGCAACGCCAGAGACTCCAGGCTAATCGCAGACGAGCGCCCGCTCCTTCCTACCAGGTCGGAGACCGTGTATGGTTGTCCACCCGCAACCTCAACCTTCGAGTGCCCACTCCCAAGCTGGCGCCTCGCTTTGTTGGTCCCTTCCGAGTGCTTCACAGGGTAAACCCGGTAGCCTATGCCCTTGCGCTTCCTCCTGGCATGCGGATCTCCAACGTGTTTCATGTCTCCCTGTTGAAGCCATTGGTGTGTAATCGTTTCACTTCCTCGGTTCCTCGGCCCCGTCCGGTCCAAGTGGGCAATCGTGAGGAATATGAGGTGAGCAATATCCTGGACTCACGCCTGGTCCGCGGTCGGTTGCAGTTTTTGGTCCATTGGCGTAGTTATGGTCCAGAGGAGCGTTCCTGGGTTCCCTCCGCAGATGTCCATGCTCCTGCGTTGCTCCGAGCCTTCCACGCACGCTTCCCTCTGAAACCGTTCCTTACTCCGCGGAGGAGGGGCCCTTGAGGGGGAGGTACTGTCATGGTCTTACCTTCTCACTGTTCTCCTTCGTTTGACATGTGCTGGCGGCCATCTTGGTTTCTGGGTTTCTTGTAGCCTCCCACCCTGCGGCTCCTCCTTCCCACTGGGAGGAGCTGGATGCCTAGCTCATATATATAGAAGGTCTGTGGCTTCAGTTCCTTGCTTGGTCCTCCTGTGTTCACATGCTTCTAAGACTGCTGCTGCTTCTGGTTCCTGATCCTGGCCTCGTCTGACTACCCCGTTGGTTCCTGATCCTGGCTTCGTCTGACTACCCCGTTGGTTCCTGATCCTGGCTTCGTCTGACTACCCCGTTGGTTCCTGATCCTGGCTTCGTCTAACCACCCTCCTGGTTCCTGACCTCTGTCTACGCAAGACCCTGCTTCGGTTTAGCCATCCGTTTGGACTTTTGCTACGGCTTGATTTCCAATAAAGCCTTCTTATTTCCACTCATCTCTGTTGTACGTCTGGTTCATGGTTCCATGACAATTACCTCACATGTGATTCATCATGGATGATATATGTGTTGTGGTGCCCGTGCAAAATGCTCTATGTGGGTGAAACCACGTGTGATATGAAGACTAGGTTAAACAATCATAGACAATCCATCAGAAATAAAAGAAAAGATTTGCCGGTGTCTAAACGCTTTGTGGAAAAAAATCATAAGGAAAATGATTTGAGATTTATGATCTTGGATCATGTAAAACCGTTGGAAAGAGGAGGCAATAGGTTTACTTGTTTAAAGAAAACTGAGCTCAGATGGATTTTTCGTCTGGACACTTTTAAACCCAAAGGATTAAATGTCGAATTTAGGGTAACAGGGGGGATGGTCAGTTAATATCCCTTCATAGTGCCCAGATCTCGGTGTATCCAGTATGCTGTATAGGGTGAAGTTTATGGAATGTTATGTGGAAAATAATAATTAGATTTTATTATAGTTGCAGTATTTGCAAGTGGAATTAGGCATTTCACCTATGCCGGGGGGGGGGGGGGGTAATTATAGCTAACAGTAAGTGGTAGAGTCAGAAAGACGCTAGATATAATCATTGCCCAAAAGATTGCCCTAGTGTAAAATGGTGGATGGAGCAGGTTAAGTGACGCTGGTGACTGTGATGACGGGCACGCGGGCACGTGATGCGCGTGATGCGCGCCGACACAGTATACCGGACGTCATGACGCCTGGTCTCCGCCTGTTAGTGACGTAGAGCGGTTATGTACCGCCTAACAGGAGGGGTAAGGGGCTGACACATGCGCACTAACGAGGAGTAGACGCAGAGAGACGGCGTGTATCTACAGAAACCAAGACGCCATCGCCATCTCCTTCTATTTCACAAGCGCCCAGCAAGGTATTAGATTCTAAGGAGTTTTTACAGCACTATGCACTTTATTATATGCACTTTAATGTATCACTTATGAAAACCATGATCGATATTGGGGCTATAAATACACAATATATATGTAAGACACTGGATATGCTGGTGTTCATGTGAAACGTGTGGTCAAGTAATGAATTGTAACATGTCTATAAAAAGGGAGTGCACTTCTTTTGTATTGGTTGATGAAGTAATTGGTAACAATCTGATGATGTATTTATATTGGCACTATTGCACTTTATGTTTCACCTGACTTGAGAAAGGTTCTGTGAGAGAACCGAAATGTTGTCAATATTTGATATGTGTGAATAAAGAGCACATTGTATTCTTCAAGAAGTGCTGCGGATTTTCTTCATTTTATATATATATATATATATATATATATATATATATATATATATATAAAATTATGAGATTATATTGATGTTATAAATAGTTACATGTGATGTGATTTCTTGAAGCTGTCAGAAATGAATAAGCTTAGCATTCCATCCCATGATACATGAAGTATTTAAAAGATAATGCACCCAGGAAACTATTGTTCTGTAAAAGAACATGCTATACATTTTTTCTTGTCAGCAAGTTCCTTTAAGATGGAAAAAATGCAAAAGCTGCAGCTTCCTACATCTCACAATAAATCCCTTCAGCTCTTCATAAAAAATCTTTATTAGCATCTTTCAAAATAAAGAATGAGATCAAATGGATTTGAAAGACAGAAATGTGACTACAAAACTAATTACTGCATCATTTGATATGAATATCAACAGAAGGAATGATCTAGAAAGAACTATAATAGGCAAGCAATATTATAATTTTTTTTCTAACACATGCATTTTATGTCTAAACAATTCTCCATTTTAATTACCTGTATGTGGATATATATATATACAGTACAGACCAAAAGTTTGGACACACTTTCTCATTCTAAGAGTTTTCTTTATTTTCATGACTGAAGGCACACTGAAGGCATCAAAACTATGAATTAACACATGTGGAAATATATACATAACAGAAAAGTGTTAAACAACTGAAAATATGTCATATTCTAGGTTCTTCAAAGTAGCCACCTTTTGTTTTGATTACTGCTTTGCACACTCTTGGCATTCTCTTGATGAGCTCCAAGAGGTAGTCACCTGAAATGGTCTTCCAACAGTCTTGAAGGAGTTCCCAGAGATGCTTAGCACTTGTTGGCCCTTTTGCCTCCACTCTGCGGTCCAGCTCACCCCAAACCATCTCGATTGGGTTCAGGTCCTTTAACAGTAACTTTCACAGAAAACCACCCCCTTGACAGTGACCTCCACAGGGCCCGACCCCTTAGCAGTGGCCTTTACTGGAGGAGTGGGAGGGGGCGTGGTCTAACCAGATTGGAACGTGGCTTAGCAGGACCTAGAAGTTGATTTTTAACTTTATTTTTTCAATCTCAGTCAGCTGAGGAGTGGGAGGGGGCGTGGCCTAACTGGATTGAGGGTGTGTCCGTTTGAACAGCTCACTCTAAGACAGCAGCACTGTGATGTCTGAGTGTGAGCTGCAGGGAGAAAGTCACCTTCCCTCCCACCCCTGCAGCTGACAGTTGATTTTTACCTTCAGTTTTTCAATCCCTGTTGGCTCAGGAGTGGGAGGGCGTGGCCTAACCAGGTCAGGGGTGTGGCTTAGCAGGACCTGGGAGCAGGGTTTTAAGTCTTTTGAGGGTGGACACATTGTGACAGGGGGCGTGTCTGGGCTCCTTCGTGCAAGAGTGACGCCCCTTTGGGCACCTTACTGGCTCAGTTGCTTACCAAATAAACCGGATTTTCAGAGGATAAAAAAATCTATTGCTGTAACAGAGGCACATCTTGAAATAAGGTAATAAGTGCTATTAGACCATGGCTTTACTTTAATAGCGATTATCCTGGTGACAGATTTCCTTTAAAGCTCTCCTACAGCAGTGAAGATAAATGGCTGGGTTGCTATGGAAACTTGGAGTAAAACTGTGCATGTGGAGATTGGGGGACCTGCAAGCTTCTATTGGCTGATAAGGGTCATGTGACCAAGTTTTTATTGGCTAATGCATTTTTTGGGATTATCTCAGGAATGGTACGTCCTAGAGAGCTGAGACCTGGTCTAAAACTTTCTCAGACACCTGATGTACCTGTGTGCCAAATTTCGTGATTGTAAATGCGACGAGGCAGATTCCTTTAGCGGACATACACACACACATATACACTCAGCTTTATATATTAGATGTATAGTAAAACAGTGACAAATCTCACACAGGTTAGAGGCAAGGAAGGGGTGGCGAGTGCGGCCCACACCCCTATTCCACCACAGGTGAGAGAAACTGGAGGTACTCAGGCTGGCATAAAGCACCACCTAGGGTGTCAGTAAGGGGGGAGTGTGCAAACTGAGGTCTGGTGAGGCCCTGTGAGTGTAGTCTGAGCTGGGCAAGGCTGAGAGACCTCGAGGCTGAGAGATATCCTGACCGTGCTGCAGCCTGGGGATTGGTGGACTATTGGGCTGAGAAAGCCGCACCTGAAACAGTGTGTGAACTGTGATGTATACGTTTTAGTTCGTGCCCAGACGGGTAGGCTTTTATTTTGTACTGTTTATGCTTGTGCTTTTGCCACAATAAAGCACAGGTTGAACATGAAAATCTGTTGTCTGTGAAGATATCCGTGAGCTTGACCCCAGTGAAAGAGAGTTACCCCTCACAATATACAGTTGCAAGAAAAAGTATGTGAACCCTTTGGAATGATATGGGTTTCTGCACAAATTGGTCATAAAATGTGATCTGATCGTCATCTAAGTCACAACAATAGACAATCACAGTCTGCCTAAACTAATAACACACAAATAATTAAATGTTACCATGTTTTTTTGAACACACCATGTAAACATTCACAGTGCAGGTGGAAAAGGTATGTGAACCCTTGGATTTAATAACTGGTTGAACCTCCTTTGGCAGCAATAACTTCAACCAAACGTTTCCTATAGTTGCAGATCAGACCTGCACAATGGTCAGGAGTAATTCTTGACCATTCCTCTTTACAGAACTGTTTCAGTTCAGCAATATTCTTGGGATGTCTTTTGTGAATCGCTTTCTTGAGGTCATGCCACAGCATCTCAATCAGGTTGAGGTCAGGACTCTGATTAGGCCACTCCAGAATTTTCTTCTGTTTAAGCCATTCTGTTGTTGATTTACTTCTATGCTTTGGGTTGTTGTCCTGTTGCAAAATCCATCTTCTGTTGAGCTTCAGCTGGTGGACAGATGGCCTTAAGTTCTCCTGCAAAATGTCTTGATGAACTTGGGAATTCATTTTTCCTTAAATGATGGCAATCCGTCCAGGCCCTGATGCAGCAAAGCCCCAAACCATGATGCCCCCACCACCATACTTCACAGTTGGGATGAGGTTTTGATGTTGGTGTGCTGTGCCTATTTTTCTCCACACATAGTGTTGTGTGTTTCTTCCAAACAACTCAACTTTGGTTTTATCTGTCCACAGAATATTTTGCCAGTACTGCTGTGGAACATCCAGGTGCTCTTGTGCAAACTGTAAATGTACAGAATTATTTTTTTTTTTGAACAGCAGTGGCTTCCTCTCTGGTATCCTCCCATGAAATCCATTCTTGTTTATCGTAGATTTGCTAACAGGGATGTTAGCATATGCCAGAGACTTTTGTAAGTCTTTAGCTGACACTCTAGGATTCTTCTTCACCTCATTGAGCAGTCTGCGCTGTGCTCTTGCAGCCATCGTTACAGGACAGCCACTCCTAGGGAGAGTAGCAGCAGTGCTGAACTTTCTCCATTTATAAACAATTTGTCTTACCGTGGACTGATGAACAGCAAGGCTTTTGTAGATACTTTTATAACCCTTTCCAGCTTTATGCAAGTCAACAATTCTTAATTGTAGGTCTTCTGAGAGTTCTTTTGTGTGAGGCATCATTCACATCAGGCAATGCTTTTTGTGAAAAGCAAACCCAGAACTGGTGTGTTTTTTATAGGGCGGCTGTAACCAACACCTCCAATCTCATCTCATTGATTGGACTCCAGTTGGCTGACACCTCACTCCAATTAGCTCTTGGAGATGTCATTAGTCTAGGGGTTAACATACTTTTTCCACCTGTACTGTGAATGTTTACATGGTGTGCTTTATAAAAACAAGGTAACATTTAATTCTTTGTGTGTAATTAGTTTAAGCAGACTGTGATTGTCTATTGTTGTGACTTAGATGAAGATCAGATCAAATTTTATGACCAATTTGTGCAGAAATCCATATCATTCCAAAAGGTTTGCATACTTTTTCTTGCAACTGTATATACGAAAAAGTACCTGCCACGGCCTGAGTAAGAAGTGTTGGTCTGTTTGTGTATTCATTGGATTTGTTCCAAGGGTGCCAAGGAGTAGAAATGGCCTTGCGGTTCGCACGGCGGTCGTTTTGCGGCGAACTTTGCGCATTTGCGATTCGCTGAACATATGGCGATGCCATATTCTTTTGCATTGCGCCGAACTTTAACCCATGACACATGCATCAGGTGGGACTGGACAGCAAATTTAGATGTTTCAGCACATGGACACACCCCTATCCTATAAAAGAACCCGATGTGGCAGCCATTTTACATTCTGTGTTTTGCCAGTGTAGTGAGAGGTTGCTTTGTGGCGCAGGGACAGGCTGTTAGGGACACCAAATGCTAGCTAATAGGTCCAAAAAAGTCCTTTTAGGACTGGTATAGGTGTGCTATCGATAGGTGTGATATATTGAGGGGTGTGATAGACTTATAATTTACTTTCTAACATAGAAAGTATATTACAGTGTATTTGTATTCTGCAGCAGTTGTGTGCAGTTTTGCTACGATACCGCAGCTATATAATATAGAGGGACAAACGTTATTGGAGCAACTAATTTCAATAGGTGTGATATACCTGTTGCCTCAAAAAGCTGATTGAGTGGTGTGATATACCTATAATACACTTTCTAACATAGAAAGTATATAGTGCATTTGTATTCTTTAGCAGTTGCGTGCGGTTCTGCTACATTACCGCAGCTATATAGAGGAATAAGCACTATTGGAACAACTATTTGCAATGGGTGTGATATACCTGTTGCCCCCAAAAAACTGACTGAGGGGTGTGATATACCTTCTTCCACAAAATACTGATTGAGTGCTGCAATATACCTGTTGCCCCAAATAAACAGGGTGGTGTGATATAACTGTTGTGGCAAAAAATAGAATTAAGGGGTGCAATATACCTGCTTCCACAAAATACTGATTATGGGGTTCGATATACTTGTTTCCACCAAATATTGATTGAGGCCTGCAATATACCTGCTTCCACAAAATACAGATTAAGGGGTTTGATATACCTGCTTCTTTGAGGGCTGAGATATACCTGCTTCCACAAAACACAGATTAAGGGGTTTGATATACCTGCTTCCACCAAATATTGATTGAGGGTTGCGATATACCTGCTTCCACAAAATACTTATTAAGGGGTTCGATATACCTGTTTCCACTAAATATTAATTGAGGCCTGCGATATACCTGCTTCCACAAAATCCTGATTAAGGTGTTTGATATACCAGCTTCCACAAAATACTGATTGAGGGCTGCGATATGCATGCTTCCACAAAAATACTGCTCTTCTCTAGGGACTAAGGCACAGAGTCATTTTGAATAGTCAGAGGAAGAGGCAGGCTGTTCTGCAGGGCTGTTAGGGGTTGGGCAGGTGCACCAGGCCGGAGCCTAAGTGGGAATTTGGAGAAGCATGTGATTACTTCAAAGGCCGCACCAGAGTTGGTTGAGTGGCTCACTCACTCTTCCTCTTGTGCACCCTCCTCATCCTCTGAAACTGCACCCTCCTCACTCTCTGCTGTGTACACCCCTAAAGACACCACCACCACCACCATAGCCCCTCTACTCGAGTCAGAGGAATTATTTTCCCATCCATTCCCAGACCTTACCAATGCACAGCCATTCTTGACATCGGATGAGGAAGAGGAGGTAGCAACGGCCGACACCCAGCGGTCTGACGACAGTACCCAGATCATCCCAAGGAGGGAGATCCACACTGATGCTGCCTACTTCAAGATCTCAAATGTCAGTGGTAGTGAATTTGACGATGATGATGTGTTGATGGATGTCAAGAGGGTGTCCACAAGAGAGGAAGAGGAGGGGAGTTCAGAGGGAGAGATGGAGCAGCAGATAGGAAGGAGAAGGAGGAGAAGCAGGCAGAACTCACAGGGCACAGGAGGCAAAAAATCAGACTGCAAATGTATCTGGAGCGAGATATCCACCATGCACGATCACTTCAGGCGCTCCCAGGATGCCAGCACATGGCTCCTTAGTGTGTGCTTTTTTTTAACGCGTCAGCTGCTGACAATAGTGTTGCCAACTGCAGCCTGTGCTGTCAACGCATAAGTCGCAGTTAGCCCAACACTCACCTAAGAACGACTTCCTTAAGAAGGCAACTGGCCTCCCATCACCGAGCCCAGTGGGAGCAACGCCATCAGAACCCACAAAGCCACACTCCCGTCGCTCCACGTCCTGGATCTTCTCTTTCCTCCCATTTGTCATCCACTCCACCTTCCACTGTGCCATTGTCGCATTAATCTGGCAGAAGGCCGGCTTCTGTGGCCCAAATGTTCGAGCGTAAAAAGTTGATGACGCCGGATAACCCTCTTGCCCAATGGCTGACCGCTGGCTTGTCGGAACTGCTAGCCAGCCAACTACTGCCATATAAACTGGTGGACTCGAAGGCCTGTAGAAAATTTGTGGCCATTGGCACACCGCAATGGAAGATCCCCTGAAGGAAATATTTCTCCCAGATGGGCATCCCAGAGCTATATGGCCACGTTCGGAGGCAAGTGAATATATCTCTGGCACACGGTGTCAGTACCAAGATACATCTGACCACAGACACGTGGTCTAGCAAACACGGGCAGTGAAAGTACATAACTTTTATTGCCCACTGGTTGAACCTTCTGACAGCCGTCAAGCATGTAACCCGTGGCTCCAATGTGGATTTGGTGTTACCGCCAAGGATTGCATGCAGGCCTGCCTAACTTCTCCTCCTCCTACTCCATCCTCTGTCTCCTCCTCGGCTGACTCCTCCTTTTCCACTGCTACTGCCTCTTCCGCTGTGCCCCCCCAAGCTACCAAGACACCTTTTCGACGTCCCAGGTGAGACGTTGCCATGCTGTTCTGCGGCTAGAGCCACACCGGTCCTGCACTGCTTTCAGCTCTGCGGTCACAGGTCAATCAGTGGCTAACCCCGCTCAATTTTACAGTTGGTAAAGTGGAGTGTGACAATGGTGCCAATCTGTTGAGGCACTGAAACAGAGCAAAATGACACACGTACCGTGCATGGCACACATCCTGAACTTAGTCGTGCAGCGATTCGTTGCCAAATACCCCGGTGTCTAGGATGTCTTGTGGCAGGCCAGGAAAATCTCTGGCCATTTTAGAAAATCTTACACAGCCATGGCTTGCCTTGCTGACGTTCAGCTGCGACACCACTTGCCCGTCAGACGTCTGATTTGTGACAACTCCACCTTGTATATGCTTGACTGCTCCAGCAGAAACGTGCTGTTAACAACTACTTGTACGAACTCTGCAGCAGGACAGGTTCTGGGAGCTTGGTTTCTATTACCGAGCTAGTGGCTGCACATGTGCGACACATGCAGACTTCTACGGCCATTTGATGAGATCACCAAACTGGTCAGTCGCAGCCAGGGCGCCATCAGTGACATCATACCTTACGCCTTCTTTCTAGAGCGTGCATTGCATTGTGTCATTGATCAAGCCGTCGAGGAGCAGTAGCTGGAAGATGAGGAAGTTAGAATGCAGAATTCCCAGGGGGGGCAACTCCATCTGAGACAAGTCAGCAGGAGTCTAAAGAGGTGTCAGCGGATGGTGGCTGGGGGGAGGAGGAGGAGGAGCAAGAAGAGCAGACTTTGAAGGGAACTTTAAGCTTTTCGGGGATCCCTGGTGTTTTCCGTGGCTGGGGGGAGGAGACCAAGGACAACATTCTTCTGGGCGATGAGCAGGAGCCAGGGCACTCTACCACTTCCAATTTAGTTCAAATAGGGGCCTTCATGCTCCACTTTTGAAGAGTTACCACTGTATAAAAAGCATAAAGGGCAAGGACCAGTAGTGGGTGGCAATGTACTTAGACCCCCGGTTAAAACACAAAATGGCGGACGTGTTATCAGTATCACAGAGTGCTGTGAGAATGCAGCCTTTCCAGGCCTTGCTGCGAGAGATGCTGCATTCTGCTGTTGCGGGTGCTGGCTGAGGAATTTCCACCCACAGCGAAACATATACATATTTTTTGTGGGAATACATATTTTTTTGTGGTAATTTTTGCCAATGATCCCCCTCTGGAATATTACTGTCCACGTTGTGGGACTATTTGTGCACTTCTAGTAAGTATTTGGTGGCTGCAAATATTACCTGAAGGTTTTTCAGGTTCGCCTGCAATTATAGTCTATGGGGCCCACCGCGAACGCGTGGTTCACGAACATTTGATCGTGAACGCGCGTTTGCGAACCGTGCCCTGCTACTGGCTTGGTAGGAAAGCTTATCCAGGGAAAACTTGGCTAGTTGTGGCCACAAATCAAGTTTGGCTTCCCAGTAGTCTAGGGGATCTTGGATCTGGGGTGGCAGGGTGCAGTCCAAGTATGGTGAAGAAAAGTGCTCCAGACTTACCATAAGTTGCTTCTGATGGAGCTGGTGCTGCTACTGTCCCCCACCCTCCTCAAGAAGTCATAGCAGTGGAGCTTGAACAAAGAGGGCACTCCAATCAGACCTTCGTGAGGATGGGCGATGGCACACATAGGCAGCAGCGACCAACTGACAAAATAGGATGTCTCAGTAGTAGTTCATCCTCTCTCTCGGCAGGACAAAAAAAAGGCACCATTTTTGCATGGGTAGTGAGGGACCAACATGGTGGGGAGCCAGTAGTCATCCTTCTGCAGTAGTGATGTCCCGAACTATTCGCTGGCGAACATAGCTTGTTCGCGTTCGCCGCGGCGGGTGAACATATGCAATGTTCGGTCCGCCCCCTATACATCATCATTGAGCAAACTTTGACCCTGTACCTCACAGTCAGCAGACACATTCCAGCCAATCAGCAGCAGACCCTCCCTCCCAGACCCTCCCACCTCCTGGACAGCATCCATTTTAGATTCATTCTGAAGCTGCATTCTTAGTGAGAGGAGGGAGAGTGTAGCTACTGCTGATTCAATAGGGAAAGCGTTAGCTAGGGCAGTGTTCTGTGTCCACAGACTCATCTGCTGTAAGGACAACGTCCTGACAGCACCCCAAAAAGCCCTTTTGCAGATAAAAATAATTCAATTTATATTATTTTTCTGTGATATAATCGCATTTGCAAGCCAGTGAGTGACTGTGTGGCCCACAGACAGTACTGTGTGCACACCATTCATACAGGGTGTCACAGACAATACTTTGCAGATAAAAATAATTCAATTTATATAATTTATCTGTGATATAATCACATTTGCAAGCCAGTGAGTGACTGTCTGGCCCACAGACAGTACTGTGTGTATATCATCCATACAGGGTGTCAAAGACAATACCTTGTAGATAAAAATACAAAATTACTGTATTTTTCGCCCTATAAGATGCACCTGCCCATAAGACGCACCTGGTTTTAGAGGGTGAAAATAGGAAAAAAATATATTTTTGACAAAAGGTGTGTCAAAACTTTTAATAAAATAGCAGACCAATATTTTAACAATGTAAACATTAACAGTAGTAACCAGAAGCATTAATAACCATCATTATTGACTTAAATGTCCAGGTACAGTACTCCTCTATTCATCAGGGAACCCCAAAAACTCCTCATCACTACTGTCCAGGTTAATCACATTCTGTGGCTCAGTATCACTAGTATCGCTGCCTTCAGATTCGTCGTACAGCATATTGTCCTCAGTGCCATCCAAGGCATTGCTAATGCCACACTTTTTAAAGGATCGGACGACGATTTCATCGTTGACTGCCTGCCATGATGTTTTCACCCACTCACAGACTTGGGTGATGGTGGGCCTCTTCATCCGTCCAGTGGGAGTCAGGTCATGGTTCCCAGCTGCCATCCACTTGTTCCATTCCTCCCTCATGAACACTTTAACCACTTCATCCCCGCTAGGTGAAACCCCCTTCATGACCAGAGCACTTTTTACACTTCGGCACTACACTCCTTTCACCGTTTATCGCTCGGTCATGCAACTTACCACCCAAATGAATTTTACCTCCTTTTCTTCTCACTAATGGAGCTTTCATTTGGTGGTATTTTATTGCTGCTGACATTTTTACTTTTTTTGTTATTAATCAAAATGTAACGATTTTTTTGCAAAAAAATGAA
The DNA here is from genome assembly GCF_014858855.1 of Bufo gargarizans. NCBI lineage: Eukaryota > Metazoa > Chordata > Amphibia > Anura > Bufonidae > Bufo > Bufo gargarizans. Next base: position 182,536,374 of record NC_058082.1, read on the forward strand.
ATTTTTCACTTTCAGCTGTAAAATTTTGCAAAAAAAACGACATCCATATATACATTTTTCGCCAAATTTATTGTTCTACATGTCTTTGATAAAAAAAAAATGTTTGGGCAAAAAAAAAAAATGGTTTGGGTAAAAGTTAGAGCATTTACAAACTATGGTACAAAAATGTGAATTTCCGCTTTTTGAAACAGCTCTGATTTTCTGAGCACCTGTCATGATTCCTGAGGTTCTACAATGCCCAAACAGTAGAAAACCCCCACAAATGACCCCATTTCGGAAAGTAGACACCCTAAGGTATTCGCTGATGGGCATAGTGAGTTCATAGAACTTTTTATTTTTTGTCACAAGTTAGCGGAAAATGATGATGATTTTATTTTTTTATTTTTTTCTTACAAAGTCTCATATTCCACTAACTTGCGACAAAAAATAAAAAATTCTAGGAACTCGCCGTGCCCCTCACGGAATACCTTGGGGTGTCTTCTTTCCAAATTAGGGTCACTTGTGGTGTAGTTATACCGCCCTGGCAATTTAGGGGCCCAAATGTGTGAGAAGAACTTTGCAATCAAAATGTGTAAAAAATGACCGGTGAAATCCAAAAGGTGCACTTTGGAATATGTGCCCCTTTGCCCACCTTGGCAGCAAAAAAGTGTGACACATCTGGTATCGCCGTACTCAGGAGAAGTTGGGGAATGTGTTTTGGGGTGTCATTTTACATATACCCATGCTGGATGAGAGAAATATCTTGGCAAAAGACAACTTTTCCAATTTTTTTATACAAAGTTGGCATTTGACCAAGATATTTTTCTCACCCAGCATGGGTATATGTAAAATGACACCCAAAAACACATTCCCCAACTTCTCCTGAGTACGACGATACCAGATGTGTGACACTTTTTTGCTGCCAAGGTGGGCAAAGGGGCACATATTCCAAAGTGCACCTTTCAGATTTTGCAGGCCATTTTTTACACATTTTGATTGCAAGGTACTTCTCACAAATTTGGGCCCCTAAATTGCCAGAGCAGTATAACTACGCCACAAGTGACCCCATTTTGGAAAGAAGACACCCCAAGGTATTCCGTGAGGGGCATGGCGAGTTCCTAGAATTTTTTATTTTTTGTCACAAGTTAGCGGAAAATGATGATTTTTTTTTTTTTCTCTTTTTTCCTTACAAAGTCTCATATTCCACTAACTTGCGACAAAAAATAAAAAATTCTAGGAACTCGCCATGCCCCTCACGGAATACCTTGGGGTGTCTTCTTTCCAAAATGGGGTCACTTGTGGCGTAGTTATACTGCCCTGGCAATTTAGGGGCCCAAATGTGTGAGAAGAACTTTGCAATCAAAATGTGTAAAAAATGACCGGTGAAATCCAAAAGGTGCACTTTGGAATATGTGCCCCTTTGCCCACCTTGGCAGCAAAAAAGTGTGACACATCTGGTATCGCCGTACTCAGGAGAAGTTGGGGAATGTGTTTTGGGGTGTCATTTTACATATACCCATGCTGGGTGAGAGAAATATCTTGGCAAAAGACAACTTTTCCCATTTTTTTATACAAAGTTGGCATTTGACCAAGATATTTTTCTCACCCAGCATGGGTATATGTAAAATGACACCCCAAAACACATTCCCCAACTTCTCCTGAGTACGGCGATACCAGATGTGTGACACTTTTTTGCAGCCTAGATGCGCAAAGGGGCCCAAATTCCTTTTAGGAGGGCATTTTTAGACATTTGGATCCCAGACTTCTTCTCACACTTTCGGGCCCCTAAAAAGCCAGGGCAGTATAAATACCCCACATGTGACCCCACTTTGGAAAGAAGACACCCCAAGGTATTCAATGAGGGGCCTGGCGAGTTCCTAGAATTTTTTTATTTTTTGCATAAGTTAGCGGAAATTGATTTTTTTGGTTTTTTTTCTCACAAAGTCTCACTTTCCGCTAACTTAGGACAAAAATTTCAATCTTTCATGGACTCAATATGCCCCTCAGCGAATACCTTGGGGTGTCTTCTTTCCGAAATGGGGTCACATGTGGGGTATTTATACTGCCCTGGCTTTTTAGGGGCCCTAAAGCGTGAGAAGAAGTCTGGAATATAAATGTCTAAAAATGTTTACGCATTTGGATTCCGTGAGGGGTATGGTGAGTTCATGGGAGATTTTATTTTTTGTCACAAGTTAGTAGAATATGAGACTTAGTAAGAAAAAACAAAAACAAACAAAAAATTTCCGCTAACTTGTGCCAAAAAAAAATGTCTGAATGGAGCCTTACAGGGGGTGGTGATCAATGACAGGGGGGTGATCAATGACAGGGGGGGTGATCAATGACAGGGGGGTGATCAATGACAGGGGGGTAATCACCCATATAGACTCCCGGATCACCCCCCTGTCATTGATCACCCCCCTGGTAAGGCTCCATTCAGACGTCCGTATAATTTTTACGGATCCATGGATCGGATCCGCAAAACACATGCGGACGTCTGAATGGAGCCTTACAGGGGGGTTATCAATGACAGGGGGTGATCAGGGTGATCACCCCCCTGTCACTGATCACCCCCCCCTGTAAGGCTCCATTCAGATGTCCGCATGATTTTTACGGACCCATGGATACATGGATCGGATCCAAAAAACACATGCGGACGTCTGAATGGAGCCTTACAGGGGGGTTATCAATGACAGGGGGTGATCAGGGTGATCACCCCCCTGTCACTGATCACCCCCCCTGTAAGGCTCCATTCAGACATCCGCATGATTTTTTACGGATCCATGGATACATGGATCGGATCCACAAAACACATGCGGACGTCTGAATGGAGCCTTACAGGGAGGTTATCAATGACAGGGGGTGATCAGGGTGATCAGGGTGATCACCCCCCTGTCACTGATCACCCCCCCTGTAAGGCTCCATTCAGAGATCCGCATGATTTTTTACGGATCCGTGGATACCTGGATCGGATCCACAAAACACATGCAGACGTCTGAATGGAGCCTTACAGGGAGGTTATCAATGAAAGGGGGTGATCAGGGTGATCACCCCCCTGTCACTGATCACCCCCCCTGTAAGGCTCCATTCAGACATCCGCATGATTTTTTACGGCTCCATGGATACATGGATCGGATCCACAAAACACATGCGGACGTCTGAATGGAGCCTTACAGGGGGGTTATCAATGACAGGGGGTGATCAGGGTGATCAGGGTGATCACCCCACTGTCACTGATCACCCCCCCTGTAAGGCTCCATTCAGACATCCGCATGATTTTTTACGGATCCATGGATACATGTATCGGATCCACAAAACACATGCGGACGTCTGAATGGAGCCTTACAGGGGGGTGATCAGGGAGTGTATATGGGTGATCACCCGCCTGTCATTGATCACCCCCTGTAAGGCTCCATTCAGACGTCCGCATGTGTTTTGCGGATCCGATCCATGTATCCATGTATCCGTAAAAATCATGCGGACGTCTGAATGGAGCCTTACAGGGGGGTGATCAATGACAGGGGGGTGATCAATGACAGGGGGGTGATCAGGGAGTGTATATGGGTGATCACCCGCCTGTCATTGATCACCCCCCTGTAAGGCTCCATTCAGACGTCCGCATGATTTTTACGGATCCATGGATACATGGATCGGATCCACAAAACACATGCGGACGTCTGAATGGAGCCTTACAGGGGGGTGATCAATGACAGGGGGGTGATCAGGGAGTGTATATGGGTGATCACCCGCCTGTCATTGATCACCCCCTGTAAGGCTCCATTCAGACGTCCGCATGTGTTTTGCGGATCCTATCCATGTATCCGTAAAAATCATGCGGACGTCTGAATGGAGCCTTACAGGGGGGTGATCAATGACAGGGGGGTGATCAATGACAGGGGGTGATCAGGGAGTGTATATGGGTGATCACCCGCCTGTCATTGATCACCCCCCTGTAAGGCTCCATTTAGACGTCCGTATGCGTTTTGCGGATCCGATCCATGTATCCGTGGATCTGTAAAAATCATACGGACGTCTGAACGGAGCCTGACAGGGGGGTGATCAATGACAGGGCGGTGATCAATGACAGGGGGGTGATCAGGGAGTTTATATGGGGTGATCATGGGTGATCAGGGGTTTATAAGGGGTTAATAAGTGACGGGGGGGGTGTAGTGTAGTGTGGTGTTTGGTGCGACTGTACTGACCTACCTGAGTCCTCTGGTGGTCGATCCTAACAAAAGGGACCACCAGAGGACCAGGTAGGAGGTATATTAGATGCTGTTATGAAAACAGCGTCTAATATACCTGTTAGGGGTTAAAAAATTCGGATCTCCAGCCTGCCAGCGAGCGATCGCCGCTGGCAGGCTGGAGATCCACTCGCTTACCTTCCGTTCCTGTGAGCGCGCGCGCCTGTGTGCGCGCGTTCACAGGAAATCTCGCGTCTCGCGAGATGACGCATATATGCGTGACTGTGCGCAGGGCTGCCACCTCCGGACCGCACATCTGCGTTAGGCGGTCCGGAGGTGGTTAAATGGCTTATTAATGGAAACGTCCAGAGGTTGTAGCTGGCTGGTAAGCCCCCCAGGAATTACCGCTAGATGGGTGTTCACTTCCTTAAATCTTGTTTTTGTGGATTCGGTGATATGTGCCCTAAACTGGTCAAGCACTAGTAGGGCAGGTTTCTTCAGAAGTCCTCCAGTGCGTTTGGACCACACCTTTTAAATCCATACTTTCATGCCATTTTCGTCCATCCACCCTTTGTCGTGAACATGGACAATCACTCCTCGTGGAATCACCTCTTTTGGCATGGTCTTCCTTTTAAAAATCAGCATTGGTGGCAGTTTGGTGCCATCTGCGCAGCAGGACAAGACAACCGTGTAATGCGTTTTCTCGTGTCCAGAGATCTTCACAGTTACAGTTTTTGCGCCTCTCACATCGACGGTCCTATTTGATGGAACATCGAAGGTTAACGGAACGTCATCCATGTTCCCAATCTGGCCGATTTCATAGCCATGTTTTTTTCTTGAATCCAGCACAAATTTATGAAAAGAAAGAATCTTGGACTCATATTCTTTGGGCATTTTTTGTGCAATTCATGTTTTGGTGCGCATAGCAAGGCCACATCTCCTCATGAATCTGTAGCACCATGATGCCGATCCAGTGAAGTCATCAATGCCTTTCTCTGCAGCAAGACGTTTGGCTTCATAGATGATCATTTTTTGTGGATACTGAGAAGCCGTTATTCCTGTGACATGTGATCCACTCTTTCATGTCCACGTCTAGCTGTGGCCACTTTGCAGCACACCCACGAAGAGTGTGTTTACTTTCCTCCGCTTTCTCCAACCGATCCTCTTGTTTCCTCCATGCACTAATCATCTTTTCAGTTGGAGGCGGCCCAAAATGTCTCTCCGCTGCTCTGTTTCCATGCTCTTTGGCGTACTTTATCACCTCTAGTTTAAAGGGAATTTTATAAGAAAGCCTTTTCTGCTTTGACATCGCTCAGAAATGTACAGTATGCAGCAGGAGACTACGGTAATTTTCTGCAATAGAATACAGTAATGGAAGAACTGTTAGCACTACAATTATGGGGGTACAGTACTGTGTGCACACCATCCATACAGGGTGTCACAGACAATACCTTGCAGATAAAAATAATTCAATTTATATTATTTCTCTGTGATATAATCACATTTGCAAGCCAGTGAGGGACTGTCTGGCCCACAGACAGTACTGTGTGCACACCATCCATTCAGGGTTTCAGACAATACCTTGCAGATAAAAAAAATTGTCGCTATTGGGACACCACAGTGGAAGGTACCCGGACATTTTTTTTTTTCAAAAAAGGCAATCCCAAACATCTACTCAGTGATTGAACAGGAAGTCATGGCATCTCTGGCATACAGTGTTGGGGCAAGGGTCCATCTGACCACTGATACCTGGTCTGCAATGCATGGTCAGGGCAGGTATATCACCTACACTGCGCATTGGGTCAACCTGCTGAAGGCTGCCAAGCATGAAATGCATGGCTCTGCAGTGGAGTTGGTGACACAGGCCTACTGCCACCCCCTCTACTCCATCCTCTTCGATAACCTCCTCTGCTGAGTCCTCTTCTGCTGCGGCGTCTGGCTGCACATCAACTGATTCCCCCCAGCTCCCCAGGGGCTATTCCACATCCCGGATACAACGCTGTCACGCTGTCTTGGGGTTGACTTGCCTGAAAGCAGAGAGCCACACCGGACCAGCACTCCTGTCCGCCCTGAACGCAGAGGTAGATCAGTGGCTGACCCCACACCAACTGGAGATCGGCAAAGTGGTGTGTGACAATGGAAGCAATTTGTTGGCGGCATTGAATTTGGGCAAGTTGTCACATGTGCCGTGCATGGCACATGTGTTGAATCTCATCGTACAACGCTTTGTGTCTAAGTACCCAGGCTTACAGGACGTCCTCAAGCAGGCCAGGAAGGTGTGTGGCCATTTAAGATGTTCCTACACGGCCATGGCACACTTTTCAGACATTCAGCGCTGAAACAACATGCCAGTGAGGCGCTTCATTTGCGACAGCCCGACGCGTTGGATTTTAACACTCCTAATGTTCGACCGCCTGCTCCAACAAGAAAAAGCCGTCAACGAGTATTTGTATGACCGGGGTGCTAGGACAGCCTCTGCGGAGCTGGGAATTTTTTTGCCACTTTACTGGACGCTCATGCGCAATGCCTGTAGGCTCATGCGTCCTTTTGAGGAGGTGACAAACCTAGTCAGTCGCACCGAAGGCACCATCAGCGACCTCATCCCATTTGTTTTCTTCCTGGAGCGTGCCCTGCGAAGAGTGCTGGATCAGGCTGTAGATGAGAGTGAAGAGGAAGAGGAAGAGTTGTGGTCACCATCACCACCAGAAACAGCCTTGTCATCATCGCTTGCCGGACCTGCGGCAATGCTGCAAGAGGAGTATGAGGAAGAGGAGTCAGAGGAGGAATGTGGCTTTGAGGAGGACGAAGACCAACCACAGCAGGCATCCCAGGGTGCTCGCTGTTGTCACCTATCTGGGACCCGTGGTAATGTACGTGGCTGGGGGGAAAAACAGACCGTCAATGACATCAGTGAGGAGGAGGAATGGGAAATGAGTAGCTCGGCATCCAACCTTGTGCAAATGGGGTCTTTCATGCTGTCATGTCTGTTGAGAGACCCTCATATAAAAAGGATGAAGGAGAACAACCTGTACTGGGTGGCCACGCTACTAGACCCCCGGTATAAGCAGAAAGTGGTGGAAATGTTATCAAATTACCGAAAGTCAGAAAGGATGCAGCAGTTCAAAACCAAACAAAAAAATATGCTTTACACAGCTTATAAGGGGGATGTCACAGCACAACGGGAATCTAACTGGGGAAGAGATGAAAATCCTCCTCCTACCACGACCACGGCGGAAAGGACAGGACGCTTTACAGATGTGTTGTTGATGGAGGACATGCAGAGCTTTTTCAGTCCTACACATCGCCACAGCCCTTCGGAATCCAGCCTTAGAGAACGACTCGACCGACAGGTAGCAGACTACCTCGCCTTAACTGCAGATATCGACACTCTGAGGAGCGATGAACCCCTTGACTACTGGGTGTGCAGGCTTGACCTGCGGCCTGAGCTATCCCAGTTTGCGATAGAACTTCTGGCCTGCCCCGCTTCAAGTGTCCTGTCAGAAAGGACCTTCAGTGCAACAGGAGGCATTGTCACTGACAAAAGAAGTCGCCTCGGTCAAAAAAGTGTTGATTACCTCACCTTCATTAGGATGAATGAGGCATGGATCCCGAAGGGACTGACAGTGGGGGATACGTTTGACTAACAAAAGGCCTGATGACATCCCTTGGCCTCAAAATGGTCCCCACACTGCTGTATTTAATGTCTGAATACCAGATGACTTTCGTGAATTCTCCGCCACCAACTAGGGTTCAAGCCGCAATATTTTAGTCACCTTTCTGCCTGGAAAACATCCATTTTTCCGGCCGCTGCTACATCAGCGGCTGCAACAATACCTAATTTCTCAGGCATGTGTACATGCCTAATTTTTATCACCTATGGTGCTGCACTGTGGCTGCAAAAACAAAACAAAAAAAAAGGCACATACATGTGTCAATTCACCTTCATGATCGGTACCTTGTTGTGGTGAAGGGGCTTGCGTATCACAATGAAGCAATCATCACCTCTATGAGTGTGTTGGCAATGTTGCCACACCCCAGATGATAAGGCCATTGCTTCATTATGATCAGACTAACGCTGGGTTCACACCTGAGCGTTTTACAGTGCGTTCAAACGCGCTGTAAAACGCTCAACACATGAAAACCAATGCTTCCCTATGGCCCTGGTTAACACTTGAGCGTTTTACAGCGCGTTTGAACGCGCTGTAAAACGCCCTACGCTCAAAAAAGTTCTTGAGCTTCTTTGGTGCGTTTTGTCACGCGTTCCCGTACATAGACTTTCGGGAATGCGCGACAATGGGCGTTCGCTTGTCTCTGTATGCGCAATTGTAAACGCCGGTACAATCGCGCATACAGAGCGCTCCTTTCAGAACGCTCAGGTGTGAACCCAGGGTTAAAGTGTTTGGCTGGATAATTTATTTTTTTATTTTTTTAAGTTGTATGGGTTTTTAATACATAAAATAAAAAAATCATAATAAAGTCTCTTAATAGTTTATTAGAAATAATGCAGACAATTTTAAAAATCCCTATCAATTCCAATACAAAGTACAGAGCTCAGAACAAATTTTTTTCAGGATGTCGTAATGGTTTGTTAATTCGACAATGGTTAATCAATTTGACACACGTCCCTGGATAGGGGACATAACAGGGATTAAACTGATAGGAACAGTACTAGTTAAGACACCACTCATATAGGGTGTCACAGCACACTGCTCCGTGCACGCGCAGTGCCCTGACTTGGGAGTAAGAGGACCGACCAAGCTGCTTTTCCACCTCCCGGTTCCTAAAATCGATTCAGTTTGGTGTATCAGAGTTTGGTCTGTCACTGTGAAGGCAGTTGTAGGTACCCGGCCTAATTTTTTTTTTAACAAAAGGCAATCCCTGATATGGGACGTAACAGGGATTAAACTGATGAGAAGAGAACTACAGAAAATACCACTCATATCGGGTGTGACAATAAATTGCACGGTGCAGTTGCAGTGACCATGGATTCAAACAAAAGGGAGGGAGCCAGCGTTTTTTTAACCATCTCCCCGTTCGAAAAATCTATTCAATAAATGGCCCCCAGATTGGGGATGTAACAGGGATTAAACTGATGAGAATAGAACTAAAGAAAATACCACTCATATCGGGTGTGACAGGAAATTGCACGGTGTGACTGTGGATTCAAACAAAGGGGAGGGAGCCAGCGTTTTTTAATCATCTCCCCGTTTGAAAAATCTATTCAATTCACCTTTCGGGGACCCTTGTACGTGGCTGGGTGGAGGAAGAAACCGTCAATGACATCAACGGGACATGGCTAGCTTGGTATCCAACCTTGTGCAAATGGGAAGTTTGCGGTTGGGCAAATGGACTGTTTGCGGTGCATTAAAAGTGGAGTTTGGTCTGTCAATGTCTGTGAAGCGGGCGTAACCCTTACCCTACCTGATCGATACAACATCATACCTGATAGTATACACACACTGGATGTTTTAAACCACGTTCAAATTTTTTTTGGATTATTAGGTGATTTATGCCCTTTATGGATTAAAACCCAACTCTGCGTCAACTATGTAATTTTCCATGGGAGTTTTGCCATGGATCCCCCTCCGGCATGCCACAGTCCAGGTGTTAGTCCCCTTGAAACAACTTTTCCATCACTACTGTGGCTAGAAAGAGTCCATGTGGGTTTTAAAATTCACCTACCTATTGAAGTCAATGGCTGTTTGCCCAGTTCGCTCACATTTGCAAAAATTTGCGCTCGCCGTTCGCAAACGGAAAATTTTATGTTTGCGACATCTCTGATACTCGAAAAAATAAATGAATATAGAGCAATTTAGCTAATATAGTGCTATAATCTTTGTCTAATAGTTGCAAATTTATTTCTTATCTCAAGTTCAGATTGCAAAAAAGAAAGATTGCGAAAAAAAAGATTATAGCACTATATTAGCTGAATTGCTATATATTAGTTATTTTTTTCCGAATATTCACTAAATTGCTATATATTCTTGTTTTAGAATATTACAAATATTCAGAAAAACGAATATAGCACTATATCAGCTATATTGTTCTATATATTAGTCTTTTAGAATATTCGTCATTTTTTTTTTCCATCTGAAGTCATGATTCCTCCCTGCGGCGCTACGCTTCATTCACCCCCTATTTTTTTTTATTTTTTTTTATATGTTATAATTTTACTTTACTTGGGTTTTGGGTGGCCCTAGTTGTGGTTCTTACTAAAATTAGGTGGGAACCACATGTAGGCTTCCCTTGTCAAAATGTCTTGTGCAATTAACATTGTACAGTACTGATTGAGGACCCTAATTAAATTTTATTATTTTCTTGTTTGTTTTAAATCAGGATATAGGTTCGAGCATGGTGTTTTCTGTCGTCCTGAACAGGATGCCTGACTTCCTTGTTGACCACATGGTTGGGTGTGACTGGCATTATACTCATCCATGTGGTAATCCTGTTTTGGCAATGGAGCTTTATTGCCACATGTACAGTACAGACCAAAAGTTTGGACACACCTTCTCATTCAAAGAGTTTTCTTTATTTTCATGACTATGAAAATTATAGATTCACACTGAAGGGATCAAAACGATGAATTAACACATGTGGAATTATATACATAACAAAAAAGTGTGAAACAACTGAAAATATGTCATATTCTAGGTTTTTCAAAGTAGCCACCTTTTGCTTTGATTACTGCTTTGCACACTCTTGGCATTCTCTTGATGATCTTCAAGAGGTAGTCACCTGAAATGGTCTTCCAACAGTCTTGAAGGAGTTCCCAGAGATGCTTAGCACTTGTTGGCCCTTTTGCCTTCACTCTGCGGTCCACTCACCCCAAACCATCTCGATTGGGTTCAGGTCTGGTGACTGTGGAGGCCAGGTCATCTGGTGCAGCACCCCATCACTCTCCTTCATGGTCAAATAGCCCTTACTTTCAACGTTTTCCCAATATTTTGGACTGACTGACCTTCATTTCTTAAAGTAATGATGGCCACTTGTTTTTCTTTACTTAGCTGCCTTTTTCTTGCCATAATACAAATTCTAACAGTCTATTTAGTAGGACTATCAGCTGTGTATCCACCTGACTTCTCCACAACGCAACAGATGGTCCCAACCCCATTTATAAGGCAAGAAATCCCACTTATTAAACCTGACAGGGCACACCTATGAAGTGAAAACCATTTCAAGTGACTAACTCTTGAAGCTCATCAAGAGAATGACAATAGTGTGCAAAGCAGTAATCAAAGCAAAAGGTGGCTACTTTGAAGAACCTAGAATATGACATATTTTCAGTTGTTTCACACTTTTTTGTTATGTATATAATTCCACATGTGTTAATTCATCGTTTTGATCCCTTCAGTGTGAATCTATAATTTTCATAGTCATGAAAATAAAGAAAACTCTTTGAATGAGAAGGTGTGTCCAAACTTTTGGTCTGTACTGTATATATCTATATATACATTTTTTTTTGTTACTTCTTGACAACTATGTAATGATAATGTGCATATGTGATTTACATAGAATCAAAGCTTTTCACTTTACAATATAAAATGTGGTATGCAGTATATAATAGTTTTGTAGCCATGTCACCATTTTGGGAGCTATTCTTATCATTTCCAAGGTTTCCTATCATGTGACCGCATAAACTGGATGCGTTTGTGGCTCAGCTTGTGTTCACTTTCTGGTGCGAACATGTGATCTGTTATCATGTGAACGCCCTGTCTATGTGAACAGACGCTGCCTGTGTTCCTCCTTCGATGCAATCACATTATAGCATCACATTTTTCTTTATGTGATGCGGAAGCAATACGCCAACATGTGCAGTTAACCAAACGGGACGCTATATCGGATCCATCCTGTTTAGTTCTTGGCCCCCTCCATTATGTTTTTAATCAGTACACCTGATATTTTAGTGACAAAATTGCTTTTTGATATATATTTTTTTTAATATTGAAATTTGATGAATTAAGCAGATAATATGAATTCACATAAGTTACTGGAAGGTCTTAATCTCTCCACAGTATGGACACGATTATATTATTGTATTTATTTTTTATTTTAGACACAACATAATGAAAATAATGTCCTCAACAAAACATCAAAAAGTATTTAAGTATTTGAACGGGAAATATTAGATTTAATGTTACCGTTATAAGATTGGATTGTATTGCAATTGCATGTGTGTGGGCTCTGAGCAATCGGATATTGGCCAGCTGAGCAGAGATGTACCTGTCTAGTATGGGGTGTAAAGCTGGTTCGCCTCTCAGTGAGGCACACTGGGTAACTCTGAATGAACCAGCAAATACTGGCGGTAACACAAAAAAAAGCTTCTCCTGAGTCCAGACCAACAGGACACAAATTCTAATCTATAGACTGTTTGATTGTTTGTGTGTGTGTGTGTCTGTTTGTGTGTGTGTGGGGGGTATATAGTGTGTGGCAGGAAAATAGATGCGCAATGTGCATGTGAGAGATTTTTCTCTGCTGTCTATACATACATGCTATAACAACAGGGTACACAGTACCACCGGATACTCCCTACTTATGGTCATGTTTGGAAGAGCCGGGTGGGATATTGAATATCTCCACATACCCGATACAATGGAGCCACACCCGAGAAATACCACCGCATGGGGGCAAGAGTGCCGCCGCAGGCTGAGAGCGATTCACAAGGTAGTGGGGGAGCAGCTGAGACAAGTGGTACAAAGCTCAACCAGGCCCAATGCTGGTGCGCCCCCACAGTGCGTCCTCTTCCCCAACTGCGCCATGCCCACAATTTTAGACATGGTGTGAACGAGGCAAAGTCACAGATAGCAGCGCAACTGACCATTGTGCCGCCATCTGCGCCTGGAATACATCTTATTTAGGTGTATGTCAGTATAGTAAATGACCCCCTAAATGGCTTGCACTGTACCCTTTGAAGTCTTCAAGATTCAAGTTTTAATGGTAAAACTTGCATAAAAATGCAGAATAGAAGTGCATTAGTGTCACCAACAGTTTTGATTGCATAGCCACATAAACCTGTTTTGCCTTCACACCAAGTCCTTTGCATTAGATGAGAACACTTGTCAAAGACAATGATAATATTTCTAATACACGCAGTGGATAAAAAGAAAAAATTGGTTATAATGGGATACACACATTAGTTTGAGCGGAGAATGAGGGAGACGTGCTACAAGGAAACATAACAAAAAATCAAGATTAATCATTCTGACTGCTTGATACCTTTAGGATGATTTGTAGGCAAATTATATTGTACCGCCACTTCCAATAAGTGTGGTGGTATCGGTTTACACCCACAATATATATTGATAAATTTATGTAAACTGGATTATTTAAAACATAACCTTTACTAGGTCGCTTAAAATATATTTCATACAGGGTGAGAGACAGAAATAACAACTAACATGATAACCTCCACTATATCTCATACACCAATGAATATATGAAAAAAAATTGTTTGGATCTCACCTCATCCGAGTCGGATCCACACTCGCAGAGGGTGGTCCCAGCAGTTGGTGGTGCCTGAGACCGGTGTGACCGGGGTGCTGTGTAAGTGATGGCAGTGTTAACCTCCTATTGAACCCTATTCTGGCTTTCCTGCCTGCCTAGGGGTGGGGGGCTATTATTCACACCTGCCTACCACAATGGAGCACCCGCCCCGACAGGGGCGACCCCACACCGAACCTTACCCTCTGTATGGGTCTGGTATTCTATGTAACCCTATTACATTGCCCTACATGCCATGTTTCCATCTTCTATCACAGACATCATCAGGGGACTTCACATGTATTCAAGGGTACTACAAATAAAATTACAAACATACACTCAGTATGGGTCACTAATATTATTGAGCAATGCAGTCAATTCCATTCAATGCACTTACTCAGAGATCAGGGTGGTTTTAGCCTCCAATCAATAGGACAGTTGGTGACTCTTATCCTCACTGGAACATGGGAAGTGTCCCATGTCAGTAGCTGTCTCACCAGGGGCGTAGCTAAAGGCTCTTGGGCCCTGGTGCAAGAGTTTAGCTTGGGCCCCCCCATCCCTCATTGCTTTGTGGCCAGGGGCAGGAAAGCACATTGCCTTCCTGCTGCCCGAGGCAAAAATTTCAACTGCACCCCCAACCATGCCAAATTCTTGACCTAACACCTTCCCTCCAGCCAGAGGTGTAACTTGACCAGCATGCACCTTCTATAAAACAGGTGTCTTCTCATGAGGTACAAGGGTCTTTGGGGCCCCTCAGACTCCTGGGCCCGGTAGCGACTGCTACCTCTGCACCCCCTATAGATACGCCCCTGTGTCTCACCCAAACTAACGATGGTCCGGGTGAGCATTAGGTAGTGTTACTTGCCTCCTCTTATCCCCCTCTTCCGTTCGGTATCCGCCCTCCCTGATTAGTTAACTCACCTGTCCGAGTCGCATGTTGCTCCACGTGGAACGCACGCCGCTCGCGTGCGTTCCACCGGACCGGAAGTTCAGGTCACATGGTGCGGACCGAGCGGAAGTGAGGTAAGGGTCTGCGCCTGAGCGTCGCTCGTTACATAGCAACACCTAGGCTCAGAGCGCACGGCCCAAATACAAAGCAATTGATGACTTGCCTCTTGTTTACATACATGCACAATCGCATCATACGGATTTATATTAGCAGGACCGCCCAGCTCACGCCACTATACTCTCAATATCTGACGTCTGTTAAGTCAAGGGCATTAATGTGTTTTAATTTTAGAGTACATTCAACGATTTATGGATTCCATGTATTTTAACCTAAATGCTTATTATGGCGAGGTTCTATATTGGATCCCGCACACTCATTTATAAGGGCACCCAGGATCCGAAGGGAAACCCGCCTCATATTTTTAGATGACGGGTTTAACGTTAGTTCCTGCCTCCCCTTATGTAGAGGGCATGCTAAGTGCATGAGGAAAAAAGGGGGGGTCATCCCCCAAACTAAAGCATCACCGTCTCCACCCCGTCTGCGTCCTCAGTCAGACCACATACGCTCGCATATGTCTAGGGGGGCACATGAAGTCCGAGGAAGGCACAGATAGGTTACAGTTCCCTATGGCTACACCATTCATAGAAATGTTATAAAAAGCAACAAAAATTTTGTTGTTCATTTAGGCCTGCCGGGTAAACTGTTTTAAGATAAAAAATCCATTTCGCTTCACACTGTAAAATTCTCTTATCAAAATCCCCTCGTCTAATTCCTGGTTTGATTAGTTCGATTCCCATAAAAGATAGGCAGTCAAGTCTGCCATTATGTTCAGTGTTCACATGACGTGCCACTGGTGTATCTCTCACATTTCTTACATCGCCTAAATGCTCTCCAACTCTTCTCCTTAGTTCTCTACCTGTCTTTCCCACGTACTCTTTTCCACATTCACATGTGATTTTATATACTAGACCTGTGCTTCTACAGTTGATGATATCCTTGATGGGATATATTTTGCCTGTATTATTGCTTCTAAATGACCTTGCTTTGGTCATGAAGGGGCACGCTACACATTTTCCACATTTAAAATTACCACTAATCCCCTTCTCTAGCCATGTTTTTTTCTGGGGTACTGGTGTGTAGTGGCTGTGCACCATCATGTCACGGATACTTCTTCCGCGTCTATACGTAATACTGGGGCGCGTTTTTACCACCTTACAAATATCAGGATCCATTAGGAGCACATGCCAGTGTTTCGATATAATCTCTCTGATGGCCGAGGAGCAACCATTGTACGTGCTAATGAGGCGGATCTCCCTGCTTTCATTAGAGCTACCATACATGGGGGTGTCTACTGGTGGGGATAAAAGAGACATTCTATCTTTTTTCCGGGCCATCTGAAATGCCGGTGTTAGTACACCTACTGGATATCCGCGATCCATGAAACGATTTTTTAGGTCACTCGCTTGTTTGATGAATTCTGAGTGTTTCGAGCAATTTCTCCTAAGTCGCAAGTATTGACCTCTCGGTATTCCCTTCCTGAGGGGATATGGATGGCTGCTTTCCCATCGCAGGAGGGAATTCGTTGAGGTGGGTTTGCGAAATATGGATGTTTCAAGGCAACCGCGATTGTTAATGTTTACTTCGATGTCTAAAAAAGGGAGTTTTGAGGCGTGACATTCCGATGTAAAATGGAGGCCTATCTCGTTCTGGTTCAATTGTCGAACCCAGGACGAGAAGGTCTCCATACTTCCTCTCCAGATAACAAAGACATCATCAATGAAGCATGCCCATTTTTGGACGCACTGCAGCTCCAATGTAGATTCATCTCTAAACACTATGGTGTTTTCCCACCAGCCCAGGAACAGATTAGCATACGATGGGGCACAGGGGCTCCCCATCGCGGTGCCCCTGAGCTGGTGGAAAAAACGCCCATTGAACAAGAAATAATTCTTAGTCAATGAGAATTCCAGCAGTTCCAGTACAAAGGCATTGTGTCCCTGAAAGTGTCTCCCCCTTGATGACAGGAAGTATGACACTGCATGTATACCCCACTTGTGTGGTATGGACGAGTATAGAGCTTCGACGTCTACGCTCCCCAGTATACAGTCATCATCTAGTTGTATGCCATCTATCTGTCTGAGTAGGTCCCCAGTGTCCTTTACGTGGGATGACAAGGAAAGAACAAAGGGTGCCAAGATTTTATCTATATATACTCCCAGATTTTGGCTGAGACTATCAATGCCAGATACGATCGGACGCCCTTTTAAGGGTTCATAGCCTTTGTGTACTTTTGGGAGGCTGTAGAAAGTGGCGATTTGAGGATATTCTGGGTACAGGAAGTCAAATTCCTCTTGGCTAATTAGTTTTGCAAGTTTTGCCCTATCCAATATGCTTTTTAATTCTTTTTTATAGACGAGGGTCGGGTCACTTGAGAGAATTTCATAGCACTCCCGTGGAGCTAATAAGCTCTCACACATAGCTACATAATTGCTTGTACTCAGGATGACTGTGTTTCCACCTTTGTCTGATGGCTTGATGACAATGTTTTTATTTTTAGACAAGTCATCAAGTGCACACAGTTCATCCTCAGTACAATTTTGGGGTGCCGAATACAGGTGGGTGGTTTCCAAGTCTTTACTCACTAATTTAAGAAATACATCCATACAATTTGTTTCTCCTATTGGTGGTGCTCTCTTACTCCTGTTTTTACAGGACGTAAAAGGTCCTTCACCTAAGGATGGTTCATTGGCCGCTGTCAAGCTTTCCAACAGTTTAACATCTGATATCATATCCCTCGGGATTCCCATTTCTACGCTTTGTTTTTTCTCAATGTTACAAAAATGTTTGTACCAACGTAATTTGCGTATGAAAAGATTTAAATCTACAGCAGTTTTGAAAGGATTATATTTGGGTGTTGGGACAAAGGAGAGACCTTTTTCAAGGACCTTGATTTCTATCGTGGAAAGAGGATGATCTGATAGGTTAATTATTTTGGGGCCAGCACTGTTGCTGTTACCTGAGGTGGCTGTGGTACTCGGTTTCGTAGGGGGTATGTCGAACCCTGGTCTAAAAAACCTTGTCCGGCCTTGTTATAATATCCCCCCCCACGATTATTCTTCCTACCACGGCCCCTATTTCTTGATGGATTTTTATGCTTTCCCATATATTGTTCTTTTTCTGACCCGGACAAATCTGTCTCAGTTGATGAGATGGGGCGCGTTTTTACCACCTTACAAATATCAGGATCCATTAGGAGCACATGCCAGTGTTTCGATATAATCTCTCTGATGGCCGAGGAGCAACCATTGTACGTGCTAATGAGGCGGATCTCCCTGCTTTCATTAGAGCTACCATACATGGGGGTGTCTACTGGTGGGGATAAAAGAGACATTCTATCTTTTTTCCGGGCCATCTGAAATGCCGGTGTTAGTACACCTACTGGATATCCGCGATCCATGAAACGATTTTTTAGGTCACTCGCTTGTTTGATGAATTCTGAGTGTTTCGAGCAATTTCTCCTAAGTCGCAAGTATTGACCTCTCGGTATTCCCTTCCTGAGGGGATATGGATGGCTGCTTTCCCATCGCAGGAGGGAATTCGTTGAGGTGGGTTTGCGAAATATGGATGTTTCAAGGCAACCGCGATTGTTAATGTTTACTTCGATGTCTAAAAAAGGGAGTTTTGAGGCGTGACATTCCGATGTAAAATGGAGGCCTATCTCGTTCTG
This sequence comes from Bufo gargarizans, assembly GCF_014858855.1. Classification (NCBI taxonomy): domain Eukaryota; kingdom Metazoa; phylum Chordata; class Amphibia; order Anura; family Bufonidae; genus Bufo; species Bufo gargarizans. The sequence goes on from NC_058082.1 coordinate 182,554,687, forward strand.
GTTCAATTGTCGAACCCAGGACGAGAAGGTCTCCATACTTCCTCTCCAGATAACAAAGACATCATCAATGAAGCGTGCCCATTTTTGGACGCACTGCAGCTCCAATGTAGATTCATCTCTAAACACTATGGTGTTTTCCCACCAGCCCAGGAACAGATTAGCATACGATGGGGCACAGGGGCTCCCCATCGCGGTGCCCCTGAGCTGGTGGAAAAAACGCCCATTGAACAAGAAATAATTCTTAGTCAATGAGAATTCCAGCATCTAAAAATATGAGGCGGGTTTCCCTTCGGATCCTGGGTGCCCTTATAAATGAGTGTGCGGGATCCAATATAGAACCTCGCCATAATAAGCATTTAGGTTAAAATACATGGAATCCATAAATCGTTGAATGTACTCTAAAATTAAAACACATTAATGCCCTTGACTTAACAGACGTCAGATATTGAGAGTATAGTGGCGTGAGCTGGGCGGTCCTGCTAATATAAATCCGTATGATGCGATTGTGCATGTATGTAAACAAGAGGCAAGTCATCAATTGCTTTGTATTTGGGCCGTGCGCTCTGAGCCTAGGTGTTGCTATGTAACGAGCGACGCTCAGGCGCAGACCCTTACCTCACTTCCGCTCGGTCCGCACCATGTGACCTGAACTTCCGGTCCGGTGGAACGCACGCGAGCGGCGTGCGTTCCACGTGGAGCAACATGCGACTCGGACAGGTGAGTTAACTAATCAGGGAGGGCGGATACCGAACGGAAGAGGGGGATAAGAGGAGGCAAGTAACACTACCTAATGCTCACCCGGACCATCGTTAGTTTGGGTGAGACAGCTACTGACATGGGACACTTCCCATGTTCCAGTGAGGATAAGAGTCACCAACTGTCCTATTGATTGGAGGCGAAAACCACCCTGATCTCTGAGTAAGTGCATTGAATGGAATTGACTGCATTGCTCAATAATATTAGTGACCCATACTGAGTGTATGTTTGTAATTTTATTTGTAGTACCCTTGAATACATGTGAAGTCCCCTGATGATGTCTGTGATAGAAGATGGAAACATGGCATGTAGGGCAATGTAATAGGGTTACATAGAATACCAGACCCATACCGAGGGTAAGGTTCGGTGTGGGGTCGCCCCTGTCGGGGCGGGTGCTCCATTGTGGTAGGCAGGTGTGAATAATAGCCCCCCACCCCTAGGCAGGCAGGAAAGCCAGAATAGGGTTCAATAGGAGGTTAACACTGCCATCACTTACACAGCACCCCGGTCACACCGGTCTCAGGCACCACCAACTGCTGGGACCACCCTCTGCGAGTGTGGATCCGACTCGGATGAGGTGAGATCCAACCATTTTTTTTCATATATTCATTGGTGTATGAGATATAGTGGAGGTTATCATGTTAGTTGTTATTTCTGTCTCTCACCCTGTATGAAATATATTTTAAGCGACCTAGTAAAGGTTATGTTTTAAATAATCCAGTTTACATAAATTTATCAATATATATTGTGGGTGTAAACCGATACCACCACACTTATTGGAAGTGGCGGTACAATATAATTTTCGTTACAAATTGATATATATTCCGGATATGGCAGGATTTCTTAGCACAGGCTTCGACTCTGATAGCTGGCTGAGTGAGGCCAAGGAAGTTTTTTCCGATAGAGCATTCTGTCAGAAAAAATACGTTCCATCATATGGGGTTGCCTTTAAGGAATTAGAAAAAGTATACAAGGAACAGATAGTCTCATGGTGGGAAGTCCAAAGTCTTGAACACTACTTAGAGCATAATATTGTTCCTCGTGGCCTACGGATTAATCTCACTCCTGCATTTCGGTGTAGAAATGCCTCCCTAATGAGCAAATGGGAGTCGGAAGCGACTAGTAGCTCATTAAGGTTTATGAGACTGCTAGTCGAGCAGGAACGGCAAACCCTTGCAGGATTAGAGATTAAACTACGGGACCAGATAACTATTACACAGTCTTTTGCACAGGAAACGGATTTTGGGACAAAGGAGAAACAACTTCAGACCTCGCTAGATAAATTCCAATATCATCTTAAAGAGCGAAAACATAAACAGTTTACACGGGATTTAGCGGACTTTAAAGAAAATAAAGTATATGGCCAAATAACCGAAAGAAGAAGAGAAACTGAAAGGGACACTGACATCTCATCAACTGAGACAGATTTGTCCGGGTCAGAAAAAGAACAATATATGGGAAAGCATAAAAATCCATCAAGAAATAGGGGCCGTGGTAGGAAGAATAATCGTGGGGGGGGATATTATAACAAGGCCGGACAAGGTTTTTTAGACCAGGGTTCGACATACCCCCTACGAAACCGAGTACCACAGCCACCTCAGGTAACAGCAACAGTGCTGGCCCCAAAATAATTAACCTATCAGATCATCCTCTTTCCACGATAGAAATCAAGGTCCTTGAAAAAGGTCTCTCCTTTGTCCCAACACCCAAATATAATCCTTTCAAAACTGCTGTAGATTTAAATCTTTTCATACGCAAATTACGTTGGTACAAACATTTTTGTAACATTGAGAAAAAACAAAGCGTAGAAATGGGAATCCCGAGGGATATGATATCAGATGTTAAACTGTTGGAAAGCTTGACAGCGGCCAATGAACCATCCTTAGGTGAAGGACCTTTTACGTCCTGTAAAAACAGGAGTAAGAGAGCACCACCAATAGGAGAAACAAATTGTATGGATGTATTTCTTAAATTAGTGAGTAAAGACTTGGAAACCACCCACCTGTATTCGGCACCCCAAAATTGTACTGAGGATGAACTGTGTGCACTTGATGACTTGTCTAAAAATAAAAACATTGTCATCAAGCCATCAGACAAAGGTGGAAACACAGTCATCCTGAGTACAAGCAATTATGTAGCTATGTGTGAGAGCTTATTAGCTCCACGGGAGTGCTATGAAATTCTCTCAAGTGACCCGACCCTCGTCTATAAAAAAGAATTAAAAAGCATATTGGATAGGGCAAAACTTGCAAAACTAATTAGCCAAGAGGAATTTGACTTCCTGTACCCAGAATATCCTCAAATCGCCACTTTCTACAGCCTCCCAAAAGTACACAAAGGCTATGAACCCTTAAAAGGGCGTCCGATCGTATCTGGCATTGATAGTCTCAGCCAAAATCTGGGAGTATATATAGATAAAATCTTGGCACCCTTTGTTCTTTCCTTGTCATCCCACGTAAAGGACACTGGGGACCTACTCAGACAGATAGATGGCATACAACTAGATGATGACTGTATACTGGGGAGCGTAGACGTCGAAGCTCTATACTCGTCCATACCACACAAGTGGGGTATACATGCAGTGTCATACTTCCTGTCATCAAGGGGGAGACACTTTCAGGGACACAATGCCTTTGTACTGGAACTGCTGGAATTCTCATTGACTAAGAATTATTTCTTGTTCAATGGGCGTTTTTTCCACCAGCTCAGGGGCACCGCGATGGGGAGCCCCTGTGCCCCATCGTATGCTAATCTGTTCCTGGGCTGGTGGGAAAACACCATAGTGTTTAGAGATGAATCTACATTGGAGCTGCAGTGCGTCCAAAAATGGGCACGCTTCATTGATGATGTCTTTGTTATCTGGAGAGGAAGTATGGAGACCTTCTCGTCCTGGGTTCGACAATTGAACCAGAACGAGATAGGCCTCCATTTTACATCGGAATGTCACGCCTCAAAACTCCCTTTTTTAGACATCGAAGTAAACATTAACAATCGCGGTTGCCTTGAAACATCCATATTTCGCAAACCCACCTCAACGAATTCCCTCCTGCGATGGGAAAGCAGCCATCCATATCCCCTCAGGAAGGGAATACCGAGAGGTCAATACTTGCGACTTAGGAGAAATTGCTCGAAACACTCAGAATTCATCAAACAAGCGAGTGACCTAAAAAATCGTTTCATGGATCGCGGATATCCAGTAGGTGTACTAACACCGGCATTTCAGATGGCCCGGAAAAAAGATAGAATGTCTCTTTTATCCCCACCAGTAGACACCCCCATGTATGGTAGCTCTAATGAAAGCAGGGAGATCCGCCTCATTAGCACGTACAATGGTTGCTCCTCGGCCATCAGAGAGATTATATCGAAACACTGGCATGTGCTCCTAATGGATCCTGATATTTGTAAGGTGGTAAAAACGCGCCCCAGTATTACGTATAGACGCGGAAGAAGTATCCGTGACATGATGGTGCACAGCCACTACACACCAGTACCCCAGAAAAAAACATGGCTAGAGAAGGGGATTAGTGGTAATTTTAAATGTGGAAAATGTGTAGCGTGCCCCTTCATGACCAAAGCAAGGTCATTTAGAAGCAATAGTACAGGCAAAATATATCCCATCAAGGATATCATCAACTGTAGAAGCACAGGTCTAGTATATAAAATCACATGTGAATGTGGAAAAGAGTACGTGGGAAAGACAGGTAGAGAACTAAGGAGAAGAGTTGGAGAGCATTTAGGCGATGTAAGAAATGTGAGAGATACACCAGTGGCACGTCATGTGAACACTGAACATAATGGCAGACTTGACTGCCTATCTTTTATGGGAATCGAACTAATCAAACCAGGAATTAGACGAGGGGATTTTGATAAGAGAATTTTACAGTGTGAAGCGAAATGGATTTTTTATCTTAAAACAGTTTACCCGGCAGGCCTAAATGAACAACAAAATTTTTGTTGCTTTTTATAACATTTCTATGAATGGTGTAGCCATAGGGAACTGTAACCTATCTGTGCCTTCCTCGGACTTCATGTGCCCCCCTAGACATATGCGAGCGTATGTGGTCTGACTGAGGACGCAGACGGGGTGGAGACGGTGATGCTTTAGTTTGGGGGATGACCCCCCCTTTTTTCCTCATGCACTTAGCATGCCCTCTACATAAGGGGAGGCAGGAACTAACGTTAAACCCGTCATCTAAAAATATGAGGCGGGTTTCCCTTCGGATCCTGGGTGCCCTTATAAATGAGTGTGCGGGATCCAATATAGAACCTCGCCATAATAAGCATTTAGGTTAAAATACATGGAATCCATAAATCGTTGAATGTACTCTAAAATTAAAACACATTAATGCCCTTGACTTAACAGACGTCAGATATTGAGAGTATAGTGGCGTGAGCTGGGCGGTCCTGCTAATATAAATCCGTATGATGCGATTGTGCATGTATGTAAACAAGAGGCAAGTCATCAATTGCTTTGTATTTGGGCCGTGCGCTCTGAGCCTAGGTGTTGCTATGTAACGAGCGACGCTCAGGCGCAGACCCTTACCTCACTTCCGCTCGGTCCGCACCATGTGACCTGAACTTCCGGTCCGGTGGAACGCACGCGAGCGGCGTGCGTTCCACGTGGAGCAACATGCGACTCGGACAGGTGAGTTAACTAATCAGGGAGGGCGGATACCGAACGGAAGAGGGGGATAAGAGGAGGCAAGTAACACTACCTAATGCTCACCCGGACCATCGTTAGTTTGGGTGAGACAGCTACTGACATGGGACACTTCCCATGTTCCAGTGAGGATAAGAGTCACCAACTGTCCTATTGATTGGAGGCGAAAACCACCCTGATCTCTGAGTAAGTGCATTGAATGGAATTGACTGCATTGCTCAATAATATTAGTGACCCATACTGAGTGTATGTTTGTAATTTTATTTGTAGTACCCTTGAATACATGTGAAGTCCCCTGATGATGTCTGTGATAGAAGATGGAAACATGGCATGTAGGGCAATGTAATAGGGTTACATAGAATACCAGACCCATACCGAGGGTAAGGTTCGGTGTGGGGTCGCCCCTGTCGGGGCGGGTGCTCCATTGTGGTAGGCAGGTGTGAATAATAGCCCCCCACCCCTAGGCAGGCAGGAAAGCCAGAATAGGGTTCAATAGGAGGTTAACACTGCCATCACTTACACAGCACCCCGGTCACACCGGTCTCAGGCACCACCAACTGCTGGGACCACCCTCTGCGAGTGTGGATCCGACTCGGATGAGGTGAGATCCAACCATTTTTTTTCATATATTCATTGGTGTATGAGATATAGTGGAGGTTATCATGTTAGTTGTTATTTCTGTCTCTCACCCTGTATGAAATATATTTTAAGCGACCTAGTAAAGGTTATGTTTTAAATAATCCAGTTTACATAAATTTATCAATATATATTGTGGGTGTAAACCGATACCACCACACTTATTGGAAGTGGCGGTACAATATAATTTTCGTTACAAATTGATATATATTCCGGATATGGCAGGATTTCTTAGCACAGGCTTCGACTCTGATAGCTGGCTGAGTGAGGCCAAGGAAGTTTTTTCCGATAGAGCATTCTGTCAGAAAAAATACGTTCCATCATATGGGGTTGCCTTTAAGGAATTAGAAAAAGTATACAAGGAACAGATAGTCTCATGGTGGGAAGTCCAAAGTCTTGAACACTACTTAGAGCATAATATTGTTCCTCGTGGCCTACGGATTAATCTCACTCCTGCATTTCGGTGTAGAAATGCCTCCCTAATGAGCAAATGGGAGTCGGAAGCGACTAGTAGCTCATTAAGGTTTATGAGACTGCTAGTCGAGCAGGAACGGCAAACCCTTGCAGGATTAGAGATTAAACTACGGGACCAGATAACTATTACACAGTCTTTTGCACAGGAAACGGATTTTGGGACAAAGGAGAAACAACTTCAGACCTCGCTAGATAAATTCCAATATCATCTTAAAGAGCGAAAACATAAACAGTTTACACGGGATTTAGCGGACTTTAAAGAAAATAAAGTATATGGCCAAATAACCGAAAGAAGAAGAGAAACTGAAAGGGACACTGACATCTCATCAACTGAGACAGATTTGTCCGGGTCAGAAAAAGAACAATATATGGGAAAGCATAAAAATCCATCAAGAAATAGGGGCCGTGGTAGGAAGAATAATCGTGGGGGGGGATATTATAACAAGGCCGGACAAGGTTTTTTAGACCAGGGTTCGACATACCCCCTACGAAACCGAGTACCACAGCCACCTCAGGTAACAGCAACAGTGCTGGCCCCAAAATAATTAACCTATCAGATCATCCTCTTTCCACGATAGAAATCAAGGTCCTTGAAAAAGGTCTCTCCTTTGTCCCAACACCCAAATATAATCCTTTCAAAACTGCTGTAGATTTAAATCTTTTCATACGCAAATTACGTTGGTACAAACATTTTTGTAACATTGAGAAAAAACAAAGCGTAGAAATGGGAATCCCGAGGGATATGATATCAGATGTTAAACTGTTGGAAAGCTTGACAGCGGCCAATGAACCATCCTTAGGTGAAGGACCTTTTACGTCCTGTAAAAACAGGAGTAAGAGAGCACCACCAATAGGAGAAACAAATTGTATGGATGTATTTCTTAAATTAGTGAGTAAAGACTTGGAAACCACCCACCTGTATTCGGCACCCCAAAATTGTACTGAGGATGAACTGTGTGCACTTGATGACTTGTCTAAAAATAAAAACATTGTCATCAAGCCATCAGACAAAGGTGGAAACACAGTCATCCTGAGTACAAGCAATTATGTAGCTATGTGTGAGAGCTTATTAGCTCCACGGGAGTGCTATGAAATTCTCTCAAGTGACCCGACCCTCGTCTATAAAAAAGAATTAAAAAGCATATTGGATAGGGCAAAACTTGCAAAACTAATTAGCCAAGAGGAATTTGACTTCCTGTACCCAGAATATCCTCAAATCGCCACTTTCTACAGCCTCCCAAAAGTACACAAAGGCTATGAACCCTTAAAAGGGCGTCCGATCGTATCTGGCATTGATAGTCTCAGCCAAAATCTGGGAGTATATATAGATAAAATCTTGGCACCCTTTGTTCTTTCCTTGTCATCCCACGTAAAGGACACTGGGGACCTACTCAGACAGATAGATGGCATACAACTAGATGATGACTGTATACTGGGGAGCGTAGACGTCGAAGCTCTATACTCGTCCATACCACACAAGTGGGGTATACATGCAGTGTCATACTTCCTGTCATCAAGGGGGAGACACTTTCAGGGACACAATGCCTTTGTACTGGAACTGCTGGAATTCTCATTGACTAAGAATTATTTCTTGTTCAATGGGCGTTTTTTCCACCAGCTCAGGGGCACCGCGATGGGGAGCCCCTGTGCCCCATCGTATGCTAATCTGTTCCTGGGCTGGTGGGAAAACACCATAGTGTTTAGAGATGAATCTACATTGGAGCTGCAGTGCGTCCAAAAATGGGCACGCTTCATTGATGATGTCTTTGTTATCTGGAGAGGAAGTATGGAGACCTTCTCGTCCTGGGTTCGACAATTGAACCAGAACGAGATAGGCCTCCATTTTACATCGGAATGTCACGCCTCAAAACTCCCTTTTTTAGACATCGAAGTAAACATTAACAATCGCGGTTGCCTTGAAACATCCATATTTCGCAAACCCACCTCAACGAATTCCCTCCTGCGATGGGAAAGCAGCCATCCATATCCCCTCAGGAAGGGAATACCGAGAGGTCAATACTTGCGACTTAGGAGAAATTGCTCGAAACACTCAGAATTCATCAAACAAGCGAGTGACCTAAAAAATCGTTTCATGGATCGCGGATATCCAGTAGGTGTACTAACACCGGCATTTCAGATGGCCCGGAAAAAAGATAGAATGTCTCTTTTATCCCCACCAGTAGACACCCCCATGTATGGTAGCTCTAATGAAAGCAGGGAGATCCGCCTCATTAGCACGTACAATGGTTGCTCCTCGGCCATCAGAGAGATTATATCGAAACACTGGCATGTGCTCCTAATGGATCCTGATATTTGTAAGGTGGTAAAAACGCGCCCCAGTATTACGTATAGACGCGGAAGAAGTATCCGTGACATGATGGTGCACAGCCACTACACACCAGTACCCCAGAAAAAAACATGGCTAGAGAAGGGGATTAGTGGTAATTTTAAATGTGGAAAATGTGTAGCGTGCCCCTTCATGACCAAAGCAAGGTCATTTAGAAGCAATAATACAGGCAAAATATATCCCATCAAGGATATCATCAACTGTAGAAGCACAGGTCTAGTATATAAAATCACATGTGAATGTGGAAAAGAGTACGTGGGAAAGACAGGTAGAGAACTAAGGAGAAGAGTTGGAGAGCATTTAGGCGATGTAAGAAATGTGAGAGATACACCAGTGGCACGTCATGTGAACACTGAACATAATGGCAGACTTGACTGCCTATCTTTTATGGGAATCGAACTAATCAAACCAGGAATTAGACGAGGGGATTTTGATAAGAGAATTTTACAGTGTGAAGCGAAATGGATTTTTTATCTTAAAACAGTTTACCCGGCAGGCCTAAATGAACAACAAAATTTTTGTTGCTTTTTATAACATTTCTATGAATGGTGTAGCCATAGGGAACTGTAACCTATCTGTGCCTTCCTCGGACTTCATGTGCCCCCCTAGACATATGCGAGCGTATGTGGTCTGACTGAGGACGCAGACGGGGTGGAGACGGTGATGCTTTAGTTTGGGGGATGACCCCCCCTTTTTTCCTCATGCACTTAGCATGCCCTCTACATAAGGGGAGGCAGGAACTAACGTTAAACCCGTCATCTAAAAATATGAGGCGGGTTTCCCTTCGGATCCTGGGTGCCCTTATAAATGAGTGTGCGGGATCCAATATAGAACCTCGCCATAATAAGCATTTAGGTTAAAATACATGGAATCCATAAATCGTTGAATGTACTCTAAAATTAAAACACATTAATGCCCTTGACTTAACCCCTTAAGGACCAGGCTCATTTTCACCTTAAGGACCAGGCCATTTTTTGCAAATCTGACCAGTGTCACTTTAAGTGCTGATAAACTTTAAAACGCTTTTACTTATACAGGCCATTCTGAGATTGTTTTTTCGTCACATATTGTACTTCATGACACTGGTAAAATAAAGTCAAAAAAATTAATTTTTTTGCATAATAAAATACCTAATTTACCAAAAATTTGGAAAAATTTGCAAATTTCAAAGTTTCAGTTTCTCTACTTCTGTAATACATAGTAATACCCCCAAAAATTGTGATGACTTAACATTCCCCATATGTCTACTTCATGTTTGAATTATTTTGGGAATGATATTTTATTTTTTGGGGATGTTACAAGGCTTAGAAGTTTAGAAGCAAATCTTGAAATTTTTCAGAAATTTACAAAAACCCAATTTTTAGGGACCACTACAGCTCTGAAGTCACTTTGCGAGGCTTACATAATAGAAACCGCCCAAAAATGACCCCATTCTATAAACTACACCCCTCAAGGTATTCAAAACTGATTTTACAAACTCCGTTAACCCTTTAGGTGTTGCACAAGAGTTATTGGCAAATGGGGATGAAATTTGAGAATTTCATTTTTTTGCCTAATTTTCCATTTTAACCCATTTTTTCCACTAACAAAGCAAGGGTTAACAGCCAAACAAGACTGTATCTTTATTGCCCTGACTCTGCCGTTTACAGAAACACCCCATATGTGGCCGTAAACTACTGTACGGCCACACAGCGGGGCGTAGAGGGAAAGGTGCGCCGTTTGGTTTTTGGAAGCCAGATTTTGCTGGACAGTTTTTTTGACACCATGTCCCATTTGAAGCCCCCTGATGCACCCCTAGAGTAGAAACTCCATAAAAGTGACCCCATCTAAGAAACTACACCCCTCAAGGTATTCAAAACTGATTTTACAAACTTCGTTAACCCTTTAGGTGTTGCACAAGAGTTATTGGCAAATGGGGATGAAATTTGAGAATTTCATTTTTTTGCCTAATTTTCAATTTTAACCCATTTTTTCCACTAACAAAGCAAGGGTTAACAGCCAAACAAGACTGTATCTTTATTGCCCTGATTCTGCCGTTTACAGAAACACCCCATATGTGGCCGTAAACTACTGTACGGCCACACAGCGGGGCGTAGAGGGAAAGGTGCGCCGTTTGGTTTTTGGAAGCCAGATTTTGCTGGACAGTTTTTTTGACACCATGTCCCATTTGAAGCCCCCTGATGCACCCCTAGAGTAGAAACTCCATAAAAGTGACCCCATCTAAGAAACTACACCCCTCAAGGTATTCAAAACTGATTTTACAAACTTTGTTAACCCTTTAGGTGTTGCACAAGATTTAATGGAAAATAGAGATACAATTTCAAAATTTCACTTTTTTGGCAGATTTTCCATTTTTATATTTTTTTTCCAGTTACAAAGCAAGGGTTAACAGCCAAACAAAACTCATTATTTATGGCCCTGATTCTGTAGTTTACAGAAACACCTCATATGTGGTTGTAGACCGCTGTACGGGCAAACGGCAGGGCGCAGAAGGAAAGGAATGCCACATGGTTTTTGGAAGGCAGGTTTTGCTGGACTGGTTTTTTGACACCATGTCCCATTTGAAGCCCCCCTGATGCACCCCTAGAGTAGAAACTCCATAAAAGTGACCCCATCTAAGAAACTACACCCCTCAAGGTATTCAAAACTGATTTTACAAACTTTGTTAACCCTTTAGGTGTTGCACAAGATTTAATGGAAAATAGAGATACAATTTCAAAATTTCACTTTTTTGGCAGATTTTCCATTTTTATATTTTTTTTCCAGTTACAAAGCAAGGGTTAACAGCCAAACAAAACTCATTATTTATGGCCCTGATTCTGTAGTTTACAGAAACACCTCATATGTGGTTGTAGACCGCTGTACGGGCAAACGGCAGGGCGCAGAAGGAAAGGAATGCCACATGGTTTTTGGAAGGCAGGTTTTGCTGGACTGGTTTTTTGACACCATGTCCCATTTGAAGCCCCCCTGATGCACCCCTAGAGTAGAAACTCCAAAAAAGTGACCCCATTTTAGAAAGTACGGGATAGGATGGCAGTATTGTTGGTACTAGTTCAGGGTAGATATGATTTTTGGTTGCTCTATATTACACTTTTTGTGCGGCAAGGTAACAAGAAATAGCTTTTTTGGCACTTTTTTTTTTGTTATTTACAACATTCATCTGACAGGTTAGATCACGTGGTAATTTTATAGAGCAGGTTGCCACGGACGCGGCGATACCGAATATGTATACAATTTTTTTTTATTTATGTAAGTTTTATACAATAACTTCATTTTTAAAACCAAAAAATTGTTTAGTGTCTCCATAGTCTGAGAGCCATAGTTTTTTCAGTTTTTGGGCGATTATCTTGAGTAGGGTCTAATTTTTTGCGGGATGAGATGACAGTTTGATTGGCACTATTTTGGGGTGCATATGACTTTTTGATCGCTTGCTATTACACTTTTTGTGACGTAAGATGGCAAAAAATAGCTTTTTTTACACCGTTTTTTTTTTTTGTTTTACGGTGGTCATCTGAGGGGTTAGGTCATGTGATATTTATATAGAGCCGGTCGATACGGACGCGGCAATACCTAATATGTATACTTTATTTTTATTTATGTAGGTTTTACACAATGATTTTATTTTTGAAACAAAAAAAATGATGTTTTAGTGTTTCCATAGTCTAAGAGCCATAGTTTTTTCAGTTTTTGGGCGATTATCTTGAGTAGGGTCTCATTTTTTGCGGGATGAGATGACGGTTTGATTGGTACTATTTTGGCGTACATGCAACTTTTTTGATCACTTTTATTACCTTTTTTGGGAAGTAAGGTGGGCAAAATTTCAATTTTCTCATAGTTTTTATTTTTTTATTTTTATGGCGTTCACTGTGCGGGGAAAGTAACATGGCCGTTTTATAGATCAGGTCGTTACGGACGCGGCGATACCTAATATGTGTAGTTTATTTTATTTTTTTAATTTTTATTCAGTGATAAATGTTTTTTTTTTTATCTTAACTTTTTTCACTTATTCTTTTTATTTTTTGACCCAGACCCACTTGGTTCTTGAAGATCCAGTGGGTCTGATGTCTGTAAAATACAGTACTGTACTCTATATAGGGTACTGCACTGTATTTTACTTACACTGAACAGATCTATGCTTTCAGCACAGATCTGTTCAGCACCATGGACAGCAGGACGCCTGAGCAGGCGTCCTGTTGCCATGGGAACCTTCCCCGTCTGCTCAGTTATGGTCAGAACTTCGCAGACGGGGAAGGGTGAGGACGGGGCTTCGGGGGGCTCTCTGGGGGCTCTCTCCCTCTCCATCGGGGGGCTGCAAAGGCACAGCAGCCCCCCGATGGGAGAGGGAGGGAGCTCCCTCTTACTGTTAACCTTTTCCATACAGCGGTCCGTACGGACCGCTGTATGGAAAGGGTTAAACGGCTGACATCGCATCAACGATGTCAGCCGTTTATACCAGGGTGCCAGCAATGTGCTGGCACCCTGGTATACCCACTGTACACCAACGATTACGCAATAGGAGGCGGGCGGGGGATCGCGATCCCGCCTGCCGCACCGCCCGCCTCCCGCAACGCCCCCACCGCCTGCGACACCCCCCCTGCACCACCCGCCGCCATCAACTCATGCAGGGGTGCAGGGGGGGGTGTACTATATTGATTTTAGACACTCTAAAGTTTCTGATCCCCGCGGTCAGGGACCGCGGGGATCAGAAACTGCAAAAAGCGCAGCAAACCGCAGGTCTGAATTGACCTGCGGTTTGCTGCGATCGCCGACACGGGGGGGTCACATGACCCCCCCTGGCATTTTAACAGGATGCCGGCTGAATGATTTCAGCCGGCATCCTGTTCAAATTAACCCCTGCGGCGCCGGAATGCCGATTTCAAAGTCAGGATGTACCGGTACGTCCTTGGTCCTTAAGGACTCGGGAAATAGGGCGTACCGGTACGTCCTATGTCCTTAAGGGGTTAACAGACGTCAGATATTGAGAGTATAGTGGCGTGAGCTGGGCGGTCCTGCTAATATAAATCCGTATGATGCGATTGTGCATGTATGTAAACAAGAGGCAAGTCATCAATTGCTTTGTATTTGGGCCGTGCGCTCTGAGCCTAGGTGTTGCTATGTAACGAGCGACGCTCAGGCGCAGACCCTTACCTCACTTCCGCTCGGTCCGCACCATGTGACCTGAACTTCCGGTCCGGTGGAACGCACGCGAGCGGCGTGCGTTCCACGTGGAGCAACATGCGACTCGGACAGGTGAGTTAACTAATCAGGGAGGGCGGATACCGAACGGAAGAGGGGGATAAGAGGAGGCAAGTAACACTACCTAATGCTCACCCGGACCATCGTTAGTTTGGGTGAGACAGCTACTGACATGGGACACTTCCCATGTTCCAGTGAGGATAAGAGTCACCAACTGTCCTATTGATTGGAGGCGAAAACCACCCTGATCTCTGAGTAAGTGCATTGAATGGAATTGACTGCATTGCTCAATAATATTAGTGACCCATACTGAGTGTATGTTTGTAATTTTATTTGTAGTACCCTTGAATACATGTGAAGTCCCCTGATGATGTCTGTGATAGAAGATGGAAACATGGCATGTAGGGCAATGTAATAGGGTTACATAGAATACCAGACCCATACCGAGGGTAAGGTTCGGTGTGGGGTCGCCCCTGTCGGGGCGGGTGCTCCATTGTGGTAGGCAGGTGTGAATAATAGCCCCCCACCCCTAGGCAGGCAGGAAAGCCAGAATAGGGTTCAATAGGAGGTTAACACTGCCATCACTTACACAGCACCCCGGTCACACCGGTCTCAGGCACCACCAACTGCTGGGACCACCCTCTGCGAGTGTGGATCCGACTCGGATGAGGTGAGATCCAACCATTTTTTTTCATATATTCATTGGTGTATGAGATATAGTGGAGGTTATCATGTTAGTTGTTATTTCTGTCTCTCACCCTGTATGAAATATATTTTAAGCGACCTAGTAAAGGTTATGTTTTAAATAATCCAGTTTACAAAAATTTATTAATATCAATCGATGATTTGTAGGCAACAAAGATCAAGTTAAATAAAAGTTGTTTTTTTTATGGTTACATAAGTTGGCACATCACTCAAGTTAAATTTTCTGAAAGCCCACCTGGTTTCTTACAGTAAGTATTTTAATACTTAAATTTTTATTAGATTAATAATAACCATAATATTCCATATAACAGTGCAATACACAGTAGAGTGCAAAGTCCAATTGCATTCCGGAATGCTAGCCAGGAAATAGAATAAGTAAAAAGCAATAGGTTCCATACTGACCACCCTTTCCATCCTCTTTCCTTTTCAGCGTTCTTTTTATTGAAGAAACCAAGAAACAATATCACAAGTACAGTATATCTATACCATAAGATGCACCTAGGTTTTTTGAAGAAAAAATATTTTGAACCAAAAGGTGTGCTTTTGAACTAATGGTGGTCTGTGGATGACACTATTATGAGGGATCTGTGGATGGCACTGTTATGGGGGCATCTGTGGATGGCACTGTTATGGGGGCACCTGTGGATGGCACTGTTATGGGGCATCTGCGGATGGCACTGTTATGGGGCCATCTGCGAATGGCACTGTTATGGGGGCATATGAGAATGGCGCTGTTATGAGGGCATCTGCGGATGGCACTGTTATGGGGGCATATGAGAATGGCACTGTTATGAGGGCATCTGCGGATGACACTGTTATGGGGGCATATGTGGATGGCACTGTTATGGGGACATCTGCGGATGGCACTGTTATGGGGGCATATGTGAATGGCACTGTTATGGGGGCATATGTGGATGGCACTGTTATGGGGGATCATTGTGGGGGCATCTGTGGATGACACATATATAGCATCTTATCTAATGTGTCATCCACAGATCCCCCATAACAATGTCCCTGTGTAGTGAATGGGGGCCGGCATCTGGTTCTGTAATGGCAGCAGGGCCCAGTGCAGTCACTGTATTCTACTACACCGGGCCCAGTTCACAGTAGCAAGT
This sequence comes from Bufo gargarizans, assembly GCF_014858855.1. Lineage (NCBI taxonomy): Eukaryota > Metazoa > Chordata > Amphibia > Anura > Bufonidae > Bufo > Bufo gargarizans. The sequence continues at coordinate 182,570,576 of NC_058082.1, forward strand.
ACGTCATGCACCTGTGCCGCCTGCTTCATACATAAAGTGGGCGGAGCAGGCGCGAGACATAGTGAGCTACGCTGTGAGCGCCCACCCAGTCCTCCTGACTGCCAAGAAGTTAGTAGTAAGTAGTACAGCGCTGGATTTAGGATGAATTGAACACTTTAACAATACCCACAAGTTAGATATGATGATACTACTGTGAGCGGGGCCCGGTGTAGTGACAGTACAGAACCAGATGCCGGCCCCCAGCCCCTCCTCCCTCTCAGCCAATACACCCGACGGTCGCAGCATTCACCGCATAAGACAGGGGGGAGTGCATCCTATAGGGCGAAAAATATGGCATATGAAAAAGGATGTATGTGTGTATGTATGTTCTGCAAAAACTCAAAAACGCAACCATCCATTTCAACGAAATTTGGTATACAAATCCCTTGCTACCTGGAAAGAAATCTTGTGGGGGTCTCAGCTCTCTAGGACATAGCGTCCCTGAGATATTCCCAATAAATGACCTGCATTATCCATTACAAGCCTGCCAGCCTTTCACTTAAATCCGAACGGCCATACACACAGTCACATGTCCCTTATCAGCCAATAGAAGCTCACAGGTCCTACTCCAGGTTGCCATAACAACTGATCACAGGTTTTAGCAGTTTGCAGGTCCTGAAATATTTAGTCATATGACGTATGACGGCACAACTACACTGCTACATGCATGGGGGGCAGCGGTCACTATTAAACGTATGGGCGCTGTGGAGTTCACTGTTAAAGGGGCGGGCTCCATGGAGGTCACTGTTAAAAGGGCAGTCACTGTGAAAGTCACTGCAAAGGGGCGGTCACTGTGAAAGTCACTGCACAGGGGCGGTCACTGTGAAAGTCACTGCAAAGGGGCGGTCACTGTGAAAGTCACTGCAAAGGGGCGGTCACTGTGAAAGTCACTGCAAAAGGGCGGGCACTGTGAAAGTCACTGCAAAGGGGCGGTAACTGTGAAAGTCACTGCAAAGGGGCAGTCACTGTGAAAGTCACTGCAAAGGGGCGGTCACTGTGAAAGTCATTGCAAAGGTGCGGTCACTGTGAAAGTCACTATTAAAGGGGCAGTCACTGTGGAAGTCACTGTTAAAGGGGCGCTCACTGTTAAAGGGGCGGCCACTGTGAAAGTTACTGTTATTTAATATAAAACTGCAATAAATAAATACCCGTGCAATGCCAGGTCATCAGCTAGTTTCTCCATAAAAAAAAAATAATAATTACAAGTAAAAAGCCCCAGTCACAGAGATTGACATTATGATCTACTCTGGAAAAAATTACCATATTACATTGATCATACTTGTGGATATAACACATAACATTTTACTTCAAACTAATTTTTTTATGAGTAGGAGAGGGAGATAATATTAAGGAAAGGAAGAGAGATCAAGTAAGGGGAGGAATGGAAGTGTGTTTACAGAGAGATGCAGGCTTGGGCTGACCCATAGAGGTACAGGTAAATCCCCTGGTGGGCCCCTGAGCATGGTGGACCCCTAGTCTCCAATCTCCTGCACAAGTGGTACAGACCACAGTAAACTTACTGCACTACATACATATATTCAATTTACAGCACCTCAACCAGCCTATGTTCATATAAGAAACTTAATAGATTATTAAAGAAACTACCCAGTTTATTATTATAGACCCTATCAGAGCTGAGATGAATTCTAGGCATAGATGAAAGCTGCCAGTATCCTCTTTTCTCCCAGGACCTACATTCTCATGGTCATTGAAGGGACCATCAAGAATAATTATCTGGCAGCATCTTGCTGCTGTGTGAGCAGGTAATATTTTAATGTATCCGTACTGTGGGGCCCAAAATAAATTTGTGTTTCAAAGTTAGTAAGGGTCCTGTGAATGTCTCCTTGCTTCATGTGTATTATGACCTCTTTCTTGAGAAGTGAATATTCCAAGAAAGTGAGTTTAGCAAGATGTATATTGCTGGAATTCCTTCGAACAGGCTGGTGATCTCTTACATGTAATTACATCCAAACACGCCTAGGTGGTGCTGGCCATATAAATATATATATATATAAATATATATATATATATATATATATATATATATATATATACAGTACAGACCAAAAGTTTGGACACACCTTCTCATTCAAAGAGTTTTCTTTATTTTCATGACTATGGAAATTGTAGATTCACACTGAAGGCATCAAAACTATGAATTAGCACATGTGGAATTATATACATAACAAAAAAGTGTGAAACAACTGAAAATATGTCATATTCTAGGTTCTTCAAAGTAGCCACCTTTTGCTTTGATTACTGCTTTGCACACTCTTGGCATTTTCTTGATGAGCTCCAAGAGGTAGTCACCTGAAATGGTCTTCCAACTGTCTTGAAGGAGTTCACAGAGATGCTTAGCACTTGTTGGCCCTTTTGCCTTCACTTTGCGGTCCAGCTCACCCCAAACCATCTTGATTGGGTTCAGGTCCGGTGACTGTGGAGGCCAGGTCATCTGGCGCAGCACCCCATCACTCTCCTTCATGGTCAAATAGCCCCTACACAGCCTGGAGATGTGTTTGGGGTCATTGTCCTGTTGAGAAATAAATGATGGTCCAACTAAACGCAAACCGGATGGAATAGCATGCCACTGCAAGATGCTGTGGTAGCCATGCTGGTTCAGTATGCCTTCAATTTTGAATAAATCCCTAACAGTGTCACCAGCAAAGCACCTCCACACCATCATACCTCCTCCTCCATGCTTCACGGTGGGAACCAGGCATGTAGAGTCCATCCGTTCACCTTTTCTGCATCGCACAAAGACACGGTGGTTGGAATCAAAGATCTCAAATTTGGACTCATCAGACCAAAGCACAGATTTCCACTGGTCTAATGTCCATTCCTTGTGTTCTTTAGCCCAAACAAGTCTCTTCTGCTTGTTGCCTGTCCTTAGCAGTGGTTTCCTAGCAGATATTCTACCATGAAGACCTGATTCACACAGTCTCCTCTTAACAGTTGTTCTAGAGATGTATCTGCTGCTAGAACTCTGTGTGGCATTGACCTGGTCTCTAATCTGAGCTGCTGTTAACCTGCGATTTCTGAGGCTGGTGACTCGGATGAACTTATCCTCCACAGCAGAGGTGACTCTTCGTCTTCCTTTCCTCGGGCAGTCCGCATGTGAGACAGTTTCTTTGTAGCGCTTAATGGTTTTTTTGACTGCACTTGGGGACACTTTCAAAGTTTTCCAAATTTTTCAGACTGACTAACCTTCATTTAATAAAGTAATGATGCCCACTCATTTTTCTTTACTTAGCTGCTTTTTCTTGCCATAATACAAATTCTAACAGTCTATTCAGTAGGACTATAAGCTGTGTATCCACCTGACTTCTCCACAAACACAACTGATGGTCCCAACCCCATTTATAAGGCAAGAAATTCCACTTATTAAACCTGACAGGGCACACATGTGAAGTGAAAACCATTTCAGGTGACTACCTCCATCAAGAGAATGCCAAGAGTGTGCAAAGCAGTAATCAAAGCAAAAGTTGGCTACTTTGAAGAACCTAGAATATGACATATTTTCAGTTGTTTCACACTTATATATAATTCCACATGTGTTAATTCATAATTTTGATGCCTTCAGTGTGAATCTACAATTTTCATAGTCATGAAAATAAAGAAAACTCTTTGAATGAGAAGGTGTGTCCAAACTTTTGGTCTGTACTCTTTGTCTGGACAGAACCCGCAGACCCTGCCAAGTACACTCCTTTAGAACCAACGTATTAAGAGGGGGACAAACTTCTTACTTAAGGCAGTTTCCTAACCACTACTATGTGCAAGAGAGCCCCAAGCTGAAAACCAAGACATCCAGAGAGACAAACCACTTTGTTAGGCACGAAGAATTAAATAACATAATTGGGGAAATGGTTTTCCAAGTTACTGCTAAGGATAATAAATTAGCTCCTTCAGCGGAAGAAAAGGAATTCATTACCCTCACGGACAGAGAGTTCTTCAAGGATAATACCAAAAGTTGGGTAGCACCTCTGCCCTACCAAAATCCAAGTACAACCCCCCTGAAGCAACCAGCAAAGCCCTGAAAACATACCTTAGACCCTGCAGGATATGATGGACGGAAGAGACGGTATCTGGAGTATATTCCCACAGTCCTGGATTCTGGATGTAGGTCCCACAAATACATCATCAATTATTCCAAACCTTCCACAGACATGGAGTTTGACCCCATGGTGAACTACTCCGCCAGGCTTTTCAGCAAGGAGAAACCTGATAAGGTGACCAAAAGCAGCCAGGCCCATAGTCAAGGAGCAGACCCTACAGCTTCTAAAAGAAGTAGAACCCATAGTTAAGGTGTAGGCCAAACACCTTCTACTGAAAGAATTAGGACCTATAGTCCGGGTGAAGGCCATAGAGCCTCTACTAAAAAGACTATAACGTCTAAGATAATGGTGGAAGCTAAATGTTCTTCTGACTCGGAACCTCCATCTCCAGATATAAATGAAGGAGGAGACATTGTTGCACAGTACGATGTTGACAATGCTGTAAAAAAAAAATAGACAAAGCTCTAGAGCCAAAATCCAGGAAGAGCGAGCTTATAAAAGAGCTTCGGTGGAAGCAGGTACAACATCTTGCCATTCAGTTCTGGAAAAGGTGGAGAAGAGAGTACCTCTCCTTTTGTAAGAGCACAGAAGGTGGCAAGAACCAAGGTCTAATTTAAAGGAAGGAGATTTTCATAACTGGAGTAATATTAGGATGGGGGGGGCAGTGGAGACATGCGTCCCAGTAGAGCCGCTCTGAACGGAAGTTCCAGCAAGGACTCTTCCATTGGGACCCAAGATTTCTGCTTGGGGGCCGTTAACCAGTCTACTACTCTAGTGAGTAAAATAGCTCTGCCGTAGAGTTCAGGGTCTGGTAAAGCTATTCCTCCCCTCTCTCTCGGATAAGACAAAGATTTGTAAGATGCTCTGGCCTTTTTCTTATTCCATATAAAGGAACGAAACATGAACTTGAGTTTAGAGTAGTATGTGGAAGGGACAGGGATTGGTAAGGTTTGTTGGAGGTAGGTAAGTTTAGGGATGATGAGTGACATTAATATGTTTTTCCTCCCAAACCACGAGAGTATAAGGATATCAAGAGAAGTTAAATCTTCCGCCAAATTATTTTGGAGAGGGATATAGTTCAGGTTAAAGAGTTGATTGGGATCTGTACTCATTTTGATGCCTAGATAGGTTAGATAAGGGGAGGACCAGTTAAATGGCGAACACGCTTCTAGCTGACTTTTCAAAGACTTTTTAAGTCCTGTGGATATTATTAGTGATTTATTGTGATTCACCTTGAAATTAGAAAGTGATCCATATGTTTCAAGATGGTCATAAATTTTCGGGAGAGCCTTTTCGGGGTTACTTATTATTAAAAGCAGGTCGTCCGCGAATGCGGCTACTTTGTGCTGTTGGTCTCCTAAATTTATTCCCAATATGTCAACATCCATCCGAATAGTCTGTAAAAGAGGTTCTAAGGCGAGAACAAACAGGAGGGGAGAAAGAGGGCAGCCTTGCCGGGTGCCATTACTAATTCTAAAAGAATTTGACAGGGTATCATTGACCCTAACTGAAGCTGAGGCATGTTGATACATTGCTTTTATTGCTGCTATGAAGGGAAGGGGGAAATTACGAGATTGCAGCGCCGCATACATGAAGGACCAGTTAACTCTGTCAAATGCCTTCTCAGCATCTGTGCTGAGAAGGACCAAAGGTAGGCCTTTCCTCTTGACATAGTGTATAATGTTGAGTATACGAGCCGTGTTATCTTTCCCTTCTCTTTTTTTCACGAAGCCCACTTGGTCTCTGTGGATTAATGAGGGGAGAAATTTTGATAATCTGTTTGCGAGCATCTTAGCTAGAAGTTTTAAATCAATATTGAGAAGAGAGATGGGCCTATAGTTGGGACAAAGAGAATGGTCTTTACCTTCCTTGGGAATTAAGGTGATGTGAGCTTTGGTCATATCCGTCGATAATGGTATACCCCGCAGGGCGCTATTGTATACTGGTATAAGATGTGGGATTAGTACTTCATGAAAAGACAAGTAGTAGGGTATAGGGAACCCATCCGGGCCTGGGAATTTCCCTTTGGGGGAGTTTTTAATGGTTTGTAGGAGTTCATCTGAAGAAAATGGGGAGGCTAAGTGAGCTTTATCCTGTTCCGAGAGAGAGGGGAGGGCCAAACCACTAAAATATGAAGTAAGAGGTGGCGGGACCACTGTATCACCCGAGGGAGATTGCGTTGAATTAATATTATAGAGAGATTCGTAATAGTCTCTAAATAATGAAGCAATTTTACTTGGTTCAAAGGTTAGAGCACCCTCTGGAGTTTTTAGTTTATGTATGTAATTGCTTAGTTTTCTACGTTTAAGTCTGGACATCATATATCGAGAAGCTTTATTTCGGTGGGCAAATATTTTATATTGGGAATGTAGGTAAAGTTTGGCAGAGGCCGTGTTTAACAGATTTTTGATGGCAGCCCTACATGAGGAAAGTTCCATTAAGTGTGATTCTAGTTGGGATTTTTTTGTGGGCACTCTCCAGGTGGCTAATTATTTCATAGAGGGCGTCTAACTGTTTTTGTCTCTCTTTTTTGAGATGGGCCCCTAAGCTGATACAGTGGTCCCTTATAAATGCTTTATGGGCATCCCAAATTGTTTGAGGCGAAACCTCGGGGGTACAGTTTGTTTTGAAATATTCTTCAAGGAGGTCTTTTGGTTTAGATTTAGTGGCTGGTAGATTGGTGAGTTGCTCATTGAATCTCCAATGACTGGAGGGTTTCTGGTTAAGGGGAGATTTCATATGTAAAAATATGGGAGCATGGTCCGAAAGGATTATAGATCCTATATCAGCTCTAGAGCATAAATGGACATGTTCCTTTGAGATGAATAAATGATCTAGACGTTGATACGATCTGTGCAGTGATGAATAGAAAGTGTAATCTCTAGAATCCGGATACATGGTACGCCAGACATCTATTAGGTGAGCTTTGGCTAGTGACTTTAATAGAGAACGGATTCCCTTTTGGGATTAGGCTGATTTGTGCGAGGAGGAGTCAATGAAGGGGTTTATGACCAGGTTAAAATCCCCCCCAACCACTGTAATGCCATCCCTAAAAGACTCTATTTTTAGTAGAATTGACTTGAGCCAGGATATCTGACGTTTGTTTGGGGCATAGATATTTATAAAGGTATATAGGTGTTGGCCTATCTTACCTTTAATCATAATAAAATGACCTTCAGGGTCACATAGCTGATCCTCTAAGGTGAAGGGTATCTTGCTCTGGAAGCCGATACTGACTCCTTTAGAGTCTGACTTGGGGGAACCACAATGAAACCACGTAGGATAGAATGAGAAGGATAGATTGGGGAAGTGTTGGGACTTAAAATGTGTTTCTTGTAAGAAGATTACGTTCACTTTGTTTCTCCTCAACAACCCAAAGATCTGGCTCCGCATAGAAGGTGAGTTGCAGCCCTTAACGTTATAAGAGGCAATACTAATAGCCATTATGGGGGTGATGAGGAGTGGCAGAGCAACGCGTCGGATACTTATGGAGGCATTTAATGAGAGTGAACTGCTCAGAGTACTTAGCGTTTAAACAAGACGGTAGTGTTGAGAGCCGCTGTCTCGGTGGTAGGATGAACCGCCTCGGATGGACATACCATTGTATATTGAGAGACCTGTGTAGAACAAAATAAAACAAATACAAATTGAACAAAAGAGAAACTAAAAGAACCATACTCAATGAGTCTTGAATGACTTATCAAGTGGGGGGAAGTGGCAAATGCCATTAGTAGACCCGGTTCACAACAATAACTATCATCTTAGCTAGTGAGTTAAAGCTAATTATTATTATTATGGGTAAATAGAATTAAATTAAATGGGCTGTGGCTTGAGCACGTAAGGTTTATCCTTACCGGTGAACCAAAATGAAGCCAGGGGCCGCTGAGTACATAAAAGTATAACAAAACTTAAGTGTTAGTAAAGTAGTGTGACATTATGATACCGGCCACCCATTAAATTATCGCAGAGAAAGAGAACACGGCGATAATGCGGGAGCACCGTCAGTGACCAACAAGTATATGATCAGGTCTCGTTAAGTAAGGGACATTTGAGGGTCATATTTCAAATATGATGTAACTATAAGCCTAAGGCCGCTGAATATATAGGAAATAAGACGTAAATAAAGCAAATAAAGTATGATCCTATGCTGCCGGGAGCACCGTCAGTGACTGCTGAATACAGACCTCAGTTTCATTGCTCTAAAACTATCATCTAAAGGTGATTTCAACTATGGTGTAGGTATAAGCTTAAGGCCACTTGGTACATATAGGAAAGAACATAGACAGTATGAATAAGTATGACTTTGCGTTGCCGGCTACCCACTGGATCATCGCATCAATAAGAAAGCACAGAGACACTGCGTAGCCTGGAGTGCTGACAGGAACCATTGGCTACAAGTTAGAACTACATTACTCTAAGAATACTGTCTGTAAGTGGTTTTCAAAAGAGGCTTATTTATAAGCTTAAGGCCCCTGGGTACATAGATGATAGTCGCATGACCTAGTCGCCGGGGCTAACCCCAACAGCTCGTTAATACCCGACTTGCACAGGGGGAGAGGGCTGCCTTGTGTGACCAAGAACTGCTTGCGGTGAAGTGCAGGGACAAGAGGGACGTTTACCTTCTGTCCACCATTCACGCAGACATGACAGAACAAATTGAAAGGGAAACTGTCCACGACTATAATCTTCACATGGGAGGGGTGGACTTCAATGACCAGATGTTGGCTCCCTATTTAGTGGCCCACCGCACCAGACGCCGGTATAAGAAGGTGTCTGTTTATTTAATTCAATTGGCTGTCTATAATAGTTTTGTTCTCTACAGTAAGGCTGGGAGAACGGGATCCTTCCTAAAATTCCAGGAAAAGATCATTTCGGAAATCCTGTATCCAGGAGGGTCCGTGCCCCAAGTCCCTGATGTAGTTAGCCAGCTACATGACAGACACTTCCCAAGTGTCTATCCTGGTACCCCAACTCAGCGTTCCCCAAGAAAAAGATGTGTCTGTAGCAGGGCTGGAATAAGGCAGGACGCCACCATTTTTTGTCCTGACTGTCCTGACCAGCCTGCCCTATGCATAGGGGAGTGTTTCCGCAAGTACCACACACAGGTACACTAAAAGTAGGGATCACGTGACACAGGACAGGCACACAGGGGTCTTAGGGCCCTTTCACACAGAGCTGCTACAAACCACTCCTTTCACCTGGGACAAAGTGCATGATGTACTTTGCCACATCTCTGGGCGATTTGCGCTTTGCACATTGTCCCATGAGGAAGGAGAGGTTTGTCCTCTAAAGGTAAAAAAAAAAAAAAAATCACAGGTAAGCAAAAAAGTTAATGTTGTGTTTCAAATGTTATAGAAAGTTTATAAAAGTTGATGTTAATAAATTTATTGTGTTGCTGCTAGAGTTAAGCGAACACCTGGATGTTCGGGTTCGAGAAGTTCGGCCGAACTTCCCGGAAAAGTTCGGGTTCGGGATCCGAACCCGATCCGAACTTCGTCCCGAACCGAACCCCATTGAAGTGAATGGGGACCCGAACTTTTCGGCACTAAAAAGGCTGTAAAACAGCCCAGGAAAGGGCTAGAGGGCTGCAAAAGGCAGCAACATGTAGGTAAATCCCCTGCAAACAAATGTGGATAGGGAAATTAATAAAAATAAAAATAAAATAAATGAAAATTAACCAATATCAATTGGAGAGAGGTGCCATAGCAGAGAATCTGGCTTCACGTCACCCACCACTGTAACAGTCCATTGTCATAAATTTAGGCCCCGGCACCCAGGCAGAGGAGAGAAGTCCCGTAACAGAGAATCCGGCTTTATGTCAGCAGAGAATCAGTAATCATATCATAGCAGAGAATAATGCTTCACGTCACCCACCACTGTAACAGTCCATTGTCATATATTTAGGCCCAGGAACCCAGGCAGAGGAGAGAGGTCCTGTAACAGAGAATCTGGCTTCATATCAGCAGAGAATCAGTCTTCATATCATAGCAGAGAATCATGCTTCACGTCACCCACCACTGTAACAGTCCATTGTCATAAATTTAGGCCCCGGCATCCAGGCAGAGGAGAGAGGTCCCGTAACAGAGAATCTGGCTTCATGTCAGCAGAGAATCAGTCTTCATATCATAGCATAGAATCAGGCTTCACGTCACCCACCACTGTAACAGTCCATTGTCATATATTTAGGCCCAGGCACCCAGGCAGAGGAGAGAGGTCCCGTAAAAGAGAATCTGGCTTCATGTCACCAGAGAATCAGTCTTCATGTCATAGCATAGAATCAGGCTTCACGTCACCCACCACTGGAACAGTCCATTGTCATAAATTTAGGCCCTGGCACCCAGGCAGAGGAGAGAGGTCCCGTAACAGAGAATCTGTCTTCATGTCACCAGAGAATCAGTCTTCATGTCATAGCATAGAATCAGGCTTCACGTCACCCACCACTGGAACAGTCCATTGTCATAAATTTAGGCCCCGGCACCCAGGCAGAGGAGAGAGGTCCCGTAACAGAGAATCTGGCTTCATGTCACCAGAGAATCAGTCTTCATGTCATAGCATAGAATCAGGCTTCACGTCACCCACCACTGGAACAGTCCATTGTCATAAATTTAGGCCCCGGCACCCAGGCAGAGGACAGAGGTCCCGTAACAGAGAATCTGGATTCATGTCACCAGAGAATCAGTCTTCATGTCATAGCATAGAATCAGGCTTCACGTCACCCACCACTGGAACAGTCCATTGTCTTAAATTTAGGCCCCGACACCCAGGCAGAGGAGAGAGGTCCCGTAACAGAGAATCTGGCTTCATGTCACCAGAGAATCAGTCTTCATGTCATAGCATAGAATCAGGCTTCACGTCACCCACCACTGTAACAGTCCATTGTCATAAATTTAGGCCCCGGCACCCAGGCAGAGGAGAGAGGTCCCGTAACAGAGAATCTGGCTTCATGCCAGCAGAGAATCAGTCTTCATATCATAGCAGAGAATCAGGCTTCATGTCACCCAACACTAGAACAGTCCATTGTCATAAATTTAGGCCCCGGCACCCAGACAGAGGAGAGGTTCATTCAACTTTGGGTTGCCCCGCAATATTATGGTAAAATGAAAATAAAAATAGGATTGAATGAGGAAGTGCCCTGGAGTCCAATAATATATTATTAAGGGGAGGTAGTTAATGTCTAATCTGCACAAGGGATGGACAGGTCCTGTGGGATCCATGCCTGGTTCATTTTTATGAACGTCAGCTTGTCCACATTGGCTGTAGACAGGCGGCTACGTTCGTCTGTAATGATGGCCCCTGCCGTGCTGAATACACGTTCAGACAAAACGCTGGCCGCCGGGCAGGCCAGCACCTCCAAGGCATAAAAGGCTAGCTCTGGCCACGTGGACAATTTAGAGACCCAGAAGTTGAATGGGGCCGAACCATCAGTCAGTACGTGGAGGGGTGTGCACACGTACTGTTCCACCATGTTAGTGAAATGTTGCCTCCTGCTAACACGTTGCGTATCAGGTGGTGGTGCAGTTAGCTGTGGCGTGTTGACAAAACTTTTCCACATCTCTGCCATGCTAACCCTGCCCTCAGAGGAGCTGGCCGTGACACAGCTGCCTTGGCGACCTCTTGCTCCTCCTCTGCCTTGGCCTTGGGCTTCCACTTGTTCCCCTGTGACATTTGGGAATGCTCTCAGTAGCGCGTCTACCAACGTGCGCTTGTACTCGCACATCTTCCTATCACGCTCCAGTGCAGGAAGTAAGGTGGGCACATTGTCTTTGTACTGTGGATCCAGCAGGGTGGCAACCCAGTAGTCCGCACACGTTAAAATGTGGGCAACTCTGCTGTCGTTGCGCAGGCACTGCAGCATGTAGTCGCTCATGTGTGCCAGGCTGCCCAGAGGTAAGGACAAGCTGTCCTCTGTGGGAGGCGTATCGTCATCGTCCTGCGTTTCCCCCCAGCCACGCACCAGTGATGGGCCCGAGCTGCGTTGGGTGCCACCCCGCTGTGACCATGCTTCATCCTCATCTTCCTCCACCTCCTCCTCATCCTCGTCCTCCTCGTCCTCCAGTAGTGGGACCTGGCTGGCCACATTTGTACCTGGCCTCTGCTGTTGCAAAAAACCTCCCTCTGAGTTACTTTGAAGAGACTGGCCTGAAAGTGCTAAAAATGACCCCTCTTCCTCCTCCTCCTCCTCCTGGGCCACCTCCTCTTCCATCATCGCCCTAAGTGTTTTCTCAAGGAGACATAGAAGTGGTATTGTAACGCTGATAACGGCGTCATCGCCACTGGCCATGTTGGTGGAGTACTCGAAACAGTGCAACAGGGCACACAGGTCTCGCATGGAGGCCCAGTCATTGGTGGTGAAGTGGTGCTGTTCCGCAGTGCGACTGACCCGTGCGTGCTGCAGCTGAAACTCCACTATGGCCTGCTGCTGCTCGCACAGTCTGTCCAGCATGTGCAAGGTGGAGTTCCACCTGGTGGGCACGTCGCATATGCAGCGGTGAGCGGGAAGGCCGAAGTTACGCTGTAGCGCAGACAGGCGAGCAGCGGCAGGATGTGAACGCCGGAAGTGTGAACAGACGGCCCGCACTTTATGCAGCAGCTCTGACATGTCGGGGTAGTTGTGAATGAACTTCTGCACCACCAAATTCAGCACATGCGCCAAGCAAGGGATGTGCGTCAAACCGGCTAGTCCCAGAGCTGCAACGAGATTTCGCCCATTATCGCACACCACCAGGCCGGGCTTGAGGCTCACCGGCAGCAACCACTCGTCGGTCTGTTGTTCTATACCCCGCCACAACTCCTGTGCAGTGTGGGGCCTGTCCCCCAAACATATGAGTTTCAGAATGGCCTGCTGACGTTTACCCCGGGCTGTGCTGAAGTTGGTGGTGAAGGTGTGTGGCTGACTGGATGAGCAGGTGGAAGAAGAGGAGGAGGAAGCCGAGTAGGAGGAGGAGGCAACAGGAGGCAAAGAATGTTGCCCTGCGATCCTTGGCGGCGGAAGGACGTGCGCCAAACAGCTCTCCGCCTGGGGCCCAGCCGCCACTACATTTACCCAGTGTGCAGTTAGGGATATATAGCGTCCCTGGCCGTGCTTACTGGTCCACATATCTGTGGTTAGGTGGACCTTGCCACAGATGGCGTTGCGCAGTGCACACTTGATTTTATCGGATACTTGGTTGTGCAGGGAAGGCACGGCTCTCTTGGAGATGTAGTGCCGGCTAGGAACAACATACTGTGGGACAGCAAGCGGCATGAGCTGTTTGAAGCTATCTGTGTCCACCAGCCTAAATGACAGCATTTCATAGGCCAGTAGTTTAGAAATGCTGGCATTCAGGGTCAGGGATCGAGGGTGGCTAGGTGGGAATTTACGCTTTCTCTCAAATGTTTGTGAGATGGAGAGCTGAACGCTGCCGTGTAACATGGTTGAGATGCTTGGTGATGGAGGTGGTGGTGTTGGTGGTACATCCCCTGTTTGCTGGGCGGCAGGTGCCAACGTTCCTCCAGAGGCAGAGGAAGAGGCCGAGGCGGCAGCAGCAGAAGAGGCCGAGGTGGCAGCAGCAGAAGAGGTAGCAGGGGGAGCCTGAGTGACTCCCTTTTTTTAAGGTGTTTACTCCACTGCAGTTTATGCTTTGCATGCAGGTGCCTGGTCATGCAGGTTGTGCTAAGGTTCAGAACGTTAATGCCTCGCTTCAGGCTCTGATGGCACAGCGTGCAAACCACTCGGGTCTTGTCGTCAGCACATTGTTTGAAGAAGTGCCATGCCAGGGAACTCCTTGAAGCTGCCTTTGGGGTGCTCGGTCCCAGATGGCGGCGGTCAGTAGCAGGTGGAGTCTCTTTGGCGGCGGGTGTTCTGCTTTTGCCCACTGCTCCCTCTTTTGCTATGCTGTTTGCTCGGTCTCACCACTGCCTCTTCCTCTGAACTGTGAAAGTCAGTGGCACGACCTTCATTCCATGTGGGGTCTAGGACCTCATCGTCCCCTGCATCTTCTTCCACCCAGTCTTGATCCCTGACCTCCTGTTCAGTCTGCACACTGCAGAAAGACGCAGCAGTTGGCACCTGTGTTTCATCATCATCAGAGACGTGCTGAGGTGGTATTCCCATGTCCTCATCATCAGGAAACATAAGTGGTTGTGCGTCAGTGCATTCTATGCCTTCCACCGCTGTGGAAGGGCTAGGTGGATGCCCTTGGGAAACCCTGCATGTAGAGTCTTCAAACAGCATAAGAAACTGGTGCATAACTTGAGGCTCAGACAGTTTCCCTGATATGCATGGGGGTGATGTGACAGACTGATGGGGTTGGTTTTCAGACGCCATCTGTGCGCTTTCTGCAGAAGACTGGGTGGGAGATAATGTGAACGTGCTGGATCCACTGTCGGCCACCTAATTGACTAATGCCAGTACCTGCTCAGGCCTTACCATCCTTAGAACGGCATTGGGCCCCACCAAATATCGCTGTAAATTCTGGCGGCTACTGGGACCTGAGGTAGTTGGTACACTAGGACGTGTGGATGTGGCAGACTGGCCACGTCCTCTCCCAGCACCAGAGGGTCCACTAACACCACCACGACCATGTCCGTGTCCTTTACTAGATGTTTTCCTCATTGTTATCGTTCACCACAACAACAAAAATATTATTTGGCCCAATGTATTGAATTCAAATTCAGGCCTTTTTTTTACAGACACCTAACACTATCTGGCTATCTATTTAGGTACCGTATTACACTAATACAGGCACAGCAGTAACCACAGATTTAGCTGACTATGAATTTGAGGCCTAGTATTTAGGCGCTGGGTGACAGGTATACGTTTACAGACAGAATTAGACTGGGATATGCACAGTAGCGTGTTTGTGAAGTTATTGAGAATGACCCTATCAGCACCTTGAATCTAATATTCCCTTTTAGGGATAAATTTAAAGTAGGCCTGATACAGCAGAAACCACTAATTTTGAGAATTGCTAAATTGGGAATTGTATTTCAACCCAGAACAGAAACTGTGCTTTGACGGACACTAAATAACTTGCCCAGCCACAGCAATAACCACAGATTTAGCTGACTACAAATTTGAGGCCTATTATTTAGGCACTGGGTGACAGGTATACGTTTACGGACAGAATTAGACTGGGATATGCACAGTAGCGTGTGTGTCAAGTTATTGAGAATGACCCTATCAGCACCTTGATTCTAATATACCCTTTTAGGGATGGATTAAAAGTAGGCCTGATACAGCAGAAACCACTAATTTAGAGAATTGCTAAATTGGGAATTGTATTTCAACCCAGAACAAAAACTGTGCTTTGACGGACACTAAATAACTTGCCCAGCCACAGCAATAACCACAGATTTAGCTGACTATAAATTTGAGGCCTATTATTTAGGCGCTGGGTGACAGGTATACGTTTACAGTCAGAATTTGACTGGGATATGGCCAAAAAATAACCACACTATTGATGGTTAAATGCACTTGGTGTGACAGCTTGACCCTGATGTAGGATATAGCCAAAAAACAACCACACTATTGAGGGTTAAATGCACTTGGTGACAGGCTCAGCTTGCCCCTGATGTAGTATATGGCCACAAAATAACCACACTATTGATGGTTAGATGAACTTGGTGTGACAACTTGACCGATGTAGGATATAGCCAAAAAACAACCACACTATTGAGGGTTAAATGCACTTGGTGTGACAGCTTGACCCTGATGTAGGATATAGCCAAAAAATAACCACACTATTGAGGGTTAAATGCACTTGGTGACAGCTTGACCCTGATGTAGGATATAGCCAAAAAATAACCATACTATTGAGGGTTAAATGTACTTGGAGGCAGCTTGTGCTGGCGCACCACAAGACACGAAATGGCCGCCGATCACCCCAGAAAAAAGTGAATGAAAAATGCTCTCGGCAGTCTAAAAACAGTGAGCAATTGAATATCAGCAGTTCAATGATCCACAGCTGCAGATCGATCAATGAATGAAGTCTTTTGGAGGAGTTAATCACTGCCTAATCTCGCCCTAACGTCGCAGCTGCAACCTCTCCCTATACTGATCATAGCAGAGTGACGAGCGGCGCTACGTGACTCCAGCTTAAATAGAGGCTGGGTCACATGGTGCACTGGCCAATCACAGCCATGCCAATAGTAGGCATGGCTGTGATGGCCTCTTGGGGCAAGTAGTATGACGCTTGTTGATTGGCTGCTTTGCAGCCTTTCAAAAAGCGCCAAGAAAGCGACGAACACCGAACCCGAACCCGGATTTTTACGAAAATGTTCGGGTTCGGGTCCGTGTCACGGACACACCAAAATTCGGTACGAACCCGAACTATACAGTTCGGGTTCGCTCATCCCTAGTTACTGCTTGTTCTTTTATTTTTTTTAGCTTCTAGGTGGACCAAGCGATCAACCAGCTGCAGCACTGATGTGCATTCTGACAGAAGCATTGTGCTGCTGTCGCTGCTGTCAGATTACACAAAGTCGGTGTATGCGGCGCTGCAAGACGAGATTTCTCCTCTGCAGTAAAAAAGATACGTTTGCCGAGGGTTTTGAGCTGAGGGGCTGTGTTCATATGCTTTGGCAAACACTTCGTATAAAAAAAAAATCTAAAAATTCTGGCAATGATTCATTCATCTACATCGATTGATGTGAATGGAGAAATCGGGTTTGCCAGGGCATACGAGCTGAAGTGGGTTTGGATGTTGGGTGGAGCTCCTATGTCCTGGCAGACGCCTTTCCCCTCTTTTTCTTTTTGCACATTTTTGGGCAGAGATTTTTTCATCCACATTGATCGATGTGAATGAAGAAATCTGTTCCGTTCATTTTTTCTTTCAGCCGAGATGCTGAACAGAAAAAAAGAAATCTTATTACCCGTATGCTCAATATAAGGAGAATAGCAGAAACTCCTAATGCTGGCCATACATGTAATGATTGTGGAGACCCTCAAATGCCAGGGCAGTACAAACACCCCACAAATGACCCCATTTTGGAAAGAAGACACCACAAGGTATTTGCTGAGGGGCATATTAAGTCCATGAAAGATTGAACTTTTTGTCACAAGTTAGCGGAAAGGGAGACTTTGAGAGAAAAAAAAAAAATCTATTTCCGCTAACTTGTGCCAAACAAAATCTTCTATGAACTCACGGAATACCTTGGGGTGTCTTTTTTTCTAAATAAAGGGTCAAATGTGGGGTATTTATACTGCCCTGGAATTTTAGGGGCCCTAAAGCGTGAGAAGAAGTCTGGAATCCAAATGTCTAAAAATGCCCTCCTAAAAGGTACTCATTGGAATTTGGGCCCCTTTGCGCACCTTGGCTGCAAAAAAGTGTCACGCATGTGGTATTGCCGTACTCAGAATAAGTAGGCAATGTGTTTTGGGGTGTCTTTTCACACATACTTATCCTGTGTGTGAGAAATATCTCTGCAAATGACAACTTTAAAAAAAAATTTATACAAAGTTTTCTATTTACAGAGATATTTCTCTCACCCAGCATGGGTATATGTAAAAATACACCCCAAAACACATTGCCCTATTTCTTCTGAGTACGGTGATACCATGTGTGTGACACTTTTTTGCAGCCTAGGTGCGCAAAGGGGTCCAAATTCCAATGAGTACTTTTAGGATTTCACAGGGCATTTTTACGCATTTGGATTCCAAACTACTTCTCGCGCTTTAGGGCCGCTAAAATGCCAGGGCAGTATAAATACCCCACAATTGATCCCATTTTAGAAAGAAGACACCCCAAGGTATTCCATGAGGGCTATGGTGAGTTCATGTAAGATTTTTTGTTTTTGTCACAAGTTAGTGGAATATTTGACTGTAAGAAAAAAATATATATATCAATTTCCGCTAACTTGTGCCCCCCAAAAAATCTTCTATAAACTCGCCATGCCCCTCACGGAATACATTGGGGTGTCTTCTTTCAAAATGGGGTCACTTGTGGAGTATTTATACAGCCCTGGCATTTTAGGGGCCCTAAAGCGTAAGAAGTAGTTTGGAATCCAAATGCGTAAAAATGCCCTGTGAAATCCTAAAGGTACTCATTGGAATTTGGGCCCCTTTGTGCACCTAGGCTGTAAAAAAGTGTCACACATGTGGTATCGCCGTACTCAGAAGAAGTAGGGCAATGTATTTTGAGGTGTATTTTTACATATACCCATACTGTGTGTGAGAAATATCTCTGTAAATGACAACTTTTTTTTTTTTATACAAAGTTGTCAATTTACAGAGATATTTCTCTCACCCAGCATGGGTATATGTAAAATAAACTCCCCAAAACACATTGCCCTACTTCTTCTGAGTACGGCAATACCACATGTGACAGTTTTTTGCAGCCTAGGTGCGAAAAGGGGCCGAAAGTCCAACGAGTACCTTTAGGCTTTAGAGGGTCGTTTACAATTTAGGCCCGCCCAAAATGCCATAACAGTAAACACACCCTACAAATGACCCCATTTCGGAAAGTAGACACCCCAAGGTATTCACTGAGGGGCATAGTGAGTCCGTAGGAGATTTATTAATATTTTTGTCAGAAGTTAGCAGAAATTGAAACTTTATTATTATTATTTTTTTTCTCAGAAAGTGTCATTTTCCTCTAACTTGTGAAAAAAAATTTTTTATCTTACATGAACTCACCATGCCCCTCCGCGAAATGCAGAAATTCACATTTTTGTACCATAGTTTGTAAACGCTATAACTTTTGCACAAACCAATAAATATACACTTATTGGATTTTTTTTATCAAAGACATGTAGCACAATAAATTCTGACACAAACTTGTATAGAAATTTAATTATATTTGAACAATTTTACCAGAAAAATGTAAAAATACACTTTTTTGAGAAAATTGCGGTCTATTTTGATTAATATCAGAAAAACAAAAAATCTCAGCAGCAATCAAATACCACCAAAAGAAAGCTGTATTTGTGAGAAGAAAATGAGGTAAAATTCATTTGGGTGCCAAGTTGCGTGACCGAGAAATAAACCGTTAAAGTTGTGAAGTGACGATTTGTAAATAAGGGCCTGGTCACTAGGGGGGTATAAACCTGTGGTCCTTAAGTGGTTAATATCCAAGTCATGTCTCAAGGCTTATTTTAAGAGCTGAACATTGACTTATAGGACAGCTGCCTAACATCTGATGGCATTAGAGGCAGAGCTTGTTAAGAGCTCATTTGCATCCCTTCCGTCCCAGAATTCCAGAGGAGCATGTATGGCCTATAAGTCTCCTCACACTGATTAATGTGCTCTCTCCCTAAGGAGAGTTAGTTCCCCCTTACTCTTAGAATCACTGCACACTTCACTTATTTGGGCAGTTATGGGTCCAAAACTGACCAAGTAACTCAAGTGTGTAATCATTCTTACAGGTCAATGTTAGCGCTAAGTATAAAGAACCATGCAGAGACCCAAGAATCTACTATAGCGTAACAGAGTGCACTCCTTTTACACCGTTGTCAGCTGATTCCTCATAGGTTTCTACATAACCTATTTTATTAAATGCTTACTGTATACAAGTAGAGGCCCCCTGACATAGTGGAGAGGGTAGATCCAATAAACAAGAACACACATGTACGTAAATCACAAAATATTTTATTAATTAGTCACATAAAGGACAACAAAATAAAAAATAGTAAATATAATGAATGACACCCCACCTAGGTTACACAGAGTGTGTATATTCCCTAAGTGCACATCACCTACTAGCCTGAGTCAGCTTGAAAGGCTAATGGAGATAAATTATCTCACCCACAGGCCAGAGGGAAACGTGGGCTTAAATGATGATACAAGTATAAGCATGCCAGCCGCATGAAAAAAAGTGTGAATGGACGCAGTGTATGGTTGTGATCCTTTGTGTGCTGGATGCATGTGGCATTTAACTTAGTCCGTTGGTGTGGATATGCTATAAAAGAAGAGCAAGATCCATGGTGTTGTCCGTGGCTGGGGGGAGGAGACCGAGGATGACATTCTTTTGGGCGATGAGCAGGATCCCAGGTACAAACACAAAATGGCAGACATGTTACTATGGTCAGAGCTGGCAAAATCTTCCACGGAAATCTTGGAAAGGCAGCAGAGGGGATCGTGACCGATAAGCACACTCGCATATCTCACGACAGTGTGGACCACCTCACATTTTTAAATGGGGGTTCATGTCACCCAGCAATAGAACAGAGGATTTTGAGAGATTTAGGCTCCTGTCACCCAGGCACAGCAGGGGTTTATTTACGGCAAAAGGGGGTTCATGTCACCCAGCAATAGAACAGAGGATTTTGAGAGATTTAGGCCCCTGTCACCCAGGCACAGCAGGGGTTTATTTACGGCAAAAGGGGGTTCATGTCACCCAGCAATAGAACAGAGGATTTTGAGAGATTTAGGCCCCTGTCACCCAGGCAAAGCAGGGGTTCATTCACGGCAAAAGGGGGATCTTGTCACCCAGCAATAGAACAGAGGATTTTGAGAGATTTAGGCCCCTGTCACCCAGGCACAGCAGGGGTTCATTCACGGGAAAAGGGGGTTCATGTCACACAGCAATAGAACAGAGGATTTTGAGAGATTTAGGCCCCTGTCACCCAGGCTCAGCAGGGGTTTGTATACGTCAAAAATGGTAAAATATGTCACCCGACAATTGAAAATAAGATTTTTGTCAATTTAGGGCACTACAATTGGCACTTTTTCTTAAATAAAATGGCTATAAAATAGTCCTTTAAAAGGCTAGAGGGATGTAAAAGGCAGTAAAATGTGCTTAAGAGCATGGCAACTGCTCTGCAAACAAATGTGGATAGGGAAATAACTTAAAATAAAATAACTAAAAATTACAAATTATTAACCTGCAGCAATGGAGGAGGTAGCCAACAATGTTTATTTTTTATTGAGGTAGGTAGCCCCCAAAATATTGTGACAAATAAAAATAAAAATAAAACAAAGAATCATTGCACTTGACTTGAGTACAAGAATGTATGTTTGATGGTGGTATAAATGTCTATTTTGCACAAGGTACAGACAAGTCTTGTGGGATCCAAGCCTGGTTCATTTTAATGAACGTGAGCTTGCCCACGTTAGCTGTGGACAGGCGGCTATGCTTGTCTGTGATGAAGCCCCCTGCCGTGCTAAACACACGTTCAGCTAATACACTGGCTGCAGGGCAGGCCAGCACCTCCAAGGCGTAAAGGGCAAGCTCAGGCCATGTGCCCAATTTGGAGACCCAGAAGTTGAAGGGGGCAGACCAGTCATTGAGGGTGAGCGAATGTGAGGTCACAGGGGTAGTTACTAAACCAAGGGTGTTCTTGGTACTCACAGTTTTTATATACCCTGGGCAGGCGTACAACAGTTATAGAGAGGCTGGCACATGTATCCTCTGGGGTACTCTCTATGTATAGGGCCAGGTCGGGTGGTAGGTGAGGTGCCCTGGGTGTTGCAGGTTTAATGTGCCGGGGGCAAGATCCCTTAAAGTTTGTGACGCCAGTGCTGGTAACGGTGGCACACCGATTTGTTATAGGAATAATTGAGGAACACAAGTTGAAATGAACCAGAACTTCTTTTTACTGAACAGTTCAACTATATACAGTCTTTAGTTAGTTCCACATGTAAAAGGTTGGTAACAGGCAGGCTTTATATAAATGGCATGCAAAGTCCTTGCAAGATACTCAGAGGGAATAACACTTACAGATCAGGCTGCATTTTCCTTAGGTCCTTAGGTCCTCTGGTTATATCCTCTTGCTGTAAAATATCCTTCTGCCCTTCAGCTCTCTACTTGGCTGGATAAAAGTGGTTCTGTACTGTACTTTTAAAGGTACTAAATATCTTCAGGAGGCAACTTCTTCCCCTGGATGCAAGCTAGGAACCTGGGCTTTCTAGCTGCATAAAAGAAGCTGATCTTAAGCTCCTCTCTAGCTAAAATGCTAACGTCACTTCCTTCTGGACTGACTCTTTCCTATCTGGACCTAACTATATATACTAGGGAGTTCCCTAGCTCCCTCTACTGCCTAGGAGGATGAACTACACCCCTAACAGGCCTGGTACAGGAGATAACAGGAAAATACACATTAAAAATGCCATATAAAGTACAATTACCATGTTCCACAGGAGGTGGAGAAC
Organism: Bufo gargarizans; assembly: GCF_014858855.1. Taxonomy (NCBI): domain Eukaryota; kingdom Metazoa; phylum Chordata; class Amphibia; order Anura; family Bufonidae; genus Bufo; species Bufo gargarizans. Next base: position 182,592,734 of record NC_058082.1, read on the forward strand.
AACGTGACCCAATTGACCCTTGAGTATTGCCCACATTTACATAGTGGGACATGCTTGGTGACCCAGGTGGTGGTGTTGCTGGCAGATCCTCTGTTTGTGGGGTGCCAGGTGGCACTGTCACTCCAGAGGTGGATGAAGAGGCCGTGACTGCAGCAGAAGAGGAAGCAGGAGGAGCCCTTTCTTGGTTTTTAAAGAGTCTACTCCACTGCAGCTTGTGCTTTGCACTTAAATGCCTGGTTGTGCTCAGGTTGAGAACGTTTATGCCTCGCTTCAGGCTCTGATTGCACAGTGTCCAAACCACTCGTGTCTTGTCGTCAGCACATTGTCTGAACTACTGCCACGCCAGGGAACTCCTTGGAGCTGGCTTTGATGTGCTTGGTCCCTTACTGCAGTGGGCAGTAGGAGGCGTACTGTCTAGAGGACAGCCACTCTGCTTTTGCACCCTGCTACCTCTTCTGCTGTGCTGGTGGCTCTGTGCGACCACCACCTCTTCCTCCGAACTACATCGGTCACTCGCATTGCAACACGCCAGACCTGCAGGGTATTAACGACAGTGAGGTCACGGTATGGGCAATCGAGGGTTACTCACTTTTCTGAGGAGAACCCTGGGCAGTCATGCGACAGTGAAGGAGAGGTAGACACTAGTTCCTCTGGGGCACACTCTGTAAATAGGGACCAGGCCTGATGGTGTGTGAGGTGCCCTGGATGTTGCAGGTATTTTGAGTGCCTTAGGTAAGGTCCCTTTAAGAATCATGACGCCACACACCGGTGGCACACCGGTTTGCAGGAGGATTAATAGAGTACACAGTTGGTAAACCAAAAGTTGCTTTACTTGGTGAAACAGTCCAACTTTTTACAATCAGTTGCAGTGGTGTATAATGCAGTCCTTTACAGTACATATGCACAGCAGGTTTACTTCACAGCAGGTTTCAATCTTGCAAGATACTTGGAGGGTAAACAGTTAATGCTTTGCAGTACAATGCTGCTCTATCCCCATAGCTATTCTAGCTGGCTGGATCCCAAGGCCCGGATGCCTAAGTGCTGGCTTAAATCCTTGGTATAAAATCCTTCCTCCAGTATTGGCACTTGCTTAAGGTTACAATACCTTCTTTTGCTAGCTGTCTTCACTGCTGGATTGGAAAGGTGACTGCAGGTTTCTCCCAGGAGGTGCTGTCCTACTACTGGGGTATCTCAACTGAGCTATCCTTAGCTTCAGGAGCTTCAGGCTGACTAGGTGACTCCTCTAGTCCCCTGGAATACACTCGGTCTCCAAGCAGGCTGTACTCCTTCTAGCCTCCTGGTGCAGCTAGGAACCAGGACTATCTAGCTGCATGTCAGGAGGAGGCCCTCAGCATATCTTGGACTGGTGCCTTCTTACTTCTGTCTCCACAGACTCCTGACTATGACCTACCTCCTCTCTGTCTGGGCCTGGATATTTATACTAGGGGCTCCATATCTCCCTCTAGTGTCTGGAATGTCTAATTACACTCAACTAGGCCTGATAAGCATATAACAGGGAAACCATACATGTAAGAACAGACAGAAAATACATTACAATGCATGGATAAATACAATATCACTGTCCCTTGTGAGTAGAAGTAACACGTTACCCAATTGACCCTTGTGTAGTGCCCACTCCTACCTAGTGGGACACTACAGCATGACCTTGATTCCATGTGGGGTCGAGGACCTCATCGTCCTCCACATCATCTTCCACCCAGTCTTCACCCCTGCCTTCCTTGTCGGTCTGCACACTTTCTAAAGCCCCAGTTGCCAACTGTGTTTCGACATCATCCGAGACGTGCTGCGATGGTCCTCCCATGTACTCATCTTGAAAGATAAGTGGTTGGGCATCTGTGCACTCAATCTCTTCCACTTCTGGGGCAGGGCTAGGTGGATGGCCCTGGGAAACCCTGCTAATAGAGTCATCAAAAAGCAGAAGAGACTGCTGCATGACTTGGGGCTCAGACTGCTTGGCTGATTTGGAAGAGGGTGAGGTGAAAGACTGATGGACATCGACTGCAGGTGCCAACTGTGGTCTTTCAGCAGGAGACTGGGTGGGAGACAATGTGAAGGAACTGGATCCACTGTCAGCAACCCAATCTACTATCGCCTGTACTTGTTCAGGCCTCACCATTCGTAGAGCAGTATTAGGCCCGACCAAATACCGGTGCAGGCTTTGTGGCCTACTCGCACCTGAGGAAGGGGTTTCACTTGTGCTTGTAGCTGGCACAGATCGACCACGTCCTCTCCCTGCAACAGGAGCTCCACCAGCAGCACCACAACCTAGGTCACGTCCCTTATTTGACGCTCTCCTCATATTTTTTGAATTAAGGATCTTGCCCTAAATGGGTGTTTAATTAATAGTAAAAAAGAACGACAGTATGTAAAGGGTGTGTCTCACACGGCCTTAACCAGACTCAATTAAAGATTTCTTTGCACAAACTGGCTGTATTTCAAATGGCTGAATCAAACCCCTGTATGTATAGGGGGATCACACACGCCCTGAATCAGTGTAGGCCTGAATTAAAGATTTATTTGCACCAAATGGCTGCATTTCAAATAGCTGTATTTCAAATGCCTGATGCCAAACCCTGTATGTATAGGGGGGATCACACACACCCTGAATCAGTGAAGGCCTGTAGTAAATATATCTTTGCACAAAAAGGCTGTATTTTAAATGGCTATATTTCAAATGCCTGATTCAAACCCCTGTATGTAGAGGGAGTATCTCAGAGGGCCTGAACCTCTGTAGGCCTGAAGTAAATATATCTTTGCACAAAATGGCTGTATTTCAAATGGCTGTATTTCAAATGCCTGATTCAAACCCCTGTATGTAGGGGGGTATCTCACACGGTCTGAACCTGAGTAGGCCTGAAGTAAATATATCTTTGCACAAAAAGGCTGTATTTCATATACCAAATTCAAACCCCTCTATGTAGAGGTAGTATCTCAGAGGGTCTGAACTTCTGTAGGCCTGAAGTAAATATATCTTTGCACAAAATGGTTGTATTTCAAATGCCTAATTCAAACCCCTGTATGTAGAGCTAGTATCTCACAGGGCCTGAACCAGTGTAGGCCTGAAGCAAATATATCTTTGCACAAAATGGCTGTATTTCAAATGCCTGATTCAAACCCCTGTATGTAGCGGTATTATCTCAGAGGGCCTGAACCTCTGTAGGCCTAAAGTAAATATATCTTTGGACAAAATGGCAGTATTTAAAGTAGCTGTATTTCAAATGCCTAATTCAAACCCCTGTATGTAGAGGTAGTATCTCAGAGGGCCTGAACCTCTGTTGGCCTGAAGTAAATATATATTTACATAAAATGGCTGTATTTCAAATGCCTGATTCAAAACCCTGTATGTAGGGGGGTATCTCACACGGTCTGAACCAGTGTAGGCCTGAAGTAAATATATCTTTCCACAAAAAGGATGTATTTCAAATGACTGTATTTCAAATGCCTAATTCAAACCCCTGTATGTATAGTGGGGATCACAAACGCCCTGAATCAGTGTAGGCCTGAAGTAAATATATCTTTGCACAAAAAGGCAGTATTTTAAATGACTGTATTTCAAATAATTAATTCAAACCCCTGTATGTATAGGAGGGATCTCACACGCCCTGAATCAGTGTAGACATGAAGTAAATATATCTTTGCACAAAATGGCTGTATTTCAAATGGCTGTATTTCAAATGCCTGATTCAAACCCCTGTATGTAGGGGGGTATCTCACACGGTCTGAACCAGTGTAGGCCTGAAGTAAATATATCTATCCACAAAAAGTATGTATTTCAAATGGCTAATTCAAACCACTTTGCACTTAAATGCCTGGTTGTGCTCAGGTTGAGAACGTTTATGCCTTGCTTCAGGCTCTGATTGCACAGTGTCCAAACCACTCGTGTCTTGTCGTCAGCACATTGTCTGAAGTACTGCCACGCCAGGGAACTCCTTGGAGCTGGCTTTGATGTGCTCTGTCCCATACTGCGGTGGGCAGTAGGAGGCGTACTGTCTAGAGTACGGCCACTCTGCTTTTGCACCCTGCTACCTCTTCTGCTGTGCTGGTGGCTCTGTGCGACTACCACCTCTTCCTCCGAACTACATCGGTCACTCGCATTGCAACACGCCAGACCTGCAGGGTATTAGCGACAGTGAGGTCACGGTATGGGCAATCGAGGGTTACTCACTTTTCTGAGGAGAACCCTGTATGTATAGGAGGGATCTCACACGCCCTGAATCAGTGTAGGCATGAAGTAAATATATCTTTGCACAAAATGGCTGTATTTCAAATGGCTGTATTTCAAATGCCTGATTCAAACCCCTGTATGTAGGGGGGTATCTCACATGGTCTGAACCAGTGTAGGCCTGAAGTAAATATATCTATCCACAAAAAGTATGTATTTCAAATGACTAATTCAAACCCCTGTATGTAGAGGTAGTATCTCAGAGGGCCTGAACCTCTGTAGGCCTGAAGTAAATATATCTTTACACAAAATGGCTGTATTTCAAATGGCTCTATTTCAAATGCCTGATTTAAACCCCTGTATGTAGGGGGGTATCTCACACGGTCTGAACCAGTGTAGGCCTGAAGTAAATATATCTTTCCACAAAAAGGATTTTTCAAATGACTGTATTTCAAATGCCTAATTCAAATCTTTGTATGTATAGCGGGGATCACAAACGCCCTGAATCAGTGTAGGCCTGAAGTAAATATATCTTTGCACAAAAAGGCGGTATTTAAAATGGCTGTATTTCAAAAGCCTAATACAAACCCCTGTATGTATAGGGGGGATCTCACTTGCCCTGAATCAGTTTAGGCCTGAAGCAAATATATATTTGCACAAAAAGGCTGTATTTAGAATGGCTTTATTTAAAATGCCTAATTCAAACCCCTGTATGTAGAGGTGGTATCTTACACCTGAACCTCTGTAGGCCTGAATTCAATATTGGTGCACCAAATGGCGGTATTTAAAATCTCTGAATGTAACCCAAGTGTATTAAGGGTGTATCGCACAATGACATCTGCATCAAAGGCTGCAAACAAAATTTTTGAAGCCCAAACGACTGTTTGTTTAACAACTGAATTTGACAGCAGTATATAAGCCTGTAATTTCACATGTGCTGATGCTGCAAGGCCTGAAAATAGTGTTTTTTGTCAAATAAGTGTGTTTTTTAAACCCCAGAAAATGATGGGTGTATTTCTAGCTTAAATTGCACACTGACTAATACAGATGTTGTAGATTGCCCAAAAAGTATTTTATTGCTAACAGAATATGAATGCTGTATATATTTAACTTGAATTTAACATTTGCAGATCTGGCAAATACAGTTTTTTGTTTTGTTTTTTTTTAGTTTTTTTTTTAAATGTGTGGTTTTCAAACCCCAGGAAATGATGGGTGGATTTCTAGCTTAAATTGCACACTGACTAATACAGATCCAACCCAGGAAATGATGAGTGTATTTTGGGAAAAAAGTGTGTTTTTCAAACTCCAGAAAAAGATGGGTGTATTTCTAGCTTAAATTGCACACTGACTAATACAGATGTTGTAGATTGCCCAAAAAGTCTTTTTTTGCTAACAGAATATGAATGCTGTATATATTAAACTTGAATTTAACACTTGCAGATCTGGCAAAAACAGTTTTTTTGGGGGGTTTTTTAAGTGTGTTTTTCAAACCCCAGAAAATGATGGGTGTATTTCTAGCTTAAATTGCACACTGACTAATCCAGATGTTGTAGTTTGCCCCAAAAAAACTGTGATTTGGAACAATGTCCCAAAAGCATGCATAAAATGGCCTCCGCCGCCACCCACCTAACAGAATTCTAAAAGTTTGTATTTTTGGTCAATGAGCTCAGGGCAGGGTAAAACGATAGTGCCCTGCACCCACACAACTATTTGTCTGCATTTCGCTGAGTTAGATTCTCTCCTATGCTCTCCCTGAAATCACAAGTCCAGCAGCATCCTCTCCCTACATTTGTAACAGCAGAGTGAAGTGCATCGCGACATGAGCCAAGCTTATATAGAGTCTGGGTCACATGCTGCTCTGGCCAATCACAGCCATGCCATTAGTAGGCATGGCTGTGATGGCCTCTTGGGGCAAGTAGTATGACGCTTGTCGATTGGCTGCTTTGCAGCCTTTCAAAAAGCGCCAAGAAAGCGCCGAACACCGAACCTGAACTTTTACGGAAATGTTCGGGTTCAGGTCCGGGGTCCAAAAATCCTAAAGTTCGGTACGAACCTGAACTTTGCAGTTCGGGTTCGCTCAACCCTACTTGTAGCACTAATGAGTCACATGACACTGAGGAGGGAAAATTGCTAATTGGGCACAATTTGGTCATTTTTACTTAGGGGTGTACTTACTTTTGTTTCCAGCGGTTTAGAAATTAATGGCTGTGTGTTCAGTTATTTTTTTAGGGGACAACTAATTTACATTGTTATACCAGCTGTATACTGACTACTTGACATTGTATCAAAGTGTTATACCTTCAGTGTTGTCCCATGAAAAGATACAATAAAATATTTACAAAAATGTGAGGGGTGTACTCACTCATTGTATGTTTACCCATTGCTATTTGTGTCAGTGTCAATCTGACATGATTTACTGTTGCTGTCATTGCGTTTAGGAGCTTAGGGAAGGGAGGAGGTGTTGAGCACAAATGTAAAACATTAACAAAAAATAACAATAATTCTTAAACATTATGAGTCCTAGAAGACTAGAGGGTGTCATGTGCCAATTTCCCAGGCAATTGGAGCCACTTTGGTTAAGGCTGATTTAATTTAGGTCCAAACCTAACCTTTTTAAAAATTCAACTAATTGGAACCAAAGCAAATCTCAAAAGGTTTGCTGTTTATTTCAAATTTAAACTTGTTGATTAATTGTACTTTTTACTTAAAAGAAGCAAACAGAACAATTTTTGTTATTTAGCATGAGTAAATATGAGTTTATTAAGCGCACAAATTTATGTTACTATCTATTTTAGAGGTTATTTACATCTTTGGAGGCAATATTTTTTTAATTGTTTGCATTGTACACATTTTGAGATAAAAATACTTTTTACAATTGGTGTTTAATAAAATATGGAGCCCTTTTTTCTGTACTGAGAAGGTTGAGATGCTCTAGTAGCAGCCTCAGGATTTTCTCACTTTTCCATCAGTTGGGGAGCTGACAGGCTCTTTATCTCTGCTCTCTGACATTATAAACACTCATTATAGCTCAGTTCTTATATTACTGATAAGAATGTGGCTTAAATAAATGTTTATGACCTCTTAGTAGTTTAGAGATAAGGTTTATTAAATGACCGACACAAAGTCAAAGTGAAAGTACCAGTCACATAGTTAGAAGTGCAGTTAACCCTTTGTGACAGAACACCTCCATATTTTTGAATAAAGATCAATTGAAAATATGATTTTTAACCAAAAATGATTAAAATGCAATCATAAACAAAAATTTGACTCGGAAGGTGCACATAGCCTTTAAGTCTGTGAAGGTTCTCATTTATCTAGGTCAGGTTATTTATATGTAAAGAATAAATCAAGGCAACTGGACGTACTGTAGATTTCTTGAAAACGTTTCACTCGTTCTTCCAACAACCTTTCTCAATTCTGAGTGACTGTACAAAAATTCTGGGAATAAATATGTAACTGAATCCACATCTGGTAATTATACCCAGCATTGGGTCAAAGGTGTTGATTCCATTTGGAGTCAGTAGGAGATATAGACTTCCCAGAAAAATGTGTCAAGACAGCATTGTATGTGGCAGGCAATAGATGTCTATCCCCCCCACCTCTATTCAAGCTTGGCTTCTCCATTTTTACGTAGATGGCCTCCTTCTCTACTTGACTAGAGAAGAAAGGAAGGCGGTTACATCCCTGAAGAAAGACACAAACATCACCATCCTGCCTGCGGATAAAGGAAGATGCACTGTTGTACTTAATACATCTGACTACGATGCCAAGGTGACCACACACCTGGATGATAACAACACATATGAGGCCCTAAGACGAGACCCAACCAGTGGCTACAAGAAGAAAGTTATAGAACTACTACAACAACTAGAAAAGGACTAAATCATTGATCGGGCCATGTATCATTGCCTCTACCCTGGCGAAGCCCCTCCATGTATTTATGGACTTCCTAAGATACATAAGGACGGGACCCCTCTCAGGCCAATTGTCAGCAGCATCAACTCTGTGACCTACAATGTGGCCAAATACTTAGCCAGAATCCTAGCTCCCTTGGTTGGAAACACACAACATCAAATACAGAACTCTCAAGATTTCACCACCAAAATCCAGAACTTGGTATTGGGCACAGAAGAAACAATGGTCTCCTATGATGTTACATCCCTCTTCACCTGCATACCCACTACAGAGGCAATTGAAACAGTCAGGAAACAGTTGCTACTAGACAACACCTTAGGCTGCAGAACAGAACTTAGCCCAGACCAAGTGTGTGCCTTACTGGACCTTTGTCTGAGTAACACCTACTTCAAGTATAAGGACAAGTTCTAGTTCTACAAGCAAAAACATGGCTGTGCTATGGGATCGCCAGTCTTGCCTATTGTAGCGAACCTGTATATGGAGGAAGTAGAAAGGAAAGCCCTGACCACTTTCAAGGGAATTACACAGAGTCATTGGTTCAGATATGTGGATGACACTTGGGTTAAAATTCATAAACAAGAGTTGCAGGCTTTCACCGACCACATCAACTCAGTGGATCATAACATCAATTTCACGCGGGAAGATATGCAGAACAACAAACTGGCGTTTCTGGAATGTCTTATAACAGTAGAAGAGGGAAGGAAGTTGGGAATAGAGGTTTATCAAAAACCAACACACACAGACGAGTACTTGCTATTTGATTCCCACCATCCTCTAGACCATAAACTGGGAGTCATCCAGACTCTACACCACCGGGCAGAGAAAATCCCGACCAGCACAGAGGCCAAGGCGAAGGAACAAACACCTCAGAGGGGCACTTAAAACTTGTGGGTATCCAGTTTGGGCCTTTGTCAAAACAGAAGGAAGGAGAAGAAAGAGCACCAAGACTACCAGTGAGGGCGAGAAGCATGACAGACACAAGAATATGGTTATCCCATATGTAGCTGGGGTGTCTGAGAAACTCAAAAGGATTTTTAATAAACATCACATTCCTGTTTGCTTTAAACCCAGCAACACACTGAGGCAACAACTGGTTTACCCCAAAGACCCAATGCCTAAACACAAGATGGACAACATTGTGTACGCCAGGGATCAGCAACCTTCGGCACTCCAGCTGTTTTGAAACTACAATTCCCAGCATGCTCCATTCATTTCTATGTGAGTTCTTAGAAGAGCAGAGTAAGTATGCATGCTGGGAGTTGTAGTTTCACAACAGCTGGAGTGCCGGAGGTTGCCTACCCCTGGTGTACGCAGTCCAGTGCAATTAGGAATGCTCAGAACTGTATATCGGCGAAACAAAACAACAACTACATCAGCGTATGGCTCAGCATAGAAGAGACAAAACCTCTGGTCAAGATTCAGCCGTGTACTTACATCTAAAAGGAACAGGTCACACCTTTGAAGACAGTCAAGTACGTGTTTTGGATAAGGAGGACGATTGGTACAAACGAGGCGTGAAGGAGGCCATCTACGTAAAAATGGAGAAGCCAAGCTTGAATAAAGGTGGGGGGGGTTAGACATCTATTGTCTGCCACATACAATGCTGTTTTGAAACCTTTTTCCTGGAAGTCTTTATCACCTACTGAATCCAATTAGGATAATGGAATCAACACCTTTGACCCAATGCTGGGTATAATTACCAGATGTGGATTCAGTTGCATATTTATTCCTCGAATTTTTGTACAATCACTCAGAATTGAGAAAGCTCGTTGGAAGAATGAGTGAAACGTTTTCAAGAAATCTAAAGTACGTCCAGTTGCCTTGATTTATTCTTTACAGATACATAGCCTTTAAGAAATTTGTATCTTTATTAATTGGCAATTTATGGTGCGTTTGTTAAGTGTACGCCATGCTATAGATGTATAGGATATTGAAGAATTTACTTTAAACAGTTCAAACACTTGTCAGGCATCACAGCATAGATTGACTGTGACATGTCACTGAGTTGATCAATCAAAGTAAGTTAATCAGTCATATATTCCATCAATTTGAAATGGATCCTAGCATTTGACAGACAATCATATTGCTGGTATACATCCGTGCCCTCATTTATCAACATTAACTTTCCCAGACAGCTACTTTGTTGCCATAGAAAAAGTTTGCTATAATGAGAATACATTATGAACTTAAATAAAGCATCCCAAGACAAACTTTTGAAACAAACATCTTTGAAATAGAGATTTCATCTTCTAAAATGCAAGGAAGAAACATGATATATTTAATTAAAGTGCCTACAGAGATAATTAGAATTCTTTATTGATTACTCTGCAAAACTGTGAAATCTAAAATTGATTATACAAAAGAAATATTCTTAGGTTTGAAACCTACTATTATATAGTTATTGTAATGTGCCTTGAGCTTAAAATGATTGCATTTGCTAATAAACTTTTAGTGCTATAGGTGGCCTGATGACCTGCTACCTGGGTCGGTCCCAATGTGTTTCTGGGTTGGTTCTGATATAGAAAGGTATGTGACTCTTGCTAAATAAGACCCTTTTCCATTAAGGCTCAAGCAGAGAAAGAGTAGGCTGCTGATTTAGCTGGTGCACAGAGCCATACAACCAGCCGCGATACAAGCACATCACTAGAGTCACATGCTGAAACAAAAAGTGAGAGCGAGGTGGCAAGCACAGGGGCAGGGCATTTTGGATTATTTTTTTTTACACCAGAAAACTGGTGCACAGCTTTACATTTTTCAACGCAAAATTACATATGTAACTTGAATGTAAGGGGTATATGGAGTGAGCTCACAAGCTGAGCCTGCTCCATGTGTGGTAGGTGCTAGCTTTGTAACACAGCTGACATCTGTCTGCAATGACCAGTATCAGAAATGTCTCTGATACTGGTTATTTAAACCCCTCATATGACATGGTCAATAGCAACCTCAGTATCTGAGAGGTTAGACAGATGAGAGGCAAAATTGTAGGGTTATGTGTGTTTGGCTATGTTTGGTTACTATGACATTCCTAGGGCCTTGTGAAGGTTCCCAGCCCTGTGGCCGGGATTAATAGGAAGCCTGTAAATCCTATAGACTGTGATGGTATGCTATTGCAGTCTATGGTATAAGGGATCAGACGATTGCATGTTTAAGATTACTTAGAGGACTAAAAATTAAAGGGAGTCTTTCACCTAAAATCACCATTGTAGAACACTAACATCAGGAGCTCCATTACAGTCCCTATATTAGAATGCTACCTTCCATGTTGCTGTCCATCGCCAATTTTCTCAGAAAAACACTTTTATTCAATATGTTAATTAGCTACTGAAGGTGCCCAGGGGCGGCATTCATGTGGCTGTTGCCCATTGCCTGCGCACTTCATTCCCCATTATAGGCAGAGACACAATGCCGGCTTGATTGGGATGTATGGGCTGGCACATGCGTATTAAACGCTCTTGTGCCTCTGCCCATAATGGGGAATGAAGTGCGCAGGAACGGCAAATCTGTTAAACAGCGCTGGATTTCTCAAGAGGAAGACGTAATCAGAAGAATCTAGGGCGGGCCAGAGGGGTGAAAGGGGAGGGGTTTTGTATGAAAAGCACTGAGCGGTCTAGGCACCAGCCGAATGAACGCCGCCCCTGGGCACCTAAAGTAGCTAATAAACATGTTGAATAAAAGTGTTTTTTCTGAGAAAATCAGTGATGGACAGCAATATGAAAGGTAGCATTCCAATATGGGGAATTCAATGGAGATCCTGATGTTAGTGTTCTATAATGGTGATATTAGGTGAAAGACTCCCTTTAAAGTAATTGAAAAATATTATTATTATTATTATTATTATTATTATTATTATTATTCCTTTGAAAGCACCATTAATTCCATGTCTCTGTACATCAAGATGGGATTACAAATACATACAGTGATATAAAAATACAATAAAAAATAAACTATTAACAGACCCAGTAATGGGGAAGAACACAGTAGGTGAGGGTAAATGTTGCTCATTTGGCTGTGTGGTGACACCATGCTTATTGCAGTTGGTAGGCTTTCTTGAAGAGGTGGGTTTTCAGGTTACTTTTGAAGGTTTGGATGTTGGAGGAGAGTCTGATGTGCTGGGGTAGGGAGTTCCAGAGCATGCGAGAGGCACGTGAGAAATCTTGTAGTCGATTGTGTAAACAACAGTTAAGAAGAGAACAGAGAAGTATGGTAGGTCATGTGCGGATCAGAGATTATGTGTGGGGATGTATCAAGAAAGCCAGTCAGAGATGTAAGGAGGGGGATGGTTGTGGATGGCCTTATATGTATTAGTATTAGTACATATAGCAGCAGTACTAGCAATGTCCTGAAATATGCCCAATGCGATAAACTGGTGATTATACAATCGAATGTTCTTATGTCCCACATTAGTATAGTATGAACAAGCAAGGAGTAGCAGTGTCCCGCTAAATGCAAGTACCAGCGGCGTCCCACTGGAATGTTATCAATGCGAGTTTCAAAGTTCTGCCGGAAAAATTTGAACAGTCTTACCGTATCACTTTTCACATCACAGAGTCACTCTGCAAGGTGGCCCTGTGTGTGTAGAGACCAATATTCTATTAGCGATATTCATCCTAACTTCCCACGCTGGCAAATGTTTGGCATGTGCAGTCAGACCTTCACTATGGATTCAGGTCTTGCGTAGTATTTTTCGAAATTACCATTCGCGCGGCGGATGATTTTTCTGTGCGAATCCGGCAAGATATTCCAGCTTTTCAAGTGGTCACAGACTTAGGGGTTCTGTCTTAGCTAGATGCGTTTCGGGTTATCGAGTTACCCCTTCCTCAGTAGCTCAGGAATACTGAGCTTGTATACACTGAATCTCTACAGGATCATGGTCAGCATTTGGTTGACCATCCGTCTTTTATAGGATTACCGAGGTGACCATTCACACTCCCCCTTCATTTTACTATACAGTGTGGACAGCCCAATAAACTGTGCTCGGCCACACTATATCCAAGTATGGGGTAAATAGGGGTCACGTACAGTACAGACCAAAAGTTTGGACACACCTTCTCATTCAAAAAGTTTTCTTTATTTTCATGACTATGAATATTGTAGATTCACACGGAAGGCATCAAAACTATGAGGTAACACATGTGGAATTATATACATAACAAAAAAGTGTAATACAACTGAAAATATGTCATATTCTAGGTTCTTCAAAGTAACCACCTTTTGCTTTGATTACTGCTTTGCACACTCTTGGAATTCTCTTGATGAGCTTCAAGAGGTAGTCACCTGAAATGGTCTTCCAACAGTCTTGAAGGAGTTCCCAGAGATGCTTAGCACTTGTTGGCCCTTTTGCTTTCACTCTGCGGTCCAGCTCACCCCAAACCATCTCGATTGGGTTCAGGTCCGGTGACTGTGGAGGCCAGGTCCTCTGGCGCAGCACCCCATCACTCTCCTTCATGGTCAAATAGCCCTTACACAGCTTGGAGATGTGTTTGGGGTCATTTTCCTGTTGAAAAATAAATGATGGTCCAACTAAACGCAAACCAGATGGAATAGCATGCACTGCAAGATGCTGTGGTAGCCATGCTGGTTCAGTATGGCTTCAATTTTGAATAAATCCCCAACAGTGTCACCAGCAAAGTACCCCCACACCATCACACCTCCTCCCCCATGCTTCACGGTGGTTGGAACCAAAGATCTCAAATTTGAACTCAGACCAATGCACAGATTTCCACTGGTCTAAGGTCCATTTTTTTGTGTTCTTTAGCCCAAACAAGTCTTTTCTGCTTGTTTCCTGTCCTTAGCAGTGGTTTCCTAGCAGATATTCTACCATGAAGGCCTGATTCACATAGTCTCCTCTTAACAGTTGTTCTAGAGAGTCTTCTGCTAGAACTCTGTGTGGCATTGACCTGGTCTCTAATCTGAGCTGCTGTTAACCTGTGATTTCTGAGGCTGGTGACTCGGATGAACTTATCCTCCACAGTAGAGGTGACTAGAGTTGAGCGAACACCTGGATGTTCGGGTTCGAGAAGTTCGGCCGAACATCCCGGAAATGTTCGGGTTCGGGATCCGAACCCGATCCGAACTTCGTCCCGAACCCGAACCCCATTGAAGTCAATGGGGACCCGAACTTTTCGGCACTAAAACGGCTGTAAAACAGCCCAGGAAAGGGCTAGAGGGCTGCAAAAGGCAGCAACATGTAGGTAAATCCCCTGCAAACAAATGTGGATAGGGAAATTAATTAAAATAAAAATTAAATAAATAAAAATTAACCAAAATCAATTGGAGAGAGGTTCCATAGCAGAGAATCTGGCTTCCCGTCACCCACCACTGGAACAGTCCATTCTCAGATATTTAGGCCCCGGCACCCAGGCAGAGGAGAGAGGTCCCGTAACAGAGAATCTGTCTTCATGTCAGCAGAGAATTAGTCTGCATGTCATAGCAGAGAATGAGGCTTCACGTCAGCCACCACTGCAACAGTCCATTGGCATATATTTAGGCCTAGCACACAGGCAGAGGAGAGAGGTCCCGTAACAGAGAATCTGGCTTCATGTCAGCAGAGAATCAGTCTGCATGTCATAGCAGAGAATGAGGCTTCACGTCAGCCACCACTGCAACAGTCCATTGGCATATATTTAGGCCCAGCACACACACAGGCAGAGGAGAGAGGTCCCGTAACAGAGAATCTGGCTTCATGTCAGCAGAGAATCAGTCTGCATGTCATAGCAGAGAATGAGGCTTCACGTCAGCCACCACTGCAACAGTCCATTGGCATATATTTAGGCCCAGCACACACACAGGCAGAGGAGAGAGGTCCCGTAACAGAGAATCTGGCTTCATGTCAGCAGAGAATCAGTCTGCATGTCATAGCAGAGAATGAGGCTTCACGTCAGCCACCACTGCAACAGTCCATTGGCATATATTTAGGCCCAGCACACACACAGGCAGAGGAGAGAGGTCCCGTAACAGAGAATCTGGCTTCATGTCAGCAGAGAATCAGTCTGCATGTCATAGCAGAGAATGAGGCTTCACGTCAGCCACCACTGCAACAGTCCATTGGCATATATTTAGGCCCAGCACACACACAGGCAGAGGAGAGAGGTCCCGTAACAGAGAATCTGGCTTCATGTCAGCAGAGAATCAGTCTGCATGTCATAGCAGAGAATGAGGCTTCACGTCAGCCACCACTGCAACAGTCCATTGGCATATATTTAGGCCCAGCACACACACAGGCAGAGGAGAGAGGTCCCGTAACAGAGAATCTGTCTTCATGTCAGCAGAGAATTAGTCTGCATGTCATAGCAGAGAATGAGGCTTCACGTCACCCACCACTGCAACAGTCCATTGGCATATATTTAGGCCTAGCACACAGGCAGAGCAGAGAGGTCCCGTAACAGACAATCTGGCTTCATGACAGCAGAGAATCAGTCTGCATGTCATAGCAGAGAATGAGGCTTCACGTCACCCACCACTGCAACAGTCCATTGGCATATATTTAGGCCTAGCACACAGGCAGAGCAGAGAGGTCCCGTAACAGACAATCTGGCTTCATGTCAGCAGAGAATCAGTCTGCATGTCATAGCAGAGAATGAGGCTTCACGTCACCCACCACTGCAACAGTCCATTGGCATATATTTAGGCCTAGCACACAGGCAGAGCAGAGAGGTCCCGTAACAGACAATCTGGCTTCATGACAGCAGAGAATCAGTCTGCATGTCATAGCAGAGAATGAGGCTTCACGTCACCCACCACTGCAACAGTCCATTGGCATATATTTAGGCCTAGCACACAGGCAGAGCAGAGAGGTCCCGTAACAGACAATCTGGCTTCATGTCAGCAGAGAATCAGTCTGCATGTCATAGCAGAGAATGAGGCTTCACGTCACCCACCACTGCAACAGTCCATTGGCATATATTTAGGCCTAGCACACAGGCAGAGCAGAGAGGTCCCGTAACAGACGATCTGGCTTCATGTCAGCAGAGAATCAGTCTGCATGTCATAGCAGAGAATCAGGCTTCACGTCAGCCACCACTGCAACAGTCCATTGTCATAAATTTAGGCCCAGCACCCAGGCAGAGGAGAGAGGTCCCGTAACAGACAATCTGGCTTCATGTCAGCAGAGAATTAGTCTGCATGTCATAGCAGAGAATCAGGCTTCATGTCAGCCACCACTGCAACAGTCCATTGGCATATATTTAGGCCTAGCACACAGGCAGAGGAGAGGTTCATTCAACTTTGGGTAGCATCGCAATATAATGGTAAAATGAAAATAAAAATAGGATTGAATGAGGAAGTGCCCTGGAGTCCAATAATATATGGTTATGGGGAGGTAGTTAATGTCTAATCTGGACAAGGGACGGACAGGTCCTGTGGGATCCATGCCTGGTTCATTTTTATGAACGTCAGCTTGTCCACATTGGCTGTAGACAGGCGGCTGCGTTTGTCTGTAATGACGCCCCCTGCCGTGCTGAATACACGTTCAGACAAAACGCTGGCTGCCTGGCAGGCCAGCACCTCCAAGGCATAAAAGGCTAGCTCTGGCCACGTGGACAATTTAGAGACCCAGAAGTTGAATGGGGCCGAACCATCAGTCAGTACGTGGAGGGGTGTGCACACGTACTGTTCCACCATGTTAGTGAAATGTTGCCTCCTGCTAACACGTTGCGTATCAGGTGGTGGTGCAGTTAGCTGTGGCGTGTTGACAAAAGTTTTCCACATCTCTGCCATGCTAACCCTGCCCTCAGAGGAGCTGGCCGTGACACAGCTGCCTTGGCGACCTCTTGCTCCTCCTCTGCCTTGGCCTTGGGCTTCCACTTGTTCCCCTGTGACATTTGGGAATGCTCTCAGTAGCGCGTCTACCAACGTGCGCTTGTACTCGCGCATCTTCCTATCACGCTCCAGTGCAGGAAGTAAGGTGGGCACATTGTCTTTGTAGCGTGGATCCAGCAGGGTGGCAACCCAGTAGTCCGCACAGGTTAAAATGTGGGCAACTCTGCTGTCGTTGCGCAGGCACTGCAGCATGTAGTCGCTCATGTGTGCCAGGCTGCCCAGGGGTAAGGACAAGCTGTCCTCTGTGGGAGGCGTATCGTCATCGTCCTGCCTTTCCCCCCAGCCACGCACCAGTGATGGACCCGAGCTGCGTTGGGTGCCACCCCGCTGTGACCATGCTTCATCCTCATCCTCCTCCACCTCCTCCTCATCCTCGTCCTCCTCGTCCTCCAGTAGTGGGCCCTGGCTGGCCACATTTGTACCTGGCCTCTGCTGTTGCAAAAAACCTCCCTCTGAGTCACTTCGAAGAGACTGTCCTGAAAGTGCTAAAAATGACCCCTCTTCCTCATCCTCCTCCTCCTCCTCCTGGGCCACCTCCTGTTCCATCATCGCCCTAAGTGTTTTCTCAAGGAGACATAGAAGTGGTATTGTAACGCTGATAACGGTGTCATCGCCACTGGCCATGTTGGTGGAGTACTCGAAACAGCGCAACAGGGCACACAGGTCTCGCATGGAGGCCCAGTCATTGGTGGTGAAGTGGTGCTGTTCTGTAGTGCGACTGACCCGTGCGTGCTGCAGCTGAAACTCCACTATGGCCTGCTGCTGCTCGCACAGTCTGTCCAGCATGTGCAAGGTGGAGTTCCACCTGGTGGGCACGTCGCATATGAGGCGGTGAGCGGGAAGGCCGAAGTTACGCTGTAGCGCAGACAGGCGAGCAGCGGCAGGATGTGAACGCCGGAAGCGCGAACAGACGGCCCGCACTTTATGCAGCAGCTCTGACATGTCGGGGTAGTTGTGAATGAACTTCTGCACCACCAAATTCAGCACATGCGCCAAGCAAGGGATGTGCGTCAAATTGGCTAGTCCCAGAGCTGCAACGAGATTTCGCCCATTATCACACACCACCAGGCCGGGCTTGAGGCTCACCGGCAGCAACCACTCGTCGGTCTGTTGTTCAATACCCCGCCACAACTCCTGTGCGGTGTGGGGCCTGTCCCCCAAACATATGAGTTTCAGAATGGCCTGCTGACGTTTACCCCGGGCTGTGCTGAAGTTGGTGGTGAAGGTGTGTGGCTGACTGGATGAGCAGGTGGAAGAAGAGGAGGAGGAAGCCGAGAAGGAGGAGGTGGCAACAGGAGGCAAAGAATGTTGCCCTGCGATCCTTGGCGGCGGCAGGACGTGCGCCAAACAGCTCTCCGCCTGGGGCCCAGCTGCCACTACATTTACCCAGTGTGCAGTTAGGGAGATATAGCGTCCCTGGCCGTGCTTACTGGTCCACGTATCTGTGGTTAGGTGGACCTTGCTACAGATGGCGTTGCGCAGTGCACACTTGATTTTATCGGATACTTGGTTGTGCAGGGAAGGCACGGCTCTCTTGGAGAAGTAGTGCCGGCTGGGAACAACATACTGTGGGACAGCAAGCGACATGAGCTGTTTGAAGCTGTCTGTGTCCACCAGCCTAAATGACAGCATTTCATAGGCCAGTAGTTTAGAAATGCTGGCATTCAGGGCCAGGGATCGAGGGTGGCTAGGTGGGAATTTACGCTTTCTATCAAATGTTTGTGAGATGGAGAGCTGAACGCTGGCGTGTGACATGGTTGAGACGCTTGGTGACGGAGGTGGTGGTGGTGGTGTTGGTGGTACATCCCCTGTTTGCTGGGCGGCAGGTGCCAACGTTCCTCCAGAGGCGGAGGAAGAGGCCGAGGCGGCAGCAGCAGAATAGGCCGAGGCGGCAGCAGCAGAAGAGGTAGCAGGGGGAGCCTGAGTGACTTCCTTGGTTTTAAGGTGTTTACTCCACTGCAGTTCATGCTTTGCATGCAGGTGCCTGGTCATGCAGGTTGTGCTCAGGTTCAGAACGTTAATGCCTCGCTTCAGGCTCTGATGGCACAGCGTGCAAACCACTCGGGTCTTGTCGTCAGCACATTGTTTGAAGAAGTGCCATGCCAGGGAACTCCTTGAAGCTGCCTTTGGGGTGCTCGGTCCCAGATGGCGGCGGTCAGTAGCAGGCGGAGTCTCTTGGCGGCGGGTGTTCTGCTTTTGCCCACTGCTCCCTCTTTTGCTACGCTGTTGGCTCGGTCTCACCACTGCCTCTTCCTCCGAACTGTGAAAGTCAGTGGCACGACCTTCATTCCATGTGGGGTCTAGGACCTCATCGTCCCCTGCATCGTCTTCCACCCAGTCTTGATCCCTGACCTCCTGTTCAGTCTGCACACTGCAGAAAGACGCAGCAGTTGGCACCTGTGTTTCGTCATCATCAGAGACATGCTGAGGTGGTATTCCCATGTCCTCATCATCAGGAAACATAAGTGGTTGTGCGTCAGTGCATTCTATGTCTTTCACCGCTGGGGAAGGGCTAGGTGGATGCCCTTGGGAAACCCTGCCAGCGGAGTCTTCAAACAGCATAAGAGACTGCTGCATAACTTGAGGCTGAGACAGTTTCCCTGGTATGCATGGGGGTGATGTGACAGACTGATGGGGTTGGTTTTCAGGCGCCATCTGTGCGCTTTCTGCAGAAGACTGGGTGGGAGATAATGTGAACGTGCTGGATCCACTGTCGGCCACCCAATTGACTAATGCCTGTACCTGCTCAGGCCTTACCATCCTTAGAACGGCATTGGGCCCCACCATATATCGCTGTAAATTCTGGCGGCTACTGGGACCTGAGGTAGTTGGTACACTAGGACGTGTGGATGTGGCAGAACGGCCACGTCCTCTCCCAGCACCAGAGGGTCCACTAACACCACCACGACCATGTCCACGTCCGCGTCCCTTACTAGATGTTTTTCTCATTGTTATGGTTCACCACAACAACAAATATATTATTTGGCCCAATGTATTGTATTCAAATTCAGCGGGATATAAATTTGAGGCCTAGTATTTAGGCGCTGGGTGACCGGTATGGATTTAGTGACAGAATTAGACTTGGAAATGCACAGAAGCGTGTGTGTGAAGTTATTCTGAATGACCCAATGTGCACCTTGAATATTATATACCCTTTTTGGGATAGATTTCAAATAGCTCTGATATAGCAGGAACCACTAAATTATGAAATTGCTAAATTGGGAATTGTACTTCAACCCAGAACAAAAAATGTGCTTTGACGGGCACTAAATAACTTTCCCAGCTACAACAGTACAGCGGTAACGAGAGATTTAGAGGGATTTAAATTTGAGGCCTAGTATTTAGGCGCTGGGTGACAGGTATGGGTTTAGTGACAGAATTAGACTTGGAAATACACAGTAGCGGGTGTGTGTGAAGTTATTCTGAATGACCCAATGTGCACCTTCAATATTATATACCCTTTTTGGGATAGATTTCAAATAGCTCTGATATAGCAGGAACCACTAAATTATGAAATTGCTAAATTGGGAATTGTACTTCAACCCAGAACAAAAAATGTGCTTTGACGGACACTAAATATCTTGCCCAGCAACAACAGTACAGCGGTGGGTAACGAGAGATTTAGAGGGATTTAAATTTGAGGCCTAGTATTTAGGCGCTGGGTCACCGGTATGGATTTAGTGACAGAATTAGACTTGGAAATGCACAGAAGCGTGTGTGTGAAGTTATTCTGAATGACCCTATGTGCACCTTCAATATTATATACCCTTTTAGGGATAGATTTCAAATAGCTCTGATATAGCAGAAACCACTAAATTATGAAATTGCTAAATTGGGAATTGTACTTCAACCCAGAACAAAAAATGTGCTTTGACGGACACTAAATATCTTGCCCAGCAACAACAGTACAGTGGTGGGTAACGAGAGATTTAGAGGGATTTAAATTTGAGGCCTAGTATTTAGGCGCTGGGTCACCGGTATGGATTTAGTGACAGAATTAGACTTGGAAATGCACAGAAGCGTGTGTGTGAAGTTATTCTGAATGACCCTATGTGCACCTTCAATATTATATACCCTTTTAGGGATAGATTTCAAATAGCTCTGATATAGCAGAAACCACTAAATTATGAAATTGCTAAATTGGGAATTGTACTTCAACCCAGAACAAAAAATGTGCTTTGACGGACACTAAATATCTTGCCCAGCAACAACAGTACAGCGGTGGGTAACGAGAGATTTAGAGGGATTTAAATTTGAGGCCTAGTATTTAGGCGCTGGGTGACAGGTATGGGTTTAGTGACAGAATTAGACTTGGAAATACACAGTAGCGGGTGTGTGTGAAGTTATTCTGAATGACCCAATGTGCACCTTCAATATTATATACCCTTTTTGGGATAGATTTCAAATAGCTCTGATATAGCAGGAACCACTAAATTATGAAATTGCTAAATTGGGAATTGTATTTCAACCCAGAACAAGAAATGTGCTTGAACGGACACTAAATAACTCGCCCAGCTACAGCACTAGGGACAGATTTAGCTGGATATAAATTTGAGGCCTAGTATTTAGGCGCTGGGTGACCGGTATGGATTTAGTGACAGAATTAGACTGGGATATGGCCAAAAAATGAACAGACTATTGCTGGTTAAATGCACTTGGTGTGACAGCTTCACCCTGATGTAGGCTTTAGCCAAAAAACAACCACACCATTGAGGGTTAAATGCACTTGGTGACAGGCGCAGCTTGCCCCTGATTTTGTATATGGCCAAAAAATGAACAGACTATTGCTGGTTAAATGCACTTGGTGTGACAGCTTCACCCTGATGTAGGCTTTAGCCAAAAAACAACCACACCATTGAGGGTTAAATGCACTTGGTGACAGGCGCAGCTTGCCCCTGATTTTGTATATGGCCAAAAAATGAACAGACTATTGCTGGTTAAATGCACTTGGTGTGACAGCTTCACCCTGATGTAGGCTTTAGCCAAAAAACAACCACACCATTGAGGGTTAAATGCACTTGGTGACAGGCGCAGCTTGCCCCTGATTTTGTATATGGCCAAAAAATGAACAGACTATTGCTGGTTAAATGCACTTGGTGTGACAGCTTCACCCTGATGTAGGCTTTAGCCAAAAAACAACCACACCATTGAGGGTTAAATGCACTTGGTCGCAGCTTGTGCTGGCGCACCACAAGACACAAAATGGCCGCCGATCACCCCAGAAAAATGAGACTGACAAACGGTCTGTGCAGCCTAAAAACAGTGAGCAATTGAGGATCAGCAGCTCAATGATCCACAGCTGCAGATCGATCAGTTAATCAAGTCCTTTGGAGGAGTTAATCTGCCTAATCTCGCCCTACTGTCGCAGCCGCAACCTCTCCCTACGCTAATCAGAGCAGAGTGACGGGCGGCGCTATGTGACTCCAGCTTAAATAGAGGCTGGGTCACATGGTGCTCTGGCCAATCACAGCCATGCCAATAGTAGGCATGGCTGTGATGGCCTCTTGGGGCAAGTAGTATGACGCTTGTTGATTGGCTGCTTTGCAGCCTTTCAAAAAGCGCCAAGAAAGCGTCACAAAAGCGCGAAGAAAGCGACGAACACCGAACCCGAACCCGGACTTTTACGAAAATGTCCGGGTTCGGGTCCGTGTCACGGACACCCCAAAATTCGGTACGAACCCGAACTATACAGTTCGAGTTCGCTCATCCCTAGAGGTGACTCTTGGTCTTCCTTTCCTGGGGCGGTCTGCATGTGAGCCAGTTTCTTTGTAGCGCTTGATGGTTTTTGTGACTGCACTTGAGGACACTTTCAAAGTTTTCCCAATTTTTCGGACTGACTGACCTTCATTTCTTAAAGTAATGATGGCCACTCGTTTTTCTTTACTTAGCTTCTTTTTCTTGCCATAATACAAATTCTAACAGTCTATTCAGTAGGACTATCAGCTGTGTATCCACCTGACTTCTCCACAACGCAACTGATGGTCCCAACCTCATTTATAAGGCAAGAAATCCCACTTATTAAACCTGACAGGGCACACCTGTGAAGTGAAAACCATTTCAGGTGACTACCTCTTGAAGCTCATCAAGAAAATGCCAAGAGTGTGCAAAGCAGTAATCAAAGCAAAAGGTGGCTACTTTGAAGGACCTAGAATATGACATATTTTCAGTTTTTTCACACTTTTTTGTTATGTATATAATTCCACATGTGGTAATTCATCGTTTTGATGCCTTCAGTGTGAATCTACAATTTCCATAGTCATGACAATAAAGAAAACTCTTTGAATGAGAAGGTGTGTCCAAACTTTTGGTCTGTAGTGTATATATAAACCCCCTGGATGCATCATAAAAGTGACCATCCGGTTTTCAGGGTTGAAAGCCATAGACCCCAACCATGCAAACTAGCCCCCTAGGCCAACCTAAGAAAATGAGACTCACCCCTCGTGTATCCATAACCGGTGCTGGCCATTGAAAAATAGGAATAATTGAGGGATCGGTTCATGATGGTCCTGATGAGCTCACATTAATTGACAAGCCAGGAGGAGAAAATAAAATGGACCTCACAGTGGATGCTGCCTGTAGGAAGAAATAGAGGGGTGAATCGCGTGAGGCATAAAAACAATCACCAGTTGTTGGGCACTATACTTATATTATAAAACTATGTAGTCTATCCAAACAGTACATAAATAAAAAGAGGAGATCCAGCTTCCAAACAACCATATAAATGCTTTAATGAAAAAACGTGCTAAAGTCCAGACATATACATCAGGTCTACGCGTTTCAGATCAACAAATTCAGATCTTTACACATGACAAAATTATGGTGTAAGACACTGACCTTAAATAAGGGGCAGGTCAAACATGTCAGGTAGACATAATCAACCCATAGCCCCACCTTTAACACATAAAAAACCTATGCTAAGAAGAAAAAGAAAAAGAGGAAAATCTTCAAAGGAAACAAGAACATGTGTACTACGGTAAATAATGTAGTATGAGGTCATGCCTACGATTAAGACCTGTTGGTACACAGGTACGCATAGTAAAAATCCAATATGATTCTCTATTTAAAAGAACTCCCCTATGATCACCTCCACATTTAGGAAATTTGACCCTTTCCACTCCCTGCACCACAAGGCTACTAGTATCACCTGCATGACAAGCTTTCCCCACATGTTTTCCCCCATCCATGCGGCCCCTTGTAGCCGGCATAGACTCATTTACGGAGCGATTGTCTGTGTGGGTTGACAATTTGTTGCAGCCACTTGTCCAGACTATCCCGGGTTTTCTTCTAGATACTAGAACTGTACTTCAGTCCTTTCATCAATTTTCCTGGAAACCGGAGTATGTCTGGATAACTGCGGATGTCACATACCTATACACTGTCATCCCTTATCATGCAGCTATAGTCTACTTACTTTGGTTCCTGAATACTTATGTCGATTTTAGTTTAGAATTTCAAGACTACATATGTGATGTTGTCTTTTTTCTACTTAAACACAATGTATTCATGTTTAACCACCGCTTTTTCCTCCAACGTACTGGTGTTTCCATGGGGGCCAAATTCTCGCCCTCCATGGCCAACATCATCATGGCGTGGTGGGAATCCTGTTATCTCTTTTCAGATCACAATATTTGGGCCCCCTCATTACGGTGGTATGGCCGTTATATTGATGACTTGTTGTTCATCTGGTCAGGTGACCATACTGCCATACCACTGTTTGGGGAGTACCTAAATAACAACACTTTGAATCTGACATTTACTCTTAACTTCAATTGCACATCCATTGCGTTTTTGGATTTGACTTTGAACGGTAATGTTTACGATTCCAACATAGTCACCCGCACTTACCGCAAGGAGATGGCGGGTAATAGCACTTTGTTCGCGTCCTCCTGTCATCCTGCTCATGTTGTATCCAATATTCCTAGAGGCGAATTCACACACCACAAACGTAATTGCTCCAGTGATACGGGCTTCAGGGAAGAGCTCAATCTAGCTGCCGAGTTTACTGCCGCGGCAGTGGTCAAATCCAAACCACTGATAGATTTAGTTTTTCCACAGAATATGGCCATCAGCTGTCCCAACTTTAACAGAGAGGTCTCAAAGAACAGAGCCCCAGTTTTCTCCATGAGTTACAGTGCAGAATTTAATAAGATCTGTGACATAATCAGAAAAAATCTGTCCCTGCTGCGCATGGACGAGCAGTGGTCTAATGTTCTCAGCTCAAACATCAAATGCATTGTTCGCCGAGCTCCAACTCTGGGCCAACGCATTAGCCCTAGTCTGTTCATGGATCATTTGAAGACACAGCAGAGTTGGCTACAAGTGCGGTCATCACATCTGCACTTGCTGCAAGCACCTTTCTATTGGCCAAACTGTCTCTGTATCTAATCAAAAAACATTCACTTTGAAACAATACAATAATTGTAATACCAGCTTTGTGGTATACTGTATCACCTGCATGACATGCCGCCTACAGTACATAGGCTGTACCTCTAACAGCCTTAAGACTATAATTTGTCGTCATATTTCTGATATTCCACATGCGCTGACCCAAAATGTTTCTGCGGTCAGTTCACATTATGCGGCTTGTCATGCAGGTGATACTAGTAGCCTTGTGGTGCAGGGAGTGGAAAGGGTCAAATTTCCTAAACGTGGAGGTGATCATAGGAGAGTTCTTTTAAATAGAGAATCATATTGGATTTTTACTATGGGTACCTGTGTACCAACAGGTCTTAATCGTAGGCATGACCTCATATTACATTATTGACCGTGGTAAACATGTTCTTGTTTCTTTTGAAGATTTTCCTCTTTCTTTTTAGCATAGGTTTTTTATGTGTTAAAGGTGGGGCTATGGGTTGATTGTGTCCACCTGACATGTTTGACCTGCCCCTTATTTAAGGTCAGTGTCTTACACCATCATTTTGTCATGAGTAAGGATCTGAATTTGTTGATCTGAAACGCGTAGACCTAATGTATATGTCTAGATTTCAGCACTTTTTTTCATTAAAGCATTTATATGGACATTTGGAAGCTGGATCTCCTCTATTTACTTATATTCCATTATCTCAGAGTTCCTGGCGAATTTCCATGCTTCCATCTCAGACCGGCACCAGGTGAGTCTCGACTTCTGTTTTTTCTTCATTATCCAAACAGTACAGGTTTAGTAAGAGACAGAGTAGGGGAATAAATCACATTAGATGAAAATGCTCAAATTAAAGTCCCTGTTGAGTCCTTTTGGTTCAAGGGTGTCTAATCTATGAATCCATTTCAGTTACAATTTTTTTAGGAGGGTCTCCCAATCCCCTCCCCTCCAAGGTAATGAAACTCCATCAATTATCATCAAAAATCTTAGTTGAGAGATGTTATGTCCAAATCAAACACGTGACGTGCAAACTCGAGTTATATGCGTGCTTATATAAATGGAGCTCTCAAAACCACCCTGTTTTGTTTCCTCTAGATTCAAAGCGATGGGCTGCCCTCAAGACTGGCTTTTTACCTTCTTCTAATTATAAAGCCACACCCTAATTACACACCCTGGATTCCTCTGGATGATAATTTAATTATTATATATTATATTTTTATGTTTTCCTGCTCTCTGGGATATTGCCGGCTCCCTGTCTCTGAGTTGATATGGAAAGATGTCCCCCCCCTCCTCCCCGATTCTAAAAAAAGAGGAGGAGGAAGATGCAGAGGGTGGTCCCACCAGTTCTTACACCCTGTTGGCAGGATGGGGTATCTGGGTGTTCCCATCTCTGGAGCCATTTCTTCCTATTTCATCTGCCTTTGCCTCTTCCCTTATTCCTAAAGTCACTGATCAAATTTGGTACCCTTCCTGTATCTGTGGAGTCAATATCTGTTGAGGGAATGTCCCCACCCCCACCAGTAGGTATATTGTGGAAATCAAAGTCACCCTCTGTGACGTAATAGTACATCACTGAGCATGAAAGGGTTAATAAGTATTGTAAATACATAGAAATGTTGTTCTAGCAACTGATGGCATTTTAATATTGTGTTTCTTTAAATGAGGTCAATTGGAAAATCTAAATTCTACAAATCATATTCTAGAGCTAATCTATAAAATGAAAAAGAACATCCTATTTTGTTTCCTAAATCCATTCTACAGCATTTAAAGCTGATTGAAATTTTGTGTTCTCAAATTGAAATATTCATGGTCACAATATATCGAAGCCAAGCTATTTCATTTATCTGCATGCTTCCCTGCCAAAGACCATAATAATTGTATTGAATTCTTAAAATGCTCTATATACTCTAAAAGGGTCGTTCATGTCTATCATCTAGGAAAAAAAAGTGAAGAAAAGAAAATGTTTTTGGCAAGTGCTTAATTGGTTTTAATCATATTTTGTTGATTACTGTGTTATTCTTCTATATCATATTAACACCGTTTTCATACTACAATAACCCTTTAGGATGCTTTCACACAAGTCATTGTTTTGGTTAGTCTTTGATTAGTGATTACCATCTGTGATTGTGAGCCAAAACTAGGAATGGTACCTACACTCAGATAAGATATAACTGAAAGATTTGTGCATGTTCTGTGTTTTTGACAAGCACATGAAAAAGTTAAAAGTGTGGTACAGTGTTAGCCAGTAGAAAAATAGTTTAGTGCTCTCATTGAGGGCTCATGCACACGACCGTTGCCTGGCCATGCCTATATTTCGGCCCACAAACAGTGGGTCCGCTATATGTGTGCACCGGCGGTGCGGAACAGAGGCAAGGAACCCTATGGAAGCACTAAAGAGTGTTTATGAGGGTTTTCTCTCTGTGACTCTGCACCCCAAAAAAATAGAACATCTGTTGTGTGAAATCCGGTCATGACGTCATATCGGGCCGCCTGAGATTTTGCACCAAATCTCCAAGCAAGAATGTGGCGGATTACCCATCGCAAGCAAATGGAGCAGGTAAGTATGTTTTTTTTTATTGCACCAGATTATTGCTTTCAGATGCCACAATCGTGTATGAACACGTCATTTGAGGGGTACAATGATGGAGAACGGTGCAATTGCCACTCCCTGTCATTGCACCCACTACTTACAAAGACATGTGTTTTGTGATTTAGTAATTTGTCACATAGCAAATTTAGTTGCAAAATTCATCGAACCAGCCAAATTGAATTTTCCAATACTTTTTTTGTGTAAAGGTTTTATGGTCTCTAAATTGATGTCATCTCTTAGCTATAGCATACACTTTAGATCTTGCAATGTGCCATAAATCCCTTAGACAAACTCAGTTCAATGTTCAATGTGTCAAGCAGTGTCATAAATTTGTATTCCCAAATTCTTCTGGTTCTTTGAGATTTGAAATTGCATTTTAATATGCCAATTTTCATGTCTGGTAGTTGGTCCAGTATCATCAAGATGATGGAGAAATGTTTTCAATTTTTTTTCACCTCAACACTCAGGTTCACTCCTACCTGGACCCTGTCTTTTCTCCAGCACCTTCAGTACTGTGTTCCCAGACCCCGTGGACTTTTGGGCAGGAAAATTGGAGTAGTGGCCCAAACTGGCACAATTTGATTTCTCTGTTCTGTCTTGTCAAGCCTCCAGCATCATATCTCAGAGGGTTTTCAGCATGGAACAAGGCACCATGACACCCAAATCGACAAATTTGTCCTCCTCCAGTGTTCAAAACATAATTTATGTCATGAATCTGTGAGGTTGTTCATACTCCCCTGGCTGAGGCTGATGAATAGATCTGCCATTGCTGATGTTGTCACATCATGAAGCGAACCAATTTGTCTATACAATAGGGGGGGCCATGGTGTCATGGCACATAAATATGTATAATATAATTAATTGATATATTACCTGAATAAAGGTGGCATGGTTCAATCTGAGAAGCTTTTGCAAAGGCAGGAGACAATTGGCACAGCTTGATTGGAGGTCGATTAAACGTCTCCAGGTGAAGACACCAATAAAAAGTAGAAAACACCATTAGTGGCGCATTCACGTAAGTAACACAGGACAGAAAAGACCTCTACACTGGTAAAAAAAATGGAAGACCTATTGAAACAACTGAAACATCCAGCGGTGAAGATTGGCTGAAGAAATGCTTACAAACAGAAGTACAGCCCGATCAACTCCCTCCTACATCTGCTTCTCAGGTCTACGGCTCAGCCATTTCATTGAGTGCAGAGCCTGGACAGAGGAGCTACGTAACCAGCGCACACAAGCACAGTGACGAAAACATAATTCTGCTGTCTTTCAAAAGAAAAAAACTAAGAAAGGAGAGCATATTCTCCTACTGTAAGTAAAAGGCAAAAAAGATCAAAAATTCAATCTGCGTCATCAACCTCGAGGACAGCAAATCAGAAGAAACCGTCTCCTTCTCAACTACCACCTATCAACGTCCAGGACTTACCACGATCCAGCGCAAGACACAATTTATCAATCTTTCCTTCTGTTGGTGAGATACATCTTTCCCCTTCTTCTCAAAATGTCTGTTTACCCCAGCACACTTTCACTGATAATACTCCTATTCAATTGAATATAGATACCTGACAAGATACATTTATTCAATGAATGTATTATTTTTATGTCTCAAAAATTAACCCCACATATTCCAGATAATGTAGGGTCTTCACAAGGTCTAAATATTTTCGACAACAAGTCAACCAACAATTTAAAAAAGGAACTTATTTAGCATTTAATGAAAACACTAGTGTTGAGCGTGAATATTCGAATAGCGAATATTAATTGTGAATATCGCAACTTTGCTAATTTGCGAATATTTCAAATATAGTGCTATATATTTGCTATATCGAATATTTGTTATTTTTTAACATCTGAAAACATGATTCCTCATTGCTTCTTTCTTGTGGGTCAATTAGTCACAGGAAGGAATCATGTTTTCAGATGGAAAAAAAGATGAATATTCTAAATAACGAATATATTTGCTATATTGCTATAACTTTGTTTTTTAGAATATTTGTCATATTCTAAAACAAGAATATATAGCAATATAGCGAATATTTGTCAAATACACATATAGACTGCTATTAAGCTAATATAGTGCTATAGTATTTTTTTAATAGTGTACATTTTTTCCAAATCTGAAGTTCAGAGGAGAAATAATAAAAATTGACTATAAAAAACTACTTTATAGTACTTTATTAGCTAAATTACAGTCTATATGTGTATTTTCCGAATATTCACTATTTTGCTATAAGTTTTTTTTTAGAATACTCGTCATTCTAAAATAAGAATATATAGCAATGTAGCGAATATTCGTAAAATACACATATAGACTAGTGTTGAGCGTGAATATTCGAATAGCGAATATCGCAACTTCACAAATTCTCGAATATTTCTAATATAGTGCTATATAGTTGCTATATTGAATGTTCGTCACTTTTTTACATCTGAAAACATGATTCCTCCTTGCTTTTTTCTTGTGGGTCAATGAGTCATTGGCCCACAAGCAACTTAAGCTGGAAGGAATTATTTTTTCATATGGAAAAAAAAGACAAATATTCTAAATAATGAATATATATTTGCTATATTGCTATAACTTCGTTTTTTAGAATATTCGTCATATTCGTCATATAATAATATATAGCAATATAGCGAATATTCGTAAAATACACATATAGACTGCAATTAAGCTAATATAGTGCTATAGTATTTTTTTTAATAGCGTAAATTTTTTCCAAATCCGAAGTTCAGAAGAGAAAAAAAAATTAACTATAAAAAAATTATAGCACTATATTAGCTAAATTGCAGCCTATATGTGTATTTTATGAATATTCGCTATATTGCAATATATTCTTGTTTTAGAATATGATGAATACTCTAAAAAATGAAGTTATAGCAATATAGCAAATATTCGTAAAATACACATATAGACTGTAATTTGGCAAATAGAGTGGTATAATTTTTTTTATAGTAAATTTTTGAACTTCAGATTTGGAAAAAAATTACAAAAATACTATAGCACTATATTAGCTTAGTTGCAGTCTATATGTGTATTTTACGAATATTCGCTATATTGCTATATATTCTTGTTTTAGAATATGATTAATATTCTTAAAACTATATTTACTACAATATATTTTTTTTTATCAACTTCGTATTACGCGATTTTTACAGACTGGAAATCAGACTGTAAGTTCAAACACAAGTGCACATTTTGCTATGGGTCACACCCAGCAACAAAATGCTTTAAGAAGCAAGACACTGATTCCCAAACAAACAGAGAATTCAATAAAGGAAGTGACACCGTTGAACACACTAAAATTGGTTCAATGGCTAAATCACTATCCTAACAAAACAATGACTCATTTATTAATTAACGGCTTTACAGAAGGTTTCTATGTACCTGAATTCAATGGAATTGGTTGTCAATTTGTTGATAACTTGAAATCTATCAATAAAAATATAGATGCACTACAAGAAAAAAATTCATTAAAACTTTTTACTTACGATGCAGGATCAATAGGTTACGGAGCATATTTTAGCAACAACTGTTCAGTAGAAAAAAAATACATTTTTTTAACTATTTCTGGTATATGTGGCACTGAATATTTGGTAAAATGAGTTCCGTAACAAAAGGATATTGTAATATTCGGACAACAAAGGCGTGTTATTTTCTTTTAATTGTCTGACAGCAAAATCAGAACCAGTAGTTAACATTCTAAGGCAATTGGTTTTGATATGCTTGCAAAATAATATGTGGTTGAAAGCCAAATACATAGTAGGCAATACTAATCACATCGCAGATTCTCTATCCCGACAGGATCTCAGCAAGTTCAGACAACTGGCACCAGACACGAGTGACACAGGTATCCCATGCCCATCTCACATTTGGACAACAATATGGAATTGATCTATAAATTAATTAAAAACTTGTTAGCACTTTCAACATGGGTCGTTTATTTGGCCGCATGGATTCTAGATTCAAAACAAATAATCTTTATTGAATTTATATTATCTCTATACAAAAAAGGCCTTAAAGCAGATTCTATTTATTAGACTATGGATGGTATTTCATTTTTTTTTTTTTATTAATGGTATAATTCCCTTAATTTCCTATTTGTTTTTCAAACAATTAATAAAAGGTGTGAAAAGAAACAATATTGGTACCAACAAAACGAGACCACTGCCATTACACATTTTAAAGGAATTTATATATGACTTACCTAAATTGTGCTCTTCTCTTATAGAAGTTCATGTTTTCAACTGCATTTCTATTAGCATTCTTCAGAGCTTGAGAATCAGAGAAATTGCAGCTGCTAATCAGAAATCAGATGCACCCCTGTTACTTAATGACACAAAAACTTTCATTGACCACATTGACATACATATAAAAAAATAAAAAAACAGATCAACTAGCAAAGGAACGTGGATCCGTTTAAACAAATATCAAGAATCTTCACTTTGCCCAGTTAAAGCCATTCAAAAATGGTTATATGTTAGACCCAACATCCCAGTCCCCTTTTTCTTACATAAAGACAAAACTCCACTTTCATTATTAAAAAATGCAAACAATGTTTAGGTTATTCCAATATCAAAATAACTTCATTTTTTTTGAGAGTAGGAGCTGCCACTTTAGCAGCTCAACTTGGTCTAAATATTGATAAGATAAAAAGAATAGGGAGGTGACAGTCTGATGGATATACATTTTATATCAGGCCACAATTATTGGTGTAAACTCTTGTTTCAATTCTCAGGTTCTCACAAGATATTTTGGATTATTGGTCATTCTTTGATATCCCTCATACAAAACAGAGCATCTTTGAGATTCAAAAATAATGAATTGAATATTAAAGAAAATATTATATTCTGGAAGGGAGTCGAAGGACTCAGAGTCAAGAATTTGATCCAAGAATGCCAAAAGA
Organism: Bufo gargarizans; assembly: GCF_014858855.1. Classification (NCBI taxonomy): domain Eukaryota; kingdom Metazoa; phylum Chordata; class Amphibia; order Anura; family Bufonidae; genus Bufo; species Bufo gargarizans. The sequence goes on from NC_058082.1 coordinate 182,625,499, forward strand.
TGGAAAAAAAACTTGTCCTATGCCAGATTTTCTGATTATAGAAGTGGGACTTCACGACATTGGGTTGATTAGCACACATGTCCTGATTAATGAATTAAAATATTGCATTTGTCAAGTCTATAACCATTGCCAGAATGTGAAAATTATTTTCTCTGAAATAATCCAAAAGATCTCTTGGTGTACGAAATTATTATAATTTATGGAAAAAATTTGAAAAATAATTAATTAATATTGAAATATTCAGTGGTGAGGTTCAAGGTTTCTCTTATAGACACAAAGAACTATAAGGTTTAATTGAAGGACTTTATAACAAAGAAAAAAACAACTTGTCTAAAAGGCTGCAATATATTCTTAGTTGGATTGCAAAGTATGATAGAAAATGACTTTTGGTGCTTTGCTGTTGCCATTTAGCTTGCACTTTATGGGGGATGGGTAAAGTCGCTCATAATTGAGCGGACAATGTTTGTACATTTGGTCAAAGGAGTTTATGTAATGGAATTGTTGGTTATAATAAATACAAACCGGATTCCAAAAAAGTTGGGACACTAAACAAATTGTAAATAAAAACTGAATGCAATGATGTGGAGATGGCAAATGTCAATATTTTATTTGTAATAGAACGTAGATGACAGATCAAACGTTTAATCTGAGTAAATGTATCATTTTAAAGGAAAAATACATTGATTTAAATTTTCATGGTGTCAACAAATCCCAAAAAAGTTGGGACAAGTAGCAATAAGAGGCTGGAAAAAGTAAATTTAAGCATAACGAAGAGCTGGAAGACCAATTAACACTAATTAGGTCAATTGGCAACATGATTGGGTATAAAAAGAGCTTCTCAGAGTGGCAGTGTCTCTCAGAAGCCAAGATGGGTAGAGGATCATCAATTCCCACAATGTTGCACAGAAAGATAGTAGAGCAATATCAGAAAGGTTTTACTAAAGGTTTTACTGGATACCCGTGAACTCCGAGCCCTTAAACGACACTGCACCACAAACAGGAATGTTACTGTAAAGGAAATCACAGAATGGGCTCAGGAATACTTCCAGAAACCATTGTCAGTGAACACAAGCCACCGTGCAATCCGCCGTTGCCAGCTGAAACTCTACAGTGCAAAGAAGAAGCAATTTCTAAGCAAGATCCACAAGCTCAGGCATTTTCACTGGGCCAGGGATCATTTAAAATGGAGTGTGGCAAAATGGAAGACTGTTCTGTGGTCAGACGAGTCACGATTCGAAGTTCTTTTTGGAAATCTGGGACGTCATGTCACCCGGACCAATGAGGACAAGGACAACCCAAGTTGTTATCAACGCTCAGTTCAGAAGCCTGCATCTCTGATGGTATGGGGTTGCATGAGTGTGTGTGGCATGGTCAGCTTGCAAGTCTGGAAAGGCACCATCAATGCAGAAAAATATATTCAGGTTCTAGAACAACATATGCTCCCATCCAGATGTCATCTCTTTCAGGGAAGACCCTGCATTTTTCAACAAGATAATGCCAGACCACATTCTGCATCAATCACAACATCATGGCTCGAAGGAGAAGGATCCGGGTACTGAAATGGCCAGTCTGCAGTCCAGATCTTTCACCTATAGAGAACATTTGGCGCATCATAAAGAGGAAGGTGCAACAAAGAAGGCCCAAGACGATTGAACAGTTAGAGGCCTGTATTAGACAAGAATGGGAGAGCATTCCTATTTCTAAACTTGAGAAACTGGTCTCCTCGGTCCCCAGACGTCTGTTGAGTGTTGTAAGAAGAAGGGGAGATGCCACACAGTGGTGAAAATGGCCTTGTCCCAACTTTTTGGGGATTTGTTGACACCATGAAATTCTGATTCAACATATTTTTCCCTTAAAATTGTACATTTTCTCAGTTTAAACTTTTGTTCCGTGATTTATGTTCTATTCTGAATAAAATATTAGAAGTTGGCATCTCCACATCATTGCATTCAGTTTTTATTCACGATTTGTATAGTGTCCCAACTTTTTTGGAATCCAGTTTGTATATATATTTGTAACATGTTAGCATAATGAGCAATTATTACCAAACCTATTATTAATAAAAAATTTAAAACCAATAAATATCCGTTGATGGTCATTATTAACATAAAATATTTAATGGGAAATTGATGGTAATTTTTTATTGCGCCTATGACTAGAAATGAGCGGACACCTGGATGTTCGGGTTTGACGGGTTTGGCCGAATTTCAGAAAAAAGTTTGAGTTCGGGACTGGAACTTCACCCGAACCCCATTGAAGTCAATGGGGACCCGAACTTTTGAGCACTAAAATGGCTGCAGAAATGTCATGGAAAGGGCTAGAGGGCGGCGCAAATGGCATCAAAATGTGGTTAAGAGCATGGTAAGTGCTCTGCAAACAAATGTGGATAGGGAAATGACTTTAAATAACATAAAATATGTAAAAATTAAAAATAATCCTGATCTAGGAGGACAAGGTCCATATGGAGAAGGAGGTTGAGGAGGCGGTGGATGTGGTGGTGTAGGTGGAAGCGGTGGTGGAGGAGGAGGTAGCCTACACTGGTTTTTGGTTTTAAATTTTATTTTTTTAATTAGGGTACACCCCAAAACATTGGGAAATATAACCTGTGATAAACCCCTGCAGTCGTGCTAAACACACGTTCAGACAATACACTGGCTGCAGGGCAGGCCAGCACCTCCAAGGGGAAAAGGGCAAGCTCAGGCCATGTGCCCAATTTGGAGACCCAAAACTTGCAGGGGATGACCCCTGTCAGTCAGTTTGTGTAGGAGTGTGCAAACTTACTGCACCACCATGTTGCACGTCCCCGTGATGTTCACGATCCAATTTGATATCTGCTCTATCAACTTTCAATGTTCTTTTCTGCACCTACCATGGTGATCACGGGTGGTGGGGAATCAAGGTTCCACGCCGGAGAGGGAGCATGAGAAAGAGAGACCACATTCAAAGGAGGATTCATTTTTTCAAATTTAAAAATTATAGAGTTGAATTATGGGAGAAATTATTAAAGTGTAAAAGTGTGACAACTTTTTAAAGTTTAAGCATTGAATGAAAGGATGTGGCGCACATTAATTACTGAAGAATTTATTAAATTTGATTCCCTGTCACCTATGCAGAGCAGGGGTTTATTCACGTCTAAAATTGTATAAGGTCAACCCAAGAATGTAACAGAAAAAAATATTTATTGTCACCTGAAAATGTTAAAGAAAATGTATTGAAATTTATTAAGCTGTCAACTAGGTAGAAGAGGGGTACATTACACCCAAAAATTGGTGAAATACCTGTCTACTCGGTATAGCAGTGGTTCATAACACCCAAAAATCTATGAATTTCACCAGAAAATGTAACTGACAATTTTTTTACATTTTTTTTTTACTTGTCTACTAGGTATAGCAGTGGTAGTATACACACAAAAAATTGTGAATTTCACCTGAAAATGTAAATTACATTTTTTTTTATATATATATATTTTACCTGTCTACTAAGCATAGCAGTGGCACTATACACACCAAAATTGGTGAAATTCACCTGAAAATGTAAATTACATTTTTATTTTTAACCTGTCTACTAGGTATAGCAGTGGTACTATACAACCAAAAATTGGTGAATTCCACCCGAATATGTAAATGACAAAGTAAATGACGGCGGTCGTTGCGGAGACACTGCAGCATGTAATCGCTCATGTGTGCAAGGCTGTCCAGAGGCAACGAAAAGCTGTCCTGTGGGAGGTGTATCGTCGGTGTCCTCTATATCCCCCCAGCCACGCACCAGTGATGGCCATGAGCTGGTCTGGGTGCCACCCTGCTGTGAACATAGTTCCTCCTCCTCCTCACTCTCCTCATCCTCTACCTCGTCATCTTCCAGAACTGTGCCCTTGCTGTACAATTGTGTACCTTGGGTTTGCGGGTGCAGGAACCCACCCTCGGAGCCAGTTGGGAATGAGTGGCCGGAAACCCTACAAAATGATCCCTCTTCATCCTCCTCCTCCTGTGCCACATCCTCTTTCATCATCGCCAGCAGCGTTTTTTCAAGGAGGAAAAGAAGTGGGATAGTTACACTGAGAACGGCGTTATCGGCACTGGCCATGTTGGTGGAGTACTCGAAAATGCGCAACAAGGAACACAGGTCTCGCATGAAGGCCCTGTCATTGGTGGTGAAGTGGTGCTGTTCCGCCGAGCAATTCACCCGTGCGTGCTGCAGCTGAAACTCCACTATCGCCTGCTGCTACTCGCAGTCTGGCCAGCATGTGCAAGGTGGTGTTCTACCTTGTGTGCACGTCGCATATGAGGCAGTGAGCGGGAAGGCCGAAGCTACGCTGCAGCGCTGACAGGCGAGCAGCAGCAGGGTGAGAACGCCGAAGGTGCGCACAGACAGCCTGCACTTTATGCAGCAGCTCTGACATATTGGGGTAATTTTTAAGGAATCTCTGCACCACCAAATTCAGCACATGCACCACGCAAGGGCTGTGCGTCAAACCGGCTAGTCCCAGAGCTGATACGAGATTTCGCCCATTATCGCACACCATCAGCCCGGGCTTGAGGCTCACTGGCACCAACCACTCATCAGTATGTTGTTCAAGGCCTGTCCACAGCTCCTGAGTGGTGTGGGGTTTGTCCCCAAAACAGATACGTTTAATACTGCCTGCTGTAGTTTACCCCTGGCTGTGCGGAAGTTGGTGGTGAAGGTGGTACACTCACCAGATGAGGAGCTGGTAGATGATGAGGAAGTGGAGTAGGAGGAGAAAGCAATAGGAGGCAAACTGAAGTGCTGTTTACTTCCTCGGTGGTGGAAGGACATACGCCAAACTGCAATCCGCCTTAGGCCCAGCCGCCACTGCATTTACCCAGTGTGCTGTTATGGAGATATAACGTGTTAACGAGTTGCACCTTGCCACAGATGGCGTTGTGCAGTGCACATCTGATTTTGTCCCCTCCTTGGTTGTGCAGATAAGGGATGACTCGCCTTGAAAAGTAGTGGCGGCTGGGCACGACGTACTGAAGGACAGCCACCGCCATAAGGCCTTTAAAACTATCCATCTCCACCAGACAGAATGAATGCATTTCAAAGGCAAATAATTTAGAAATGCTGGCATTCAGGGCATGGGATCGAGGGTGGGTAGAAGGATACTTCCTCTTCCTCCCCAGCGTTTGGGAGATGGAGAGCTGAATGCTTCCGTGGGACATTGTGGAGATGCTTGGTGACCCAGGTGGTGGTGTTGCTGGCAGATCCTCTGTTTGCGGGGTGGCAGGTGGCACTGTCACTCCAGAGATGGATGAAGAGGCCGCGACTGCAGCAGAAGAGGAAGCAGGAGGAGCCAGAGATATTTCTTGGTTTTTGAGGTGTCTACTCCACTGCAGCTCTTGCTTTGCACTTAAATGCCTGGTCATGCAGGTTGTGCTCAGGTTGAGAATGTTTATGCCTGGCTTCAGGCTCTGATTGCACAGCGTGCAAACCACTAGTTTCTTGTCGTCAGCACATTGTCTGAAGTACTGCCACGCCAGGGAACTCCATGGAGCTGGCTTTGGTGTGATCGCTTTCTTGCTGCGGTGGGCAGTAGCAGGCATACTGTCTAGCGGCTGTTCCGCTTTTGCACCCTGCTCCCTCTTCTGCTGTGCTGGTGGCTCTGTGCGACCACTGCCTCTTCCTCCAAACTACATAGGTCACTCGCATGATCTTGATTCCATGTGGGGTCGAGAACCTCATCGTCTTCCACATCATCTTCCACCCAGTCTTCACCCCTGCCTTCCTTGTCGGTCTGCACACTAAAGCCCCAGTTGCCAACTGTGTTTCGACATCATCCGAGATGTGCTGCGATGGTCCTCCCATGTACTCATCTTGAAAGATAAATGGTTGGGCATCGCTGCACTCAATCTCTTCCACTTCTGGGGCAGGGCTAGGTGGTTGGCCCTGGGAAACCCTTCTAACAGAGACATCAAAAAGCAGAAAAGACTGCTGCATGACTTGGGGCTCAGACTGCTTGGCTGATTTGCAAGGGGGTGAGGTGAAAGACTGATGGACATTGGCTGAGGGTACCAACTGAGGTCTTTCAGCAGGAGACTGGGTGGGAGACAATGTGAAGGAACTGGATCCACTTTCAGCAACCCAATCTACTATCGCCTGTATTTGTTCAGGCCTCACCATTCGTAGAGCCGCATTAGGCCCGACCAAATACTGCTGCCGGTTCTGTCGCCTACTCGTACCTGAGGAAGGGTTTTCACTTGTTCGTGTAGCTGGCACAGATCAACGACGTCCTCTACCTGCAACAGGAGCTCCACCAGCAGCACCACAACCTGGGCCATGTCCCTTATTTGACACTCTCTTCATATTTCTCAAATTTCGTATCTTGCCCTAAATGGGTGTTTAATTAATAGTAGAATAGAACTATAGTATGTACAGGGTGTATCTCACATGCCCTGAAACAGGCCTTAATTAAATTTGTTTGCCCAAAATGGCTGTATTTCAAATACCTGAATCAAACCCCTGTATTTAAAGGGTGTATTTCACACAGCCTGAACCAGACTAGGCCTACATTAAATTTGTTTGCCTAAAATGGCTGTATTTCAAATACCTGAATCAAACCCTTGCATTTAAAGAGTGTATCTCACACGGCCTGAAACAGACTAAGCCTTAATTAAAGATTTGTGCACTAAATGGTGGTATTTCCAATATATTAATAGAACCCAAATATATAAAGGGTGTATCTCACAATTACATATACAGCATAGGCTGCCAAATACATTTTTTTTGCCCAAACGTGGTTTGTTTAATCTGAATATGGTAGCAGTATATAGCCTTGAAATTTTAAACGTGCTGATGCTGCAAGGCCTGAAAAATTTTGTATTTTGCCCCAAAAATTGTGTTTTATTAATAGAAGAATATAAGCCCTGTATATACAGGGTGTATCTCACACAGCTTGACCCGCACTAGGCCTCAATTAAAGATTTGTGCACCAAATGGCGGTATTTCAAATATCTGAATAGAACCCCTGTATATAAAGGTTGCGTCTCACAATGACATATGCAGAAAAGACTGCCAAATAAACATTTTTTTTGCACAAACGGGTGTTAGTTTAAAAAAGCTGAATATGACAGCAGTATATAACCCTGGAATTTCAAACATGTCGATGCTGCAAGGCCTGATAAATTGTGTATTTTGCCCCCAAAAGGGTGTTTTATTAATAGAAGAATATAAGCCCTGTATATACAAACCAGATTCCAAAAAAGTTGGGACACTATACAAATCGTGAATAAAAACTGAATGCAATGATGTGGAGATGGCAAATGTCAATATTTTATTTGTAATAGAACGTAGATGACAGATCAAACGTTTAATCCGAGTAAATGTATCATTTTAAAGGAAAAATACTTTGATTCAAAATTTAACGGTGTCAACAAATCCCCAAAAAGTTGGAACAAGTAGCAATAAGAGGCTGGAAAAAGTAAATTTGAGCATAACGAAGAGCTGGAAGACCAATTAACACTAATTAGGTCAATTGGCAACATGATTGGGTATAAAAAGAGCTTCTCAGAGTGGCAGTGTCTCTCAGAAGCCAAGATGGGTAGAGGATCACCAATTCCCACAATGTTGCACAGAAAGATAGTGGAGCAATATCAGAAAGGTGTTACCCAGCGAAAAATTGCAAAGACTTTGCATCTATCATCATCAACTGTGCATAACATCATCCGAAGATTCAGAGAATCTGGAACAATCTCTGTGCGTAAGGGTCAAGGCCGTAAAACCATACTGGATGTCCGTGATCTCCGGGCCCTTAAACGACACTGCACCACAAACAGGAATGCTACTGTAAAGGAAATCACAGAATGGGCTCAGGAATACTTCCAGAAACCATTGTCAGTGAACACAATCCACCGTGCCATCCGCCGTTGCCAGCTGAAACTCTACAGTGCAAAGAAGAAGCAATTTCTAAGCAAGATCCACAAGCTCAGGCGTTTTCACTGGGCCAGGAATCATTTAAAATGGAGTGTGGCAAAATGGAAGACTGTTCTGTGGTCAGACGAGTCACGATTCGAAGTTCTTCTTGGAAATCTGGGACGCCATGTCATCCAGACCAAAGAGGACAAGGACAACCCAAGTTGTTATCAACGCTCAGTTCAGAAGCCTGCATCTCTGTTGGTATGGGGTTGCATGAGTGCGTGTGGCATGGGCAGCTTGCATGTCTGGAAAGGCACAATCAATGCAGAAAAATATATTCAGGTTCTAGAACAACATATGCTCCCATCCAGACGTCATCTCTTTCAGGGAAGACCCTGCATTTTTCAACAAGATAATGCCAGACCACATTCTGCATCAATCACAACATCATGGCTGCGTAGGAGAAGGATCCGGGTACTAAAATGGCCAGTCTGCAGTCCAGATCTTTCACCTATAGAGAACACTTGGCACATCATAAAGAGGAAGGTGCAACAAAGAAGGCCCAAGACGATTGAACAGTTAGAGGCCTGTATTAGACAAGAATGGGAGAGCATTCTAATTTCTAAACTTGAGAAACTGGTCTCCTCGGTCCCCAGACGTCTGTTGAGTGTTGTAAGAAGAAGGGGAGATGCCACACAGTGGTGAAAATGGCCTTGTCCCAACTTTTTGGGGATTTGTTGACACCATGAAATTCTGATTCAACATATTTTTCCCTTAAAATTGTACATTTTCTCAGTTTAAACTTTTGTTCAGTGATTTATGTTCTATTCTGAATAAAATATTAGAAGTTGGCACCTCCACATCATTGCATTCAGTATTTATTCACGATTTGTATCTGGAGGCCATATCTCCAGAAGGATATAGATACTCTAGAGAGAGTTCAGAGAAGAGCTACTAAACTAGTACATGGATTGCAGGATAAAACTTACCAGGAAAGGTTAAAAGACCTTAATATGTATAGCTTGGAAGAAAGAAGAGACAGAGGGGATATGATATAAACTTTTAAATACATAAAGGGAATCAACTCGGTAACGGAGGAGAGCATATTTAAAAGAAGAAAAACTACCACAAGAGGACACAGTTTTAAATTAGAGGGGCAAAGGTTTAAAAGTAATATAAGGAAGTATTACTTTACTGAGAGAGTAGTGGATGCATGGAATAGCCTTCCTGCAGAAGTGGTAGCTGCAAATACAGTGAAGGAGTTTAAGCATGCATGGGATAGGCATAAGGCTATCCTTCATATAAGATAGGGCCAGGGACTATTCATAGGATACAGATATATTGGGCAGACTAGATGGGCCAAATGGTTCTTATCTGCCGACACATTCTATGTTTCTATGTTTCTATGTCCCAACTTTTTTGGAATCCGGTTTGTACAGGGTGTATCTCACACGGCCTGACCCACACTAGGCCTCAATTAAATTTGTTTGCCCAATATTTTAAATACCTGAATAGAAGCCCTGTATTTAAAGTGTGTATCTGACACGCCATGAACCGGAGTAGGCCACAATTAAAGATTTGTGCACCAAATGGCGGTATTCCAAATACCTGAATAGAACCACACTATGTAAAGTCTGTATCTTACAATAACATCTGCAGCAAAGGCTGCCAACTAAACTTTTTTTGCCCAAATGGGTGTTTGTTTAATAACTGAATTTGACAGCAGTATATAACCCTGGCATTTCAGGGAATCTGGCAAAAAAGTGTGTTTTTTTTTAACCTAGAAAATGGTGGCTGTATTTCTAGCTTAAATTGCACACTGACTAATCCAGGTGTTGTATATTGCCCAAAAGGTTTTTGGGGTAACAGAATATGAAAGCTGTATATGTTAAACTTGAATTTAACACTTGCAGATCAGGAACATTGTGTTTTTTGTCAAAAAGTGTGTTTTTAAAAACCCAGAGAATGATGGCTGTATTTCTAGCCTAAATTGTACACTGACTAAGCCTGCAAATGCACCAGATATAAATTGCCCAAAATATTGTGATTTTTTTTTTTTTTACAAACAGATTATTTGTGCTGGTTTTAAAGCTTGGATTTCAATGTCCCAAAAGCTCAGATGCAGTGCTGGTGCAATGAGCTTGCATAAAATGGCTGCCGCCGCCGTCGCCCACCTAACTGACTTTTTTGGTCACTGGGCTCAGGGCAGGATAAAAAGATTGTGCCCTGGCCCCACACAACACAATGTATGTAGATCGCTGAGTTAGATTCACGTTTTGAGCAAAGGTTCTCTCCTATTCTCTCCTTGAAATCACCAGCAGCATCCTCTCCCTACACTAAGCACAGCAGAGTGACGTGCAGCGCTACGTGACTCCAGCTTATATAGAGGCTGGGTAACATGCTACACTGGCCAATCACAGCCATGCCATTAGTAGGCATAGCTGTAATGGCTTTGAAGGGCACAGAGTTAAACGCTTTGTGATTGGCTGTTCTGCAGCCTTTCAAAAAGCGCCAAGAAAGCGCTGAACACCGAACCCAAACTTTTACTGAAATGTTCGGTTTCGGGTCCGGGGTCCAAAAATCCTAAAGTTCGGTACGAACCCGAACTTTACAGTTCGGGGGTCGCTCAACCCCACCTATGACACCATGCTACTGCTGCTGTCTACCTGCCTACCATTATTTTTCATATTGTATGGCTGCTGCTACCACCTTTGCCATCATCCCACTGGCACTGTTGCCCTGCCTACCATCATGTTCTGTATTGTATTGCTGCGACTGGTTTAGCTGCTACTCCCTGCTGCTAGTACCCCTACTATTATTACTGCTGCACGGCTGACACTACTACAACTACTACCCGCAAACAGCTGCACACACATCAGCTGCCTTGTCTGTTCCAAGCTATGCTGCTACTGCAGCAGCTACTGTTGGACCACGTTCCTCTAATACTCTACTCTGTCCACATCCACACTGTACTGCTGTTGCTCTCAATTAAAAAAGGAGAATTTTTCCAGGTACATACATGACTAAATAAAAAAACAGAAACCGAATAATTCAGTGCACAAATGCATGGTAGAATAAAAAAACACAATGTATTTGTACACTTATTCCTCATATAATATGCAATCGGAGGTTCTTTTCAGATATATTTTTTGAATGCTGCTGTGTCTGTCTGAATTTCCCTTCTACGTGAGACATAAGACCAAACGTGTCATTATATTAGTACCAATTCCATGTTTAAGCAGTTATCTGCTTTTATTGTTATACATGGATAGGTTCATAGATTAGCAGGTTATATACAAGTACATTTACTGCTAAACACATATATATGGTTACTTTTTTACTTGCCTTCTACCTTAGGGCTTAGTATATGAATTACTGTCTGTTTACAATCAAACTGCTGGAAGCGTTGGTAAAGTCTGACATGTAGCATATCTTGTTAGAGATTTATCTTGTGTAATGAGGTTTCTTTCCTTTCTATCTGAGAATCTACATTTGTGGATTTACCTAAGGCTTTTAGGCAAGGAGCTTAGATTGGCTCCTTAAAAGCAAAGGCATATTTAAAAATAAAAATCACTTTGCTAACTGTGCCTCATTTTGTACTTGCTGTTTATTAAATTTGTAAAAATCATTGTAAATAGCTCTAAATCAGGTCTGTGTAAATTAAAAGCAACATCTTAACACAGATGAGAGGAAACATATTGCGCTGTATTCCATTAATACATTAATCTCTCTATTTACTTAGGAAGTAGGTAGAATGAGTCACACAACCAAATTATTTATTTCAGTGGTATTTGTAGTGCTTTTGTCAGACCACACAAGCGTTTTTGTTTATACCTGCATGACAATGTACATTTTTTAAACTTAGATAGTTCAGCAGCAGTCAAAACAGCGAGCAGTTACCATGAATTAAATTAGCAATGTTCAATCTAATAAGATGCTACCGTACCAATATCAAAATGAAGTTTTAGACCCCCAAAAGATATGGCTTATTTGGGGCGTTTAAGGAGGGAGTTTGCAAAGTGAAAATGACTTACCTGCTTCCCACCATCAGCTTCCTGCTCCTTCTCCTGCAAAGCTCCACAGTGCTCCATCTATGTTCAACATCTAGTTTGTCATTGCTGCAGCCAATCACAAGCAAATAGGCACATGATGCAAGGGAGGAGGACATCACAATGACCTGTGATTGGCTGAGGCAATATCAAACCCGATGTTGACATCGATGTAGCCCAGGTCTGCAGGAGAAGGAGTGGGGGGCTGGCGTTGGGAAGCAGGTAAGTCATCTTCCCTTTGCATGTCTGGCAAAATGGGAGGGGGGTTGCCAAAACCCCTTTAACCACTTCAGCCCCGCTAGGTGAAACCCCCTTCATGACCAGGCCACTTTTTACACTTCGGCACTACACTACTTTCACCGTTTATTGCTCGGTCATGCAACTTACCACCCAAATGAATTTTACCTCCTTTTCTTCTCACTAATAGAGCTTTCATTGGGTGGTATTTCATTGCTGCTGGCATTTTTACTTTTTTTGTTATTAATCAAAATGTAACGATTTTTTTGCAAAAAAATGACATTTTTCACTTTCAGCTGAAAAATTTTGCAAAAAAAACGACATCCATATATAAATTTTTCGCCAAATTTATTGTTCTACATGTCTTTGATAAAAAAAAAATGTTTGGGCAAAAAAAAAATGGTTTGGGTAAAAGTTATAGCATTTACAAACTATGGTACAAAAATGTGAATTTCCGCTTTTTGAAACAGCTCTGACTTTCTGAGCACCTGTCATGATTCCTGAGGTTCTACAATGCCCAAACAGTAGAAAACCCCCACAAATGACCCCATTTCGGAAAGTAGACACCCTAAGGTATTCGCTGATGGGCATAGTGAGTTCATAGAACTTTTTATTTTTTGTCACAAGTTAGCGGAAAATGATGATGATTTTATTTTTTTTATTTTTTCTTACAAAGTCTCATATTCCACTAACTTGCGACAAAAAATAAAAAATTCTAGGAACTCACCATGCCCCTCACAGAATACCTTGGGGTGTCTTCTTTCCAAAATGGGGTCACTTGTGGGGTAGTTATACTGCCCTGGCAATTTAGGGGCCCAAATGTGTGAGAAGAACTTTGCAATCAAAATGTGTAAAAAATGACCGGTGAAATCCAAAAGGTGCACTTTGGAATATGTGCCCCTTTGCCCACCTTGGCAGCAAAAAAGTGTGGCACATCTGGTATCGCCGTACTCAGGAGAAGTTGGGGAATGTGTTTTGGGGTGTCATTTTACATATACCCATGCTGGGTGAGAAAAATATCTTGGTCAAATGCCAACTTTGAATAAAAAAATGGGAAAAGTTGTCTTTTGCCAAGATATTTCTCTCATCCAGCATGGGTATATGTAAAATGACACCCCAAAACACATTCCCCAACTTCTCCCGAGTACGGCGATACCAGATGTGACACACTTTTTTGCAGCCAAGGTGGGCAAAGGGGCACATATTCCAAAGTGCACCTTTCAGATTTTGCAGGCCATTTTTTACACATTTTGATTGCAAGGTACTTCTCACACATTTGGGCCCCTAAATTGCCAGGGCAGTATAACTACGCCACAAGTGACCCCATTTTGGAAAGAAGACACCCCAAGGTATTCCGTGAGGGGCACGGCGAGTTCCTAGAATTTTTTGTCACAAGTTAGCGGAAAATGATGATTTTTCTTTTTTTTTCTTTTTTCCTTACAAAGTCTCATATTCCACTAACTTGCGACAAAAAATAAAAAATTCGAGGAACTCGCCATGCCCCTCACGGAATACCTTGGGGTGTCTTCTTTCCAAAATGGGGTCACTTGTGGCGTAGCTATACTGCCCTGGCAATTTAGGGGCCCATATGTGTGAGAAGTACTTTGCAATCAAAATCTGTAAAAAATTACCGGTGAAATCCGAAAGGTGCACTTTGGAATATGTGCCCCTTTGCCCACCTTGGCAGCATAAAAGTGTCACACATCTGGTATCACCGTACTCAGGAGAAGTTGGGGAATTTTTTTATACAAAGTTGGCATTTGACCAAGATATTTTTCTCACCCAGCATGGGTATATGTAAAATGACACCCCAAAACACATTGCCCAACTTCTCCTGAGTACGGCGATACCAGATGTGTCACACTTTTTTGCTGCCAAGGTGGGCAAAGGGGCACATATTCCAAAGTGCACCTTTCGGATTTTGCAGGGCATTTTCTACACATTTTGATTGCAAAGTTCTTCTCACACATTTGGGCCCCTAAATTGCCAGGGCAGTATAACTACGCCACAAGTGACCCCATTTTGGAAAGAAGACACCCCAAGGTATTCCGTGAGGGGCATGGCGAGTTCCTAGAATTTTTTATTTTTTGTCGCAAGTTAGTGGAATATGAGACTTTGTAAGGAAAAAAGAAAAAAAAAGAAAAATCATCATTTTCCGCTAACTTGTGACAAAAAAAAAAAAATTCTAGGAACTCGCCGTGCCCCTCACGGAATACCTTGGGGTGTCTTCTTTCCAAAATGGGGTCACTTGTGGTGTAGTTATACTGCCCTGGCAATTTAGGGGCCCAAATGTGTAAGAAGTACCTTGCAATCAAAATGTGTAAAAAATGGCCTGCGAAATCCGAAAGGTGCCCCTTTGCCCACCTTGGCTGCAAAAAAGTGTCACACATGTGGTATCGCCGTACTCAGGAGAAGTTGGGTAATGTGTTTTGGGGGGTCATTTTACATATACCCATGCTGGGTGAGAGAAATATCTTGGCAAAAGACAACTTTTCCCATTTTTTTATACAAAGTTGGCATTTGACCAAGATATTTTTCTCACCCAGCATGGGTATATGTAAAATGACCCCCCAAAACACATTACCCAACTTCTTCTGAGTACGGCGATACCACATGTGTGACACTTTTTTGCAGCCAAGGTGGGCAAAGGGGCCCAAATTCCTTTTAGGAGGGCATTTTTAGACATTTGGATCCCAGACTTCTTCTCACACTTTCGGGCCCCTAAAAAGCCAGGGCAGTATAAATACCCCACATGTGACCCCACTTTGGAAAGAAGACACCCCAAGGTATTCAATGAGGGGCATGGCGAGTTCCTAGAATTTTTATTTTTTTTGCATAAGTTAGCGGATATTGATTTTTTTTGTTGTTTTTTTCTCACAAAGTCTCACTTTCCGCTAACTTAGGACAAAAATTTCAATCTTTCATGGACTCAATATGCCCCTCACGGAATACCTTGGGGTGTCTTCTTTCCGAAATGGGGTCACATGTGGGGCATTTATACTGCCCTGGCTTTTTAGGGGCCCTAAAGCGTGAGAAGAAGTCTGGAATATAAATGTCTAAAAATGTTTACGCATTTGGATTCCGTGAGGGGTATGGTGCGTCCATGTGAGATTTTATTTTTTGACACAAGTTAGTAGAATATGAGACTTTGTAAGAAAAAACAAAAACAAACAAAAAATTTCCGCTAACTTGTGCCAAAAAAAAATGTCTGAATGGAGCCTTACCAGGGGGGGGTGATCAATGACAGGGGGGTGATCAATGACAGGGGGGTGATCACCCATATAGACTCCCTGATCACCCCCCTGTCATTGATCACCCCCCCTGTAAGGCTCCATTCAGACATCCGCATGATTTTTTACGGATCCATGGATACATGGATCGGATCCACAGAACGCATGCGGACGTCTGAATGGAGCCTTACAGGGGGGTTATCAAAGACAGGGGGTGATCAGGGTAATCAAGGTGATCACCCCCCTGTCACTGATCACCCCCCCTGTAAGGCTCCATTCAGACATCCGCATGATTTTTTACGGATCTATGTATACATGGATCGGATCCACAGAACGCATGCGGACGTCTGAATGGAGCCTTACAGGGGGGTTATCAATGACAGGGGGTGATCAGGGTAATCAGGGTGATCACCCCCCTGTCACTGATCACCCCCCCTGTAAGGCTCCATTCAGACATCCGCATGATTTTTTACGGATCCATGGATACATGGATCGGATCCACAAAACGCATGCGGACGTCTGAATGGAGCCTTACAGGGGGGTTATCAATGACAGGGGGTGATCAGGGTAATCGGGGTGATCACCCCCCTGTCACTGATCACCCCCCCCTGTAAGGCTCCATTCAGACATCCGCATGATTTTTTACGGATCCATGGATACATGGATCGGATCCACAGAACGCATGCGGACGTCTGAATGGAGCCTTACAGGGGGGTTATCAATGACAGGGGGTGATCAGGGTAATCAGGGTGATCACCCCCCTGTCACTGATCACCCCCCCTGTAAGGCTCCATTCAGACATCCGCATGATTTTTTACGGATCCATGGATCGGATCCACAGAACGCATGCGGACGTCTGAATGGAGCCTTACAGGGGGGTTATCAATGACAGGGGGTGATCAGGGAGTGTATATGGGTGATCACCCGCCTGTCATTGATCACCCTCCATTCAGACGTCCGCATGTGTTTTGCGGATCCGATCCATGTATCCATGGATCCGTAAAAATCATGCGGATGTCTGAATGGAGCCTTACAGGGGGGGTGATCAGTGACAGGGGGGTGATCAATGACAGGGGGTGATCAGGGAGTGTATATGGGTGATCACCCGCCTGTCATTGATCACCCCCCTGTAAGGCTCCATTCAGACGTCCGTATGCTTTTTGCGGATCCGATCCATGTATCCGTGGATCCGTAAAAATCATACGGACGTCTGAACGGAGCCTGACAGGGGGGTGATCAATGACAGGGCGGTGATCAATGACAGGGGGGTGATCAGGGAGTTTATATGGGGTGATCATGGGTGATCGGGGGTTTATAAGGGGTTAATAAGTGACGGGGGGGGGGTGTAGTGTAGTGTGGTGTTGGGTGCGACTGTACTGACCTACCTGAGTCCTCTGGTGGTCGATCCTAACAAAAGGGACCACCAGAGGACCAGGTAGGAGGTATATTAGACGCTGTTATGAAAACAGCGTCTAATATACCTGTTAGGGGTTAAAAAATTCGGATCTCCAGCCTGCCAGCGAACGATCGCCGCTGGCATGCTGGAGATCCACTCGCTTACCTTCCGTTCCTGTGCGCGCGCGTTCACAGGAAATCTCGGCTCTCGCGGGAGGACGCGTATATGCGTCCACCCAGAAGAGCAGGACCGCCGGCAGGACGCAATCCTGCGTACGGCGGTCCTGAGGTGGTTAACTAAGCAATTTATTTTTTGCTTTTTATTTTTTTGTGCATGGAATTATATTAGCTCAGCGTTTAGAAGCATAAATAATAGGTAGTTTAAAAGGGATCTCCAAGCTCACCTAACCAGTGGAAAGATGTGCTCCTATGTCTTATTTTTTTAATTTTTTTTTATAAAATTTTTATTTAGTAAAAGAAGAACATAACAAGGTACTTGTACATGTATCCTATGTCTTATTTTTAAAGGGACACTGTCATCTGGATTTTACTTATTGAGCTAATAATATCACCACATCAGTCTCAACAATTTACATTAAAATATACCAGCATTTCTTCCCTGTGTCTTTTATTTTGTCTCTAAAATCGGTTTTATTAATATGCAAAGTACCTCAATAAGGAGGCCAAGGGGACATTCCTCCAGCAGTTGGAGCCCAGCAGCACCCCACTGCTAATTTATTTACTCCTCTTCGCCGATGTAATGCTTGTGCAGCGACCGTAATCCCGCACATGCACCCTGGGTACACATGTCAGCGCCCGCACAGTGTCCTGTCATCGGCCTCACAGAAGTCATTGCGCATGGGCCAGCTTAGCCGAGCCTGCTCTTTCGTCCTTCGCGCCACTCCACTCTTCCTTTCCGGATCGAGCGAAGCTGGCGCATGCCCAATGACTTCTGTGAGGCCAATGCCAGGACATTGCGCAGGCGCTGACATGTGTATCCAGGGAGCATGTGCAGGATTAGGGTGCTGCACAAACATTACGGCGAAGAGGAGTAAATAAATTAGCAGTGGAGCGGTGCTAGGCTCCGAAGTAATGGGTGGTGCTGGGCTCCAACTGCTGCGCTCTTTATTGATGTACTTTGCATATTAATAAAACCGATTTTATAGACAAAATAAAAGACACAGGGCAGTAATACTAGTATATTTTAATGTAAATCGTGGAGACTGATGTGATGATGTTATTAGCTCAGTAAGTAAAATCCAGGTGACAGTGTCCCTTTAAGCTGCATGTACATTATACAGGTGAAGAGAAAGAGAAAGGCGGATATTTGCTCAGGACTAGTGATGATCGAAGTTTTGAAAAATTTGATTCAGTCGATTCACAAAAAATTTGATTTGTGACAAATTAATTTATCACAAATCGCTATAAATGAGGTACCCATACATCATGGTGGCTGAGGGAATGTATGGAGCGGGAGTTTAAGTGGGGTTAAAAGTTGTCACTGTAAAAGTAAAAAAATACATAAATTAAAGGGGTCATCAGAAATATGGTTATATTAGACATATTTTTGGTGTAGATTGCGACTCAAAGGTTATTTGCGCCACAATCTGAGACTTTTCCCAGCTCATGCCAGGTCTAAAAATCTGGACGTCATGTGGGCAGGGACAGGGAAGGGAATTGGCTGTCATGCCCATCTGGTCTTAATGCAGGCCAGCAAGGAAGCTGGCTTGCATTTAGACCGGTGATGGATATTCGGGCCATTCTACATAACTTTGGCGTATCCACCGCCAGCGCAGGGGCTTATTTAGACCGGCATCTAAAATGCCAGTCTTAATAAACCCCTAAAAGTTTAAATCACTTGCCTTTCCCAATTTTACATATAAAAACATCTAAATAAAATAACTATTAAACTATTAATAAAAATTTGATCAAACCAAATAACGAGGAGAAGTATCAGGAGCAATAGACATTATTGAATTCAATGGAAAGGAAAGACAACTTCCTACTGCTGACAATGATGAGTCCTGACTGCGGGAGAGGGGGAGCGGGCCAGTGGGAGATGTACAGTTGTGGCCAAAAGTTTTGAGAATGACACAAATATTAGTTTTCACTAAGTTTGCTGCTAAACTGCTTTTATATCTTTGCTTCAGTTGTTTCTGTGATGTAGTGAAATATAATTACACGCACTTCATACGTTTCAAAGGCTTTTATTGACAATTACATGACATTTATGCAAAGAGTCAGTATTTGCAGTGTTGGCCCTTCTTTTTCAGGACCTCTGCAATTCGACTGGGCATGCTCTCAATCAACTTCTGGGCCAATTCCTGACTGATAGCAACCCATTCTTTCATAATCCCTTTTGGAGTTTGTCAGAATTAGTAGGGTTTTTGTTTGTCCACCTGCCTCTTGAGGATTGACCTCAAGTTCTCAATGGGATTAAGATCTGGGGAGTTTCCGGGGGCGTGGTCTGGCTGCCGAGGCGCGCGGATGTAGTGTGCTACAGCTCCGGAGTTAGAACTTGTCATGGTCTTACCTTCTTGCTGTTCTCCTTCGTTTGACATGTGCTGGCGGCCATCTTGGTTTCTGGGTTTCTTGTAGCCTCCCACCCTGCGGCTTCTCCTTCCCACTGGGAGGAGCTGGATGCCTAGCTCATATATATAGGAGGTCTGTGGCTTCAGTTCCTTGCTTGGTCCTCCTGTGTTCACATGCTTCCAAGACTGCTGCTGCTTCTGGTTCCTGATCCTGGCTTCGTCTGACTACCCTGCTGGTTCCTGATCCAGGCTTCGTCTGACTACCCTGCTGGTTCCTGATCCAGGCTTCGTCTGACTACCCTGCTGGTTCCTGATCCAGGCTTCGTCTGACTACCCTTCTGGTTCCTGACCTCTGGCTTCGCAAGACCCTGCTTCGGTTTAGCCATCCGTTTGGACTTTTGCCCTACAGCTTGGTTTTCAATAAAGCCTTCTTATTTCCACTTATCTCTTGTTGTACGTCTGGTTCATGGTTCCATGACATTAGGACCAAGCCATGAATTCTGACGGTACAGGGCCATCCTCGCTACCTACGCTGGTTGCCAGACTTGATCAGCAGGATCACCTGTTGGGTCGGTTCGCTGTGGCGTTGCAAACCCTGCTTGAACGCACGGCTCATTTAGCTTCCGTTGCCGATGGGTCGGTTGTCGCTCCTGGGCCCGCTCCTACTGCCGCTCCGGTTGTTGCGCCAGAGTCTACCCCGACACCTGTTGCTGCGCCTGCGGTGTTTCGGGGTATGACCGGTTCTGCCCCCCTTCCACAGCGCTTTGGGGGAGAGCCAACTCAGTGCCGAGGTTTCCTTAACCAGGTGGGCATTTATTTTGAGTTGCTGCCACATGCCTTTCCTACTGAGAGATCAAAGGTGGGCTTCTTGATCTCGCTGCTCTCGGACAAGGCCTTGGCCTGGGCCAGCCCTTTATGGGAGAACAACAATCCGGTGGTTGCCGAGTTTTCCGGTTTTGTTGCTTCTCTTCGGAAGGTATTCGATGTGCCGGCTCGTGCCGCCTCTGCTGCGAAGCTCCTTATGTCCATCAGACAGGGTTCACGATCCGTAGCTGAATACGCCATTGAGTTTCGTACCCTGGCAGCAGAGGTGGGCTGGAATAATGAGGCTCTGGTCGCTGCTTTCTCTCATGGTCTCTCGGATGCCTTGAAGGATGAGGTTGCAGCTAAGGACCTACCAGTGGAGCTCGAGTCTCTTATTTCTTTCCTGATTTTGATTGACACCAGACTCAGGGAGAGACCTTCCTTTAAGGAGAGTCTGCGGAGGTCTTCTAACAGATTGGCGCCTACGTTTGCTGTCCCACCCGTGCCTCCCTCTCCTCCCACGCCTCCTGGGGATGACTTGTCTGGGGGTGAACCCATGCAGCTGGGGTTTGCTCGCCTGTCCGAGGGGGAGAGGGTACTCCGGAGACGCGAGGGCCGATGCATGTACTGTGGTCTCGGTGGGCATTTTCGGTTGGCATGCCCGAACCGTCCGGGAAACGCTCGCACCTGAGATCCTGTCGGGGGCAGATCTTGGGTGGAGTCTCCTCGTCCCCGGTTTCCCGTGTTGACAAACCACTGATTACTGTTGTCCTCTCCTGGGTCGGGGGCTCGGTGACGACCCAGGCGTTGGTGGACTCTGGTGCTGGTGGTTTGTTCATTGATAGTGTGTTCGCTGCCGCCAATTCCATTCCTCTGCAGCCTCGAGGTTCCCCACTGGCTCTTGAGGCGATAGACGGCAGACCCCTTCTGCCGCCACACGTGACTCATGAGACCATTCCAGTGGGGATGGCCATTGGTGCCGTTCACAGAGAGTCGGTCTGTCTCCAGGTTATTTCGTCTCCACACTACTCGGTGGTCTTGGGGTACCCCTGGCTCCAGAAGCATAATCCGACTTTCGATTGGAGATCGGCCGAGATCCTCTCGTGGTCACCGCAGTGTGGGGCTAGTTGCATCCATGGGCCTGTCAAGTTGCTGTGTACTTCCTCGGACTCTCTGTTGCCTCCTGAATACGAGGAGTACCGGGATGTATTCGACAAGGTGCGTGCGGTTGCCCTACCTCCGCACCGCCCATACGATTGTGCCATAGAGTTACAATCTGGTGCCGTTCCTCCTCGTGGCAAAGTCTATCCACTGTCGGTAGCGGAGAATGAGGCCATGGAGGAGTACGTGAGGGAGGCGCTTTCACGCGGACACATTCGCAAATCCTCGTCCCCGGCAGGGGCTGGATTTTTCTTTGTGAAAAAGAAGGGCGGTGAGTTGAGGCCTTGCATCGATTACAGGGGTCTCAATCGCATCACGATCAAGAACGCTTACCCGATACCCTTGATTTCCGAGCTGTTCGATCGCCTCAAAGGGGCCACGGTCTTTACCAAACTCGACCTGAGGGCGGCATATAACCTGGTAAGGATCAATGCGGGCGATGAGTGGAAGACCACGTTTAACACCAGGACCGGTCATTATGAATCCTTGGTTATGCCCTTTGGGTTGTGCAATGCGCCCGCAGTCTTCCAGGAATTCATCAACGATGTTTTCCGTGACCTGTTGCAGCAGTGTGTGGTGGTCTATTTGGATGACATCTTGGTATATTCTGAATCCATGGAGGCCCACATTCTGGATGTCAGACGAGTGTTGCAACGGTTACGAAAGAACAAGCTGTTCGGTAAGCTTGAGAAATGCGAATTTCACCGATCCCAGGTAACCTTCTTAGGTTACATCATTTCCGCTGAGGGGTTCTCCATGGATCCTGAGAAGGTTTCGGCTGTCTTACAGTGGCCTCAGCCCAGTGGTCTTCGTGCCCTGCAGCGCTTTTTGGGCTTCGCCAATTATTATCGGAAGTTCATCAGGGACTTTTCTATGCTAGCCAAGCCTCTCACGGATCTGACCAGGAAGGGCAGTAATCCCCAGGTCTGGCCGCTCGAGGCCATCCGAGCTTTTGAGGCTCTAAATAGTATAACAAGTGATGTTTGGTGTGAATAAACAGGATCAAGCAGCGGTGCCCTTAATGGAGTAGGTTCAATCTCCTCAATGTAAAATAAAAGTTAAGAACGGGAACCGCGCTGTATATTAACAGTTAATGAAAGTGGTTGGAAAAAGAACCATAAATATACTCAGCCGAGCTTCTACTCAGCTGCCGGCAGTGTCAATCACAGGTCCGTACTTCACATGGAATAAGCCTGCTATCCACCTCCAGCCAGCCGTTTGATCTCCCTTTGAGCCACCAGCCGTGCACCCCAAACCGGATCAGGATTACCTTCACAAGAAGCACAAACAAATGGTGCAATACCCTCTATATTTCGAGGTGATCAATTTTTATTATACTCACATATTCCAAATTTTCACATGCATATATGATTGCCCATATCAATCATATATGCATGTGAAAATTTGGAATATGTGAGTATAATAAAAATTGATCACCTCGAAATATAGAGGGTATTGCACCATTTGTTTGTGCTTCTTGTGAAGGTAATCCTGATCCGGTTTGGGGTGCACGGCTGGTGGCTCAAAGGGAGATCAAACGGCTGGCTGGAGGTGGATAGCAGGCTTATTCCATGTGAAGTACGGACCTGTGATTGACACTGCCGGCAGCTGAGTAGAAGCTCGGCTGAGTATATTTGAGGCTCTAAAGTCCGCCTTTGTGTCGGCTCCAATTCTGTCGCATCCCAACCCTGGGTTGCCGTTTGTCCTCGAGGTGGACGCGTCTGAGACGGGAGTAGGCGCCCTTCTGTCTCAGCGTAGAACACCAGAGGGTCCTCTGCTTCCTTGTGGGTTTTACTCCCGGAAACTGTCTTCCGCGGAGTGCAACTATCAGATTGGTGACAGGGAGTTATTGGCCACCGTGCAGGCCCTTAAAGAATGGAGGCACTTGCTCGAGGGCTCGGTGGTTCCGGTTCTCATCCTGACGGACCACAAGAATCTGACCTACCTCTCTGAGGCCAAGAGATTGACACCACGTCAGGCCAGATGGGCTCTGTTCTTGTCACGTTTTAATTACGTGGTCTCCTACCTACCCGGTTCCAAGAACATCAGAGCGGATGCCTTATCACGGCAGTACTCCGAGCTGTCCGGGGAGGAGTCGATTCTGACTTCGGTCATACCTCCGAATCAGATCCTGGCCGCCATTCGCACCAGCCTGACCTCTCCCCTGGGTGAGCAGATTTTGGCGGCTCAATCTGGTGCTCCCTCTGGGAGACCCAACGGCAGATGTTTTGTGCCTGAGGAGTTGCGCACTCGGTTGTTGCGAACCTACCATAACTCCAAGGCCGCGGGGCATCCTGGAAAGAATCAGCTGTCCTGGGCTGTTTCACGTCTGTTCTGGTGGCCTTCTCTACGTTCCGACATCGCCGCATATGTAGCGGCATGCTCCGTTTGTGCCCAGAGTAAGTCCCCTCGGCACCTTCCGTTGGGCCTTTTGCAACCCATAGCCACCGGGGAGCGTCCATGGTCACACCTGGGGATGGATTTCATTGTGGACCTCCCTGCATCCCGAGGCCATACGGTCATTCTCATGATTGTGGATCGGTTTTCCAAAATGTGCCACTGTGTTCCTCTCAAGAAGTTACCCTCTGCACAAGAGTTGGCCACGATTTTTGCCAGGGTGGTTTTCCGGTTGCACGGTTTGCCCAAGGAGATTGTGTCGGATCGGGGGAGTCAGTTTGTGTCCAGGTTCTGGCGCGCCTTTTGCTCCCAGTTGGGGATTCATCTCTCTTTCTCCTCGGCCTACCACCCTCAGTCCAATGGGGCCGCAGAACGATCCAATCAGGCCTTGGAGCAATTCCTTCGTTGCTATGTCTCCGATCACCAAGACAATAGGGTTGACCTCCTGCCTTGGGCTGAGTTTGCCAGGAACACGGCGGTGAACTCTTCCTCTGGGACGTCTCCCTTCATGGCCAATTATGGGTTCCAACCTGCCGTGTTACCGGAGGTATTCTCTCCCCAGGATATTCCGGCTGTGGAGGATCACCTTTCCGTCCTACGTGCTTCTTGGGTACAGATCCAGAGGTCCCTTGAGGTCTCTGCGCAGCGCCAGAAACTCCAGGCTGATCGCAGACGAGCGCCCGATCCTTCCTACCAGGTCGGAGACCGCGTATGGTTGTCCACCCGCAACCTCAATCTTCGAGTGCCCACTCCCAAGCTGGCGCCTCGCTTTGTTGGTCCCTTCCGAGTGCTTCGCAGGGTAAACCCGGTAGCCTATGCCCTTGCGCTTCCTCCTGGCATGCGGATCTCCAACGTGTTTCATGTCTCCCTGTTGAAGCCACTGGTGTGTAATCGTTTCACTTCCTCGGTTCCTCGGCCTCGTCTGGTCCAAGTGGGCAATCATGAGGAGTATGAGGTGAGCAATATCCTGGACTCACGCCTGGTCCGCGGTCGGGTGCAGTTTTTGGTCCATTGGCGTGGTTATGGTCCAGAGGAGCGTTCCTGGGTTCCCTCCGCAGATGTCCATGCTCCTGCCTTGCTCCGAGCCTTCCACGCACGCTTCCCTCAGAAACCGTTCTTTACTCCGCGGAGGAGGGGCCCTTGAGGGGGAGGTACTGTCATGGTCTTACCTTCTTGCTGTTCTCCTTCGTTTGACATGTGCTGGCGGCCATCTTGGTTTCTGGGTTTCTTGTAGCCTCCCACCATGCGGCTTCTCCTTCCCACTGGGAGGAGCTGGATGCCTAGCTCATATATATAGGAGGTCTGTGGCTTCAGTTCCTTGCTTGGTCCTCCTGTGTTCACATGCTTCCAAGACTGCTGCTGCTTCTGGTTCCTGATCCTGGCTTCGTCTGACTACCCTGCTGGTTCCTGATCCAGGCTTCGTCTGACTACCCTGCTGGTTCCTGATCCAGGCATCGTCTGACTACCCTGCTGGTTCCTGATCCAGGCTTCGTCTGACTACCCTTCTGGTTCCTGACCTCTGGCTTCGCAAGACCCTGCTTCGGTTTAGCCATCCGTTTGGACTTTTGCCCTACAGCTTGGTTTTCAATAAAGCCTTCTTATTTCCACTTATCTCTTGTTGTACGTCTGGTTCATGGTTCCATGACAGAACTTCAATCCAGCGACTTATACAGCGACTAAAGCCACGGTGAATGAAAGGGATTTTCATAATCTTACTTTTGATACATCACAGATTAGACATATATTATACAAGCCTCCTCTCTTGTGAAATGCAGTACCTTGCATTAACATATCTCACCCTCTGCCAGTCCTGGACACAATAGCAGTCTTCCTGACCAAAAGGCTGTTTAACATCTCACCTCACATACATTGACAGGAACCTGTGATTTCCTATTTAACTTGTTAGCATGGAGAGAAAAACCTGTTCAATGTAAAATAACCCTTTCATGTATTGTATATAGCAGATGTCAGCATTGTTTAGCAAAGTTTCAACTGTATATTGACAAACACATGTTTCCCAGGGCCTGCTGAGTTCTAGGAGGATTGGTGCAAATGGATCTGGAAGGACACTATGTTCCCACCCCCAACAAGCCCTATAAACTATGTGCTGGGAAATAAAGATTTCAGATATTGACGACCTATGTTGAGTCAGGGCTGTCTTATTTCTCTGATCAGAAGCAAATGGGATATTCGTTGCACAGGGAAATTATCACGGGTTGGAGGTCTGAAGCCTCATCATATAACTGTTATAAACCTGCCTGGAAAAACCGCTAACAGTTTGGTGTCAGAAGGTGGGATCCGCCAAAGCAGTATCGGGTAAGTGATTCTATATTTAAGATATATATTATTACTACCCTATACTGTAAGAGTGGATTATTTGAACCCGGTAAGCGCTTCTGATAAGCGTCTCCCAGGAATCTGATATTCCTAAAGTAATAGAGGGATCTGAAATCCCAGAGGACTCTGATATTCCTAAAGTAATAGAGGGATCTGAAATCCCAGAGGACTCTGATATTCCTAAAGTAATAGAGGGATCTGAAATCCCGCAGGAATCTGATATTCCTGAAGAAAAATGGGGTCTGTATTCCCCTAATCTGAAAAACAGTATTGTGTGCAACGAATATCCTTTGCTAAACCTGTATATAGCTGTATAGTTGCTTAAGCATTTTTAGTCGTTATATATATGTATAAGGTTGAATTTTACTGTATAGACTGTGTATAGATTATGTATAGATTGTATGCGAGTTCATGCTGAAATTGAAGGTATAAAATTGGCCATCAATAGTTTAAAATCTGCCATAGATTCAGGAGTAATATGAGCCTGAATTAGAAGTAATACCATCCAGAATAGTTTAAAATCTGCCATAAATTCAGGAGTAGTTATGAACCTGAATTAGAAGAAATAGGATAAAAAAAATAAAAATAAAAAACACATAAACTGATAAGCATAAGGTTTATCAGTAAGTATTTTCGCCCTGAACACAAACATAATTATCCTTAGCTAAACCTTCAAATTCAGCTGATCTCACTGTATATTTTAGCTAAGTAAAAAATGGGCAATTCTTATGGTAAGAAGGATCCCATAAAGAAACAGAATTTTAAAATTTGGAACTGAAAATCATGTACCCTAAGTCTGCTGCAAATCTCTATGGCGAAAACTGTCTCCTAAAAAAATGAATTGGGGAAAAGTAAAAAAAAAAAAAAAATGTTTGTCCAGAGGTGTTTAGGTCCATTTTGTACTGATCCTTGGGTTGATAATATGTGTAAATGGACAGAAGGAATGAAATGTACTGACCCGTTCCCAAAAGAAGGGTCTTTTTCAGACTTTCACATGGCCATGATCAAGAGCCTATGTCTGAATGACATAGACACTTTTCCATGGTACAAAGGAGACCCTCATTGGAATAAAATGTATATGAATACTTGTGGCCAAGCATGGCTATGTGCAAAAGTTTTGGACTGACTTGTGCAGTTCAAATACAAGACAGCAAAAGTGAAACCCCCTTTGTGATTCCAACTCCTGTCCCACTCCCATATGTGCCATTGTATCCCGTAGTAACAAAATTAACAACAGAATCAAATGATGAGATATGCGCACACTTGACTCTACCACAGTTTCTGGTTTCCCAGAACCTGGGGAACAGGTTTTGTCTGAGCATACTAGTCAGCCTATTGTACAGTCTGCACAGCCCAGTAGAACAATATATGCAAGGGCATCAAAGATTCAAGGGATGACCAAAGACGCTAAGGGTCTATGCTCAAAGGGAGGAGTAGTATGGGCAGACCTCTCCCAACCCCATGGACAATGAGTCCATTAATTCTGATGCCTAGATACTTGCAGCAGATACAAGAGGAAAATATGACAAAACTGATTGAAAAAATAAAAACATTGATTATGATGATATTTCGCTTTTGTTTCCCTTGCCAACAGGTGCACCAACCCAACCCTCGTCTTAGAGGAAAATATGGCACTGGATTATCTTTTAGCTTCTAAGGGGGGGTTTCTGTGAGTTTATAGGAGAGGACTGCAGATACCAGGGATAAAGTCCAGGCCCATATGGATAAGGTCACTGTAATTCAGGGCATAGATAGGGCTATTACTAATGGGAGATAGAATCCTTTCACAGCTTTGGGTGGTTTTGGAGATTTCCTGATTTCCATAGGTAACTGGTTGAAGGAAATAGGAGTATATATCCTCATGTTGTTGTTTTTCTCTTTATCATGTATATCCTGGTGAGATGCTCCTGCTGTTTGATCGATCGGATCGCCCAGTCACGTGCGGATAATCACATCCTCATCGCAGCTCCCAGATGCACCACGGATCAACCTATGTCTTTGATGGAAAGGATGTCCAACTAAACGTTCATCACCACGTCACACCTTACCACATCAGGGCTCAGAGTCAACTCCCTAAAGAATCAAACCGAAGGATGGAGCATCATCATGGAGGCAATAACACCCAAGGAGCACCACAATCGACGAGGGCAAGCTGAGGAAACCAAAGATTCAGCAAGAGACTCAAAGAACACAGGGGACATATTGCAGAGAGGAGGGAACTGTCGTGGAAAGTTTTATTAAGCATAGGATGACTATGGTAGACTTTCTTTTTGGCTTAGGAATGGTATGTAGGTCTATAGATCAGCACTCTGGTTCCTGCTACCCATGTGAAAGCCGCCACCATTGGTTTGAGAGGGATCTAATGGCTGCTGGCTCTGAGAGCAATGTTCTTAGTGAAAGCTACCAGCGGGTCCTCATCAGCAACGGTGGGGTATGGCACGCTGATGCCAGTCTCACTGAACCATGGGCGCCCCAACATGAAACATTGGTTGGTGAGACTGGTGTCCATGTGAATGCTATATCACCTTTCTTGGTCAACTCTGTTTTAAAAGACCTTCCTCAGGGACTGATTCCCCCTTTTGGAACCATGTCTAACAGAGATTCACTGTGGGTTAGTGGCATCTTTGTGCCAGATTAAATAGATGCTGTCCGATTAGGGACACATTTGTTTAAAAAAAGGGCTGATTCATTTGGGAGCATTTGCGCATGTGCTGGGTGTGGTGGTGGATGGTGAGTGTTTGAGCGCCACCCACCGTCACTCTCGGGAAATGTGCGAATGTATACCTTCCAGGTCTAAAAGGAATTTCTATTGGTCAAGGCATGAGGTGTAATGTACCTGCCTATCTGTAACATTACTGGGCAGCCATGTGCCATGGAGGGCGGGTTAGCCCAGTAAAATGTCTAACCCGAATATCCTATCTATGTGTAGAGCTTACATGCCTTATGTTTTTTCTTACTTTTCTTTCTTCTCTCTTTTCACTATGCAGGAGATTTTTTCCTACTGTGCGCCAAATTACACAGAAGGTTTTTTTTATCTCCTTCATAGTCTTTAGTGTCTTCATGTGTCACACACACACACACATATACACACACATATATATATATATATATATATATACACACACACATACACACACACACACACGCACATATACACACACACAGCCTTAGATGGAGGAAAACATACAGTGATCCCGTTTTTATATATATATATAAAAGTTGGGATCAATGGTTGGATTGAAAGGGATTTTCATAATCTTACTTTTGATACATCACAGATTAGACATATATTATACAAGCCTCCTCTCTTGTGAAATGCAGTACCTCACATTAACATATCTCACCCTCTGCCAGTCCTGGACACAATAGCAGTCTTCCTGACCAAAAGGCTATTTAACATCTCACCTCACATACATTGACAGGAACCTGTGATTTCCTATTTAACTTGTTAGCATGGAGAGAAAAACCTGTTCAATGCAAAATAACCCTTTCATGTATTGTATATAGCAGATGTGAGCATTGTTTAGCAAAGTTTCAACTGTATATTGACAAACACATGTTTCCCAGGGCCTGCTGAGTTCTAGGAGGATTGGTGCAATTGGATCTGGAAGGACACTATGTTCCCACCCCCAACAAGCCCTATAAACTATGTGCTGGGAAATAAAGATTTCAGATATTGACAACCTATGTTGAGTCAGGGCTGTCTTATCTCTCTGATCAGAAGCAAATGGGATATTCGTTGCACAGGGAAATTATCACGGGTTGGAGGTCTGAAGCCTCATCATATAACTATCATAAACCTGCCTGGAAAAACCGCTAACAGTGAACAAACCAAAGCTGGAAGAATCAGCCACTGAACCCTTTCCGAGTATAACGGGTCAAAAGAAGAAGGTGCTGAAGCACCCTCAACAGACTAAATTTTACTTTACCAGAGAGGCGGGTAGATCCCAAGATGGCGCCGGGGACGGGAATGGCGCCTCAAGAGACAGCACAGACGGCACCACCTCAGACCCTGAGAAAGAGTCGGCTACACTGAATTCCCTGAGACCTGCACCCGAAAGCGGAGACCCGAATACCGGACAGGAGGGAGAATGTGGCGCGAACGCTTCAACACGAACAAACGGGAATGTAGAAACAACAGGATCAGCGGAATCTCTGCATACCCCACTGCGTACCAGAGCTCCTGATGATGACATCGCTCAAGCAGGTACTTTGGGAGCCCATGGGGACCCTCGGGACACGGGAAGGCAGAAATCTTGGCCTTGCCAGTCACTAACATGGTCCTGACGGACACAGTCATGAGGGACATGCTTCTGATACAGAGGTGCTCTCTTCTGCGTGACATGCGCTCGATAGTGGCCCAGTTGAGAATAGAGGTGGAGGACCTCGGGGCCAGAACAGATCATCTAGAGCGCAAATTTGGGGAATTTGCAGGTTCCCATAATGACCTCATTGATGCTCATTACGCGTTAGATGCTGAGGTGGAGGCTATAAAAAACAAAATGGCGGATCTGGAAGATCACCGCAGGCGCAACAACATAAAGCTAAGAGGCATACAAGAGAATGTTGCAGCCAAGGACATTCCTTCATATGTTAAAGAGCTGATTAAATGCGTTCTGCCTCACTGTAGTGACAAAGACCTAGAGATTGATCGGGCGCATAGAGTCCCGCGCCCAAGACACCTGGATGAAAATGTTCCAAGGGATGTTTTTGCTAGAGTTCATTACTACTCTATCAAGGAGCAACTGATGTCCTCTGCCAGGCAGAATGGCGGACTACCTGCACCATACCATAAAATATCTCTATATGCAGATTTATTGGCTGCTACTCTCAGGCAACGAAGGGCCTTGTTACCATTCACATCTGCCCGACAAAAAGCCAAAATCCAATACAGGTGGGGGTTCCCTGTGCGTCTTCTGATCCACCATCTGGGAGAACTGTATGCTATCAAGTCCATAGAAGAGGGAAGGAAATTGCTGCAAAGCTGGGACATCCCAAAAGATTTGCAGTCAGAGCAACGTCGAGCTCCTCCCGACAGAATTCAGAGAGATTGGGACATTGACCGCTGAAAAGGTTCACCGGAGGGTGGAACAGCTCTTTGTGCTAAATGCCGGGGTTAAGTGACTGTTGGGACAGGTTACTACCTAGGCTTCAGATGGGACTTAAATACCCCAAGTTCGTCAGGTTTACGGGGAGCCTGTTGGCTCTTACGGGTACAACTACAGTTTATGCTTTTGGTTATATGTAGAGTTGAGCGGACACCTGGCTGTTCGGATTTGAGAAGTTCGGCCAAACTTCCCAAAAATGTTCGGTTTCGGGATCCGAACCCGATCCGAACTTCGTCCCGAACCCGAACCCCATTGAAGTCAATGGGGACCCGAACTTTTCGGCACTAAAAAGTCTGTAAAACAGCCCAGGAAAGGGCTAGAGGGCTGCAAAAGGCAGCAACATGTAGGTAAATCCCCTGCAAACAAATGTGGATAGGGAAATAAAATAAAATAAAAATTAAATAAATAAAAATTAACCAAAATCAATTGGAGAGAGGTCCCATAGCAGAGAATCTGGCTTCACGTCACTCACCACTAGAACAGTCCATTCTCAGATATTTAGGCCCCGGCACCCAAGCAGAGGAGAGAGGTCCCGTAACAGAGAATCTGTCTTCATGTCAGCAGAGAATCAGTCTGCATGTCATAGCAGAGAATCAGGCTTCACGTCAGCCACCACTGCAACAGTCCATTTTCATAAATTTAGGCCAAGCACCCAGGCAGAGGAGAGAGGTTCCGTAACACAGAATCTGGCTTCATGTCAGCAGAGAATCAGTCTTCATATCATAGCAGAGAATCAGGCTTCACGTCACCCACCACTGCAACAGTCCATTGTCAGATATTTAGGCCCAGCACCCAGGCAGAGGAGAGAGGTCCCGTAACAGACAATCTGGCTTCATGTCAGCAGAGAATCAGTCTTCATATCATAGCAGAGAATCAGGCTTCACGTCAGCCACCACTGTAACAGTCCATTTTCATAAATTTAGGCCCAGCACCCAGGCAGAGGAGAGAGGTCCCGTAACAGACAATCTGGCTTCATGTCAGCAGAGAATAAGTCTTCATATCATAGCAGAGAATCAAGCTTCACATCAGCCACCAATGCAACAGTCCATTGTCAGATATTTAGGCCCAGCACCCAGGCAGAGGAGAGAGGTCCCGTAACAGAGGATCTGGCTTCATGTCAGCAGAGAATTAGTCTGCATGTCATAGCAGAGAATCAGGCTTCACGTCAGCTACCAGTGCAACAGTCCATTGGCATATATTTAGGCCCAGCACCCAGGCAGAGGAGAGAGGTCCCGTAACAGAGGATCTGGCTTCATGTCAGCAGAGAATCAGTCTTCATATCATAGCAGAGAATCAGGCTTCACGTTACCCACCACTGCAACAGTCCATTTTCATAAATTTAGGCACAGCACCCAGGCAGAGGAGAGAGGTCCCGTAACAGACAATCTGGCTTCATGTCAGCAGAGAATCAGTCTTCATATCATAGCAGAGAATCAGGCTTCACGTCACCCAACATTGGAACAGTCCATTGGCATATATTTAGGCCCCGGCACCCAGACAGAGGAGAGGTTCATTCAACTTTGGGTAGCCTCGCAATATAATGGTAAAATGAATATAAAAATAGGATTGAATGAGGAAGTGCCCTGGAGTACAATAATATATGGTTAAGGGGAGGTAGTTAATGTCTAATCTCGACAACGGACGGACAGGTCCTGTGGGATCTATGCCTGGTTCATTTTTATGAACGTAAGCTTGTCCACATTGGCTGTAGACAGGCGGCTGCGTTTGTCTGTAATGACGCCCCCTGCCGTGCTGAATACACGTTCAGACAAAACGCTGGCCGCTGGGCAGGCCAGCACCTCCAAGGCATAAAAGGCTAGCTCTAGCCACGTGGACAATTTAGAGACCCAGAAGTTGAATGGGGCCGAACCATCAGTCAGTACGTGGAGGGGTGTGCACACGTACTGTTCCACCATGTTAGTGAAATGTTGCCTCCTGCTAACACGTTGCGTATCAGGTGGTGGTGCAGTTAGCTGTGCCGTGTTGACAAAACTTTTCCACATCTCTGCCATGCTAACCCTGCCCTCAGAGGAGCTGGCCGTGACACAGCTGCCTTGGCGACCTCTTGCTCCTCCTCTGCCTTGGCCTTGGGCTTCCACTTGTTCCCGTGACATTTGGGAATGCTCTAAGTAGCGCGTCTACCAACGTGCGCTTGTACTCGCACATCTTCCTATCACGCTCCAGTGCAGGAAGTAAGGTGGGCACATTGTCTTTGTAGCGTGGATCCAGCAGGGTGGCAACCCAGTAGTCCGCACACGTTAAAATGTGGGCAACTATGCTGTCGTTGCGCAGGCACTACAGCATGTAGTCGCACATGTGTGCCAGGCTGCCCAGGGGTAAGGACAAGCTGTCCTCTGTGGGAGGCGTATCGTCATCGTCCTGCCTTTCCCCCCAGCCACGCACTAGTGATGGGCCCGAGCTGCGTTGGGTGCCACCCCGCTATGACCATGCTTCATCCTCATCCTCCTCCACCTCATCCTCGTCCTCCTCATCCTCCAGTAGTGGGCCCTGGCTGGCCACATTTGTACCTGGCCTCTGCTGTTGCAAAAAACCTCCCTCTGAGTCACTTCGAAGAGACTGGCCTGAAAGTGCTAAAAATGACCCCTCTTCCTCCTCCTCCTCCTGGGCCACCTCCTCTTCCATCATCGCCCTAAGTGTTTTCTCAAGGAGACATAGAAGTGGTATTGTAACTCTGATACCGGCGTCATCGCCACTGGCCATGTTGGTGGAGTACTCGAAACAGCGCAACAGGGCACACAGGTCTCGCATGGAGGCCCAGTCATTGGTGGTGAAGTGGTGCTGTTCTGTAGTGCGACTGACCCGTGCGTGCTGCAGCTGAAACTCCACTATGGCCTGCTGCTGCTCGCACAGTCTGTCCAGCATGTGCAAGGTGGAGTTCCACCTGGTGGGCACGTCGCATATGAGGCGGTGAGCGGGAAGGCCGAAGTTACGCTGTAGCGCAGACAGGCGAGCAGCGGCAGGATGTGAACGCCAGAAGCGCGAACAGACGGCCCGCACTTTATGCAGCAGCTCTGACATGTCGGGGTAGTTGTGAATGAACTTCTGCACCACCAAATTCAGCACATGCGCCAGGCAAGGGTTGTGCGTCAAACCGGCTAGTCCCAGAGCTGCAACGAGATTTCGCCCATTATCGCACACCACCAGGCCGGGCTTGAGGCTCACCGGCAGCAACCACTCGTCGGTCTGTTGTTCTCTACCCCGCCACAACTCCTGTGCGGTGTGGGGCCTGTCCCCCAAACATATGAGTTTCAGAATGGCCTGCTGACGTTTACCCCGGGCTGTGCTGAAGTTGGTGGTGAAGGTGTGTGGCTGACTGGATGAGCAGGTGGAAGAAGAGGAGGAGGAAGCCGAGAAGGAGG
Organism: Bufo gargarizans; assembly: GCF_014858855.1. Classification (NCBI taxonomy): domain Eukaryota; kingdom Metazoa; phylum Chordata; class Amphibia; order Anura; family Bufonidae; genus Bufo; species Bufo gargarizans. The sequence goes on from NC_058082.1 coordinate 182,659,997, forward strand.
AGGTGGCAACAGGAGGCAAAGAATGTTGCCCTGCGATCCTTGGCGGCGGAAGGACGTGCTCCGAACAGCTCTCCGCCTGGGGCCCAGCTGCCACTACATTTAACCAGTGTGCAGTTAGGGAAATATAGCGTCCCTGGCCGTGCTTACTGGTCCACGTATCTGTGGTTAGGTGGACCTTGCTACAGATGGCGTTGCGCAGTGCACACTTGATTTTATCGGATACTTGGTTGTGCAGGGAAGGCACGGCTCTCTTGGAGAAGTAGTGGCGGCTGGGAACAACATACTGTGGGACAGCAAGCGACATGAGCTGTTTGAAGCTGTCTGTGTCCACCAGCCTAAATGACAGCATTTCATAGGCCAGTAGTTTAGAAATGCTGGCATTCAGGGCCAGGGATCGAGGGTGGCTAGGTGGGAATTTACGCTTTCTCTCAAATGTTTGTGAGATGGAGAGCTGAACGCTGCCGTGTGACATGGTTGAGACGCTTGGTGACGGAGGTGGTGGTGGTGTTGGTGGTACATCCCCTGTTTGCTGGGCGGCAGGTGCCAACGTATCTCCAGAGGCGGAGGAAGAGGCCGAGGTGGCAGCAGCAGAAGAGGCCAAGGCGGCAGCAGCAGAAGAGGCCGAGGCGGCAGCAGCAGAAGAGGTAGCAGGGGGAGCCTGAGCGACTTCCTTGTTTTTAAGGTGTTTACTCCACTGCAGTTCATGCTTTGCATGCAGGTGCCTGGTCATGCAGGTTGTGCTAAGGTTCAGAACGTTAATGCCTCGCTTCAGGCTCTGATGGCACAGCGTGCAAACCACTCGGGTCTTGTCGTCAGCACATTGTTTGAAGAAGTGCCATGCCAGGGAACTCCTTGAAGCTGCCATTGGGGTGCTCGGTCCAAGATGGCGGCGGTCAGTAGCAGGCGGAGTCTCTTGGCGGCGGGTGTTCTGCTTTTGCCCACTGCTCCCTCTTTTGCTATGCTGTTGGCTCGGTCTCACCACTGCCTCTTCCTCCGAACTGTGAAAGTCAGTGGCACGACCTTCATTCCATGTGGGGTCTAGGACCTCATCGTCCCCTGCATCGTCTTCCACCCAGTCTTGATCCCTGACCTCCTGTTCAGTCTGCACACTGCAGAAAGACGCAGCAGTTGGCACCTGTGTTTCGTCATCAGCAGAGACTTGCTGAGGTGGTATTCCCATGTCCTCATCATCAGGAAACATAAGTGGTTGTGCGTCAGTGCATTCTATCTCTTCCACCGCTGTGGAAGGGCTAGGTGGATGCCCTTGGGAAACCCTGCCAGCAGAGTCTTCAAACAGCATAAGAGACTGCTGCATAACTTGAGGCTCAGACAGTTTCCCTGATATGCATGGGGGTGATGTGACAGACTGATGGGGTTGGTTTTCAGGCGCCATCTGTGCGCTTTCTGCAGAAGACTGGGTGGGAGATAATGTGAACGTGCTGGATCCACTGTCGGCCACCCAATTGACTAATGCCTGTACCTGCTCAGGCCTTACCATCCTTAGAACGGCATTGTGCCCCACCATATATCGCTGTAAATTCTGGCGGCTACTGGGACCTGAGGTAGTTGGTACACTAGGACGTGTGGATGTGGCAGAACGGCCACATCCTCTCCCAGCACCAGAGGGTCCACTAACACCACCACGACCATGTCCACGTCCGCGTCCCTTACTAGATGTTTTCCTCATTGTTATCGTTCACCACAACAACAAAAATATTATTTGGCCCAATGTATTGTATTCAAATTCAGCGGGATATAAATTTGAGGCCTAGTATTTAGGCGCTGGGTGACAGGTATGGGTTTACTGACAGAATTAGACTTGGAAATGCACAGTAGCGTGTGTGTGAAGTTATTCAGAATGACCCTATGGGCACCTTGAATATTATATACCCTTTTAGGGATATATTTCAAATAGCTCTGATACAGCAGAAACCACTAAATTAGGAAATTGCTAAATTGGGAATTGTATTTCAACCCAGAACAAAAAATGTGCTTTGACGGACACTAAATAACTTGCCCAGCCAGAACAGTACAGCAGTAACGACAGATTTAGCGGGATATAAATTTGAGGCCTAGTATTTAGGCGCTGGGTGACAGGTATAGATTTACTGACAGAATTAGACTTGGAAATGCACAGTAGCGTGTGTGTGAAGTTATTCTGAATGACCCTATGTGCACCTTGAATATTATATACCCTTTTAGGGATAGATTTCAAATAGCTCTGATATAGCAGAAACCACTAAATTAGGAAATTGCTAAATTGGGAATTGTATTTCAACCTAGAACAAAAAATTTGCTTTGACGGACACTAAATAACTTGCCCAGCCAGAACAGTACAGCAGTAACAACAGATTTAGCGGGATATAAATTTGAGGCCTAGTATTTAGGCGCTGGGTGACAGGTATAGATTTACTGACAGAATTAGACTTGGAAATGCACAGTAGCGTGTGTGTGAAGTTATTCTGAATGATCCTATCAGCACCTTGATTCTGATATACCCTTTTAGGGATGTATTTAAAGTAGGCCTGAGACAGCGGAAACCACTAAATTAGGAAATTGCTAAATTGGGAATTGTATTTCAACCCAGAACAAAAAATGTGCTTTAACGGACATTAAATAACTTGCCCAGTCACAACAGTACAGCAGTAACGACAGATTTAGCGGGATATAAATTTGAGGCCTAGTATTTAGGCGCTGGGTGACAGGTATAGATTTACTGACAGAATTAGACTTGGAAATGCACAGTAGCGTGTGTGTGAAGTTATTCTGAATGACCCTATGTGCACCTTGAATATTATATACCCTTTTAGGGATAGATTTCAAATAGCTCTGATACAGCAGAAACCACTAAATTAGGAAATTGCTAAATTGGGAATTGTATTTCAACCCAGAACAAAAACTGTGCTTTGATGGACACTAAATAACTTGCCCAGCCACAACAGTACAGCAGTAACGACAGATTTAGCTGGATATAAACTTGAGGCCTAGTATTTAGGCGCTGGGTGACAGATATACGTTTACTGACAGAATTAGACTGGGATATGGCCACAAAATAACCACACTATTGCTGGTTAAATGCACTTGGTGTGACAGCTTGACCAACCACACTAATGAGGGTTAAATGCACTTGGTGACGGGCGCAGCTTGCCCCTGATTTAGTATATGGCCAAAAAATAAACAGACTATTGCTGGTTAAATGCACTTGGTGTGACAGCTTCACCCTGATGTAGGCTTTAGCCAAAAAAACAACCACACCATTGAGGGTTAAATGCACTTGGTGACAGGCTCAGCTTGCCCCTGATGTAGTATATGGCCAAAAAATAAACAGACTATTGCTGGTTAAATGCACTTGGTGTGATAGCTTCACCCTGATGTAGGCTTTAGCCAAAAAACAACCACACCATTGAGGGTTAAATGCACTTGCTGACAGGCGCAGCTTGCCCCTGATGTAGTATATGGCCAAAAAATAAACAGACTATTGCTGGTTAAATGCACTTGGTGTGACAGCTTGACCAACCACACTACTGAGGGTTAAATGCACTTGGTGACAGGCGCAGCTTGCCCCTGATGTAGTATATGACCAAAAAATAAACAGACTATTGCTGGTTAAATGCACTTGGTGTGACAGCTTCACCCTGATGTAGGCTTTAGCCAAAAAACAACCACACCATTGAGGGTTAAATGCACTTGGTGACAGGCTCAGCTTGCCCCTGATGTAGTATATGGCCAAAAAATAAACAGACTATTGCTGGTTAAATGCACTTGGTGTGACAGCTTCACCCTGATGTAGGCTTTAGCCAAAAAACAACCACACCATTGAGGGTTAAATGCACTTGGTCGCAGCAAGGGCTGGCGCACCACAAGACCGCCGATCACCCCAGAAAAAAGTGACTGACAAACGGTCTGGTCAGCCTAAAAACAGTGAGCAATTGAGTATCAGCAGCTCAATGATCCACAGCAGCAGATCGATCACTGGATGGAGTCTTTTGGAGGAGTTAATCAGCCTAATCTCGCCCTACTGTCGCAGCTGCAACTTCTCCCTACGCTAATCAGAGCAGAGTGACGGGCGGCGCTATGTGACTCCAGCTTAAATAGAGGCTGGGTCACATGGTGCTCTGGCCAATCACAGCCATGCCAATAGTAGGCATGGCTGTGACGGCCTCTTGGGGCAAGTAGTATGACGCTTGTTGATTGGCTGCTTTGTAGCCTTTTCAAAAAGCGCCAAGAAAGCGACGAACACCGAACCCGAACTTTTACGAAAATGTACGGACACCCCAAAATTCGGTACGAACCCGAACTATACAGTTCGGGTTCGCTCATCCCTAGTTATATGTTATTTTGTTTTGTCACTGCTATATGATGCTACATCCATGCATGGAGATATGCTCATGCCTGTACAATGCTCCACCACCTTTGTGTTATGGTTGCGGGCGCGCTGGCTGGAAGGCGTCCTGCACCTTTTTTACAGTTTATTATGCAACTTCTTTACTTTATGTTTTAAAATGCTTTATTATGGCAATATCTTTTGCAAGCATTAATACGAATGGGTTAAATAGTCCAATGTGCAGATCACACTTGTGGAGGGAGGCCAGATCTCTTAATTGTAATGTCTTAGGTGCACAAGAAACCCATTTACTAGTTAAGGATGCTCATAGATTACAAAACGCACAATTCCCCAACATTTTCCAAACCCACTTCAATTCCAAATCCAGGGGCGCTCTGATAGCTATAAAAAAACACCCTAGCGTTCACATTGATAGATCATGTTAGCGACCCAACAGGGAGATTTGTAATTCTGATATGCACACTGAACAATGCACCCTTCACCCTTGTATCAATATATGCACCTAACAAGGGCCAAATCCAATTCTTGAAAAAAGTATTGAAACTAATTGATAAGAAAAGGATAGGACAATTAGTAATGTTTGGGGATTTTAATCTCACCACAGACCCTGAGATTGATACGTCCTCCTCTTCCTGTAGAACCGCCCAGTCCTTAAGTGATACTCTGTGGAGGGCAGAGTTGTTTGACATCTGGCGCATTAAGCATCCAGCAGACAGGGATTTTACGTTCCACTCAGGGGTGCATAATGTTTATTCTCGCATTGATATGTTTCTGACTGATAGGGCAGCACTGTCAAAAGTGGTGGATGTGGAAATAGGACAGATTAAATGGTCCGACCATGCTGCAATAACAATGACGCTGTCAGAGGACAACAATTACTCTCCAAGGTACCTTTGGAGGAGCAACCCTATACTACTATCTAGTCCACAGCATGGTCGGCGTGGTATTATGGAATGCCCACAAAGCATGCATTAGAGGGTCATTCATACAACAACGTGCGGTGCGGAAAAGGAAATTAGAGGAGAACATGTCACAATTGCTCACCAATCTTAAACAATTGGAAGATAGCAACAAAGATAGCCCCTCACCTTCAAATGTGGAGGCCTTGAAAACCCAAAATTCCTATCTCAAAAAATTAGCATATCATGAAAAGGTTCTCTAAACGAGCTATTAACTAATCATCTGAATCAACTAATTAACTCTAAACACCTGCAAAAGATTCCTGAGGCTTTTAAAAACTCCCAGCCTGGTTCATTACTCAAAACCGCAATCATGGGTAAGACCTGACTGCTGTCCAGAAGGCCATCATTGACACCCTCAAGCAAGAGGGTAAGACACAGAAAGAAATTTCTGAACAAATAGGCTGTTCCCAGAGTGCTGTATCAAGGCACCTCAGTGGGAAGTCTGTGGGAAGGAAAAAGTGTGGCAGAAAACGCTGCACAACGAGAAGAGGTGACCGGACCCTGAGGAAGATTGTGGAGAAGGACCGATTCCAGACCTTGGGGGACCTGCGGAAGCAGTGGACTGAGTCTGGAGTAGAAACATCCAGAGCCACCATGTACAGGCGCGTGCAGGAAATGGGCTACAGGTGCCGCATTCCCCAGGTCAAGCCACTTTTGAACCAGAAACAGCGGCAGAAGCGCCTGACCTGGGCTACAGAGAAGCAGCACTGGACTGTTGCTCAGTGGTCCGAAGTACTTTTTTCGGATGAAAGCAAATTTTGCATGTCATTCGGAAATCAAGGTGCCAGAGTCTGGAGGAAGACTGGGGAGAGGGAAATGCCAAAATGCCTGAAGTCCAGTGTCAAGTACCCACAGTCAGTGATGGTCTGGGGTGCCATGTCAGCTGCTGGTGTTGGTCCACTGTGTTTTATCAAGGGCAGGGTCAATGCAGCTAGCTATCGGGAGATTTTGGAGCACTTCATGCTTCCATCTGCAGAAAAGCTTTATGGAGATGAAGATTTCATTTTTCAGCACGACCTGGCACCTGCTCACAGTGCCAAAACCACTGGTAAATGGTTTACTGACCATGGTATTACTGTGCTCAATTGGCCTGACAACTCTCCTGACCTGAACCCCATAGAGAATCTGTGGGATATTGGGAAGAGAAAGCTGAGAGACGCAAGACCCAACACTCTGGATGAGCTTAAGGCCGCTATCGAAGCATCCTGGGCCTCCATAACACCTCAGCAGTGCCACAGGCTGATTGCCTCCATGCCATGCCGCATTGAAGCAGTCATTTCTGCAAAAGGATTCCTGACCAAGTATTAAGTGCATAACTGAACATAATTATTTGAAGGTTGACTTTTTTTGTATTAAAAACACTTTTCTTTTATTGGTCGGATGATTTATGCTAATTTTTTGAGATAGGAAATTTGGGTTTTCATGAGCTGTATGCCAAAATCATCAATATTAAAACAATAAAAGGCTTGAACTACTTCAGTTGGTGTGTAATGAATCTAAAATATATGAAAGTCTAATGTTTATCAGTACATTACAGAAAATAATGAACTTTATCACAATATGCTAATTTTTTTAGAAGGACCTGTATGTTAGAATCCTTTGAGAAGGGGCTCCGAAAATCAAAAGCGCACTATTATTCCCAAGGGAATATAGCAGGAAAATTCTGGCAGCCAGCCTTAAGGCGAAACGAATAAAAAGTAAAATACCTTCCCTCCTACACCCTAAAACTGAAGCTAAAATGTACTCCCCACTGGATATAGCAGAGGGCTTTCAGGCTTATTACCATGAATTATATAATCTAAGAGATTCAAAACCATCTCCCCCAAATTTGTCTGATATGATGAGTAAATACCTCAGCACTCTCAATCTACCTACTCTAACAAATACACAACTCCAAGCCCTTAATGCCCACATAACAACTGAAGAGGTGGAGAAAGTGATAGCATCCTTGCCCCAGGATAAGGCACCTGGCCCGGATGGTTTTGCAAGCCATTACTATAAACTGTTCCCACATATCTTAAGCCCCTTCCTACGGGACTTCTGTCAGTCCGCCCTATCCTCAGGAATTTTCCCTGAAGAAAATTTACAAACCATTATCATAACTACCAAAACCGGGTAAACCATCTGATGGGCCTAAAGTTTTGGGGTCTATTTCTTTACTAAATCAAGATATTAAAATATATGCTAAACTTCTAGCTCTTAGGTTAGCTACAATACTACCTACCATAATCCATAACGACCAGACTGGTTTTGTCTCAACCCGCCAGTCCTATTTCAACACCAGAAGAATGTTGGGCATTTTCCATCAAGTCAAACAGAAGAGCCCCATGTTGGTTTTGGCTCTGGGTGCCGAGAAGGTGTTTGATAGAATAAGATGGTCATTTGCCTTCTCGGTGCTCTCGGCTATGGGATTTAGTGGCCCCATCATGTCCGCAATAGAGGCTCTATATAGTAACCCCACGGCAAGTGTGTATGTCAATGGGGCCTTGTCGGGGGCGTTTGGTTTAACGAACGGTACCAGACAGGGCTGCCCACTGTCCCCTTTGATTTTTATTATAGCCATGGAACCATTGGCTCAAGCTATTAGAATGGATCCCCTAATCTTGGGGGTTAATATTGGAGGGCAGGAGCATGTAATCTCATTGTATGCAGATGACGTTTTACTGTCATTATCGAATCTGGAAACATCCTTAGCAGCGGTCATGAGCCAAATAGATTTGTATGGAACAATCTCATATTATCATCTTAACTCCTCCAAAACACAAACATTGCCGATCCACGTCCCGGAGACTCTGACAAGGTCTTTTAGGGAAAAACGGGACTTTGACTGGTGCACTGACAGCATCAAATACCTGGGTACTAGCATGACCCCCTCAGTGTCAAAATTATATAGTCTTAATTACGAATCCCTGTTAGCAGAGGTGGGCAATGACTTGGACTACTTCCACAAACATGAAACTTCATGACTAGGCAGGATTGCAGCTTTCAAAATGTTTATTCTCCCCCGTTTTCTATACCTATATCGCACGGTCCCTATCTTGTTGCCAAAAAGGTTCTTTAACATGGTGCAACGTATACTATCCAAGTATATATGGCAAAATAAGAAACCGGAGGGTGGCTAGACATATTATTCAAAGACCTCGAGCAATGGGAGGTCTTGCGGTTCCAGATATGAAATTATATTATCTAGCCACTTTAGTTTCCATGCTCAGATCTTGTCACGGATGGTGTACAGGAAACAAGACAATGCAACATGCATATAATGTCACGGACGGTGTACAGGAAACAAGACAATGCAACATGCATATATGACTCACTGGATAAAAAGCTAAGGAACCAAAAGGGAGACCCCTACACAAGACCTGGCACTTTCCCTGGCTGCTCAGCCTATGCAAAAATCTCAAAGGTGGATGGTTGCATATCCACGTACCTCGACTATATAACACCTGAACACCCTACAATAGTGAGGGGACACGACCACCGGCTCCCTACACCAGACACGGAGGGAGTCAGGGTCACCTGGGATCCAGCAAACAGAAAATAACAGATAAATGTACAGTACTTAACTTAGTAGCAGGCTGGGAAATAGGATCAGCATGCACACACACTCCAGGAAGAAGTATAAGCCGCCCAGTAATGCATTATGGAGAGGAATTTAAAGGGAAGCAATCAGTCCAACTACATGACAGCTGAGAGAGGTTAACGAGATGAGGAACTGAACACCACAACAAAGAAAACTCAAGGAGGAGGTTCTGAAAGGCTTCTGTCAGAGCTTCTCAGCTGTCTGGTTGTGACAGATCTTGGAAGCAAGAAAAACTAGGGATAGAACAGGCGCAGGCAGCACCTTTTACTTTGCCAGACTTACTACACTTACCTTTCTGGGACATACAGATCCCAAAGAATTTAAACCCGACAGTACTGGCATCCGTTTCGGCATGGAAACAATTTCATAGCATAGATAAGGAAGGGTGCCAGCCAACATTGGTCTCATTGCCTTTTTCTTTTATTAAAGCATTACTCCCGCACGCAGATCTTTCTGGGTGGTTTACGGAGTCTAAGTGCACGATAGAATCATTGTATGAGAATGGGGCGCTGAAATCCTTCCAATCCTTATGGGAGCAATTGCGTCTACCCAAGTCAGATTTTTTTAAGTACCTACAAATCCGACATTTGCTACAAACACTATGCCCTGCAAATTTGAGCTACACTAAAATGGGCATGATTTACCCTTCTGGTAATTTTAGGGGAATTAAAACACTATATGAAACAATGCTCCAGCCAACCCAATTTAAGAATTCTCATCCCATGCGTAAGTGGGAAAGATCACTGAATATTACTATAACCGAGAGTGATTGGCAGAGAACAATCAAGCAGATCCAGTCTCAGCTACAATGTTCCACTCACGTAGAATCGGCTTTAAAAACAATTCTGCACTGGTATTATACTCCTAAAAAGTTGCAATACATGCATGAGGGAGTGTCTGGAGAGTGTTGGAGTGGTTGTGGAGGAAGGGGGACACTTCTTCATAACCTTTGGCAATGCCCATTGATAACAAAGTATTGGGAAGCGTGTGGAGAACTGTTGGGCCTATTGTTCCCACAGATGTTTAGGTGGACACCACAACTTGCCCTACTTTTGGTTGGAGTGCCGGATTTCTCTGTGGAAAGCAGGAAACTAATATGCATTTTTTGCGTCCTGGCCAAATTGTTGATATTGCGGAGATGGAAATCTCAGGATGTACTGAAATTAAGAGACCTAGTGTCAGCTATTAACACCACCTTTGCCTATGAAAGAATCATAGCACTGGGGAATGGCTCCTACCAAAAATTTACAAGACAGTGGCAGGCTTGGATGACATCTCCGCAATATACAATGGGGTAAGGAGGAAAAAAAAAGGGGAAATGTATGCGATCTATTCTTTAATTAGGTCTTTGTATCTGTGCGCCTTGGACTACCATTAATCTTACGTTACAAATGTTTGCCATTAGTTTGAGGGAGGAGGTGGGCTCCTAAATAACATGTGTTCAGAGTTAGGAGGCTTTGTTCTTGGAAAGTATTAAGATCTAACTATGTGATAAATGTGCTCCAGACATGGATGATGTCTATAGAAATCAGTGAAATTACTATTTGATAATAGTTATGTTATTTGTTAAAAATAACCCGGCGACCATTGAAGTGACTGTAAGGCAACTTTATTATCTGTATTACATTGAAATGCCAATAAAAACAATTGAAACAAAGATCTGGGGAGTTTCCAGGCCATGGATCCAAAATGTCAATGTTTTGGTCCCCTAGCCACTTAGTTATCACTTTTGCCTTATGGCACGGTGCTCCATCGTGCTGGAAAATGCATTGTTCTTCACCAAACTGTTGTTGGAAGAAGTTGCTGTTGGAGGGTGTTTTGGTACCATTCTTTATTCATGGCTGTGTTTTTGGGCAAAATTGTGAGTGAGCCCACTCCCTTGGATGAGAAGCAACCCCACACATGAATGGTCTCAGGATGCTTTACTGTTGGCATGACACAGGACTGATGGTAAGGCTCACCTTTTCTTCTCCTGACAAGCCTTTTTCCTGATGCCCCAAACAATTGGAAAGAGGCTTAATCGGAGAATATGACTTTGCCCCAGTCCTCAGCAGTCCATTCACCATATTTTCTGCAGAAGATCAATCTGTCCTTGATGTGTTTTTTTGGAGAGAAGTGGCTTCTTTGCTGCCCTTCTTGACACCAGGCCATCTTCCAAAAGTCTTCGCCTCACTGTGCGTGTAGATGCGCTCACATCTGCCTGCTGCCATTCCTGAGCAAGCTCTGCACTGGTGGCACTTCGATCCCGCGGTTGAATCCTTTTTAGGAGACGATCCTGGCACTTGCTGGACTTTCTTGGACACCCTGAAGCCTTCTTAACAAGAAATGAACCTCTTTCCTTGAAGTTCTTGATGATCCTATAAATTGTTGATTGAGGTGCAATCTTATTAGCCACAATATCCTTGCCTGTGAAGCCATTTTTTATGCAACGCAATGATGGTTGCACGCGTTTCTTTGCAGTTCACCATGGTCAACAATGGAAGAACAATGATTTCAAGCATCACCCTCCTTTAAACAGGTCAAGTCTGCCATTTTAACCCAATCAGCCTGACATAGTGATCTCCAGCCTTGTGTTCGTCAACATTCTCACCTGAGTTAACAAGACGATTACTGAAATGATCTCAGCAGGTCCTTTAATGACAGCAATAGAATGCAGTGGGAAGTTTTTTGGGGGGATTAAGTTAATTTTCATGGCAAAGAAGGACTATGCAATTCATCTGATCACTCTTCATAACATTCTGGAGTATATGCAAATTGCTATTATAAAAACTTAAGCAGCAACTTTTCCAATTTCCAATATTTATGTAATTCTCAAAACTTTTGACCACGACTGTAGAGGTTCCTTTGGAAGGCCCAGTAACTGTACCAGTAATGTATTGGATTAACTATGAATTTCACAGCAGTTGAACAAGATGCACGTGGCAATATATTAGACCACCCTTTAATGCAGGTCGCAAAATGGAATGCTAACAAAAAGGAATGCATACTAATGCATTCACAATACATTGACCCTAAACTTAACCTCTGCCAGATCTTAAAACCTGAATGCCAAAATGCTTTTGTGAAATTTGACTAACAGGGATTGTGTCAGAAGTTGAACAAGAAGCACACTGTAATATATTAGACCACCCTTGAATACTGAGGCAAAATAAATCTATGCTTATACTAAAAGATTAACAGTAAATGTGTCAGCAGTTCAAAAAGATGCAGATGGCAATATATTAGACCGCTCTTTATTACTGAAGCACAGTAATTCTATATATCTTAGACCACCCTTTCGATACCAGCACCATACATGTACGGCGCTGGATCAATGTGTAAACATGGCGCCCGCTCACACGTGCAGCGGGCACCATGGCCGGCAGATCTCTGCTGTTTCAAACAGCAGAGACCTGCAGCTAATTATTGTGACCGGCAATAATGCTGATCCCGGTAATTAAATGCTTTAGATGCCGTGATCAAGTGAGATCACGGCATCTAAATGCGCAAAAACCCGGAAGGTCGCGCAGATGGCAAGCCAGGATAATAAATTAGCAATATTTAGTTTAAATCGCATTTTAAAAATCCCTGATAGAATAAAATAAAAAAAATAAAAAAACATAATTTATAGTCTCATATATAAACCTCAAAATCATCACAATTTTTAAAAAAAATAGTTATAAAGTTTAAATCACCCTACTTTCCGTATAATTTAAAAAGAAATACCTAAATAACAATAAATATAAACATCATGGGTATCACCGTGACCAAAAACGCCCATACTATTAAAAATAGATTTTAAAAATTCCACTGGCGTAACAGAAAAAAAAGAGTCATTTGTGATAGTGTTAATATTGTGGCACAGTAATTCTATATATAAACCAAGAGATTAACTGCAAATGGGTCAGCAGTTCAACAAGATGCAGACAACGATATATTAGGCTGCCCTACTGAGACTAGAGATGAGCGAATCACAGTTGACAGTGGAATTCAATCCGAATTTCAGGAAAAATTTAATTTGCACTGAAGTCAAATTATTATCTCATGCCTAGGCTAGTTTCACACTAGCGGCAGGGGACTCTGGCAGGCTGTTCCAGCAGGTGAACAGCCTGTCGGATCTGTCCTGCCGCTAGTTCATGTGTGCCCCCGGACTGCCGCTCTGTCCCCATTGACTATAAAGGGGGCAGGGGCGGAGTTCCGGCGGCAGCATGGCAGCGCACGCTGAAAGGCATCTGGACTCCACCCCCATTATAGTCAATTCTGATAGAACGGCAGTCCGGGGGCACACGTGAACTAGTGGCAGGACAGATCTGACAGGCTGTTCATCCATCGGAACAGCCTGCCGGAGTCCCCTGTGGCTAATGTGAAAGTACCCTTAGGCTACATGCACACGACTGTATTTGTATTGTGGTTCACAAATTGTGAATCAGCAAAAAAAAAACTAATTACATTCGTATGCCATATTTTTTTTTTGCAGATCCATTGTAACAATACCTAAAACTGACAAAAATAGGACGTTCGTTTTTATTTTTTTTTGCGGGGGTACGGAAATGGAAACAAACAACGTTCGTGTGCAAGTATCCTTAGTGGTAACAAATCATTTTTTTTTTCTAAAATGGCTGTTGCACATGTTAGTACATGGAGCAAACCCACATTGCCATGCATGCAGCCAATCAGCACACAGCCAGCTCCTGTGAGGTGCCCTATAAATAGCCTCAGCCATCTTGGATTCAAACACTTCATCTTGGATTCAGTACATTGCTATACAGCAGGGGCGAACATATACAGCAGAGGGCCCCTGTGCAAAGAATGTGCCTGGGCCCCTTCCCCTCCAAGCCAAGTTCTCAACATAACCAATTCCGTCCGAACATTAGTTTTAGCAAAACAAAACATACAGGTTAAGGCTACTTTCACACCTGCAGCGCTACGCTCCAGCGACCTGATCCGGCAAAGAATGCAAGGAATTGGCCGTACAAAAACTCAGGCAAGCAGCAGTTTGTGTCCCGCTGATTCTCTGCATTTTTGCCAGATCGTCTATCTGTATTGCCGATACAGATGAATAGAGATGAGCGCTTCCACAATGGAACTGCTCATCTCTCTCTGCTGCTGGTAAAGAAGGGGCCCACTCCTGCTCTTGGCCCCTGTGCAACCGAACCGGCTGCACAAGTGATATGTCCGCCCCTGATGTACAGCCATTTAAGGGGTGTATTAATAGGAAATATATGTATGTACTATTAGCCATTATGTGGCCGATTTGCCATTTTTTCAATGCTTCTCTTACCCAAAAAATTTAATAAAATGTGATAAAAAAGTCAAGCACACTTCAAAATGGTATTACTAAAAACTCCAGATTGTCCCTCTAAAAAATGGCCCCTAGTTTATATTTATTGTTACACTATTTAGACATAAAAAAAAAAATATACATGGGTATTTTTGCAATCATACTGACCCAGAGAATGATGGGCATGGGTCAGTTTTGCCGCAAATGAAACGCTGTTGGAACAAAACCCATAAAACGGTGGAGGAATTGTGTGTTTTTTCCCAATTCCTCCCCATTTGGAATATTTTTACCGCTTCCCACAACATTTTATGCCATAGTTAATGGTGGCATTAGAAAGTAAAACTTTTTCCGCAAAAAATAAGCCCTCATACAGCTATGTGACCGGAAATACAAAAAAAGTTATGGCTCAAGAAAAATAGGGAAGAAAAATGAAAATGAAAAAAACCTCTGGTATCCTAAGGGTAATAGGAAAAAAGTATTCCTTATTTGCCATTCTGCTGTAAAGTTATATCATACTACAGCCATTTTCGGGGTGTATTAATAGGAAATATACTAATATATATTCGCTCTGGTAGGCAGGGTAAGCGGACGCAGTACAGAGGCAAGAACACGGTAGTAAAGCAAAAGTCAGTGTTTATTCACACAACAAGGAAAAAAATAACACAAACACTTGGCAGAGTCCTGGTGTTAATTCACACCTCAGGAATTCCTTGTGTTATTTCACATAGCAAATGTCCACAGAACTCAAAACAAACACGTCACCTGGATATCCACAGCAGGCTTTAGGGTGCCTGGCTTCCAGCTGGTGGCTCTCATGCAGTTCCCAGAGACACAGAGCCTTCACAGCTCCACTTTCACTTGGAGGAACATACCACACCCAGCTGAGCTGCTGGCTGGGCTTTTAAACCCCAGCCCGAAACCTGGCCTGGACCCTGGACGTGGGGAACAGCCACCCACCCTGCTCTTTGGCTGCTCCCAATAAGAACCGGCCCGGATCGGCTTTTCAGCCACACTAAGAATAAACAGTGTCAGCGAGCACTAGCTGCGGCTGACACATAAAATAACCGGTTCTTATCTCACCGAGGCCAGGAACCTTGGTGACATGTACCTTCCATCAATGACGGACCCTTGCGCCTTCCTACAATACGTACGTCCTATTAGCAGTTCTGCAGTAAATTTACATTGCCATGCATTTTTTGCAGAGTGTATTGATAGGATAAAAAACACGTCTTATTTGCCATTCTGCGGTGAATTTACATTGTACTATAGCCATTTACAAGGTGTATTAATAGTAAATATACATACGTCCTATTAGCCGTTCTGTGTTGAATTCACATTGTTATACAATTTTTTGGTGTATTAATAAGAAAAAATATGTCTTTTTTGCCGTTCTGCGGTACAGTTACATTGTACTACAGCCATTTACGGTTGTATTAATAGGAAATATACTGCATGTATGTCCTATCAGCCGTTCTGTGGTGAATTGACTTTGTTATAAATTTTTGGGGTGTGTATTAATTGGAAAAACATATGTCTTATGTACCATTCTGCGGTTAAGTTACATTGTACTACAGCCATTTAATGGGTGTATTAATAGTAAATATACGTACGTCCTATTAGCCGTTCTGTGGTGTAGTTACATTGTACAACAGTCTTTTTTAGGGTGTATTAATTTAATTTTAATTTAATTCTTTTATTCACAGTATGTCAAACAGACAGGCCCTTTAAATGGATCCGGCAGTGGCCAAAATGTTTCTGTTGCAGGTTGAAGTAGCAGAAGAAGAAGGGGATGGGGGGGGGGGGGTGGCAGCAGGAGTCACGGCCTGAGCTCCCAGTGTCATCTAGCGGTCGTGTCTTTATCATTATCATCAGGAGAAGAGGGTGACAGCCTGATTTGAGGCAGTGGCTGAGCCAGCAAGGTGGTAGCGTAGCCGTGAGTGAGCAGGGTGGCAGCGGAGGGAGGTCGGGAGCCAAACGTATCCAGGGTACACCACCAAATATGCAGGAGCCTACCTGCCCGGAAAGTAGGGTTGCAGGAGTTCACAGAGGCAGTGGTAACAGGCATTCAGCACGGAGTGTTGGGGGGAAAATTTTATACTTGGTGTGGCAATTTGTTGGTAAACCACCGGAGGAGGTGAACATGGCCATATGCCGAATTTGTGGGCAGAAGGTTAAGGGTGGCCAGGTGTCACAGATGGTGTAACAGAAAACAAGAAGTTTCAAATAAGGATCAGACTCGCTTGATCCGAAACTAAGGAACAAAAGGGTGACCCCTATTTAAGCCCTGAAACTCTCCCTGTCTTCTCAGCCCATGCAAAGATCTCTATGATAGAAAATTGCATGCCCTCGTGCCTCGACTGTATGACACCTGAACACCCTATAATAGTGAGGGGAAACGACCACCGGCTCCCTACACTTAATACGGAGGGAGTCAGGGTCACCTAGGATCAAGCAAACAGGAAAACACAAATAAATGAACAGACTTATCTGTTGAAGCATCAGTTGTAGCATCCAGCATGTACACACTCCAGCAAGTTGTATAAACTGCAAAGTGGTGCAGTATGGGAGGGGATTCAAAGGGATGCAATCAGTGCAACTAGATGACAGCTGAGAGAGGGAAACGAGATGACAAAACGAAAGCAAAACAAAAGAACCTCAAACAGGAGGTTCTGAAGAATGTCTGTCAGAACTTCTCAGATGTCTGGCGGTGACAGTACCCCTCCTTCTACGAGTGGACTCCGGACACTCAGAGCCCACCTTCTCAGGATGGGACCTATGGAAAGCCCTGATGAGACGAGTGGCCTTAATGTCCGTCACTGGGACCCACATCCTCTCCTCAGGACCATAACCCTCCCAATAAACAAGGTACTGGAGAGAACCGCGGACAACACGAGAATCCACAATCCTAGAGACCTGAAATTCAATATTACCATCAACCACAATTGGAGGAGGAGGCAAATAGGAGGGTACAATGGGTTGGACATAAGGTTTTAATAGGGACTTATGAAATACATTATTGATCTTCCAAGTCTGAGGAAGATCAAGACGGTAGGCAACAGGATTTATGACGGACAAGATTTTGTAAGGCCCAATAAACTTAGGACCCAACTTCCAGGAGGGAACCTTCAATTTGATATTCTTAGTAGACAACCACACCAGATCACCAACATTCAGGTCTGGACCAGGCACACGTCTCTTATCCGCCACACGCTTATATCTCTCACTCATGCTCTTTAGATTATCCTGAATCTTTAGCCAAATAGATGACAAAGACGATTAGAATCTCTCCTCATCAGGTAAACCAGAAGACCCCTCTCCAGAGAATGTCCCAAACTGCGGATGAAACCCATATGCACCAAAAAATGGTGACTTATCAGAGGACTCCTGACGACGGTTATTTAAAGCAAACTCAGCAAGGGACAAAAAAGAACACCAATCCGGGGGGCGGAGCTAGCGCCGAAACAGTATGGACGCTTGAGGCTGCTGCTCCGTACAGAGATCACCACCAAAGCTCTCTACTAACAAGCTGGCACGCCGATCATGGTCAAAATCGGAGGCCCAAGGAACGGAGAACAAGCTGCACCAGATAGGAGGAATCCTACTACTGGAGAGATGGACAAATTCATTAAAAAGGCAGATGGCGCCGACTCCTACTCGCGCCCCGCGCTCTAAACACACAGACCTGTTAGACCAGGCTACAGGAGGCGAAAATGAAGACACGGACGATCTCCCGATCTCTCGCTCCTTTCTGAAGGAGCTCTTGTCCTCCTCCTTAGCATCAGCCTTGGAGCCTCTGAGCTCCGATCTTGCGGCCATTAAACAAGAGATAACTCAAGTGGGCTGCCGTGTGGACACACTTGAAAGCACACAGGACGCCATCATCAGACACCAGACTGAAGTTTCACAGCGGTTCCTGATCATCCAGCAAAAGATGAATAACTTCTGCAGCTCCCTGGAAGACCAGGAAAACAGAGGTAGGCGGAACAATTTACGCTTCCGAGGGATACCTGAAACGGTGGAAGCGGGAGACGTACCAAGTACTGTGGTACAAATCTGCATGTCGCTTCTTGGCCCAGATACAGTCCATGAAGTTATCCTTGAGAGGGCCCACCGTGCCCTAAGGCCTAAACCCCCTCCCACGGCCCCACCAAGAGACATCATATGTAAATTCCTCAGTTTCCCAGTCAAAGAGGCAGTTATCATCAAAGCCCGCCAATCTGTTAAAGTGATTTGGGATGGCCACGACATACAAATTTTCCAAGACCTGTCTCAGTCCACCCTGGATAAAAGAAGAGCCTTGGGCCCTCTGACAAGATGACTGAGAGATCGCAAGATCCCCTACAGGTGGACATTCCCTTTTGGGCTTACATTTGCGTGCGAGGGCCGCAGATTCTCACTTTCCAACCACGCAGATCTGGATCCAATTTTTAAGCACCTACAGATTGATCCACTGGAGATAGAAAACTGGGACCCCGTTCAGGACTTTTCCAACCTCCCTGACATCCCACAACCAGGCATCTGGGAGCGCCAACGTACCCCAAAACGTCACAAAAGCCCCAGGAACCCGAGAAGATCCTCGTCCAGAAGACTACCTATGGACAATTGATCATATCCTTCCATGTCCGACTGGACCTGCCAGAGCATTAACCAAATGGTGATCTCTAACATGTTTTTTCCTTTTTCCCCCCACCACTACTTTTTAGGCCTGACACTTTAATGTTTACATTAGGTTTATTACCTCATCGTTATATGGTTAACACTTTTGTTCCAGGATGTATAATGATCTATGGTCCCTTTAAACATTCCGCAGAAAAGTATAATGATACATGTCTGTTTATATCCCACAGCAAGTCTGGAATAAGAGCCTCTTATGGTGGGAGACGGCGGAGTGGTCCCATTCAGATCATAAGGTAAAATGGCGGACATACAAGTTACCTCCTACAATGTAAAAGGCTTTAATGCCCCTTCCAAGCGCTGCCAAATTCTTTCAGAGTTAAGGAAAATGGGTTGCTCCGTCGTCCTCCTCCAGGAGACGCACTTCAGGATAAACCACTTCCCGAATTTGTCTCATTCTTGCTTTTTCATTTGGTACCATTGTGGCACAAACTCGTCTGCCTCCAGAGG
This sequence comes from Bufo gargarizans, assembly GCF_014858855.1. Classification (NCBI taxonomy): domain Eukaryota; kingdom Metazoa; phylum Chordata; class Amphibia; order Anura; family Bufonidae; genus Bufo; species Bufo gargarizans. The sequence goes on from NC_058082.1 coordinate 182,679,271, forward strand.
AGTTAGTGTTGGCTTTAGTAGAAATATCCCATTCACCTATATAGATCAAATATTAGACCCTGAGGACAGATTTATCTTCTTAAAAGGTCGCATAGCTAATCAGATATACACATTTATCAATGTGTACACTCCAAATGTCAATCAGGTCACGTGGATACATAAGATTCTCCAAGCAATTGATCATTTTAGAGAAGGGGTGATCATTATGGGAGGCGATCTCAATCTTACCTTGATTCCCTCTGAAGACTCATCCTCTAAAAAATCTGCTATATCAAACAAAGCCTAAGGCAAACTGAGGAAGTCTTTCCATGAACGTCACCTGATTGACGTTTGGAGATCCCTGAACCCCACCGTTAGGGATTACACATTTTTCTCAAACCCTCACAGTTCATATCAACGTTTAGACTACTTTCTGATTTCTGCTGACCATATCCAACTATGCTCTAAAGCCCAGATTGGCTCTATCAGCATTTCCGACCATGCCCCTATATGGATTAACATCCACACCTGACAGACCAGTTGCCTCCTACAAATGGAGACTCAATGAGATGTTGATCCAATCCCCTGAAAATAAAGAAAAAGTCCTTAACTGGCTAAAAGATTTCTTCTCATCCAATGATACCCCTGGTATTCACCCCTATACCCTGTGGGACACTCATAAAGCTTTCATCCGAGGTCAACTCATAAGTCTAGGCTCATTTACTAAAAAACTGAAACTAGCCCGTATTGACTCTCTTCTTAAAAGCATCAGAGACATTGAGACCCTCCATAAGAGGTCCCTTCTAGACTCCCACATGACAAAACTTGCGCTCCTCAGGGCTGAACTAAAAAAACTTCTGAACACTCAATCGGCCAAATTTTTCCTCCATGCGCAGTACAAATATTTTGCCCACGGAGACAAGGTGTCCAAATTCATGATGTCCAGAATTAAAAAAAGGAGGGCCCAAAATTTCATTTGCAAAATCCGCAATAAAGAAGGAGATATACTCCTCAATACTGAAGACATAGCCCGTAGGTTCTCAGAATTCTACCGCTCTCTATATAACCTTCCCACCCAGGAGGACCCCATCACCAACATCACACATCAGGATTCAATAAATCTTTTTCTCCGCTCTATAGGTATACCCCGTATGAATAACGACCATATCAATACCCTAAATTCCCCATTTACAAACAAGGAACTCCACTTGGCCATAAATCAACTCCCAAAAGGTAAGGCCCCCGGCCCCGATGGGTTTCCAGCCCTATACTACAAATCCTTTCAGACTATCTTATCACCTCACCTACTTAATGTATGTAATAGAACGCTACAAGGCGACCCTCTCTCCCACGAAATGACAAAAGCCAATATCACCATAATACCCAAGGAGAGGAAGGACCCTACAGACTGTGGCAATTACCGCCCTATCTCACTATTAAATTTGGACCTAAAACTGTTTGCTAAACTGCTAGCCAATCGCCTTGCCCCCATCCTCCCTCAACTTGTACATAGAGATCAAACAGGCTTTATCAAAGGTAGAGAGGGAAAAGACAATACAGCCAGAGTCTTTGTGTGTTAGCGCATGCCTCAAAATTTCACCACCCATTGGTGTTGGTCAGCACAGATGCCGAAAAAGCGTTTGACCGAGTGCACTGGAATTATATGTACCGCACAATGGAGCATTTTGGAATTCCAAATGCCTTTATAAATTCAGTTCAAGCCATGTACACTAATGCCTCGGCGTCTGTGCTGATCAACAACACTATATCCCATCCTTTTTCCATAAACAATGGAACTAGGCAGGGATGCCCCCTGTCCCCCTTGATTTTTGTTTTGATTTTTGAACCCCTTCTTATTCTCATTCGTAGTGATAACAATATCAGAGGCCCAAGATAGGGAGATCAAGAACATAAAATTGCGGCCTTTGCCGACGACCTCCTCATAATGTCCTCCAACCCTGGTAAATCCTTGCACTATATATATTCTATTCTGGAAAAGTTTAGCCACCTTTCCAATTTCAAAATAAATATGAAAAAATCCCACATTTTGAGTGTAGGGATCAGCCAGAAACTCAAAACTGAACTGGCCTCCTCCTCCCCTTTCAATTGGGACTCACCCTCTATAACATATCTGGGAGTTAAGATCCACCCCGATATTTCTTCTTTGTATAAATTAAACTATATCCCCCTACTGGACTCTATTAAACGTCAACTAGAAGCTTTAAACCCCCCGCTACTTCCCCCCCCCCCCGTTTGGACGCAAAAATATGGTCATGTCCCTTGTCCTACCTAGATTGACATATCTCCTCCAAGTCCTCCCCATACCTATCCCCAACTCCTTTTTTCAATCTCTGGGGAAATCTATACATTCATTCGTATGGAACGGTAAAAAAGCAAGGATCAATATCAACACCCTCCAGAGATCTAGAGATCAAGGAGGCATAGGCCTTCCCAATCCTCAATTGTACAATAAAGCAATACTCCTCTCCAGGGCCCTAGACTGGTTTAGGATCCCTGAACAGAAATCCTGGGTTGGTATGGAGACCCCTGCTTACATGCCGTCATTAAGCACCCTGCTGATAGACCCACACCACAATTTGTCCCCATCGCTTAAACACAACTTGCTGGTCTTATCTACGTTCGAGGCGTGGAAATGGTTCCAAGACTCGAAATGGGGTTTCCCATCGCCATCCCCTTTGGCACAAATCACAGATGTTATAGGGTTAGCTCCTCTAGAGCTTAGACAAAGCATCCACAAGAATTTACGTACCTCTGAGATACCTTTAATTGACATTCTACTAAGGAATGAGGAAGGACCATTAAACCGTGAAACTCTGATCTCTTATCTACCCGAGATTGAATCTCACCCACACATGCTTCACTTTCTGGTGACATATATCAACAAACACATCCCGCTAAGCTCCTTAATGAGACCCCTTACATGGTTTGAGAGTCTCATCCACAGCCCCAATCCCCCGAGAAAAGTTATATCCCTACTTTATAAATACCTTAATACAGTAATCATGCCACCCAAACCTAGTTTTATAACCCTATAGGAAAAAGAACTAAGCACCCACTTCACTCAAGAAGAACAACACCTTATTTTTAAAATTCCACACTCGTCCTCTAGATGTACTAGAATCCAAGAAAATGGATATAAAGTACTGACTAAATGGTACAAAACACCTGATGTCACCCATCATTATAGCAATAATGGTTCTGACACATGTTGGAGGTGCGGAGAAGAACAAGGGACAATGCTCCATATCTGGTGGGCTTGCCCCCTAATCCTTGATTGGTGGAATATTTTTTTTTTTAAAATGCAACAAAATTTGCAAATCCAACGTCAATCCATCACCGGTCTTAGCCCTTCTAGGATTGCATCTTAACCGCAAGACAATCATCCCCCCCTGTTCAAGATACTGATTGTAGCCTCACGACTCTTGATCCCTACATATTGGCTATCACCGATTGTCCCATCTTTGGACCACTGGCTCAACAAGGTTGAATCCCTATATAGATTCGAGGAAATAGCAGCCTGGGAAAACAGGTCACACCACAAATTTACAATTCTTTGGAAAAACTGGAGATCCTTTAGAGGTTTCCAAGGATAAACTCCCCCCTCCACCCGGCTTTACAGCTTTTCAACAGATTTTTAAACTAGGATCCCTTCCTAACCTGCGGACATGTGTATCAAAGTATATAGCTCTGTTTACATACATCCTATTTCTTGTTGTTATATTGATTGATGATTATGATTGTAAAGCAATTTTTGCATAATGGGAGCTCACACCTCCTTTTCAAAGTACTCTGTATATGATAACAATTTTGCAATAAAGCATTTTGAAAAAAAAACACCAATCCTCCTGATTCTCCGCCACAAAACAGCGCAGATATGTCTCCAGATTCTGATTGACGCGCTCTGTCTGGCCATTCGACTGCGGGTGGAAAGCAGAAGAGAATGACAACCGAACCCCCAAGCGAGAACAGAAAGCCTTCCAGAATCTGGAAACAAACTGTGTGCCCCTATCAGAGACTATGTCTAAAGGAATACCATGCAATTTGACAATGTGATCAATAAATGCCTGCGTCAGCGTCTTAGCATTGGGCAACCCAGGAAAAGGAATGAAATGCGCCATTTTGCTAAAACGGTCCACCACCAGAATCACAGTCTTCCCTGATGGAACGAGGCAGGTCCGTAATGAAGTCCATGGACAGATGTGTCCAAGGACGGGAAGGAATGGGTAACGGAAGAAGAGGACCTGATGGCCGTGAATGAGGGACTTTGGCACGAGCGCAGGTCTCGCAGGCTGCCACAAAACCCTCAACCGACTTATGAAGCGCTGGCCACCAGAATCTCCGAGCGATAAGATCCACTGTGGCTCTACCCCCCGGGTGCCCAGCAAGGACAGTATCGTGGTGCTGCTTAAAAACCTTGTGTTTTAAAGCGAGAGGCTCAAACAACCTCCCAGGAGGACAAAGATCAGGAGCCTCTGTCTGGGCTGCCTGAACCTTTGCCTCCAATTCAGGATAAAGAGCAGAGACCACCACACCTTCAGCCAAAATGGGACCCGGGTCTTTGAAATTCCCACCTCCTGGAAAACATTGTGACAGGGCATCCGCCTTCACATTCTTAACCCCAGGGCGGAACGTGAAAGCAAAATTAAACCTTAAAAAGAACAAAGACCATCTGGCCTGTCTCGGGTTCAGACGCTTGGCTGACTCCAAGTAGGCCAGATTCTTATGGTCGGTAAACACGGTAATAGGGTGTCTGGCTCCCTCTAGCCAATGGCGCCATTCCTCAAAAGCTAACTTGATGGCCAACAACTCCCTATCTCCCACATCGTAATTTCTCTCTGCGGAGGAGAGTTTCTTCAAGAAAAAGGCACACGGTCGCCATTTGGCAGGAGAAGGACCCTGAGACAAGTCCGCACCCACACCCACCTCAGAAGCGTCCACCTCAACTATGAAGGGCAGAGAGATATCAGGTTGTACCAAGATGGGAGCGGAAGCAAAACTCTCCTTGATACTAGAAAAGGCCTTACGCGCCTCTACCGACCAGGAGGAAAAATTTACCCCCTTTCTAGTCATATCAGTGAGTGGTTTAACAACAGAGGAATAATTCAAAATAAACTTCCTGTAATAATTGGCAAAACCCAAAAAACGCATCAGCGCCTTCTGATTTTCAGGAAGCTCCCACTCAAGCACAGCGCAGACCTTCTCGGGGTCCATGCGAAAACCAGAAGCGGAGAGAAGAAACCCCAGAAATAGAATTTTATGGAACCGCAAACACACATTTTTCCAGTTTAGCGTACAATTTATTCTCCCGCAGGATGAGCAAGACCTGACGTAGGTGGTCCTTATGAGTTTTGAAATCAGGAGAAAAAATCAAAATGTCATCTAGATACACTAGTACAAATTTCTCTATTAAATGATAAAAAATGCTGTTCACAATATGCTGAAAGACGGCTGGAGCATTCATCAAACCAAAAGGCATAACCAAATTCTCAAAATGGCCCTCAGGGGTATTGAAGGCCGTCTTCCATTCGTCTCCTTCTCTGACCCTGACCAGGTTGTATGCCCCTCTTAGATCCAACTTTGAAAAAACTTTAGCCCCAACAACCTGGTTAAACAGATCCGGGATCAGAGGAAGCGGATAAGGGTCACGAATTGTGATACGGTTCAGCTCCCTGAAATCCAGACATGGTCTTAAAGAACCATCTTTTTTCTTAACACAGAAAAAACCAGCGGCAACAGGTGACTTCGAGGATCGCATGTGTCCCTTTCTCAGGCTCTCAGAGAAATAAACACGCATAGCGACCCTTTCAGGTTGGGAGAGATTGTATAAACGAGATTTAGGCAGCTTGGTGCCTGAGATGAGATTAATAGGGCAATCGTACTCCCTGTGCGGGGGCAAATCCTGAACACCACTCTCAGAGAACACATCCGAAAATTCAGAGAGAAAAGATGGTACAGTCTTAGTAGAAACCTCTGAAACAGATGTTGTGAGGCAATTCTCTCTGTAAAAGTCACTCCAACCATTTATTTGCCTCGCTTGCCAATCAATGGTGGTGGTGTTATGTTTAGTGAGCCAGGGTAACCCCAACACTAGAGGAGTAGGCAACCCGCTTAGGACGAAACATGACACATCCTCAACATGAGTATCACTCACAATCAAACTATGCCCTTTAACAATTTCTGAGAAAGCGGAGCGGAATCAATAGCAAAAACAGGTATATCCTTTCCCAAAGTGCCTACCTGGAAACCATGTGTTATAGCAAATTAATTGTCAATGAGATTGACGGCTGCTCCATTATCTACAAAAATCTCACAAAAAATGTTCTTGCTCTCTAGCGCCACCCTGGCAGGTAGGACAAAGCGGGAACTACAATCAAACGGAAAACCTTCAATTTCCGCATCAACCTTGCCAATGGTAACAGATGGAATGTTTTCAGAGGATTTCTTTCTTTTTGTTTCTTTATTACTCTCAAAAAAATGCCTGAATCTCCTAGAAGGACAAACATTTGCCAAATGATTTATACCTCCACAACAGAAACAAACCCTCCTCTGAGAGCTGAATCTTCTATTGTCAGAGGCAAGCAAACCCAGCTACATAGGCTCCTGCTCAGAGGGGATTGAGAAAGACTGAGACCCCTGCGCACTGAATGAGACTGCCGCACTGTCCTTGGACTGAGTATGACAGGAAGGAGTGATCTCTCCTCTCTCTCTAAGACGCCTGTCAATACGAACGGCCCGAGACATGGCAGAGTCCAAGGAGGTAGGTCTCTCACGAAAGGCAAATGCATCTTTAATCCCTCTGAAAGACCATGGCAAAATTGACTTTCGAGTGCAGCATCATTCCAACCAGTATCAGCTGCCCATCTCCAAAATTCTGAACAGTATATCTCTGCGGACTGTTTACCCTGGCATAAAAGACGTAGTCTAGACTCAGCCAGAGCAATACGATCCGGATCATCATATATCTGACCCAGGGCTAAAAAAAAGTTCATCCACTGAACAGAGGGGCCATGCCCCCACCGGCAGTGAAAAGGCCCAAGACTGAGCGTTATCCCTGAGCAGCGTGATGATGATCCCCACCCTCTGCTCCTCATCACCAGAGGAATGGGGAAGTAGGCGAAAATGGAGTTTGCAAGCCTCTCTAAAACGAACAAAATTCTCACTACCCCCGGAGAACGTATCCGGGAGCGAGATCTTAGGCTCAGAACAAAATCCATGAATGCAAGCTGAACCGGTCACCTGAAACTGAGATACAGTTTTACGAGATCTGCTACCTCCAATGAAAGACCCTGCATGTGTTCAGTCAAAAGTGAAAATGGATCCATGCTTGAGACGGTTTTGGCGGTTTATAATGTCACGGATGGTGTAACAGAAAACAAGAAGTTACAAATAAGGATCCGACTGGCTTGATCCGAAACTAAGGAACAAAAGGGTGACCCCCTATTTAAGCCCTGAAACTCTCCCTGTCTTCTCAGCACATGCAAAGATCTCTATGATAGAAAATTGCATGCCCTCGTGCCTCGACTGTATGACAACACCTTATAATAGTGAGGGGACACGACCACCGGCTCCCTACACTTAATACGGAGGGAGTCAGGGTCACCTAGGATCAAGCAAACAGGAAAACACAAATAAATGAACAGACTTATGTGTAGAAGCATCAGTTGTAGCATCCAGCATGTACACACACCAGGAAGTTGTATAAACCCCAAAGTGATGCAGTATGGGAGGGGATTTAAAGGGATGCAATCAATGCAACTAGATGACAGCTGAGAGAAGGAAACAAGATGACAAAACGAAAGCAAAACAAAAGAACCTCAAGCAGGAGGTTCTGAAGAACATCTATCAGAGCTTCTCAGATGTCTGGCACCAGGATTCTCAATCAGTATTTGGCAGAAACAGATATATGGCACCCCTCAATCAGTATTTTGTGGAAGCATGTGTATTGCCGCCCTCAATCAGTATTTGGTGGAAAAAGGTATATAGCAATAGCACCCCTCAATCAGTATTTTGTGGAAGAAGGCATATGACACCGCTTGAATAGTATTTGGCGGAAACAGGTATATAGTACTCCTCAATCAGTATTTGCTGGAAACAGGTATATGGCACCCCTCAATCAGTATTTGGCGGAAACTGGTATATAGCAACCCTCAATCAGTATTTGTCGGAAATAGGTATATAGCACCCCTCAATCAGGATTTTGTGGAAGAAGGTACATAGCCCCCCTCAATAAGTATTTCTCGAAAACAGGTATATGGCACCCCTCAATCAGTATTTTGTGGAAGCAGGTGTGTTGCAGCCCTCAATCAGTATTTGGCGGAAGAAGGTATATAGAAATAGCACCCCTCAATCAGTATTTAGCAGAAACAGGTATATGGCACCCCTCAATCGGGATTTTGTGGAAGCAGGTGTATCACAGCACTAAATCTGTATTTTGTGGAAGAAGGTATATGGCACCCCTCAATCAGTATTTGGCAGAACCAGGTATATAGCACCCCTCAATCAGTATTTGGCGGAACCAGGTATATAGCACCCCTCAATCAGTATTTGGCAAAAACAGGAATATAGCACCCCTCAATCAGTATCGGGATCTGTTATAGGGTTGGGGGTGTGTCCATGTGCTGAAATGTCTTAATTAGCTGTACTGTCCCACCTGATGGATTTGCCATGTGTCAAAGTTTGGCGCTATGCAAAAAATAATATGGCGCATGGGAATATTGCGATATGTTCGCATGTTAGGCGAATCGCGAATGAGAAAAGTTTGCTGCAAAACATCCGCCAGGTTAACCGCAAGGCCATCTCTAGCAGCAGGTAGACATAGAGCAGAACCTGAACCATCAGGTACTGGGATTACCCCCATCTCCCCACTCTGTCACTGGGCCACTCTGTGGTTTCCTCATGCTGCTGCCACCTCACCATTCTGTCACTGGGCCACTCTGTGGTCTCCTCATGCTGCTACCACCTCACCACTATTTTAATGGGCCACTCTGTGGTCTCCTCATGCGACTGCCACATCACCACTATGCTAATGGCCCACTCTGTGGTCTTCTCATGCTGCTGCCACCTCACCACTATGTCACTGGGCCACTCTGTGGTCTCCTTATGCTGCTGCCACCTCACCACTATGTCACTGGGACACTTTGTGTTCTCCTCATTCTGCTGCCACATTATCACTATGTCACTGGGCCACTCTGTGGTCTCCTTATGCTGCTGCTACCTCACTACTCTGTGGTCTCCTCATGCTGCTGCTACCTCACCACTCTGTCACTGGGCTACACTGTGGACTTCTCATGCTGTTCCTACCCTCCCCACTCCAAGACTGGGTCACTATTTTGCCTTTTTGGCCTGGATGACATCACCATTTATTTGACCCTTATTATGATCTGTCAGACTGAACGAAAAATGAGACACACAACAGATCCTGTCTATGTAGCAGCTGTAATGCCTGTATGACATGTTCCCTATTTTGTATCACAATTGGCTTATGATTTGGTAGCTAAAAGAAGGAGTGGGTACAAAGCACAGAAGACTTGCAAATATTTCATTTACGTATTATCGGTGTTTTGGATCCATTACTGTTTTTTATTTTATTTTTTATGGCCTTAGCAACACTGATGGAATACTGACCAAATACTGACCATGTGACAGTGGAAGCTCAACAGACAAGTTCCCTTTTTGGGGGTTATTTTTCTTAAGGATCAGAGGAAGGGCAATATAATCTGTGACGACAACACAGACTTACTGCTGACACCCTCTCCACTCTGCCAGGGGGGTTTTACTTGTATCACTGTTTAATAGAACAGGTTCTGTAGAATTCTATGTGGAATCAGTGAAATCCTTTTTTTTTTGTTGTCTCAAAGGAGTGTGCTCTATCACGCTATGGTAGGATCTTGGGCCTCTGCACGTTTCTTTATACCTTGCACTAACATTGACCTGTAAGGCTGAGTTCACACTTGAATCATACTGACTCAGAGTGTTGTTTCACTACCAAAGCAGACCTTCAATGCGTGTTTCTGCAAGTCACAGTGTTCTACACCACTATACAGGCTCTCTGCAGCCAGGAAATAGCTGTTTTTTGAAACTTTATGAAAAATTTCAAGATTTGCTTCTAAACTTCTAAGCCTTGTAACGTCGCCAAAAAATAAAATTTAATTCCCAAAATGATCCAAACATGAAGTACACATATAGGGAATGTAAATGAATAACTATTTTTGTAGGTATTTCTATGTATTATAGAAGAAGAGAAATTGAAACTTGGAAAATTGCACATTTTTAAAATTTTTGGGTAAATTTGGTATTTTTTATAAATAAAAATGATATTTTTTTACTCCATTTTACCAGTGTCATGAAGTACAATATGTGACGAAAAAACTATCTAAGAATGGCTTGGATAAGTCAAAGTGTTTTAAAGCTATCACCACATAAAGTGACACTGGTCAGATTTTCAAAAAATGGCCTGGTCCTTAAGGTGAAAATGAGCCTGTCCTTAAGGGGTTAAATGAGATTGTGGCAGCAGTTTAACAAGATGCACATCACGATTACACTCAACCTGCACTGTCCCTGCAGTCTCCCTATTCTCTTCCTATGCTTTCCCTACAATTAAAAGCTACACTCTCCCTTGTGCATTTGAACTTTTCAGATCTTTCCCTAAGATCAGCTCACAGTGATATGGCGGAACCAGTGCGGGATGAGGCTTTTTAAGGGGTTAAATGAGATTGTGGCAGCAGTTTAACAAGATGCACATCACGATTACACTCAACCTGCACTGTCCCTGCAGTGTCCCTAGTCTCTCCTTATGCTTTCCCTACAATTAAAAGCTTTCAGCAACACTCTCCCTAGTGCAGTTGAACTGTTCATATCTTTCCCTAAGATCAGCTCACAGTGATATGGCGGAACCAGTGCGGGATGAGGCTTTTTATAGGGCTGTGACATCACAAGGGATAGCTAACTGCTGATTGGATAGCTGCACGGCATTTTTAGTGATATCACATTCTTTAGCTTCTTAGTTTCACTTTGTAACACGTGGAGAAGCCATTTTAGCTGTATGCTCAATCCATGTATGAGCAATACATATTGCATTTTGATTACCTGAATAGCCCTAATTCTATCATCTTGGGGTTTTTATGCTTTACAAAAAAAATAATAAATGTCTCCATAATCCTCCTGGTTGGACCATATTTGCTTCTACTCCATACTGTTATTTCTCTATATTATTTGAAAAAATCTTTACTAATATAATTAAGTCTGTCTATTGGATACAGTTCAGTAGCGTAACTACCAGGGAAGCGGCTGCTTCGGGGCCCGGCGCCCGACAGAGTGTGTGACAGTTTATTTTCTGACTGAAAAAATATGAGACTTCTACTGTTATAGCTGGCTAATTATACATCTATACACATGACAGCTGCCCCAACACACCCATCACTGCTATATCTCTATATGACAGCTGTCCCAGCACACTCAGCTCTGCTATATCTCTATATATGAGCTGCTGTCATGTGTATAGATGTACACTTAGCTGGCTATAACAGTAGAAGTCTCATATTTTTTTCAGTCAGCAGCAAGGCAGCTCTTATGGTCTTGTGGTTAGGTGATTTGCCTCTGATACAGAAGGTCGTGGGTTTGAATCCCAGCAGAAACTTTTCTGAAATACAAGCACTGACTCCATATATGAACATACAGGGCAGGACACAGGAAGAGGCTGCATCACATCGCTGACATGGAGTTAAGTATAAGTGTTTATTTTTATACTCGACTGTTACTGCCATGGGGGGAGAGGGGTTGGCACCTGATACTGGCACATGGGGGGAGAGGGGTTGGCACATGAGGGAGAGAGAGGCACTTGATACTGGCACTTTTTAGGGGGGGTGGCACTATGATACTGGGACATGGGCGGGGAGGAGAGAGGCACTTGATACTGGCACGTGGGAAGGGCGTTGGCACTATGATACTGGCACATGGGGGAGAGGCACTTGATACTGGCACTTTTTTTGGGGGGGAGATGGCACTATGATACTGGGACATGGGGGGGTGGAGAGAGGCACTTGATACTGGCACGTTGGAGGGGGGGTTTGGCACTTGATACTGGCACATGGGTGGGTTTGGCACTATGATACTGGCACATGGGGGGGAGAGGCACTTGATACTGCCACTTTTTTGGGGAGGAGATGGCACTATGATACTGGGACATGGGGGGAGAGAGAGGCACTTGATACTGGCACATGGGGGGGTTTGGCAATGTGATATTGGCACATGGGGGGTGGGAAGGAGAGAGGCACTTGATACTGGCACATTGGGGGGGATGGCACTATGATACTAGGACATGTGGGGGGGGGAGGCACTTGATACTGGCACGTGGGAGGGGGCATCTATGGGGACACTTACTGGCACATTATTGGAGGGCATTATGGGGGACACTAGGCCGGCAGCCTATCAGAGGCCGGACACTGAGGGGCATCTACTGGGGCACTACATATGGGGCATTTTATACTGGTACATTATGGGGGGCACTAGCAGGAAGGGGGGAGAGGAGCACTATGGGGGAATTTACTGGGGGCACTATAAAGGGGTATTTCATACTGGCACATTATGGGGGCACTATGGATGACATTAGCTCAACTGGGGGCATTACAAGGGGGCATTTTTGCACTGTCACATTATAAGGAGAATTATTACTACTGGGGGGGCATTATGGTGGGCTTTATTACTCCCCCATGGTATGACCCCCTAGTAGCAGCACCACCCTCTCCCTGCTCTGCTATCCCTCTGCCCCTTCTCCAAATCCTTATTATGAAATCTTTCTCATTAGGATAAAGCACAACATCAGCTCTGCCGAGCCCCCGGCCAAAGTGTGGAAGTGGTGTCCGAGATCCCCTGAGGGCCAAGCAATTGTAAATTTTTATATGAAATATGTTTATGTTATACACATATAGCATACACTGTGCCACACAATATACAGTATACCACTATACTGTGCCACACAATATACAGTATACCGCTATACTGTGCCACACAATATACAGTATACCACTATACTGTGCCACACAATATACAGTATACCGCTATACTGTGCCACACAATATACAGTATACCACTATACTGTGCCACACAATATACAGTATACCGCTATACTGTGCCACACAATATACAGTATACCACTATACTGTGCCACACAATATACAGTATACCGCTATACTGTGCCACACAATATACAGTATACCGCTACACTGTGCCAAAGGAGTGGGGTTTACACAGGAGGAGGGAGGTGCGAAGCACGCTGGAGGCCCTTACAAATATTTGCTGTGGGACCCAGTCACTTCTAGTTACACCCCTGATACTTTTTTATTCCTAAACCAAATATTCAACATTTAAATAGTTAAAGGGAGAATTCTGTGTCGTTTCAGGTTACTAATCTGTATGTGTATGATTAATATATCATTGCAGCTGGAGATTCACTACACAAAGCCAATTTAGAGTTGTTCAACTTTGTATTGATTTCCTTAGAATTGTACTCATCAAAAATGACTTCTTATTTTAGGAAGTTCTTTAAATACAAAGTATTGCAAGTGGATACAATATGGCCCACCATATGCTAATTGTTTAATCCTATTTTTGAAGAAACTTGCATACATTTAAATAAGTTGCAGAGATATGTATATTGATAATGTATTCTGCATATGTGGGGGAGGGAGATTAAATTTCTATACTCTCTCACATATTTCTCAAATAAATATGGCTCACTCTTCCATTCACAATATTTTAAGACACCAGTCTCTTTTAACTGTGCTCTCTGGATTGTGTGTACAGTTTGTAACAAATTCCCAACAATCCACAACTTTTTCCTCTCAAAATCTCTAAACTTGCTGGCCTTTACAGAAACCTGTTATAACATTCTGACACTGCTTCCCCTGCCACTTTATCTTATTAGTGGACTTCACTTCTCTTATACCCCCAGACCTTATGACAGGCATGGTGGAGGAGTAGGTATACTACTTTCTCCACAGTGCACATTCCAGGTCATCCCCCCTGTACCCTCTCTGACATTCTGTTCTTTTGAGATTAATACCATCAGACTATTCTGCCCATCCCCCAGCGAGTTGCTGTAATCTATCATCCCCAGTCTTCCCCCACCAATTCCTGCATCACTTTGCTGCCTGGCTTCCTCACTTCCTATCTTCTGATTCACCAACTCTTATTATGGGTGATTTTGATATCCCCATTGATGATCCTATCTCCACATCAGCCTCTCACTTCTTTATTATAACCTCCTCTCTTAGCTTATCACAGCTTACTACCTCTGCCATGCACGTTCTTCCGTTACTGCTTAGTCTTAAACTATATTAACTCATGCTTCCCACTTTCTCGCCATGATCTTCTTTCCTTTACAATTTTTTTTTTTTTTATTGACAATTTTTATTGTTTTTATATTTTCATAGTTATAATAATAACAGAGAGCATTGATTAGTATACAATTTCAAAAGTTGTACACATGTGGTATTGACGTTCAAAATGCATAAAATACATTGTGCATTTGTACACACGAAGAAAGGCCTGGAAGGCCGCATAAGAGCAGATGTCAAATAAAGATAAACAATAACATTAAGTTAACCAAACTTTGTGACAGGATGGTAAGGTTATAATATTGACAGTAGTATTGACAATAACATTATTGAGAGTTATATCGACACGGTGCAGGAACGAGAGCCATTAGTAAGAAGATAAGGTATTGAGGCATTGTACTGCGACATTGGATTGAGACAGTGGTCCAGAAACTAGAAACTAGGGGGCAGAGGAGAAGAGTTAAGGGAAGTTCCTATAGGCTTTCCAAGGGGACCAGATCTGGAGAAAGGTGTGTCTGGTGCGGGATTCCCAATGGGAGATCTCCTCCATTCTGTAGATCTGGTCAACTCTATTAGACCATTGTTCCACACTAGGAACTTCAGAGGACAGCCAGTAAGTTGGTAAAATTAATCTGGCCGCAGCTATCAAAAGCGAAAAGAGAGTGAACTTACGTGAGTTAACCCCCCCTAGTCCTAGGGATAATAGGGCCATATCCGGTGAGCAGGGGAAGGAAGTCTGACAGATCTGGTTGCACAATCCGATCAAGGTAAGCCACCACGGGTTGATCAGCTCGCAAGACCACCAGATGTGTAGAAACGACCCTTTGGTTTTGCAGCATCGCCAGCACCTATCTGAGGCAGTAGGGTTGTATAGGCAAGTCTTATCAGGGGTCTTGTACCACCTCATGAGGACTTTATAACTGTTTTCCTGGATACGCACACACCTGGAGAGCTTATGTGGGGCATTTAGAGCTTTGGCTATTTCAAGAGGTGTCAGGGTTCTTTGGAGGTCTTTTTCCCACAAACCAATTATCGCAGGTTTAGGAGCAGAGGAGGGGGACATCAGGTGTCTATAAATCGTGGACACAATTTTAGGAGGGTATTTCTTATTACTGATCAATTCTTCGAACCAACAGATATTGTCGGAAGAGGAGGTCTTTTTTGCAAGGAGGAGAGATTCGGTTTTAATGAAGCTCATAAGGACAGGGTTGTGGATCTGTGTGCCTAAGACTTTACCAATTTCTAAGTCTGAGAGTACACACCCGTTTGGGTCCAGGAGCTGAGACACAGGAACGTCGAGGGAACGTATAGCCAGGGGGCTGCTATCTCTCAAGTCCTTAGGAGCTAAATTAACAAGATCTCTTATCTGGAGAAGGGGAGAGGGCAAATTTAAAACCTTAGACGAGAGTGAGAAACTTTTCCAAACTTTTAATGTATTTCGAGTAAGAGGATTCGAAATAGAGCCAAGAGAGGGGGGTAGTTTGTCAGCTAGTACAAGAGCCCTAATGGGGGAGGTAAGAAGGCATTTTCCAGTATGAGCCAGGATTTATGAGGGGATGTCTAATCCAGTCAACAACCCGAGAAAGCTGTATAGCTTTCATGTATGTCTCTGGGTCGGGAAGTCCAATACCGCCCCTAGCTTTAGGCTTAGTTAATGTAAGGAATGAGATGCGTGGGTGTTTACCACTCCAAATAAATTTTCTTATAAGCTTATTTAGAGTAGCAAAGAAAGATTTGGGAATGTCTATAGGGAGTACTTGCATTAAGTAGGTGAGTCTGGGGATAATTAGGGACATTAAAATGTTTTTCCTTCCAAACCAAGATAGGTATGGAAAATCTAGCGAGTCTATTTGGGTTTGTATAGATGCTAGGAGAGGTTTGAAATTCAAGCTGAATAGTTCCGACAGATGAGGGGAGATCCTGACTCCCAGGTAAGTTAATAGTTGGGTATGCCAATTAAATGGGGAGTTTATACGGAGGGATGAAAGAGTTAGGGGAGATAAACCCATATGGAGAATTTGAGACTTTGAAGGGTTAACCTTGAAGTTGGATAATGAACCGAATAAGGAGAGTTTTGATAAAATTCTGGGCATGGAAGTGTGGGGGTTGGTGGTTAGGATCAGTAGGTCGTCTGCAAAGGCTGCTAGTTTAAACTCATGGTGCCCGACCAACAAACCCTTGACTTCCTTGTCTTGCCGGAGAGCCTGTAGGAGGGATTCCATTACTAGGACGAATATAAGGGGGGAAAGTGGGCAGCCTTGTCTCGTGCCATTTCTTATTGGGAACTGGGAAGACATTAGCCCATTGACTGACACGGATGCCGAAGAATGCTCATACATAGAAAACACGGCATTTATATATTGTATAGGCAAACAGAATTTTGAGAGGGTCATCCTGATGTATGTCCAGTCTATTCTATCAAATGCCTTTTCGGCATCCGTGCCAATCATGACCAGAGGGATGGCTTTATGGGAGGCATAGAACAGAGCATTGAGGATTTTAGCAGTATTGTCCTTCCCTTCACGGCCTCTGACAAATCCCACCTGATCAGAGTGGATCAGTTGGGGGAGTAAGTTTTGCAGTCTTGTGGCAAGCATTTTTGCGATGAGTTTAAGGTCTACATTGAGTAAGGATATGGGACGGTAGTTGGAGCATGATGTGAGGTCCTTGCCCTCTTTAGGGATTATCGTGATTGTGGCTTTCGTCATGTCAGAAGAAAGAGGGTGACCCATTAATGTACGGTTGCAGATGGGAAGCATAAAAGGGAGTAATAATTCCCCAAAGGCCGAATAATATGATATAGGGAGACCGTCGGGGCCGGGGCTTTTCCCTTTAGGGGTAGACTTGATGGCCGATGTTAATTCAAGAGGGGTAAATGGTTTGGATAGGGATTCCTGCTGTGTAATGGTTAGTGACGGGAGATTAAGAGTGTCCAGGAAGGACCTGACATTGGCCTCTCTATCTAAAGAAGAGTTCGGAAGAGCAGAAGGAGGGAGATTATATAATGATTCGTAGAACAGTTTAAACTGATCCGCAATATCTTCAGCTTTGAAAAGCTGAGTACCCTGAGGAGATTTAATGCTTTGCACATAACGGGAATCTCTTCTCTGTTTTATTCTTCGCATCATGAATTTCGATGCTTTATTTCCATGAGCGAAAGTTTTTTGCTGCGCCGACAAGTAAAACTTGGCAGAGCGCTCATTTAGCAAATTCTTTAATTGCGTCCTAAGAGAAGAGAGTTCCGTTAGCTGATGGTCGAGCAAGGACCGCTTATGCGCTTTTTCCAATATATGGATTTTGGCCAGTAATGCATTAAGCTGCTTCTCAGACTCTCTCTTTAAAAAAGAACAGAGGCTGATCAGCCTACCTCTAATATAGGGCTTGTGGGCATCCCAGAGGATCTGGGGGGATATGTCAGGGGTATTGTTCAATCTGAAATATTCCTCAAGAAAGGATGATATTTGTGACTTATGTTTGGAGTTTCCCAACAAGGACTCATTAAATCTCCAGCTTGTGTACCTATTGCTTTTAACCTCAGGATGTATAGAACAGTAGATAGGGGAGTGGTCAGACAATGTAATATCCCCAATTCGGGCCGAGGAGCAGAGCTGAAGTTTCTCTTTTGGGGCTAAAATATAATCAATCCTGCTGTACGAGGAGTTGGCTGAGGAGTAAAAGGAGAAGTCCACTGAGTCAGGATTATGACATCGCCATACATCAACCATACCCATGTTGAATAATTTAGTATGCAGTAGACTGAGGGCTTTTGTAGAAGTAGATGATTTCTTTGACAAAGTGTCAATAAGGGGGTTAAAGGCCAGGTTAAAATCTCCTGCAATGATCATGAATCCTTCTCCTTGTGAATCTGCAAGGGACAAGATATTAGAGAGCCAGCTGACCTGGTCCGAATTGGGGGCATAAATATTAACAAAAGTGTAACAGTCTTGCCCTATTTTGCCCTTGAGGATAAGATATCTACCATCTGGGTCTTGCATATGGGACATATACTGGAAAGGGAGTCCTCTACGGAAACCTATACTGACTCCTCTTGAGGCGGCACCCCCAGCTCCACAATGGTACCAGCAGGGAAATTTGGAAAAGGAGAGATCGGGGTATCTATCGTGCTTAAAGTGGGTTTCCTGTAGAAAGACCACGGAGCATTTCTCTTTATGCAACATGGAGAAGATTTGGCTTCTCTTAGCGGGGGATCTTAAGCCCTTAACATTATAGGATACCAATTTAAGGTCAGACATTTTTGAGTATGGAGAAAAGAAAAATGGAGCAAAACCCAAATGGCATACCAGCTAGGGGGATACCAGCCGACCATGGGAGGGGGAGGAGGGTACCACCACAAGAGAAGCGTATTCGAGACCACCATCCCAAGCCATTCCAGGACCATGTCTTCTCAACCAACACCACGTCGAAACCGCTCGTGAAGGGAGCAATCAATGAAAACCTTGAGCACCTGTCAAAACAACATAAATCAAACATAAAGAACAAAACCATAAAAAGTAATCTTAAATGGTTAATTAGATAGTTAGAGAAAGGGAACATGACAACTATAGTTCCCTGTATGGGTGATGTGATGTAGGGGGGGAGGGAAATATGGAAGAATATCATAGGGTAGCAAATCCCTCTAAGGAGTTAGTAGAACCGGAGGGTTAACTCGGAGTGACTTAAGAATTGTGTCAAGCCAGAAGACAACAGTAGTATAAGGCTTTCAACTTTGTGAGCTTATGCGGGGGGGGGGGGATAGATGAGAAAGAGAAAGTGGAAGGGAGGGAAGGGACATGATATGTTATCTGGTAAGGCACGTACTATTAATCAGAAATAAAGCTATAATAGCTTTCAAACAGATGGGACGGAAGTCCCTACTGTATCTTCCTTGCACCCTGAGTGGAGAAAAGGTAACAACAAGGGCAATAAATTAACAAATTCCTAGTTCACCACTCAGGGGTTAGAGCCAAGTAGTGTGGAGAGTAATATTATAGTATCAAAAATATCAAAAATCAAGAGCTGAGACCTAAGTGATCTCATTTAAAGGGGAAGAAGGGATAAAGAAAGGTAAAGGAAGAAGAAGAGAGATCAGAAGGGTATTAATTATCTGCTAAAGACAGGCGTTTAGGAGTAGGAGCGGCATTTCCCCTTCTGGATCTTTGAGATTTAGGGGTGCGGAGAGGTTCCCACGGAGTCACCGTAGGGAGGTTTGGTAAAGTTGACAAGTTTTGGGCCAAGTCCCAGTTTTCTATAGGCAACGGCAGTATCTGGAGAAGATCGTAGGCTCTACTCAGGTCACTGTAGGAAGCGATGTGGACACGACGCCCATCATGGAGAAAGGAAAGTCCAAATGGAAATGTCCATCTGTATAAGATCCTACAATGTCGCAGCAGGTCAGTAAGTGGTTTCAACATCTTTCGTTTCTTCAGGGTGGTTTGAGCCAGGTCTTGATAAATAGAAATGGGATTGCCCTCCCAGTCCACAGTGTCAGAGTTTCTAGATCCAGCCAGGATTGCTTCCTTCACCGGAAAATTCAGGAATCTGCAGATCACATCTCTAGGGGGCTCACCGGCTTGTGGCTTGGGGCGCAGCGCTCTATGGGCTCTTTCAATTAGGACCTCGTGCGCAGAGTCAGGACCCAGGAGTTTAAGACAGATCTGGACAACCGTTTCAGGAACTTCCAATGCAGAAATAGATTCCGGGAAGGCCTCTAAAGCGGAGATTGTTTCTCCTGCCCCTGTTCTCCTGATCTTCAATTGCAGTGTACAGGATGTTGATGTGGTTCTGGGCGAGGGACAGACTAGAAGCCATTTCACTCTGGTGTTGCAAAACTGTGGCCTGGGTGTCTTCCAACACCTCCACTCTGCGGCCTATATGGCGCATATCTTCTTTAATGGAAGAGAGGTCCAGGCTGAGGGGTCCTAACGCGTCGGCTAGGGCTTCTTTAAGGAAAGCTCTGGAGATGGGTAGGCGGTCTGTGTCACCGGAGTCATCTTCTATTTTATCGGCGCCTGTAGTTGTTGCTTGCTTGTAGCCAGAGCGAGGTGTTCCAGGAGTCGCTTTGGGTTCTTTGCTCACTGCTACAGCCGCCGCCTTCTTAATAAATTTCTCCATTTTGCCGGATTGGCTCAGCGATCTGTTGGGACCAGCCTGGTCAGTGGATTTTTGGCCTCCGATCTTGACCATCTTCAGGTCTGGTTTGCTAATAAAAGGGAGCTGTGAGGGAGTTGCTAGTGCTTCACATAATCATTTAACACCAGTGCGGGTTCTGCAGGAGAGAGCGACTCTAAGCAAGGGGAGCTTCTGAAATTAGCTTTTCTCTTTTCTCTCTTCTTCTCTCCCTTAGGTAGTCTCCCTTCAGTTGTCTGCAGTGCTACAGTAATATGTATGTCAACAGTACCGAGATCCTTGCAGCGCTGCTAGAGAGAGTGGCCGTTCTGAAGAGCTCTCACTAGATGCTACTGATGGGGTACTGTCTCTTTAAATGTGCATAATCAGTAAAGGCAATCTTTAACAGCAGATATTCATCCAGTTTTGGCCCCAATCTTCAGGAGGATCTGTTGTGCTGTAAGATCACTCAGGTCCAACACTTAGCAAGCACTGTGGGCTTTGGGAAGCTGTTATATGCAGGGTAAGGCCGCAGCTGAGTGCAATCAAAACAGCTAGTTGACCAGCAGCGCTTATGACAGTCAGGCTTCTTCAATAGTGATCTCACACTGGCTGACCGGTACGTTTTTTATGTTATCCTGAGGAATATAGCAATCGCTGGTGACAGTTCATATAATCGCTATGGCCGGGTATCTAAGATGGCGTCCGCTCAGTGAGACAGCCTTAGCGTGGTGTTATAGTCTTAATGATGCTTGGTTGAGGTAGGCACGATGTATATTTATGTTTACCTTGTCCCAGGCGTGCAGTACTGGTTCTTCTTGCCGGCTGGCGCCGCCGGGGCGCTCTGCAGGAGGCTCCGCTCCACTACAAGTCCAGGCCGAGGATTTCCAGACCGCTAGGCCTCACTCCCTCCGGGTCGATGCAGTCTTTAGGTCCCAGGCAGATCTCTAATAAGGGGCAGATGTTATTCGGCAGCACCAGCGAACCTGCTCTGGGCTTGCGGCAGAGTTATTCTTGCCAGCTGGAGTGGAGGAGAAGAGCTATATACGGCCCCACTCTGCCTCAAATCTAGGCCGGGGATTCCTTTCCCGCTAGGCCTCTCTCAAAGCTCCGGATCGGAGCGGTCTTTTGGCCCCAGAAAGGTCTCAAAATGGGGTAGATGTTAAACCACGTCTCCTGAGAGCCCAAATAAGGTTCAAAAACTTTATATAAGTGACGGATGGGGTTAGAATAGATCTACTCTGCCAGAGCTGCTGAGATGGACGTCTATCCCGGTTAGCAGCTAGCCACGCCCCCCTTTCCTTTACTATTAAGACCTCTCACTCTTCTCATGACAATCCTACTTTTCACACTTATAGAAACCTTAACATCATTAACTGCCAGCAACTTATTGACACCTTACAGTTAGCTCTTTCCCCAGTCTCTTCTTTCTTCTGTCCAGACCTGGCTGCCAATCATTACAACCATACCCTCAAAACCACCCTGGATGAAGTAGCTCCAATATCAATCTGACCCTCCTGACACAGAACACTCCAACCCTGACACAGACCTGAAACACGTTTTCTCCAGCGGTGCTCCAGAAGTGTGGAAAGCTTATGGAGAAAATCACGAATATTCAGACTTCCTCCATTATGAATTTATGCTTAAAACGTACAATTCGGCCCTCAACATTGCCAAACAGAAGTACTTCACCTTTCTTATCTTCTCACTCTGAAATAGCCCAAAACAACTCTTTAAACTTTCCATTCCTTTCTAAATTCATGTACCAATCACTGACTTCTGCTCTGATGATATGGCCATTTTACTTCAGAGACAAGATTGGTAACATCCGGCAGGAAATTTTTCCCAGTCCCCAACCAATTTCAATCTTCCTCCCTCCCACACTTCCAAATGCTCTCTCTCCTATTTTGACCTTATAACAGATGAAGAAGTCTCCAGGCTTCTCCCTTCCTTATGACCCATGTCCGCAGCAGTGATCCTATCCTCTTACACCTTCTTCAGTCCCTCTCACCAGCTATCGTTACTCACCTTGCTACAACATGTAACCACTCTCTCTCTTCTGGTATCTTTTCTTAAACTGTGACAATCAAGTTAAATGGGGGGGGGGGGGGGGCAGTAGCATATATAAAACATAACTTTTAATAAATCTAAATTAGAAAACGTCCCCTAACAAAAGACAAACAGACAAGAACACACAACAAAGGGACCTAGCATTCGGCTTGAGCCAGAATTGCACAGAGGTTATGCTGGTGGGACAAAAGGACCATAACCATAATGATAACCATAGATATCCACCATTGGGTGGATATAAATTGAGACTGGTAAAAATGGGTAGATCATACCGGTCCAGACGGGCCGCCCCTTTCGGGGTGATGACCTTGGAGCCGTCTTTATTGAACTGGCACACCACCTGCATCTCTGTGATGATACCCGACTAGACTGGTGAGATCTACACATTTTTACCAGTCTCAATTTATATCCACCCAGTGGTGGACATCTATGGTTATCGTTATGGTTATGGTCATTTTGCCCTACCAGCGGAACCTCTGTGCAATTCTGAGGGGCTCCAGGGGGCAAAAGAATATGTGGCCCCCTGGAGCCCCTCAGGCCATGCACCATCGGTCTGTGAGTGGAATCTGACGTTCATCACCAGATAAGTATCATACTGGTATTCAGTCTATTTAAATTTAGTAACTACATGTATATTGTGTTTACTCTCATTGACAAGTGCTGGCTTGAGGGTGCTCCAGTTTTTGGTTTCTGGTTTTGTTTTTGTTTTGCATTTGCTGTGTATTTATGACACACATTTTTGGTACTTGTGTCCCCTGACGAACCTTTAGGATTATAAGGGGAAATGCGTCGGGACGAGTAATGTAATACCAAGTTTTGATGTGTATCGTAATTAGTATTTAGTGTATATGAAGACCCAGGTATATGTATGGGTTAATTCACCTTTAGCAAGGGCGTTATAAGGACAGGCAGTCGAGGCACGTGGACATAGTGCTCCTACCATCCAGGTGCATCTCTGGGCTGAGGATATTTTGAGGGAAACCTTAGGGACAGACATTAGGGATCCACATATGTTGCCCCTCATCCTTTAGCATTAGCCCTCTGCCTAGTCCTCAGCAGCTCTACTCTGTTTTTGTTCATGTTTTCATTGATCACCTGTAAGGGATCCGTATTTTATTATTTTTAATAAAAGTTACGTTTTAGGTAGTTGCCTTCAGTAATAGTGGTTTTGACTTCGCAACTACCCTTTAATTATTTTTCTTTGATGAGAATAACTCATATATGCCCCAACAAAAATGAAAATGCTGACACAATCAAGGACAGGGGCTACTGTACTAGAATTCTTCAACAATGTAAAGGTTTACAATACTGTTGAGCAAATCAAAGTTCCCTAAGTGGACTTTGATCCAAATTTCAGGAACAGTTAGATTAGTCACAAAGCCAAATTTCCTTGTGCTTCGTGGTAACAAATCCATTTTTCCTAAAATGGTGGCTGAAAAAAATATATACTCACCTCATCCAATTGCTCGTGGAGAGGCCGTCCGCTCCCATCTTGATTGAAGAAAACCCGCCAAAGGACCAGCGACGAGAGTGATGTCACCACGGGATCACGTTGGACGTGCACAGTGATGTTATCAGTGATGAGTATAATTTGTTTAAACCCCTGATTAACCCCTGAAAGGCTGAATGTGAGTCACACATGCCCTGATAAACGTTAAAAATGGCATCAGAGGGGTTAAATGACAGGGGTGGGGGGTTGTGTGATCGCTGTTCCACATCATTGTACAGGACCGGCTCCATACAGTGGAAATCGATTTGTGACAAAGTTAATTGGAACAAATCAAATTTCTTGTTAAAGTTTGGTGACGCAGCCTAAATCAATTTTGTCAAAACTCATCTCTAATCTTCAACCTAAGATTAAAATAAAGTTCCTCCTCATATAAACTGACTAGATTAGTTTAATTGGACCAATTCTTCATAAACCTATGCTGAAATGTTTTTATTGAGATATTCCAGAATAGCATCTCTTAGGAAACCTTCAAACAGATTACCCACAACAGATGTGTCACGAACCAGTGGGTGTGAACCCACTGTGCCAAGTGTCCTAACTCCTCTAAGGGCGTTATCTAAGTGAACCCCTCAATCTTGACCGTACCCCTAATGGTGGGGATAGACTTTCCTGAGGGGAACACCAGGTCACTACCTCTTGAGGAGGATTGGTACACGAGGCAGATAGTCCAGGAGGACCAGGAGGTACCTGAGCAAGGGTGTTGTCAGCCGGCTGAGTCGTAACCAGGAGCAACAATGCAGGACCAAAGGATGAGTAAAACAGGCAAAAGGTCAGGGCAGGTGACACAGGCACAGGTAAAGCAATCCTGATCGTCAACAGGAGAGTCAAGGCAAGCAGGCAGGGATCAAACAGGTAGCAGGTCCAGGAATGCAAGTACGAGTCAGGAACACAGCAACAGAAACAGATATCATGAACCTTCCCAGGACACAATGGCCAGGACACTGAGGCATCTGGGAAGGGGGGGTGAACCACTTATATATGTGCAGGAGGGCTAGAATAGGTCACATGACCTAACCTATAAAGCACAGGAAGTGATGTGCTGGCCCTTAAGGAAGTGCTGCAGGGAACAAGCAGCAGGTATGCTGTGGCCAGGGCTGAGAGCAAACTGTGGAGAGGATCCGAGAACAACAGTACCTACACAGGCAGCGCCCAGGGCTGCAGCGGTGAATGGAAAGCAGTGGCAGCAGATCACAGCTGAACATGGTGCCCAGGACCGTGGCGGGAACAGCAGTGGAACAGCAGTGGAACAGCGGTGCACAGCAGCCTCTGTTGCAGTACACCCCCTTACACCCCATCTTCTTGAGTCCACGACGTGACAGAAATATTTTTATCAAGTTCGGAGCATGAATGTTCTCTTCTGGTTCCCAAGACCTCTCCTCAGGACCAAAGCCCTTCCAGTCCACAAGATAGTAAGTCTTCTTGCCACGCTTCTTGATGTCCAGGATGTCTTTGACCTCAAATATCTTGTCAGAATCTTCAGATACCGGAGTTGGAGTAGAAGGAGCCGTCGAGAAGCAATTAAGAACTACTGGTTTTAGTAAGGACACATGGAAGGCATTAGGAATACACAGAGAGTGATGCAGACGTAACTTATATGTCACTTTGTTGATCCTCCTCAATAATTCAAAAGGTCCAAGGAACCTAGGAGCACACTTGAAACTGGAAACCCTTAAGTGGATGTTTTTAGAGGAAAGTCATACCTTATCTCCAGACGATAACTGAGGCCGTTTTATTCTTCTCTTGTCTGCATTAGTTTTCATGTGGGTCACCGCTTTGTTGATGCAGTCCTTGGTGTCACGCCAAATCTTCAAAAAATCCCTAAAAGAGGAATCCACAGCTGGTACCCCAGAAGATGTAGGAACAGGGAGAGGATTGCGAGGGTGTTGTCCATAAACGACAAAGAATTGAGAGGATCCAGTAGACTCACTAGAGTGGTTGTTATAGGAGAATTCAGCCCAAGGTAACAATTGTACCATGTTGTTATGTTGGGCTGAAACAAAATACTGGAGATAGTTCTCTAATATTTGATTTTGCTCTACTTGCCCGTTGGTCTGGGGATGATAATCGGAAGAGAAGTCCAGCTCAATTTCGAGCAGCTGGCAAAGTGCTCTCCAGAACTTAGAGATAAACTGGACTCTGCAATCGGAAATAATATTCCATGGTAGACCATGCAAGCGAAATATGTGTCTCACAAACAGTTTAGCAAGTTCTGCAGCCAAGGGCAGTCCAGCCAAAGAAATGAAGTGTGCCATCTTGGAAAACCGGTCCACGAGCACCCAGATAGCTGTACATCCGACAGAAGAAGGCAGATCTGTAACAAAGCCCATGGCAATGTGTTGCCATGTGGCAACAAGAACAGGAAGAGGTAACAATAGCCTGGGTGGTTTGGTCCTAGAGACTTTATTCTGAGCACAGACGGTGCAGGCAGACACATAATCATGCACATCCTTAGACAGTGTGGGCCACCCGTAGTGGTGAGATAAAAGTTCTGTGATCTTGCAGATCCCTGGGGGACCAGCCAGTTTGGAGTTGTGCCCCCAAGCTAAAATACGTTTTCTCTTGGCAGATGGCATGAATGTCTTCCCAGGAGGAATGTCTTTTACCAGTACAGGAGCCACTGTGATCAAGCGAGCAGGATCTACAATGTACTGGGGCTCCTCCTGCTGGTCGGAGAAGTCAAATGACAGAGACAGAGCATCCGCCTTGATGTTCTTCTCGCCTGGGTGAAAGTGAAGCTCAAAATCAAAACAGGAGAAGAAGAGTGCCCATCTGGCTTGGCGAGAGTTCAGACACTGGGCCGTATGCAGATATGTAAGGTTCTTGTGGTCGGTGAAGATTATCACTGGATGTTGGGCCCCCTCCAATATAAAACGCCACTCCTCCAAGGCAAGTTTTATGGCCAGAAGCTCTCTGTCTTCTATACAGTAATTCCTCTCAGCAGGTTAGAAGAGCTTGTAGGAAAATCCACATGAAAAAATCTTGTCCTTGGAACATTTCTGTAGTAAAACAGCACTGGCACCTATGGAGGAGGCGTCCACTTCTAAACAGAGTTGGCGGGATGATGCAGAACAGGTGCAGAAGCAAAGGACCTATTTAATTGGATGAAGCCAGCCTCCACCTCAGGAGTCCAGACTCTGGAAATTCACCCCTTTATTAGTAAGAGTGGAGATCGGAAATGTAAAAGATAAAAAATTAGGGATGAACTGACAATAGAAATTAACAAATCCAAGGAAGCGCTGTATAGCACATAGTGTTGAGCGCGATTATTTAAATAACAATTTTTTTTTTAGCAAATATCGCAACTTCGCTAATTCACAAATATTTTGAATATAGTGTTATATATTCGCTATATTGAATATTCGTGATTTTTTTAACATCTGAAAACATGATTCCTCACTGCTTCTTGCTTGTGGGCCAATGAGTCTTAATTTTTTTTTTAATCTGAAGTTCAGAAGAGAAGAAAAGTTATAACTATTAGCTAAATTGATAGATTCTACATTCGTTTTTCGAATATTCGCTATATAGCAAGAAGCAGGGTGGAATCAATCTTTATATTCAAATTCCCGATTTTTAGCCGAAAATCGGGAACGTTATAAATTATAAAAGTGAGGACGCGATCTTATGAGTGACGTAATCATGTCACGTGTCATGTGCCCTGGTTTCGGTTTCGCTTTTGTTATTCTCACTGTAAGTAATATTGTATTACAGCACTGTATTTTATTTCATATTGCATGCATGGCAGAACAATATTTTGCAACACTCAATCTATGTATACATTATTTATATGTAGATTGAGTGTTGCTAAATATTTGTGTATGCGAATAAGAACTACATTGATACAATAGATTTTTTTCCTCCGCCACCCCCCCCCCCTCCCCAATGATAGATACTACTGATTGGTGCACTGAGTATTCTTGGTACTTCGCAGCACTATGTCAGTAGCATGTATGTATGGACAACAAAAAAATATCTATCACATGCACATAGCACGTCCATTTTCCTGCCATGCAATATATACCACACACTATACACCATACACACAATATACATAGATTTAATTTTATGTGCATGATCTTTTTTTGTCGGACCAAAAGTTTTTGCTGGTTCATTTAGTGTTACCCACGGGGAGGAGAACAAGCAGTACACCCAATGACATACTGTCACTTAACTAGAGAGGTACATCCCAGCTTAGCTGGCCAATATCTGATTGCTCAGACCTCACACACATACAATCGCAATGCAATCCAATCTTATAATGGTAACATTAAATCTAATATTTCCCCTTTAAAGACGTAACTACTTTTTGCTTTTTTTGTAGAGGATATTTTTTGGAATATTTGTATAATAAAAAAATTGGGATTATATGCTTGCATCTTTATCCTTCAGTGCTTTCTGGAGCAGGGATATCATCTGACCCGGAAAAGGGTGGAAAAAGAGGCCATCGTACAGTCTGTCCGGGCCAAATTCAAAATAAAAAGTGGGATCCCAAAGCTATACAAAAAAAGTTTTGCGACCTGAAGCACCTACACGCAGATCTGTTCAAAGAGTATAGCAAAAGATTATGCCCAGGTACAATGCTTATATGAATTTTGTATCTCTCTCTACAACACTCAGTATATATAGTGTATATATTCAGTTATGCTGCTAATCCATACAGATGTAGTATGGTTAACGCACAACCTCTTAACTCAAATTTCTTAACTCATCACGTAATCTTGAAACAAAAGCCATTTTTATAAAATAGCTTAACGCATTTAATTGCATTAAAGGGACACTGACAGCCCCAATTAGCATATTTAGGTATATATACGTGAGTACAGGTCTTATAAAGTCTATTAAAATGATCTAAGTATCCCCCCTGTCCACCTTATAAGTACCAAAATATAAAGTTATATAACCTGCTTGTCCGGTCGCCAATCTGCCCAAGGGGCGGCGTTTCATCACAAAATGCGCCCAGCCAGCCGCTCCCAACTGCCGTTCTGATGCCCCGCCCAGCTCATCAATATTCACTTAGCTGGGCGGCGGCTACAACTCTCCCGACTCAAGTGCCCGGCGCATGCGCATAAAGCAGAGGCTGTAGCACTTGAGTCCGGAGAGTTCAAGCCGCCGCCCAGCTAAGTGAATATTGATGAGCTGGGCGGGGCATCAGAACGGCAGTTGGGAGCGGCTGGCTGGGCGCATTTTGAGATGAAACGCCGCCCCTTGGGCAGATTGGTGACCGGACAAGCAGGTTATATAACTTTATATTTTGGTACTTATAAGGTGGACAGGGGGGATACTTAGATCATTTTAATAGACTTTATAAGACCTGTACTCACGTATATATATACCTAAATATGCTAATTGGGGCTGTCAGTGTCCCTTTAAGTTTATATAACACATCTCATAAAGCATGTGTGTTAACTCTACTACATCCGCATTTCATCCCTTTTCAAATACATAGTATAACATAGTACATAAGGCCGAAAAAAAGCATTTGTCCATCCAGTTTGGCCTGTCATCCTGCAAGTTGATCCAGAGGAAGGCAAAAAACAAACAAAAAAAACTGTGAGGTAGAAGCCAATTTTCCCCACTTTAGGCGAATAAAAAATTCCTTCCCAACGATCCCTCTCTAGTAGCTATAGCCTATAATATTATTACACTCCAGAAATGCATCCAGGCCCCTCTTGAATTCCTTTATTGTATTCACCATCACCACATCTTCAGGCAGAGAGTTCCATAGTCTCACTGCTCTTACCGATAAGAATCCTCTTCTATGTTTGCGTACAGACCTTCTTTCCTCCAGACGCAGAGGATGTCCCCTCGTCACAGTCCTGGGGATAAATAGATGATGGGAGAGATCTCTGTACTGACCCCTGATATGTTTATACATAGTAATTAGATCTCCTTCAGGGTACTTTAGTTGCCAGATTCCAATTATTACTTTAGTTGCTCTCCACTGGACCCTCTCCAGTAGGGATGAGCGAACTCGAACTGTATAGTTCGGGTTCGTACCGAATTTAAAAGTCTGGGTTCGGGTTCGGTGTTCGTCGCTTTCTTGGTGCTTTTGTGACGCTTTCTTGGCGCTTTTTGAAAGGCTGCAAAGCAGCCAATCAACAAGCGTCATACTACTTGCCCCAAGAGGCCGTCACAGCCATGCCTACTATTGGCATGGCTGTGATTGGCCAGAGCACCATGTGACCCAGCCTCTATTTAAGCTGGAGTCACATAGCGCCGCCCGTCACTCTGCTCTGATTAGCGTAGGGAGAGGTTGCGGCTGCGACAGTAGGGCGAGATTAGGCAGATTAACTCCTCCAAAGGACTTGATTAATCGATCGCTCTGCAGCTGTGCATCATTGAGCTGCTGAAATTCAAATGCTCACTGTTTTTAGGCTGCCCAGACCGTTTGTCAGTCACTTTTTTCTGGGGTGATCGGCGGCCATTTTGTGTCTTGTGCGGTGCTGCCCCTGGTGCATCCAAGCTGCGACCAAGTGCATTTAACCCTCAATGGTGTGGTTGTTTTTTGGCTAAAGCCTACATCAGGGTGAAGCTGTCACACCAAGTGCATTTAACCAGCAATAGTCTGTTTATTTTTTGGCCATATACTAAATCAGGGGCAAGCTGCGCCCGTCACCAAGTGCATTTAACCAGCAATAGTCTGTTCATTTTTTGGCCATATACTACATCAGGGACAAGCTGCGCCCGTCACCAAGTGCATTTAACCCTCAATGGTGTGGTTGTTTTTTGGCTAAAGCCTACATCAGGGTGAAGCTGTCACACCAAGTGCATTTAACCAGCAATAGTCTGTTAATTTTTTGGCCATATACTAAATCAGGGGCAAGCTGCGCCCGTCACCAAGTGCATTTAACCAGCAATAGTCTGTTCATTTTTTGGCCATATACTATATCAGGGACAAGCTGCGCCCGTCACCAAGTGCATTTAACCCTCAGTAGTGTGGTTGGTCAAGCTGTCACACCAAGTGCATTTAACCAGCAATAGTCTGTTAATTTTTTGGCCATATACTACATCAGGGGCAAGCTGCGCCCGTCACCAAGTGCATTTAACCCTCAGTAGTGTGGTTGGTCAAGCTGTCACACCAAGTGCATTTAACCAGCAATAGTCTGTTCATTTTTTGGCCATATACTACATCAGGGGCAAGCTGCGCCTGTTACCAAGTGCATTTAACCCTCAATGGTGTGGTTGTTTTTTGGCTAAAGCCTACATCAGGGTGAAGCTGTCACACCAAGTGCATTTAACCAGCAATAGTCTGTTCATTTTTTGGCCATATACTACATCAGGGGCAAGCTGCGCCCGTCACCAAGTGCATTTAACCCTCAGTAGTGTGGTTGGTCAAGCTGTCACACCAAGTGCATTTAACCAGCAATAGTGTGGTTATTTTTAGGCCATATCCCAGTCTAATTCTGTCACTAAATCCATACCGGTCACCCAGCGCCTAAATACTAGGCCTCAAATTTATATCCCGCTAAATCTGTCGTTACCGCTGTACTGTTGTGGCTGGGCAAGTTATTTAGTGTCCGTCAAAGCACATTTTTTATTCAGAGTTGAAATACAATTCCCAATTTAGCAATTTCATAATTTAGTGGTTTCTGCTATATCAGAGCTATTTGAAATCTATCCCTAAAAGGGTATATAATATTCAAGGTGCACATAGGGTCATTCAGAATAACTTCACACACACGCTACTGTGCATTTCCAAGTCTAATTCTGTCACTAAATCCATACCGGTCACCCAGCGCCTAAATAGTAGGCCTCAAATTTATATCCCGCTAAATCTGTCGTTACCGCTGTCCTGTTGTGGATGGGCAAGTTATTTAGTGTCCGCCAAAGCACATTTTTTGTTCTGGGTTGAAATACAATTCCCAATTTAGCAATTTCATAAATTAGTGGTTTCTGCTATATCAGAGCTATTTGAAATCTATCCCTAAAAGGGTATATAATATTCAAGGTGCACATAGGGTCATTCAGAATAACTTCACACACACGCTACTGTGCATTTCCAAGTCTAATTCTGTCACTAAATCCATACCGGTCACCCAGCGCCTAAATACTAGGCCTCAAATTTATATCCCGCTAAATCTGTCGTTACCGCTGTCCTGTTGTGGATGGGCAAGTTATTTAGTGTCCGCCAAAGCACATTTTTTGTTCTGGGTTGAAATACAATTCCCAATTTAGCAATTTCATAATTTAGTGGTTTCTGCTATATCAGAGCTTTTTGAAATCTATCCCTAAAAGGGTATATAATATTCAAGGTGCACATAGGGTCATTCAGAATAACTTCACACACACGTTACTGTGCATTTTCAAGTCTAATTCTGTCACTAAATCCATACCGGTCACCCAGCGCCTAAATACTAGGCCTCAAATTTATATCCCGCTAAATCTGTCGTTACCGCTGTCCTGTTGTGGATGGGCAAGTTATTTAGTGTCCGCCAAAGCACATTTTTTGTTCTGGGTTGAAATAGAATTCCCAATTTAGCAATTTCATAATTTAGTGGTTTCTGCTATATCAGAGCTATTTGAAATCTATCCCTAAAAGGGTATATAATATTCAAGGTGCACATAGGGTCATTCAGAATAACTTCACACACACGCTACTGTGCATTTCCAAGTCTAATTCTGTCACTAAATCCATACCGGTCACCCAGCGCCTAAATACTAGGCCTCAAATTTATATCCCGCTAAATCTGTCATTACCGCTGTCCTGTTGTGGATGGGCAAGTTATTTAGTGTCCGTCAAAGCACATTTTTTGTTCTGGGTTGAAATACAATTCCCAATTTAGCAATTTCATAATTTAGTGGTTTCTGCTATATCAGAGCTATTTGAAATCTATCCCTAAAAGGGTATATAATATTCAAGGTGCATATAGGGTCATTCAGAATAACTTCACACACACGCTACTGTGCATTTCCAAGTCTAATTCTGTCACTAAATCCATACCGGTCACCCAGCGCCTAAATACTAGGCCTCAAATTTATATCCCGCTAAATCTGTCGTTACCGCTGTCCTGTTGTGGATGGGCAAGTTATTTAGTGTCCGTCAAAGCACATTTTTTGTTCTGGGTTGAAATACAATTCCCAATTTAGCAATTTCATAATTTAGTGGTTTCTGCTATATCAGAGCTATTTGAAATCTATCCCTAAAAGGGTATATAATATTCAAGGTGCACATAGGGTCATTCAGAATAACTTCACACACACGCTACTGTGCATTTCCAAGTCTAATTCTGTCACTAAATCCATACCGGTCACCCAGCGCCTAAATACTAGGCCTCAAATTTATATCCCGCTAAATCTGTCGTTACCGCTGTCCTGTTGTGGATGGGCAAGTTATTTAGTGTCCGTCAAAGCACATTTTTTGTTCTGGGTTGAAATACAATTCCCAATTTAGCAATTTCATAATTTAGTGGTTTCTGCTATATCAGAGCTATTTGAAATCTATCCCTAAAAGGGTATATAATATTCAAGGTGCACATAGGGTCATTCAGAATAACTTCACACACACGCTACTGTGCATTTCCAAGTCTAATTCTGTCACTAAATCCATACCGGTCACCCAGCGCCTAAATACTAGGCCTCAAATTTATATCCCGCTAAATCTGTCGTTACCGCTGTCCTGTTGTGGATGGGCAAGTTATTTAGTGTCCGTCAAAGCACATTTTTTGTTCTGGGTTGAAATACAATTCCCAATTTAGCAATTTCATAATTTAGTGGTTTCTGCTATATCAGAGCTATTTGAAATCTATCCCTAAAAGGGTATATAATATTCAAGGTGCACATAGGGTCATTCAGAATAACTTCACACACACGCTACTGTGCATTTCCAAGTCTAATTCTGTCACTAAATCCATACCGGTCACCCAGCGCCTAAATACTAGGCCTCAAATTTATATCCCGCTAAATCTGTCGTTACCGCTGTCCTGTTGTGGATGGGCAAGTTATTTAGTGTCCGTCAAAGCACATTTTTTGTTCTGGGTTGAAATACAATTCCCAATTTAGCAATTTCATAATTTAGTGGTTTCTGCTATATCAGAGCTATTTGAAATCTATCCCTAAAAGGGTATATAATATTCAAGGTGCACATAGGGTCATTCAGAATAACTTCACACACACGCTACTGTGCATTTCCAAGTCTAATTCTGTCACTAAATCCATACCGGTCACCCAGCGCCTAAATACTAGGCCTCAAATTTATATCCCGCTAAATCTGTCGTTACCGCTGTCCTGTTGTGGATGGGCAAGTTATTTAGTGTCCGTCAAAGCACATTTTTTGTTCTGGGTTGAAATACAATTCCCAATTTAGCAATTTCATAATTTAGTGGTTTCTGCTATATCAGAGCTATTTGAAATCTATCCCTAAAAGGGTATATAATATTCAAGGTGCACATAGGGTCATTCAGAATAACTTCACACACACGCTACTGTGCATTTCCAAGTCTAATTCTGTCACTAAATCCATACCGGTCACCCAGCGCCTAAATACTAGGCCTCAAATTTATATCCCGCTAAATCTGTCGTTACCGCTGTCCTGTTGTGGATGGGCAAGTTATTTAGTGTCCGTCAAAGCACATTTTTTGTTCTGGGTTGAAATACAATTCCCAATTTAGCAATTTCATAATTTAGTGGTTTCTGCTATATCAGAGCTATTTGAAATCTATCCCTAAAAGGGTATATAATATTCAAGGTGCACATAGGGTCATTCAGAATAACTTCACACACACGCTACTGTGCATTTCCAAGTCTAATTCTGTCACTAAATCCATACAGGTCACCCAGCGCCTAAATACTAGGCCTCAAATTTATATCAAGCTGAATTTGAATACAATACATTGGGCCAAATAATATTTTTGTTGTTGTGGTGTAACATAACAATGAGGAAAACATCTAGTAAGGGACGCGGACGTGGACATGGTCGTGGTGGTTTTAGTGGACCCTCTGGTGCTGGGAGAGGACGTGGCCGTTCTGCCACATCCACACGTCCTAGTGTACCAACTACCTCAGGTCCCAGTAGCCGCCAGAATTTACAGCGATATATGGTGGGGCCCAATGCCGTTCTAAGGATGGTAAGTCCTGAGCAGGTACAGGCATTAGTCAATTGGGTGGCCGACAGTGGATCCAGCACGTTCACATTATCTCCCACCCAGTCTTCTGCAGAAAGCGCACAGATGGCGCCTGAAAACCAACCCCATCAGTCTGTCACATCACCCCCATGCATACCAGGGAAACTGTCTCAGCCTCAAGTTATGCAGCAGTCTCTTATGCTGTTTGAAGACTTTGATGGCAGGGTTTCCCAAGGGCATCCACCTAGCCCTTCCCCAGCGGTGAAAGACATAGAATGCACTGACGCACAACCACTTATGTTTCCTGATGATGAGGACATGGGAATACCACCTCAGCATGTCTCTGATGATGACGAAACACAGGTGCCAACTGCTGCGTCTTTCTGCAGTGTGCAGACTGAACAGGAGGTCAGGGATCAAGACTGGGTGGAAGACGATGCAGGGGACGATGAGGTCCTAGACCCCACATGGAATGAAGGTCGTGCCACTGACTTTCACAGTTCGGAGGAAGAGGCAGTGGTGAGACCGAGCCAACAGCGTAGCAAAAGAGGGAGCAGTGGGCAAAAGCAGAACACCCGCCGCCAAGAGACTCCGCCTGCTACTGACCGCCGCCATCTGGGACCGAGCACCCCAAAGGCAGCTTCAAGGAGTTCCCTGGCATGGCACTTCTTCAAACAATGTGCTGACGACAAGACCCGAGTGGTTTGCACGCTGTGCCATCAGAGCCTGAAGCGAGGCATTAACGTTCTGAACCTGAGCACAACCTGCATGACCAGGCACCTGCATGCAAAGCATGAACTGCAGTGGAGTAAACACCTTAAAACCAAGGAAGTCACTCAGGCTCCCCCTGCTACCTCTTCTGCTGCTGCCGCCTCGGCCTCTTCCTCTGCCTCTGGAGGAACGTTGGCACCTGCCGCCCAGCAAACAGGGGATGTACCACCAACACCACCACCACCTCCGTCACCAAGCGTCCCAACCATGTCACACGGCAGCGTTCAGCTCTCCATCTCACAAACATTTGAGAGAAAGCGTAAATTCCCACCTAGCCACCCTCGATCCCTGACCCTGAATGCCAGCATTTCTAAACTACTGGCCTATGAAATGCTGTCATTTAGGCTGGTGGACACAGACAGCTTCAAACAGCTCATGTCGCTTGCTGTCCCACAGTATGTTGTTCCCAGCCGCCACTACTTCTCCAAGAGAGCCGTGCCTTCCCTGCACAACCAAGTATCCGATAAAATCAAGTGTGCACTGCGCAACGCCATCTGTAGCAAGGTTCACCTAACCACAGATACGTGGACCAGTAAGCACGGCCAGGGACGCTATATCTCCCTAACTGCACACTGGGTAAATGTAGTGGCAGCTGGGCCCCAGGCGGAGAGCTGTTTAGCGCACGTCCTTCCGCCGCCAAGGATCGCAGGGCAACATTCTTTGCCTCCTGTTGCCACCTCCTCCTTCTCGGCTTCCTCCTCCTCTTCTTCCACCTGCTCATCCAGTCAGCCACACACCTTCACCACCAACTTCAGCACAGCCCGGGGTAAACGTCAGCAGGCCATTCTGAAACTCATATGTTTGGGGGACAGGCCCCACACCGCACAGGAGTTGTGGCGTGGTATAGAACAACAGACCGACGAGTGGTTGCTGCCCGTGAGCCTCAAGCCCGGCCTGGTGGTGTGTGATAATGGGCGAAATCTCGTTGCAGCTCTGGGACTAGCCAATTTGACGCACATCCCTTGCTTGGCGCATGTGCTGAATTTGGTGGTGCAGAAGTTCATTCACAACTACCCCGACATGTCAGAGCTGCTGCATAAAGTGCGGGCCGTCTGTTCGCGCTTCCGGCGTTCACATCCTGCTGCTGCTCGCCTGTCTGCGCTACAGCGTAACTTCGGCCTTCCCGCTCACCGCCTCATATGCGACGTGCCCACCAGGTGGTACTCCACCTTGCACATGCTGGACAGACTGTGCGAGCAGCAGCAGGCCATAGTGGAGTTTCAGCTGCAGCACGCACGGGTCAGTCGCACTACAGAACAGCACCACTTCACCACCAATGACTGGGCCTCCATGCGAGACCTGTGTGCCCTGTTGCGCTGTTTCGAGTACTCCACCAACATGGCCAGTGGCGATGACGCCGTTATCAGCGTTACAATACCACTTCTATGTCTCCTTGAGAAAACACTTAGGGCGATGATGGAAGAGGAGGTGGCCCAGGAGGAGGAGGAGGAGGAGGAGGAAGAGGGGTCATTTTTAGCACTTTCAGGCCAGTCTCTTCGAAGTGACTCAGAGGGAGGTTTTTGGCAACAGCAGAGGCCAGGTACAAATGTGGCCAGCCAGGGCCCACTACTGGAGGACGAGGAGGACGAGGATGAGGAGGAGGTGGAGGAGGATGAGGATGAAGCATGGTCACAGCGGGGTGGCACCCAACGCAGCTCTGGTCGATCACTGGTGCGTGGCTGGGGGGAAAGGCAGGACAATGACGATACGCCTCCCACAGAGGACAGCTTGTCCTTACCCCTGGGCAGCCTGGCACACATGAGCGACTACATGCTGCAGTGCCTGCGCAACGACAGCAGAGTTGCCCACATTTTAACCTGTGCGGACTACTGGGTTGCCACCCTGCTGGATCCACGCTACAAAGACAATGTGCCCACCTTACTTCCTGCACTGGAGCGTGATAGGAAGATGCGCGAGTACAAGCGCACGTTGGTAGACGCGCTATTGAGAGCATTCCCAAATGTCACAGGGGAACAAGTGGAAGCCCAAGGCCAAGGCAGAGGAGAAGCAAGAGGTCGCCAAGGCAGCTGTGTCACGGCCAGCTCCTCTGAGTGCAGGGTTAGCATGGCAGAGATGTTGAAAACTTTTGTCAACACGCCACAGCTAACTGCACCACCACCTGATACGCAACGTGTTAGCAGGGGGCAACATTTCACTAACATGGTGGAACAGTACGTGTGCACACCCCTCCACGTACTGACTGATGGTTCGGCCCCATTCAACTTCTGGGTCTCTAAATTGTCCACGTGGCCAGAGCTAGCCTTTTATGCCTTGGAGGTGCTGGCCTGCCCGGCGGCCAGCGTTTTGTCTGAACGTGTATTCAGCACGGCAGGGGGCGTCATTACAGACAAACGCAGCCGCCTGTCTACAGCCAATGTGGACAAGCTGACGTTCATAAAAATGAACCAGGCATGTATCCCACAGGACCTGTCCGTCCCTTGTCCAGATTAGACATTAACTACCCCCCCTTAACCATATATTATTGGACTCCAGGGCACTTCCTCATTCAATCCTATTTTTATTTTCATTTTACCATTATATTGCGAGGCTACCCAAAGTTGAATGAACCTCTCCTCTGTCTGGGTGCCGGGGCCTAAATATATGCCAATGGACTGTTCCAATGTTGGGTGACGTGAAGCCTGATTCTCTGCTATGACATGCAGACTAATTCTCTGCTGACATGAAGACAGATTCTCTGTTACGGGACCTCTCTCCTCTGCCTGGGTGCTGGGCCTAAATATCTGACAATGGACTGTTGCAGTGGTGGCTGACGTGAAGCCTGATTTTTTGCTATGACATGCAGACTGATTCTCTGCTGACATGAAGCCAGATCCTCTGTTACAGGACCTCTCTCCTCTGCCTGTGTGCTGGGCCTAAATATATGCCAATGGACTGTTGCAGTGGTGGCTGACGTGAAGCCTCATTCTCTGCTATGACATGCAGACTAATTCTCTGCTGACATGAAGCCAGATTGTCTGTTACGGGACCTCTCTCCTCTGCCTGGGTGCTGGGCCTAAATTTATGAAAATGGACTCTTACAGTGGTGGGTGACGTGATGCCTGATTCTCTGCTATGACATGAAGACTGATTCTCTGCTATGACATGAAGACTGATTCTCTGCTGACATGAAGCCAGATTGTCTGTTACGGGACCTCTCTCCTCTGCCTGGATGCTGGGCCTAAATTTATGACAATGGACTGTTGCAGTGGTGGCTGACGTGAAGCCTGATTCTCTGCTATGACATGCAGACTGATTCTCTGCTGACATGAAGCCAGATCCTCTGTTACGGGACCTCTCTCCTCTCTGCCTGGGTGCTGGGCCTAAATTTATGAAAATGGACTGTTGCAGTGGTGGGTGACGTGAAGCCTGATTCTCTGCTATGATATGAAGACTGATTCTCTGCTGACATGAAGCCAGATCCTCTGTTACGGGACCTCTCTCCTCTGCCTGGGTGCTGGGCCTAAATATTTGACAATGGACTGTTGCATTGGTGGCTGACGTGAAGCCTGATTCTCTGCTATGACATGCAGACTAATTCTCTGCTGACATGAAGCCAGATTGTCTGTTACGGGACCTCTCTCCTCTGCCTGGGTGCTGTGCCTAAATTTATGAAAATGGACTCTTACAGTGGTGGGTGACGTAAAGCCTGATTCTCTGCTATGACATGAAGACTGATTCTCTGCTGACATGAACCCAGATTGTCTGTTACGGGACCTCTCTCCTCTGCCTGGGTGCTGGGCCTAAATATATGCCAATGGACTGTTGCATTGGTGGCTGACGTGAAGCCTCATTCTCTGCTATGACATGCAGACTAATTCTCTGCTGACATGAAGCCAGATTGTCTGTTACGGGACCTCTCTCCTCTGCCTGGGTGCTGGGCCTAAATTTATGAAAATGGACTCTTACAGTGGTGGGTGACGTGAAGCCTGATTCTCTGCTATGACATGAAGACTGATTCTCTGCTGACATGAAGCCAGATTGTCTGTTACGGGACCTCTCTCCTCTGCCTGGGTGCTGGGCCTAAATTTATGAAAATGGACTCTTACAGTGGTGGGTGACGTGAAGTCTGATTCTCTGCTATGACATGAAGACTGATTCTCTGCTGACATGAAGCCAGATTGTCTGTTACGGGACCTCTCTCCTCTGCCTGGGTGCTGGGCCTAAATTTATGAAAATGGACTCTTACAATGGTGGGTGACGTGAAGCCTGATTCTCTGCTATGACATGAAGACTGATTCTCTGCTGACATGAAGCCAGATTGTCTGTTACGGGACCTCTCTCCTCTGCCTGGGTGCCGGGGCCTAAATATCTGAGAATGGACTGTTCCAGTGGTGGGTGACGGGAAGCCAGATTCTCTGCTATGGGACCTCTCTCCAATTGATTTTGGTTAATTTTTATTTATTTAATTTTTATTTTAATTCATTTCCCTATCCACATTTGTTTGCAGGGGATTTACCTACATGTTGCTGCCTTTTGCAGCCCTCTAGCCCTTTCCTGGGCTGTTTTACAGCCGTTTTAGTGCCGAAAAGTTCGGGTCCCCATTGACTTCAATGGGGTTCGGGTTCGGGACGAAGTTCGGATCGGGTTCGGATCCCGAACCCGAACATTTTCGGGAAGTTCGGCCGAACTTCTCGAACCCGAACATCCAGGTGTTCGCTCAACTCTACTCTCTAAATGATTACTTAATACCTGGTGTGACATGTACAAAATCTTT
Source organism: Bufo gargarizans (assembly GCF_014858855.1). Lineage (NCBI taxonomy): Eukaryota > Metazoa > Chordata > Amphibia > Anura > Bufonidae > Bufo > Bufo gargarizans. The sequence goes on from NC_058082.1 coordinate 182,719,831, forward strand.
AGGTTACATCATTTATCTCTACCTCGCTGAGATTGCATATATATAGTTATACACACAGCGCGATACTGATATATGATGTCACCGGATGATTTCATACGTTTCACACACACATAAATATATATAGGTATTTTTGTTTATATCTACATAAACTGCAAACATCATTCAGTATTCCGGTCAAAGTCCCCGATCATTACATACATCCCTCACCTAATTTACACGGTATTCAAGATATAAAAAGGATGTATTTGTGTGTGTATGTTCTACAAAAACTCAACCATCGATTTCAACGAAACTTGGTATACACCTTGCTACCTGGAAAGAAATCTTGCGGGGGTCTCAGCTTTCTAGGATGTACCGTTCCTGAGATATTCCCAAGAAAAGACCTGCATTATCCAATACAAGCCTGCCAGCCTTTCACTTAAATCCTAACTGCCAACTGACGGGCGCTGTGGAGTTCACTGTTAAAGGGCTGGTCACCGTGAAAGTCACTGTTAAAGTCACTGTTAAATGGGCGGTCACCATCAAAGTCACTGTTAAAGGGGAGACTTTACTTCTCTTTCTAATTATAAAGTGACCGTGACAACTAAATGAACAGGGAGGGCGGGCGGGCAACCATAAAAAATTATATACCCAACATAATACCAACCAATAACCCCTTATCTAATTTCCGAACTGTTGTTTGGTTTCCCTAAACATCATTAACCCTGCCACAATACCCTATAGCAGGGCTGGCGTCATAACCCGGCATACCTGGGCAAGTGCCAGTGTCCACTGTAAGTAAGGGGGCCCACTCGTTTCCGCGGCGCGGCCCCTTTAACATTTTTGCATACTTCTGTTCATGCTGCACAGTGCCCGGCCCCTCTCTCACATGATCTCTGAGTCCGACTCCAGGCAGAGAGTCTATGCGCCACGAGTACACTTTCCACAGCGTGACAGCTGTGTAACGTATGTAAGCCTGCCTCAGCCAGAAGCAGCGCAGGAGTCATCTCGGAGGACACAAGGGAGAAGCCGCAGAGTTGCTGATCAGCAGGGGCAGCCAGAAGATTCACATTTAGGATTCAGGACGCATAGCCGAGCCCAGAGGAAACCTGGCTGAAGAAGGAGCCAATAATTGAATAGAGGACAATTACCATGTGTTGTTTTTGCTCAGCAGCACACATGCCTGTAAAACACAATATAAACTTCTATAAGAAAATACCAGACCGCATGAAATTAATTATACAGTTTATTGGCAAAAATTTATAGGAGGAAATTTTCCTCTTATGAATTTTTGCCAATAAAGTGTATTATTGATTATTATTTTCTTATAGGAGTTTATGTTTTAGGCCTCATGCACACGGCCGTTGTGTTCCCAGGTCTGCAATGCAATACACGGGCACCGACCCATGTGCACTTGAATGGCTCCGCAATCACAGAGATGCAGAACGAACGCATGGATCGAAACCCCATGAAAGCACTACTGAGTGCTTCCGTGGTGTTTCTGGCCGTTCCTTCGCACCACAATAAAATAGAACTTATAAAAAAAATTGCGGGGTCGGGCGGTTAACGGACCCATTCAAGTTGAATGGGTCCGGGTCCATCTCAGCCACTGCACGAACGTTGCCCGTGCATTGGGGACCGCAATGGATGCACAATGGCCGTGTTGCATGAGGCCTAAGGGCTCTTTCATACAGGCGGATGCCGTGCGGGTAATCCGCTGTGTGAAAGACAGCCAAGCCCAGCTCTGGACAGCAGAGAGACGGAGCAGTAACATGACTGATAATGCTCCGTGCCTCTCTGTGACATTTTTACTACAACATCACCATGAGATACAGTTGTCACCATGATTTTGTAGTAAAAAGATCACAGAGAGGCAAAGAGCATTATCAATCATGTTAATGCTCCGTGTCTCTGCTGTCCAGGACGGGACTTGGCTCTCTTTCATGCAGCAGAATACCCGCATGGCATTCACTCATATTAAAGAGCCCTTAGGCCCCTTGCAGACTAGTGTTCCTCCCGCAGCAAGTCCACTTCGCAGCACCCGACCTGACCTCCCAGCGCTGCCGGAGGTCACATAGCATTATATTGATTTATGATCTAACCCTTAAAGTTCTGTAATGTATTGGATAACACCCCTTATACATTCCAGGACTGTAAGGGCTACATAGCATCATAACTCAATATAATTCTATGTGAATCCCGTAAGTGCTGGGAGGTCAGGCCGGGTGCTGCGCTGTGGACTCGCTGCGGGAGGAACACTCGTCTGCAAGGGGCCTTAGCACAGGGGGGCCCACTGAGGCTTTATCGCCCAAGGGCCCACATGAACCTAGAGCCGGCCCTGCACTATAGGGCACCTTCCTAACAAATCCACTATTGCCTCATCCTACCTTGTAACTTAGACTATTTTTACCCATCTATAACACTGGGTTTAACATGTTATTTACCAACAAAATGAGGCAAATCCACTATTGCTATAATTTATAATCCCATGCAGATTCCTCCATATATAACTTTACTTTTGTTATGATGTCTGAGTTGTTTTGTCTAAATTCTTAACATTGTGTCATTATTACAGGTCAACCCGTTCCCTCCGTCCACCACCACAAAAAAAAAAAAAGACAAAAAAAAAACACAAAAAAAATTAGAGGAGGTGTCCATGGAGGAGGAGTGTGAGGAGCAGACGGAGGGAGAAGATGAAGGACCCTCAGAAAATATTGAGGCCACTTCCCGCCCACATGTTAGCGCTATGGAGGAAGTTCCTAGCCACCAGATTCTGTCCCCCCAACTCCAGAAGAGGAGGAGGAAGTGGTGGTTTACACCCCCACCTGTAGGGTAAATATGTGCACACATTACTATAATTCGGTATACATAACATATTCACAAGCATCCCACAATCCCACCACCACCCTGCGTCTCCAGAGCTGTAATGCACATGTGTAATGAATCTGAAAAATAGCAGCCCTTAGTTAACATGGCTGCCTGTTTAGCTGAGCAGCATTTGCACCCCGGTTCACAAACATTTATGCCTGGGGGCAGGGTGTCTGTTGGTCCCTCTGCGTCAAGTCACGTCCCACTGAGGCCTACTCTTACTGGCCAGCCATGAAGTGGTTAAAAGTGGCAACAATGAGGGGACAACAGAAACTAGTATAATAGGAAAAGAATAAATAAATACTACATACTCTGTAAACTACCGAACAACTATTAACTAACCAAATAAAAAACACTATACTCTATCCGAACTATCACTAAGCAAACCAAAATATAATTAACGTAAAGATCTATAGTTATTGTATTTAGATGTAAATAGGCAGTGTTTAAACACATACTACACACAATGCACGAATTGTCTTGTAAGTAACCGTAATTGAAATTAAAAAAATAGTTACGTTTTTTTTTCAGTAGTGAACAAGTGCAGAAAGCATTTGGAAAAACTTAAAAAAGATTATAAAAAAGACATGCTGGAAATGAAAATGCTGCGGCAGCGAGTCAATAAGAAAGAGAGGGAAATGGAGCAAAAGTCCTTCTCAGATTTAACCAAATGCACAAGCTATTATCTGAGCTCAAAAAGTTGCCCTAGAGGCATGTTTTGTTATTATGTTTGTTATAAATAAAATCTTTCAGTTTAATACAGCGTGCTTTAGTTTTTTATAATGTAATGTTACGGTGTAATTTTATGAGTTAGTTGCAAGGCCACTTTATTCCAGGGTCAAACTCATCTTGATCATGATAGACAGAAGAACAGACAGCAGTAGGTACATGGTAACACTGTAGTATACGGCCAACACATAACTTAGCAGTGTCAGGACCTACAACAGCAAGTATCGGTAATGGTGGAGTATAAGGCCCACACATAACTCAGTAGTGTCAGGACCTACATCAGCAAGTATTGGTGGAGTATAAGGCCCACACATAACTCAGTAATGTCAGGACCTTCAACAGCAAGTATCAGTAACGGTGGAATATAAGGCCCACACATACAGTTGTATTCAAAATTATTTAACCCCCAATGCTGTAAAGGGTTTTAGGGAATTTAGTGTACATTTGTAATTGTGTTCGGAATGAAATCTTACAAGGACTTTTTAAAGAACCAAATGCAACTAAAATGACATCAATTGTTTTTGTAATACAGTATTACATGTTTTTTAGTGATTTCTTCATTGACACAATTATTCAACCCCTTAAAGACTACCACTCTTAAGAACAGAGGTTCATTCAAGTGTTTTCGATCAGGTATTGAAAACACCTGTGGATGTCAAGGAACAGCAAGCAATCAAACATAATAAGCACCAATTAGGCAGATTTAAAAGGACAAAATTAGAACTGTTTGGGCCCATGGATCAATGCTATGTTTGGAGGAGGAAGAACAAGGCCTATGAAGAAAAGAACACCTTGCCTACTGTGAAGCATGGCGGCGGGTCAATCATGCTTTGGGGCTGTTTTGCTTCTACAGGTACAGGGAAGCTTCAGCGTGTGCAAGGTACCATGAATTCTCTACAGTACCAGGAGATATTGGATGAAAATGTGATGCAGTCCGTCACAAACCTGAGGCTTGGGAGACGTTGGACCTTTCAACAGGACAATGATCCCAAGCATACCTGCAAGTCCACTAGAGCATGGTTGCAGATAGTGGCCATCACAGTCACCAGACTTAAATCCGATTGAGAACTTCTGGTGGGACTTAAAGAAAGCAGTTGCAGGGCGCAAACCTAAGAATGTGACTGAACTGGAGGCTTTTGCCCATGAAGAATGGGCGAAGATACCCGTAGATCGCTGCAAGACACTTGTGTCAAGCTATGCTTCACGTTTAAAAGCTGTTATAACTGGAAAAGGATGTTGTACTAAGTACTAAGATTGAATGTCACTTGGGGGTTGAATAAAACTTATAATGATGTGAGCACAGAAAAGACATTTGTGGTTATTTCATTATAAATGTTATGTTATATTTGTCTGACTTACAAGTGCCTCTTTGATTTAATTGTAAACAAGATGACTGACATGATCAAAAGCAATGTCAAACTGGCCAAAACACTCAATTTCAGTGGGGGTTGAATAATTTTGAACACAACTATACGTTATCAGGGTCAGGACAGACTTCAGCATCAGCATCAGGTAGATGTTAAGGGTCCAGTATAAGGCTTACACATAGCTCGGCCTAACTCAGCACGACAGCCAGCAGCATGTTCGAAGTGTGCAACTTGTCCACAGGAATGGGCCCCCACCAGACCAGGACAGCACCAAAAATAAACCAAGACTCCTCTGACAGCATCATGCTGTAAGTGTGCAGCAGGAATTAGCTAACATGGAAAAAAATATATATATACACTATTTGACTTTCTAAAATTTTTCTTTAAATAAATAATTCTTTTTTTAAACAACAAGAAAAAGAAGTACACAATTAGCTACACACAACACGACGCGTTCCTCCGACTGCTAGAACTTTCAAGATCGGGCACATCAATTTACAACATTTTAGCAATAACTGTCCTTTCGGGCTACTTTGTTAGTTTGTCATGGAAATCCACTATATCTTTCATTATTTGACAGTTCCTCTTATCCATCTTCCGAACCTTCTTCAAAACCCGCCGTAGCGGCTTATGGAGAGCCAATTGATCCTTTAGATGCTTCTTCTGGACCTTAGCCATTCGTTTATGGCATTTATAGATTACTGTATGTTTAAAAGAAAAGAAAATATTAATGCAATTTAGTTTAGCAAACAATTAGTGCATTGTGTGAAATAGGTGTATTTACATCAAAATCCAGAAGTTACACATGTTTGTGGTCATTATAGTGTTTTTTTGGATTAGAGATAGTTCAGATACAGTTTAATGTTATTTTTTTGGGTAGTTTATATTTTTTGGCTACTTTAGACACTGATGCCACTTGCACACGACCCTATTCCCTTCGAGACATACGGTCCATAAGCATGCCATATGTCCCGGAGCGACATACATCATGCACATGGTAGCACACAGCAGCAGAGATTACTATTATACTCTTTGCATAATCTGCCCGTGGGACTATATTCCTGTGTTCATATGAGTGCAGGACAATCGTCCCGCATGTGCTGATGCGTACAGCATCAATAGTAACCTATGGTTAATATACATTATTGGCATAGTAACCTATGATGCTGCACGCTCCCGTGCGCACGTTGTATGCCGCTTCAGGACATATGGGATGCTCATGGACCGTATGTCTCGAAGGGCATACGGTCGTGTGCAAGTGGCATAAGTGGCTAAGGTAGCTAAACAATATAAATTAGTAAAGGAAGAGATAAAGGACGGCTCACCTCTGGTTTGGGATGGTAAGGTGCACCAAAACAGATGTTGAACCCAATCACCAAGAGCAATGATATTAAAATTAAGTAAAATGGGCACTCATATATCTAGATCACAAGGTAGGCAAAGCGACTCAAATAATATATTAATTTATTAATTTATTGGTAGCGATAAATTGAACAAATTTATATGAGCAATAGACAGTAATGTTATACCCTAAACAGAACTAAGTTCCCTAAATCGACATAAATTGATAAAACTTATATAAAATTGATAAAATGAACATGCAACTGTCCACTGTTATAGCTGATAAAAGATCAAAGTGTCCAGTCCATTGTTAATAGGTCCAGTCCAACATTAGCAGATGTAACACAGTGCTTTTGTCTTCTATTATCTACAACAGTGGTTGACAGCAAATATACTCCAGAAAAAAGGATAAAAATCAGTGAGTGGATAGATAGATGAATAATAAGTGCACAGTAACTAATGGTGACCAATGGATAAAATGCAGCATATAATGATACATAAAATCCACTGGATCAACAATATATAATTGAAAAACAATTAGTGAGATAATGTGTATAAATAAATAAATGAATATATAAATATATATTTCTGATGAGTCAATAAAGTCGCTGTATCCCACTGATGCTGCAGTCTTTCTTTAATGGTAGGACATGTGACCTGAATCCTGGCTTGGTCCGTACAATTGTCCACAAATATATTCAATTTAAGCAAATATCTGCCTGAATAGGCTGTATATTTGAACAACCGCAATGGACGCGGCAGGATACTTGAGCAATGGTATAAGTATGTCCAGCAATGTTACGCAATATTCAATCAGCAATGTAGATGATATAACAAGATGTTTGAGCAGCAATATACATATATCCAGCAGTATTACGGAGCTGAATGGCTCTTACTCACATATCGTCCTATTCCCACCATGGCGTCCCACGTGGTGTAGATGCAAACAGGACTCGCCTTTGGATAACACAGCTGAATTAGCTGCTAACGATGTTGTATCCACCCGGCTGTGAGCAGAAATACTGGCTGTGTCACGCTGCAGATCCACGTCCAATTTCTTTGCTTGAGGTAGATAGATATTCTGCCTCTTTGGATCGATAATAATAGTTCTTTCAGAAAGCGCTTTCAATCCAATATAGTAGAAGGTTGTTGCCGGTGTATTGTCAGATCCAATTGCTCCTTGCCAGACGCGTTTCAAAGGCTACCTGCCTTCTTCCTCAGTGGCTAGTTTGGGTCTGACTAACTTGCCGGCTTTTTATCCTCCAAAGGGCTCTTTAATAAACCTGAAATGGACCCAAAGGATCTGGATCCAATTTCCTTATATTGCAAAAATTCGCGTTTTTTTTGCGCACATGCGATTTTTTTATGTGCGATAATCCTGCGATAAATCTGCGGTTTTTATGCGCACATGCGTTTTTTTGTTTTGTGTGTTCCTAAACCAACCAGAATCGTTATACATATCAAATTTTACATATCAAATTATATAATAGCTAATTACAGTTGGGTCCAATGTAGATAATAACATCCCATATCATATATTATTATATTATATAAACACATTCTTCTAAAATACAATGAATAAAACTTATGAACCTTTAATGGTCTTAGATTAAAAAACATATTAAATACTAGGGAGCTTCTATATAGGGTCTAAAATATAAAAATATAAAAATATATAAAAAAAAATGAAAAAAATTCATATAAATTTTTTTTTTATTAAAAAATGTATACAAAAACTTTATATAAAAGATTATCAGGTATTATATTCTGTAGGGAACTCATATATGTTTTCTTGTTGAATATAATGCAATAAACAATGTTCCATGGGGCTCATTCCCTGAAATGGTTCGGGCGGAGTACATGGGATGGTGGTATATGTGGACGAATATAATAAATAGAATATTATTTGGAAAAAAAAAAATTACGATTTTGAATATTGCACCAGGCCATTTCCATACTTGTGCTTCTTCCTGCTTGGCCAGCCTGAGCCCATCTAGCCAAATATTTGTTTATCAAACTATTAGAGATCGGCTGAATATTGCTATATATTCTTTTTATTGGAATATCCACGAATATTCAAAAAAACGAATATATACCAATATAGCGAATATATTTGTTATTTAGAATATTCATTTTTTTTTCAATGTCGAATGTTAATCAACTTTGGCATACTCCTCCTTGACATGACAAGTGTCCCTGTCACCATGGGAATGCCTGTGGGTTAAAAAATACCATCAGATCTGCGTTTTTCCTGAGATCGTGAAAACTCAGTTTGTATGGTATAGTCTAACCCACAGGCGTTCCCATGGTGATGGGGACGCTTGTCTGGGAGGAGTATGCCAACAGTACACATTGAAAAAATTTTTTTAAATAACAAATATATTCGCTATATTGCTATAACTTTGTTTTTTTGAATATTCGTCATATTCTAAAACAAGAATATATAGCAATATAACAAATCTTTGTAAAATACACATATAGACTGTAATTTAGCTAATATAGTGCTATAGTATTTTTTTTAATAGTGTACATTTTTTCCAAATCTAAACTTCAGAAGAGACAAAAAAAATTTGACTATAAAAAAAAAGATTATAGCACTATATTAGTTAAATTGCAGTCTATATGTGTATTTTGCGAATATTCGCTATATTGCCATAACTTCTTTTTTTAGAATATTTGTCATATTCTAAAACAAAAATATATAGCAATATAGTGAATATTCGTAAAATACACCTATAGCTAACCAATGGGAAAGTTGCCTTATACAGTTAAAATCGCAATACGCAAATAATAAATTTGCATATTATTCGCCATAAATAGAATAGTGACGAATATTCGATTTTGACGACTATAAGACGAATATTCAATAGAATATTTGTGAAATATTGCAAAATGGAATATGGCACTTCCACTCATCACTAATAGAACAAAGACCCTGTGGGTGGGGCCAGTCCATTACTGCATTCAATTTTTCAAGATCCACCTGCAACCCGGCATCCGAGATTATGTGTCCGAGGAACAGCACAGTAGATTTTTCAAAGATGCATTTCTCGAGTTTGGCATAAAGTCGATTCTCTCTCAACCCGCTGTAAAACTAAACATACATGCTTCCAGTGAGAGGTCAAATCTGGAGAATAGATCTGTATATCGTCCAGTTACACTATCACGCAGGCATAGAGCAGGTCCCAAAAGATATTGTTTACCAACTCTTGGAATACTGCGGGAGCATTGCACAGACCGAAGGTCATCACAAGATACTCGTATTGACCATCACGAGTGCCGAAAGCAGTCTTCCACTTAAGTCCTTTTGAATGCAGACAGTGGCGTACCTACCAGGGAAGCAGGGGAAGCAGCTGCTTTCGGGGCCCAGGCTGACAAGGGGCCCGAAGCAGTAGTAAACAGTCAGACTGGCCACACCCCCCTCTACACTCACTTCACTGCTGCTTTAGAATGTCCTTGGAGCAGAGCAGGGAGCTAAGCCCCGCCCATCAGCGCGGACCATAAATAGAGGAGCCTGGCTGCTTAATAGTGCAGCCAGGGCTCAGTACAGTGTGCTACAGGGAGATCCTGTCTCCCCTCCCTCTCCTAACTATTAGTACAGCCCAGCTTCTGCTACTGCTCTGTAGTCGGCAGTAACAGAAGCCCCCCTCAGTCCTGTCCTGTGGGCCCCCTACTTATCTGATGCCCTGCCCTCTAGGCCCCCTATCCATCTGATGCCACACTCCTCTGGGTGCCCATGTGCAGCTAGGGGACACCAGTATGAGGCCAGAATGGGGACTGGAAGATCACGGAGCGGCAGGGAGCAGGAGAGTATGTTTTTTTTTCAACAACTGTACAATGCATCGCTAGTTCACATCACATTTTTGTCCCACATTTAAGGCTGGGTTCACATCACGTTTTTCCCATCTGCTTAATGTATACAAAAAAACGTATTTGGATGCCTCATACTGATGCCATGACAGTGACATCCGTTCACCATAGAGTTTCACTTGAAAAAAAAAAAAAAAGTATCAATTTTTTTACCGGATTGTGCAGGATACAAGAACGTGGAGTACTGCATTTTTGTATCGTGTGCATCATAGTCCAGTAAAAACACATGTATGTTAAAGAATCAAATGCCACTGTATGACGCCTGCCTGCCCGTTAAAAAATTTGCTGTGGGGCCCAGTCATTTCTAGTTACTCCACTGGTTATCAGGGGCTCAGACCATGGGGACAGTCTACAGTCGGTGTCAGCCCTGCAGCAATACATAGCATGGGCGCCTATGCTACAGCAGGGGTCATGCTGTGCTGTACATACTGTGTAGTGTGATGTCATGTTCACCTCTCCGGGTATATTACCCAAGAAAGCACAAGTCTGCAAAAAGGACATGTTCTATCTTTTGGTGGACCGGAAGTGCGGAATGGAACCCCACGGAAGCACTGCATAGTGCTTACGTAGTGTTCCGTTCCGTGATTCCATTTTGCACCCTTCCGCATCTCCGGAGTTGCGGACCCATTGAAGTGAATGGGTCCGCATCCGTGATGCAGAATGCACAAGGAAGGGTGCCCATTTATTGCTGATCCGCATATGCGGTCCACAATATGGGAATGCTGGCCCCTTTCACACGAACGATACGGGTTGGCTCCAGATGCGTTAAGTGAAACTCGCACCATTTTTCAAGCAAGTTCAGTCAGTTTTGTCTACGATTGCGTTCAGTTTTTTCTGCGCGGGTGCAATGCGTTTTGATGCATTTTTCAAGTTTACAAACAATATCTCCTAGCAACCTGGTGGTGAGCATGGGGACGTCGGCGCAGGTCCTGCTGAATGAAGACAAAAGATTTCTATCTTCATTCAACAGGACCTGCTCCGACGTCACCACGCTCACCACGTTGTGAGCGCAGTGACGTCACCAAAGGTACTTTTCCTGCCAGGTCATGAAAAAGACGAGCCAGGCTGCGCGATCAAGTGGATGAGGTGAATAATTAAATATTTTCTTATTTTTTAACCCCTCAAGCCACATGTTACTTAGCATTCTATATTAAGAATGCTATTATTTTCTCTTATAACCATGTTATAAGGGAAAATAATAAAGTTTGGGTCCCTATCATCTCCTAGCAACCATCTGTGAAAATCGCATGCATCCGCGATGATTACGGATGCAATGCGATTTTCAAGCAGCCCCATTCACTTCGGTGGGGCCTGCGCTATGTGAAAAACGCAGAATACAGAGCATGTGCGATTTTTACGCAAAGCACAAGTGATGCATGAAAATCACTGATCATGTACACAGCCCCATTGAAGTGAATGGGTAAGGATTCAGTGCGGGTGCAATGCAATCACATCACGCATTGCACCCGCGCGGAAAACTCGCCCGTGTCAAAGGGGCCTAAGATTTTGACACGGCCCCCACAACAGTATGATAGAATGACACCACATGACAGATAGGGTGTGTGTATGTATATAATATATATAATAGGAAATGGATGGCGTGGCAGCCTGGTCTGATCTAGATCGTGACTAGCCAAAGGAGCTACACGGGGGGGATGCCATAAAAAAAAAATTCTGTGGGGCCCAGTCACCTCTAGTTATGCCCCTGAATACAGATAAGGTTGTATGGTCCACACAGGTCAAATTTTGTGAAGACCTTAGCTCCCTGGACCCTGTCAAAGAGTTTGGAGATTAGCAGAAGATGGTATTGATTCTTGACTTACTTTATTCAGACCTTGATAGTCGATACAGAGCCTTAAGGATCCATCTTTTTTCTGCAAAAAGAAGAACCAGCACCGTCTGGTGAAGTAGATTTCCAGATAAACCCCCTCTCGAGATTCTCCTTGGTGTAATCAGACATTGCTTGGGTCTCAGGAAGTGAGAGTGGGTAGACTCAACCGCGAGGAGGAGTGGCACCAGGCAGAAGGTCAATCGGACAACCATAAGGACGATGAGGAGGCAGTGTCTCGGCTGAAAACACCCGCAAAACTGGCATTCTGCTGCAGAAGTCCATGCAGGTCTAAAGGTACAGTAGGCGAGGAAGCAGGTTAGACCTCTGATAAGCAGGTGAACTGGCAGAATGATCCCCAATGCAGAATCTGACTGTACTAGTCCAGAACTGTAGTGTGCTAGGGAAGACCAAGGATAACCGGATTCACGGACACTGGCAGCACATAGAAGGAGATTATCTCTGAATGCAGAACCCTATTTGCAACTTAAGGGGCATAGTAACAATAATACACACCAAACGGAAGGTAAAATCGATTTTAGAGGAAATTGTTAGGAAACATTCTTTCCTATATATTTGCTTGTATATAAAGTGCAAGTGCTGCCAAAAATTACACAGAAGAAGCACTCCAACACAACCTATATATCACATAAAGAAGGGCCTCATTCACATTGTGGTACAATTGTTCAGGTAGTGGGACTCCTACACTCCTACAAGGAACCGGCACTCCAATACACCCTTTATTACACATAAAGGAGGGCATCATACACACCCTTGAAAAATTATGATTGATGGCCTGCTGGTGACCCTTAACTCCTTAAGGACACAGCCTTATTTCACCTTAAGGACCAGGCCATTTTTTGCAAATCTGACCAGTGTAACTTTAAGTGGTGATAACTTTAAAACGCTTTGACTTATCCAGGCCGTTCTGAGATTGTTTTTTCGTCACATATTGTACTTCATGACACTGGTAAAATGAAGTAAAAATAAATTCATTTTTATTTATAAAAAAATACCAAATTTACAAAAAATTTCCAAGTTTCCATTTCTCTGCTTCTATAATACATAGTAATACCTCCAAACATAGTTATTACTTTACATTCCACATATGTCTACCGTACTTCATGTTTGCATCATTTTGGGAATGATATTTTGGGGATGTTACAAGGCTTAGAAATTTGGAAGAAAATCTTGAAATTTTTCAGAAATTTAAAAAAAAACTATTTTTAGGGACCAGTTCAGGTCTGAAGTCACTTTGTGGGGCTTATATAATAGAAACCACCAAAAAATGACCCGATTCTAGAAACTACACCCCTCAAGGTATTCAAAATGTTACAAATTTTGTTAACCCTTTAGGTGTTGCACAAGAGTTATTGGCAAATGGGGAAGAAATTTGAAAATGTCTTTTTTTGCCACATTTTCCATTTTAACCCATTTATTCCACTAACAAAGCAAGGGTTAACAGCCAAACAAGACTGTATCTTTATTGCCCTGACTCTGCCGTTTACAGAAACACCCCATATGTGGTCATACACTACTGTACGGCCACACAGCGGGGCGTAGAGGGAAAGGTGGGCCGTTTGGTTTTTTGGAGGGCTGATTTTTATGGACCGGTTTATTTACACTTTGTCCTGTTTCAACCCCCCTGATGCACCCCTGGAGTAGAAACTCCCTAAAAGTGACCCCATTTTGGAAACTACGGGATAAGGTGGTGCTTTTGTTGGGATTATTTTTAGGGTACATATGATTTTTGGTTGCTCTATATTACATTTTTTGAGGCAAGGTTACCAAAAATTTAAATTCTGAAATTTCATCTCCATTTGCCATTAACTGTTGAGGAACACCTAAAGGGTTAATAAAGTTTGTAAAATCAGTAGTTTTTAATACCTTGAGGGGTGTAGTTTCTTAGATGGGTCACTTTTGTGGAGTTTTTACTCTAGGGGGGCATCAGGGGGGCTTCAAAAGGGACATGGTGTCAATAAAAAAGGCCATCAAAATCGGCCTTCAAGAAACCATGTCGGTCCTTCCCTTTTGCACCCTGCCTTTTCGTGATACAGCAGTTTACGACCACAAATGTGGCGTTTCTGTAAACTGCAGTATCAGTGTAATAAATATTAAGTTTTGTTTGGTTGTTAACCCTTGCTTTGTTACCGGATTGAAATGGAAAAGTGCCCAAAATAGCTGTTTTGGCACCATTTTTTTTACCGTGGTAATCTGGGGGTTAGGTCATGGGGTAGTTTTATAGAGGAGATTCTTACTGAAGCGGCGATACCTAATAAGTCTATTTTTTTTTTTTTACAATTATTTAGGTTTTAGACTATATTATCCTTTTTGATAGAAAAAAAATGTTTTTGTATCTCTAAAGTCTAAGAGTCATTTTTTGTTTGTTTTTTAGCCGATTATCTTATGTAGGGGCTCATTGTTTGCGGGATGAGAGGACGGTTTTATTGGCACCATTTTGGGGGCTACAGGACTTTTTGATCGCTTGCTATTAAAATTTTTGTTGTGTAAGGTGACAAAAAAAGTTCTTTTATTGCACCTTTTTTTTTTTTTTTTTTGGGACCGTGTTAATCTGGGGGGTTAGGTCATGGGGTATTTTTATAGAGGAGATTATTACCAATGCAGCGATACCTAATTTGTATACTTTTTTAAATTATTTTTGTTTTTTTGGGTGTCTCTAGTCTGAGAACCAGTTTTTTTATCCGATGTCAGTGGCTAAATTGGGATATAAATTTAGTACTCCATGGAAGTGTGATACTCCCTAAAGCAACCTTCAATGCAGAGGCCCGGATGATCGGGCCACGTGTCGCACTGAGTAGTGGTGTCCTTCCGTATCCCCCTCCTGCGACACACTCTGCACTTTTTTGGGGTTCGTCCCTTCTTTCCAGTATGGGGGACCACACCTGGAAAGTGTTGGCCAGGGACGATCCGGGGGCCTCCAGTTCCCGAGGTACTCCAGCCTGCTCTTTCCCGGTCCAAAAAGATCAGGGCCTTAAGGACTGCCTCATAGAACTGAAGGAATGTCCCTGTGTTGCCAGCGCTTCGGGATAGTACAAAAGAGTTGTACAAGGCAACCTGCACCGTGTTGTCCCATGCCCAGGTTTTGTGCATGGCATTACATGGCTTGAGGGCTTGATCAGAAATATCAAATCCTCCCATATACCGATTGTAGTTGAAGATACAATCGTGCTTGAAGACCGTTGCCGCGGTACCTCGCACAGGGACAGGAGTGATGCTGTTACCATGAATTGTGGACAGTACAAGGACATCCCTCTTGTCCTTATATCTGACCAGCAACAGGTTTTCACTGGTAAGGGCACGGGTCGCACCCCTGGGGATAGGTACCTGGAGGTGGTAGGCAGGGAGGCCGCGTTGATTTTTCCGCACGGCCCCACAGGCGGACGTGGATCTGGCGGCAAGGGACTGGAACAAGGGGATACTAGTATAAAAGTTATACACGTAAAGGTGGTAACCCTTATCTAGCAGTGGGTACATAAGGTCCCACACAAGTTTCCCGCTAACACCCAGAGTGGGGGGACATTCTGGGGGTTGAATACAGGAATCTTGCCCCTTGTATACACAAAACTTGTAAGTGTACCCTGAGGAACTCTCACAAAGTTTGTATAGCTTCACGCCATACCTCGTCCGCTTGGAGGGCACATACTGGCGGAAAATGAGTCTCCCCTTGAACGCAATGAGAGACTCATCAACCGCGACCTCCCTTCCAGGTACATAGGCCTGTACAAATTTACAAATTTGTCCCCAAAATGATCGATGACCTGCCGTATCTTATACAGACGGTCATAGGCAGGATCACCTCAGGGGGGTACATGCTGCATTATCTGAATAATGCAGACATTTCCGGATGCCTCAAACCGGGAGCGTGTCATGGCCGTACTGTAAAGTGGGGCCTGGTAGAGGACGTCCCCACTCCAGTAATGCCTGACACTAGGTTTCTTGACCAGGCCCATATGCAGCACGAGGCCCCAAAATGTCCTCATTTCGGCTGCACTGACCGGCGTCCAGCCACCGGGCCTGGCCAAAAAGGAGCCCGGGTGTTGAGCAACGAACTGTTGGGCGTACAGGTTCATCTGCTCCACCATCAGATTTACCAGTGGGTCACTGAAAAAATGACCAAAAAGTCATATTCAGTGTAGCCCACTGTGGAAATCTGGATTCTTGATTGACCTACAAAATTAGGAATCACGGGCTCATATCGCTCTGGGGTACACCAGACAGGTTCACCGGCAGGGTGCTCCCGTGGATTTAACTGGTGGGCCGGAAAACTAGTACGAGCCCCAGAGCTGCTCGTACTAGTGTGGGCCACAGGGTCCCTAGCATGGCGGTTCCCTTGCTCCGCCTGGCGGCGTCTCCATCGCCTTGGGGGCTCATCATCATCGCTAGATGATGAGGAGGACGCGGATGACAACAGGAAAGTGGGGTCATCCTCGTCCACACTGGGACTCTCGGAGTCGGAGGCAAGCTGGGCGTATGCTCCCTCGGCCGAGAACGTCCGGCGGGCCATAGGGGAGTGTGTGTCTGCGTGTGTATGTGCGTGTGTGTAAATCTTTATTTGGTGTGCGTGTGTGTGGGAGCACGGGTGTTCGCGGACTTATCCCTAAAACTAACAGAAAAAAAAAGACTAACTAAAAAAAGGGGGGGGAAATGTGATAAAAAAGTTAAAAAAAAAATCAAAACCACTGATCAACTGTCCTTAGTTGATCAGATTATGGGCGAGGGCCTGCTGGTGACCCTCAAAAACATTAGGGGTGAAGGTCTGCTGCTGAGCTGACCTTCTAAAACATTAGGGGTGAGGGTCTGCTGCTTGTATGACCTTCTAAAATATTAGGGGAGAGGGTCTGCCGCTGAGCTGACCATCTAAAACATTATGGGCGAGGACCTGTGGTGACCCTCAAAAACATTAGGAGCAAGGGCAGCCTAAATAAGCATGTTGATATGATGAAGGAGGAGGATGAGAAAAGGAAGATTGAACCATATACCCTTTTTTTTGGGTGGAAGGGGTGCATGGGAATACAGTGTATTCAATACACCATAAAAGCCACAATTAAAGTGCCTTTATGTTCAGCTGCTTTCCTCTCATGGAGTAGAGAAGTCAGGGACAATCCAGGCCTTGTTCATTTTGATAAGAGTCAACCGGTCAGCATTTTCAGTAGACGGCAGATGCGCTTATCAGTTATAATGCCCCCAGCAGCACTAAATACCCACTCTGACAAAATGCTGGTGGTAGGGCAGGCCAGCATTTCCAACGCTTAGATCGCCAGTTCATGCAACGTGCCCAGCTTGGACACCCAATAGTTATAAGGCACAGAGGGATCATTGAGGACGCTGACATGGTCTGCTACGTACTCCTTCACCATCTTCCAAAACTTTTCTCTCCCCGAGACACTAGGTGATTTGTGTTCCCCTCGTCTCTCCTTCTTGGTTGCCCAAGGAACTACGTACTCAGCCACCAGCGTTGTCAGCTGGAAATTTTCAGAGCAATTTTTCCACAAGGACCTTCTGGTATTGTATTATTTTGCTAGTCCTCTCCCCCATATGAATGAGAGATGAGAAGTTCTCTTTGTAGCGGGGGTCGAGAAGCGTGAACAACCAGCAATCGGTGCTGACCAAAATGCGTATAATGCAAGGGTCACAGGAAAGGCAGCATAACATAAAGTCAGCCATGTGTGGCAGATTCCCAACAGACAACACTTTGCTGTCCTCATCAGGTGGATGACTCTCAATCTCCTCCTCCTCTTCGACCCATCCATGCTGAACAGATGGAATAAACCTGCTATGGGTACTACCCACTGTAGCGGAGGCAACCATCTCCTGCTCCTCCTCCTTATAATCATCCAATTTGCTGTGAGAAAACAAACGGAGGGTGGTCTGGCTATAACCCTGTGTACTGTCTTCACCCATTTCCACCTCTTCCACATGCAAAGCGTCCGCCTTTGTTGAGCGTTTCAGTAGACACAGAAGTGGGATGGTTACACTGATAATAGCGGCATCACTCCACACCTTCTGTGTTGATTCCTCGAAGTTGCGTAAAACCTCTCACAGAGGTAAGACATTCATACCCACTCGTCGCTTGTGAAGAGCAGAAGCTGACTGGAAAGGTAGCGACCATGTTGCAGCTGGTATTCCATTACTGCCCTCTGCTGCTCACAAAGCCTGGCCAACATGTGGAACATGGAGTGTTGCCAGACCAGCGGCAGCTGTAGTTGACTTTCGGAAATTGGCACACACGCTGCGCACCTTCAGCAGTAGCTCAGGCGAATTGGGGTAGGTTTTGAGGAAACGCTGATCCACTAAGTTGAACACTTGGGCTAGGCATGGGATGTGTGTGAGCTTACTGAGTTCCAAAGCTGCCTCAAGTTACGCCCATTATGAGACACAACTATGCCTGGTTGTAGGTTGAGTGGCGACAGTCACAGCTTAGTCTGGTCCCTTATACCCTGCCACAGTTCTGCGGCGGTGTGCTGTTTATCACTTAAGCAAATAAGGTTCAGCCCGGCCTGTTGCCGCTTCCCCTCTTCAGTGATACACTGCTTCCAGCTACTGACTGATGGCTGACTGGTGCTGCAAAATGAGGTGGAAGTGGAGGAGGAGGTGAAGGACGAGAAAGGGGGGTTGCAGCCACTAATGTAGATGGTGGCAGAAATCTTGATGGAAGTAGGTGCAATGCTTGGCATCAGTAGCACCTGTGCCATCCCAGGGTTGACTCGTTCTCGTCCTCCCCAATGTTCACCCAGTGGGCCGTCAGGGAAATGTAGTGTCCCTGTCCACAAACACTTGTCCATGTGTCAGTCATTAAGTGGACCTTCCCAATAACTGCGTTGGTCAGGGCACGGGTGATGTTACGGGACACATGCTGGTGTAAGATGGTGACGGCACACCAGGAAAAATAGTGGTGGCTGGGGACTGAGTAACGTGGGACGGCCACCTCCATCAGGCTGCGGAAAGCCTTGGTGTCCAGAAGCCTAAATTGCAACATTTCCATGGCCAGCAATTTGGAAAGGAGCGCATTTAGTGCTATGGCCTGTGGGTGGGTGGCTGGATATTTGCGCTTTCGTTCAAAGTCCTGGGGTATGGAGATCTGTATGCTGCGCTGTGACACAGAAGTGGATGTGGTAGATGATGTTTTTTGCGAAGATCCAGGTGCAGGTGGGAAGGCATCCATGCCTGCGTCTTGGACATGGGATTGGCCAGCACATAACAGAGGGGAAGAGGAGGCAGTGGTGTGACCCGCAGACACTGATTGTGGACCCAGGCGTTTGGCCCACCTATTAGGGTGCTTTGATGCCATGTGGTGGATCATGCTGGTGGTGGAGTGTTTGCTAGTGTTCACACCACTGCTCATTTTTTCACGGCACAGGTTGCAAATGACAATTCTTTTATTATCCGCACTTTCATTTAAAAAAAGTGCCAGACTGCGGAACACCTACCCCTTGGAAAGGGAGATTGCCGCAAGAGGGTGCTCTGGGGAACAGTTGTGGGCCTGTTTGGTGTGGCCCTCATGTCCCTATTCAAGCGGGCTTGGTGAGAAGGCCAAAATAAGGAATGGTGATGAAAAGAGCTCCTCTGAATATCTGAGTGTGGGTCACTTGTTTGCCAAGACTCTCCATGGTATGAGAAAGGAGGATCAGGGTGAGGATTCTGTTGACCAGACTCTTGGCTACTGAGACTGGACATTGTAGAAGACAGGGTGGTGCTTAACCGACTGGAAGCATTATCTGCTGCAAACCAACCGACTACCTGGTCGCACTGGTGTGACTTTAAGAGTGGTGTCCTGTGCCACCCTGCAAACTGGGACATGAAGCTACAGTAGGTATCATGGATGAGTGTGTTTATTGTACTCTGGCAGCAGACACAGTTTCACCGCACCCAGGGCCACGGCCACTGCGTGCACCATCAGGAGCACGGCCACTTCCCCATCCCTTAATGCTCACTTTGAGCATATTAAATGGTATATGTTAATGCGAGTATGTCACACGTACAGTAGCGCAGGTTTTGTAAGTGAATGCGCAAATAAATTAAACTGTCACAGATTTTTAGGATGCTTAAACCTTATACAGGAGATGTCGAGCAGGTAATGTCGCTGTCACCAGCTGCATTTTTATTTATTTTTTACTGAATGTCACTGATATTTATGATTTGCAAACCTTATACAGGAGATGTAGCGCAGGTAATGTCTTTCACCAGCAGCAAAAAAACTAAACTGAATGTCACTGATATTTATGGTGCACAAACATTATACAGGAGATGTAGCGCAGGTAATGTCGCTGTCACCAGCAGCGAAAAAATGTAACTGAATGTCACTGATATTTATGATGCACAAAAGTTATACAGAAGATGTAGCACAGGTAATGTCACCAGCGGCAAAAAAAATTAAACTGAATGTCACTGATATTTATGATGTGCAAACGTTATATAAAACATGTAGTGCATGTAATGTTGCTGTCACCGGAGCCAAATATTTTAACTGAATGTCACTGATATTTATGATGCTCAAATGTTATACAGGAGATGCAGCCCTGGTAATGTCGATGTTACCAGCGGCGAAAAAATTAAACTGAATGTCACAGATATTTAGGATGCGCAAACATTATACAGGAGATTAAGCGCTGGTAATGTTGTTGCTGCATAGCAGCCAACAAACGTGTGGGGAGGAGACTCGAGCATCTCACTCGAGCACCTGCGGTGTGCCGAACACCACGATGTGCTGAGCATCACAATGCACGAGTGAAAAAGGTGTTTGGCCGAGCATGCTCGCCCAACACTAGTTAATACTAAGTCCAGTATGGCCGTCATGCTAGTTGGATCTTGTACCAGTTGGAAAATGTACTTGTCTTTGGTTATAGCCAAGAACCTGTTTCCTTTATGAGATCCGCTAGTTTCAGTTTCCCAGTCTATATCTGGGTTGTTGAAGTCTCCGTCAGTGGTACTGTACTTTTTCCTTTGTAAGATGCAGTGCATCTTATAAAGGGAATACTAGCGAGTACTTCCATAATGGAAGCGCTCACTAGTCTACAGGTGAAGGGGGAGATATGCACTGTTTCTTGTCCAGTACTTACTCCTCCTCCTGCTCGCTCTTCTCAGGGCCCGCTCTGTCGTGTCCTGGCTGCCTGCAGCGTCAGGATGTACAGAGCACACTCTGACCTAATGCTGCAGGGGGTCAGGTGACTGTAGCGCTGGCCCTGAGAAGAGAAGACAGCCAGGACAATTAGAGTAGCGGCAGGAGAGGTAAGATAATTTATTATTTTACAGTCTGATCTGAGGTCTGATTTGGAGGTCTAATGGGGGGTCTGGAGAGGTCCTAATGGGGGTCTGGAGTGGTCTATGGGGGGTCTGGAGGGCTGACTGGGGGGTCTGTAGGTCTGACTGGGGGGTCTGGGGAGGTCTGACTGGGGGGTCTGGGGAGGTCTGGAGGTCTGACTGGGGTCTGATTGGGGGTCTCAAGGTCTAATTGGGGTCTGATTGGGGGTCTAGAGGTCTAATGGGGGTCTGATTATGGGTCTGAGTGTGGGTCTGGAGGTCTGATTGAGGGTTTGGAGATCTAATAGGGGTCAGATATGGTGGTCTGGAGGTCTAATGGGGGTCATATATCGGGGTCTGGAGGTCTAATAAGGGTCTAGAGGTCTGATATGGGGATGAAATCATTGTGTAAAACTTACATAAATAAAAAAAAAAGTATACATAATAGGCAGCGTCCGTAATAACTTGCTCTATAAAAATATCACATGACCTATGGGGGTCTGGAGTGGTCTATGGGGGGTCTGGAGGTCTGACTGGGGGGTCTGGGAAGGTCTGACTGGGGGGTCTGGGAAGGTCTGACTGGGGTTCTTGAGGTCTAATTGGGGTCTGATTTGCAGTCTAGAGGTCTAATTGGGTTCTGATTGGGGGTCTGGAGGTGTAATTGGGGTCTGATTGGGGGTCTAGAGGTCTAATGGGGGTCTGATTCTGGGTCTGATTTTAGGTCTGGAGGTCTGATTGAGGGTTTGGAGGTCTAATGGGGGTCAGATATGGGGGTCTGTAGATCTAATGGGGGTCAGATATCGGGGTCTGGAGGTCTAATAAGGGTCTAGAGGTCTGATATGGGGATGAAATCATTGTGTAAAACTTACATAAATAAAAAAAAGTATACATATTAGGCAGCGTCCGTAATAACTTGCTCTATAAAAAATATCACATGACCTAACCCTTCAGATTAACAACGTAAAAAACAAAAACTGTGCTAAATAAACCATTTTTTGTCACCTTACATCACAAAAAGTACAACAGCAAATAAATCAAAAAGTCACACGCACCCCAAAATAGTGCCAATCAAACTGTCATCTCATCCCACAAAAAATCATACCCTACCCAAGATAATCGCCCAAAAACTGAAAAAATTATGTCTCTCAGACTATGGAAACACTAAAACATGATTTGTTTTGTTTAAAAAAAAGAAATCATTGTGTAAAACTTACATTAAAAAAAAGTATACATATTAGGTATTGCCGCGTCCGTGACAACCTAGTCTATGAAAATACCACATGATCTAACCTGTCAGATGAATTTTGTAAATAGCAAAAAATAAAAACGGTGCTAAAACTGCTATTTCTTGTTACCTTGCCTCATAAAAAGTGTAATATAGAGCAACCAAAAATCATATGTACCCTAAAATAGTACCAACAAAACGGCCACCTTATCCCATAGTTTCTAAAATGGGATCACTTTTTGGAGTTTCTACTCTAGGGGTGCATAAGAGGGGCTTCAAATGGGACATGGTGTCAAAAAACCAGTCCAGCAAAATCTGCCTTCCAAAAACCGTATGGCATTCCTTTCATTCTGCGCCCTGCCGTGTGCCCATACAGCGGTTTACAACCACATATGGGGTGTTTCTGTAAACTACAGAATCAGAGCCATAAATATTGAGTTTTTGTGTGGCTGTTAACCCTTGCTTTTAACTGGAAAAAAAAATACTAAAATAGAAAATATGCCAAAAAAGTGAAATTTTGAAATTGTATTTCTATTTTCCATGAATTCTTGTGGAACACCTAAAGTGTTAAAAAAAGTTCTTATAATCAGTTTTGAATACCTTAAGGGGTTTAGTTTCTAGAATGGGGTAATTTTTGGGTGGTTTATATTATGTAGGCCTCACAAAGTGACTTCAGACCTGAACTGGTCCTTGAAAAGTGATTTTCTAAAAATTTCTGAAAAATTTCAAGATTTGCTTCTAAACTTCTAAGCCTTGAAATATCCCCAAAAAATAAAATGTCATTCCCAAAATGATCCAAACACGAAGTAGACATATGGGGAATGTAAAGTAATAACTATTTTTGTAGGTATTACTATGCATTATAGAAATAGAGAAATTACAACTTGGGAATTTGCAAATTCTTTAAAATTTTTGGCAAATTTGGTATTTTTTTTAATAAATAAAAATGATTATTTTTTTTAACTCCATTTTACCAGTGTCATGAAGTACAATATGTGATGAAAAAACAATCTCAGAATGGCCTGGATAAGCCAAAGCATTTTAAAGTTATCACCACATAAAGTGACACTGGTCAGATTTGCAAACAATGGCCTGGTCCTGAAGGTGAAAATGAGCCCAGTCCTTAAGGAGTCCGCTTTTATTTTTTTCTCTGCTCTGTTTACCTGCTCATCACTGCAAATGATACGGCAAGCAGGTGAACAGAACAGAGAAAGCAGCTCTCATATGAGAGCTGCCCTCTCTTCAAATAGCTGATCGTCGGGGGGAGCCGGAGGAACCCAACTGATCTGATATTGATGACCTATACTGAGGATAGGTCATCAGTAGTAAAAAGAGGACAACCCCTTTAACAGTAGGACTGTAGGGAGGGGGGTGGGGTCATTTCAATATTTGCCTTAGGCAACAGAAAAGCTACGCCCTTGACTGCACCGCTGAATGGCAAATATATTTTTATTTTGTAACTATTACACATTAAAAAGGGCTTTAAAACATATAACTGCACCGCTGAACGTCAAATATATTTTTATTTTGCCACTAATACAGGGCAAAAATAGCTTTAGAACATATAGCTGCACCGCTTAACAGCAAATATATATTTATTTTGCCACTATTACATGATAAAAATGGCTTAAAAAAATATAACTGCACTGCTGAACGGCAAATAGGCCCTTATTTTTTCCACTTATACACGCTACAGAAGGCTTTAGAACATATAACTGCATCACTGAACAACAAATATTATCACGATCGGCGTAACTGTCACATACGTGACACGGAGGGAGGAAAAGAGGGAGGCCCTGCCCTAGTGAGAGGGAAGGTGGTGACCCCTGACTCACCTTGCGACTGGCGCCTGGCTGCCCTGTCGTCCCTAGACGGGTTCCTCACCCGTACGCCGATCACGTGCCTAAAACCCTGGCTTTCCCTAGGATAAGCCCTAGATAGTGAACAGGGCGGTGGGAACACTAGTCCGCACCACTAGCTCTAAAGGAAAACACCAAGGGGAGGACAGACAATACAAACTAAACATATAATCCCAGGAGGGCAACAACAGGAGACAACAAAAGCCCAACAGGGATCCGGAGGGTAGCACTCTGGAACAACAACCAGATTCTCAGCTCCAGTGGGTCAGCATAGATGTCCAGGCAGGAAGCTCTATAACTGGCAACTAGAGAAGTGTGAGAGGAGAATATAAGGAGTTTGGGAGTGGCAGACAAGAAACAGCTGATGAGGATAAGCTACGGATCCCTGAGTGAGACAAAAAGGATAGCAAGGCAAACACAGAAAACAAACACTAAGAAACACTGTGATCTTTAGACATAGAGCGCGCAGCCACCCGCTGCGACTTCCTGACCACGGGTATAACGGAGTCAGACGTGGCTCTTGACACCCTCGTGACAGTACCCCCCCTTTCACGAGGGGCCTCCGGACACTCAGGACCAGGTCTCTCCGGATGAGAGACATGGAAAGCCTGAATCAACCTGTTGGCGTTTACCTCTGACGCTGGAACCCACATTCTTTCCTCGGGACCGTAACCCCTCCAATGCACCAGATACTGAAGAGACCGGCGGACCCGACGAGAATCAACAATTCTGGATATTTGAAACTCCAGATTACCATCCACAACAACAGGAGGAGGTGGCAGCGGTGATGGTTCTAGAGGTGGAACATACTTCTTGAGCAGCGACTTATGGAAGACGTTATGGATCTTAAAAGTCTGAGGTAGCTCCAGGCGAAAAGCCACAGGGTTAATGACGGCTACAATTTTATAAGGACCAATGAACCTAGGACCCAGTTTCCAAGAGGGAACCTTCAACTTAATATTCCTAGTAGACAACCACACATAGTCATTCACTCCTAGGTCCGGACCTGGCGACCGTTTCTTATCGGCCATGCATTTGTATTTACCACTCATATTTTTCAAGTTAGCTTGCACCTTCTGCCATACCGATGAAAGAGATGAAGAAAACCGTTCCTCTTCGGGAACCCCAGAAGACCCCCCCTCTTTGAAAGTACAAAATTGGGGATGAAAACCGTATGCACCAAGAAATGGTGACTTGCCAGTGGATTCCTGACGGCGATTATTTATGGCAAACTCGGCTAACGGTAAATATGATGACCACACCTCTTGGTTTTCAGACGCAAAACACCTTAAATATGTTTCTAGGTTTTGATTGGTACGCTCAGTCTGTCCATTCGACTGAGGATGGAAAGCTGAGGAAAAGGATAAGTGTACCCCTAAACGGGTACAAAAAGCTCTCCAAAACTTAGAAATAAACTGGGTTCCCCGATCCGAAACCACATCGGAAGGGACCCCGTGAAGCTTCACGATTTCACTGATAAACACCTGAGCAAGAGTCTTAGCATTAGGAAGTGCGGGTAGCGCAATAAAGTGTACCATTTTGCTAAACCTGTCTACTACTACCAAGATAACTGTTTTACCCGCAGACAAAGGTAAGTCAGTGATAAAATCCATTGATAGATGTGTCCATGGTCTATTGGGGATGAAAAGTGGCAATAAAGACCCTGCTGGACGTGTATGAGAGACTTTCGCGCGTGCACAAGTAGAACAAGTAGACACGAAATCTATTACATCCTGACGCAACCTTGGCCACCAAAAACGACGAGACAATAGCTCCAAGGTTGCTTTACTACCCGGGTGCCCAGCAAGTGCCGAATTATGATGTTCCTTCAATAACTCAAGACGCAGGTTTAACGGTACAAACAATTTCTCTGAGGGGCAAGAGGCCGGGGCGTCCCCCTGGGCCTCTAACACCTTTCCCTCTAGAACAGAGTGTACCGCAGAGACAACCACTCCTCTTTGTAAAATAGGTACCGGATCACTAACATTACCCCCTCCAGGGAAACTACGAGACAATGCGTCTGCCTTGGTATTTTTTGCCCCAGGACGATAGGTGATTACAAAGTTAAATCTGGTAAAGAAAAGCGACCACCTAGCTTGTCTAGGGGTGAGACGCTTAGCCGATTCTAGGTACAGAAGGTTTTTGTGATCCGTAATTACCGTGACGGGGTGGATTGCTCCCTCTAAGAAGTGACGCCACTCTTCAAAGGCCAGTTTAATCGCCAACAGTTCCCTATTTCCAATATCATAGTTCTTTTCTGCTGCAGATAATTTTTGGGAAAAGAAAGCGCAAGGACGCCATTTGCCAGGAGACGGACCCTGAGACAATACAGCCCCCACTCCCACCTCCGACGCATCAACTTCAACAATAAAAGGCTGGGAGACATCAGGTTGAATTAGGACAGGTGCCGAGGTAAATCTCTCTTTTAGAGAGGAAAATGCAATTTTAGCGGCGTCAGACCATTTAGAAAAATCAGTCCCCTTCCTAGTCATGTCAGTAAGGGGTTTAACGATCACTGAATAATTTTTAATAAACTTTCTGTAGAAATTTGCGAAACCCAAAAACCGTTGTAGAGCTTTAAGGTTCTCAGGAAGATCCCAATCTAAAATTGCCTGGACCTTCCCAGGATCCATACGGAAACCTGAAGCAGATAATAGATATCCCAGGAATTGTATTTCCTGAACGGCGAAGACACATTTTTCAATTTTCGCATATAATTTATTCGTCCGTAGGACCTGCAGTACTTGCCTGACATGTACTTCATGTGTTTTCAGATCAGCCGAATAAATTAAGATATCATCTAGGTATATGACTACAAACCTGCCGATGAGATGACTAAAAATATCATTAACGAAATGTTGGAAGACAGCAGGGGCATTGGTCAGACCGAAAGGCATGACTAAATTTTCGTAATGCCCCTCAGGGGTGTTAAAAGCTGTCTTCCACTCATCCCCTTCCTTGATACGAATCAGATTGTAGGCCCCCCTAAGATCAAGTTTGGAGAACCACCTAGCACCCGCAATCTGATTAAAAAGGTCAGGAATGAGAGGAAGAGGGTATGGGTCTCGGACGGTTATCCGGTTTAGCTCACGGAAATCTAGGCAAGGACGCAGGCCCCCATCTTTCATTTTAACAAAGAAAAACCCTGCAGCCACGGGTGAAGAAGAGGGTCTGATGTGTCCCTTGGCCAGACTCTCGGAGATATAATCTTTCATGGCTTGTCTCTCGGGACCCGAAAGATTATACAACCTGGACTTGGGTAATTTTGCACCGGGAATCAGGTTAACCGGGCAATCATAAGGACGATGAGGTGGTAGCTTCTGACAACCCTTTTCAGAAAAAACGTCCTCAAAGTCCGAAATAAATGTAGGTAGGGAAGCTATGGAGGCGATTAAGCAATTGTTATTTAAGCAATTCTCTCTGCAATGCTCACTCCACTCCAATATCTCCCTGGCCTGCCAATCCACCACTGGATTGTGCGCTACCAACCAGGGAAGACCCAATACCACAGGAGAGGGAAGGCCCTCCAGAACGTAACATGAAAGACGCTCCTTATGGTGGTCCCCTACCCGAAGATGTAAGTTATGGACAACGTGAGTGAGGTTTCTCTGAGACAGAGGAGCAGAGTCAATAGCGAATATGGGAATGGGTCTCTGCAGCGTACAGAGAGAGAAACCCATAGTGCGGGCAAAATGGGCATCTATCAAATTTACCCCTGCACCACTGTCTAGAAAAAAATAAATAGACTCCGTCTTAACACCAAAAACAATAACCGCTGGCAACACAAATTGAGATGTTCGTATGGAGGAAACGTATACCCCCCGGCTGACATCCTCCGCACAGCCTGGGGTTAGTAGTTTTCCGACGGTCTTTTGTTTTTGGGAAAAGGAGGGACAGACATTAATGAAATGACCCTTCCCCCCACAGAAAAAACAAGCCCCCCACCTACGGCGAACCTCAGGAGGACGGACCTGACGAGAAGTTCCTCCTAGCTGCATAGGCTCATCTAAGTCAGTACAGACTAACTGCTGCTTGGGAGAGGTTACCGATTGCTCAGGAATTTTCGATCTCTCCCTAAGACGTCTATCTATCCTGATAGAGAGGGACATAACAGCATCAAGGGAAAGGGGGGTCTCATACAGCGCCAGCGCATCCTTAACCCTTTCAGATAACCCAGAGCAGAACTGACTCCGGAGAGCCGGGTCGTTCCACTGAGTATCCGTAGCCCACCTGCGGAACTCTGAGCAATACTCCTCTGCTGGCCGATCTCCCTGTAGGAGTCTCCGTAACTTCGACTCAGCCAGGGCGACACGGTCAGGGTCATCATATATGAGACCCAAAGCCCCAAAAAATCCCTCCACTGACCGGAGAGCCTGGGAACCAGGGGGTAACGAGAACGCCCAGGATTGCGGGTCCCCCTGAAGCAGGGAAATAACAATCCCCACCCGCTGTTCTTCATTACCTGAGGAGTAAGGGCGCAGCTTAAAATATAATTTGCAGGCCTCACGGAACAACACAAATTTGTCCCTTCCCCCAGAGAATCTGTCAGGAAGAACAACCTTGGGTTCTGTAACAACCTGGTTACCCATAGCAACCGCTGGGCTTACGGTCTGCTGCATTTGCTGCTGCTGTTGGAGGACAGACGCCTTCAATCCTGCCACCTCCAAAGACAGGCCTTGAAGCTGTTTTGCCAAAGCAGCAATAGGATCCATATTGGATTCTAAGTAGAGAAAAAAAAAATTATATACTTTTTTTCATTTTATTTTTTTTTTCTCAAAAAAAAAAATAAGGGCCAGTTATAATATCACGATCGGCGTAACTGTCACATACGTGACACGGAGGGAGGAAAAGAGGGAGGCCCTGCCCTAGTGAGAGGGAAGGTGGTGACCCCTGACTCACCTTGCGACTGGCGCCTGGCTGCCCTGTCGTCCCTAGACGGGTTCCTCACCCGTACGCCGATCACGTGCCTAAAACCCTGGCTTTCCCTAGGATAAGCCCTAGATAGTGAACAGGGCGGTGGGAACACTAGTCCGCACCACTAGCTCTAAAGGAAAACACCAAGGGGAGGACAGACAATACAAACTAAACATATAATCCCAGGAGGGCAACAACAGGAGACAACAAAAGCCCAACAGGGATCCGGAGGGTAGCACTCTGGAACAACAACCAGATTCTCAGCTCCAGTGGGTCAGCATAGATGTCCAGGCAGGAAGCTCTATAACTGGCAACTAGAGAAGTGTGAGAGGAGAATATAAGGAGTTTGGGAGTGGCAGACAAGAAACAGCTGATGAGGATAAGCTACGGATCCCTGAGTGAGACAAAAAGGATAGCAAGGCAAACACAGAAAACAAACACTAAGAAACACTGTGATCTTTAGACATAGAGCGCGCAGCCACCCGCTGCGACTTCCTGACCACGGGTATAACGGAGTCAGACGTGGCTCTTGACACCCTCGTGACAAATATATTTTACATTTTCCACTAATACAGGCCACAAAAGGCTTTAGAACATATAACTGCACCGCTGAGCTGCAAATATATTTTACTTTTGCCACTAATACACTCCACAGAAGGCTTTAGAACATATAACTGCACCGCTGAACAGCAAATATATTTTGCTTTTGCCTCTAATACACGCCACAAAAGGCTTTAGAACATATAACTGCACCGCTGAACGGCAGATATATTTATTTTGCTACTAATACACGTCACAAAAGGCTTTAGAACATATAAGTGCACCGCCGAATGGCAAGTATATTTTTATTTTTCCACTAACACACGCCAAAACGGGCTTTAAAACATTTAACTGCACCACTGAATGGCAAGCGTGAGGAAATACGGATTATGTGCGAACCCAATTTTTCCTAAAATTCGGATTGAATTCCACTTTGTCAAATTCGATTTGCTGATCTATACTGTTGACAGACTCCCTTTACAGAAAATCTCAGGTAAATTGGATACTTATTGCTTGGTGCCAGGCTTGAGAGGAGGGAACATGACTTTAAGAGCACTATATAGAATGGCTATGCACTTCCCCTTCAGACAGTGCATTAATAAGGCAGTCTTTCACTCCATATTAGTAGTGGGGCCCTGTATGTTTAAGGGTATTTGAAGAATTTCATTGCATGATGTGTATGTATATTGCTGTTATTCCTTCTAACAGGCTGTTACTCTCTTGCATGTAATTACACCCAAAGAAGAGAGAAGTGTGTAGTTGAGACATAGAGAAGAGAAGTGCAAGAAATAAAGGAAGGACAGCATAAGATTAGTTCCCAGCCGAGGAAAGCTACCTCCAGTCAGACCCAAAAAAATTAGACGCCTCAGCCAGACAGAAGGGTCAGACTAAAGAAGTGGATGACCAAAGCAAGGGCTGTACCTGCTGTACCTAAAGTGAGCTGACATTTAGCTACCTCGCTGAGGTGTGTGCAGACCAAAGGTAAGCCTGAACAGAAGAATAACAGAAACATAATGAGAGAGTATAAGGAGAGACTAGTGGAGGTGAAAGTGTTACTTCAGCCTCTCACAACCATTGTGAGAGGAGTTGGCCTACAGTGCCTGTTCACAGTCTACAGTGAAGTACAAGCTGTATGCAGAGTCACATTCCTCTATGGACAGTGTGGACTATACATATGGAAATCGTGAGTAAGCCAGAAAGGCAAGACACATGTGTAATGGCCATATGAAGCAGTTTATTGATGTATATTCCACACATTGAAGATAGTCAGCCAGATGTTACAATATCCTGAGTGTCAGAATACCACACCAGAAGCCTGTTACTAGGATTATAGTCACAGCTAACTTTGATATGCTTTGTATGGATTACAATACAACTATTTATTTCATGTAAATGAACCTGTAAATCTACCTCAAGGCAATTGATTACCAGTAAATGTTCCAAGGGCGCTGGAGTCACAAACCTCAGGGACTCTGCCTTCCCTTGACCTAAAACCCATACCACCAAGGGCACCTCAACCAACATCTGGCAGGAGATCCCTCAACACCAGAATGTGCTCCGAAGGAATCCTGTGCCTTCCTTCCCATCACTGCAAGCTAGCTCCGGGAGCTGCAGAAACGTGAGGACCAACTACTCCACCCAACAGGCCAACACACTCACACATTGCCGCGCTGTAATTATATATTATTTTTATGAAATTTTCCTTTAAAAAAATAAAACTATAATCATAAGTAAAGTAGCATTAATATTTGTTGTGGTACTTTACTTGCTTTAAGCAAACATATTTCATTAACGCATTCATGACAAATTATAGATAAATTATTAAATGTAGAACAAATAATAAAATCAACCAAAACAATGGCAACATTTTCCAATGTGTCTTTTTGAGTAATTTATACCAAGCCATATTACCCCTGGTAAGAATTGACAGGTGCTTCATGTTAAGATTTTATAATATACCGTATAACAAATATATAAAATCAGAAATGCTGGGGTTGTCTTACCTTTGCACTGTGCTCCAATTGCACAGAAAATTGCTATGTATCACCCTCTAGTCTCCTAGGACTCAGAATTTTTAGGAAAATATGTTATCTCTTTTTGTAAATTTTGGGGGATTTTTTTGGAACATATGTATGTTAAGTAGAACTCTATATTAGAGAACTTACTAATATACTTCTTTATACAGTATTGCCTCCGCTCCGTGCAAAGCAACATTTTGTAGTCCTTTATAAAGTTTTCGTTGCCAGGGGTTACGGCCACTGCTGCAATTGAGCAGCGGTGGCCACGTCTGCTCAATTGGTATTAAAGGGCCAGCCTCTCTGGCCAGCCTCTGTGACTCATGCGCAGTAGCTCCTTCCTGGCAATGACAGTAACCTGGGAGCAGTTCAGGAGCATAAAATAGGGCTGCAGGCATGTGAAGCAACCTGCACTGAGGCTGCTATTGATTTGCAGAGCAGACGGAGGCTGTTATTAAATCATCATCAGCCTCGGGAGTGTTCGCACACAGCCAAGGGGGTTACTGCTTACCAACGACACTTGTCTGATCTGCCAGTCACACTAGTGGGCACCACCCTCCTAGAGAGCCAATAGTCCAGGAGTGAGAGGGCAGAAGTAAGGCCCCTTTAAAGATTCTGTCCTCTCTCCTGTCCTCATGTTGTGCAATCCATTGCTTACTGTATATATAATCAAGCAGATGAAGCCAAGAAGGATACTTTGTAAGCAGCTTTTATCAAGCTGCTGAAATGCACTAAATGCTTACAAAATGTGCCTTAAATTGAAAAGGATGCTGATAATTGTTAAGCTGTACAGTAAAATGTAACTCTATAGTGGAGCAATAGCTTTAATACACTTAAAACGTAAGCTCTGCTCTACTTTAACTATGCTTCATGATTCATCATATTATTCATATAGCCTTAAGTGTCACATAGCCATGCTGCATGATTGACTACTACTACTAGTTAATTATACAAATACATCAATGTCCATTTACAAAATACAATGGTTAGGACATTATTTATCTGTGACTAATAGAGCTTGTAATGCTTGAATTTATTTTACACAAAAGACAGTAATGAACGGCCAAATGTCTAAACCCTTCTTTCTGCTGCTACACACTCTCTTCTTTGTGTCTTAAAATCACTGCAATTATGACTGAAAGTTGAATGAAAATCCACCTTAATGGTTAGCTAAATTATTAATTTATGGATAAATGAAACAAAGCTAAAATGATGGAAATTGAAAAAGACAAAAGTTCATATTTTCTATCATTTTTAATAGCTATATAAGACATTTGCATAACTGTAAGTCTCCAGACCCAACTAGCGTAACATTCGGACTATAGTTGAACGAACCTTTTGAGATTTGGTTCATTTCAGGTTTGCCAAATTCTTTTAAGAAGTTAGCTTCAGACCCAATTATTGATTTTAACTGAAGCAAAGTTGCTCCAATTGCACTGAAAATTGCTATGTATCACCCTCTAGTCTCCTAGGACTCAGAATTTTGAGGAAAATTTTTGGGGATTTTTTTTTCTATTTCCTCTCCACCTTTCCATCCTAAGTAGTGATGAGCAATCCTGGACCACTTTGTTCGGGTTTGTACTGAACATTACAGTGTCCGGGAAGTCCGTTTTCGTGTTTGTTGTTCATAGTTAAAATAAAGCTTGTTGAAAGGCTGCAGCGCAGACAATCAACAAACCATAGGCGTGCACAGCATATTGCATTAGGGTGTGCACCCTAAAGCACAAACACACGCCGAACGCGTGTGTATGTATGTATGTATGTATGTATATATATATATATATATATATATATATATATATTATACACATGCATACATACAGTTGTGTTCAAAATTATTCAACCCCCACTGAAATTGAGTGTTTTGGCCAGTTTGACATTGATTTTGATCATTTCAGTCATCTTGTTTACAATTAAATCAAAGAGGCACTTGTAAGTCAGACAAATATAACATAACATTTATAATGAAATAACCACAAATGTATTTTCTGTGCTCACATCATTATCAGTTTTATTCAACCCCCAAGTGACATTCAATCTTAGTACTTATTACAACATCCTTTTCCAGTTATAACAGCTTTTAAACGTGAAGCATAGCTTGACACAAGTGTATTGCAGCGATCTACGGGTATTTTCGCCCATTCTTCATGGGCAAAAGCCTCCAGTTCAGTCACATTCTTAGGCTTGCACGCTGCAACTGCTTTCTTTAAGTCCCACCAGAGGTTCTCAATCGGATTTAAGTCCGGTGACTGCGATGGCCACTTCAAAATGTTCGAGCCTTTAATCTGCAACCATGCTCTAGTGGACTTGGAGGTATGCTTGGGATCATTGTCCTGTCGAAAGGTCCAACGTCTCCCAAGCCTCAGGTTTGTGATGGACTGCATCACATTTTCATCCAATATCTCCTGGTACTGAAGAGAATTCATGGTACCTTGCACATGCTGAAGCTTCCCTGTACCTGTAGAAGCAAAACAGCCCCAAAGCATGATTGACCCCCCCCCCCCCCCGCCATGCTTCACAGTAGGCAAGGTGTTCTTTTCTTCATAGGCCTTGTTCTTCCTCCTCCAAACATAGCGTTGATCCATGGGCCCAAACAGTTCTAATTTTGTTTCAGCAGTCCACAGAACACTATCCCAAAACTTTTGTTGTTTATCCACATGACTTTTGGCATACTGCACTCGACTCTTCTTATTCTTTGGAGACAGCAAGGGGGTGCGCCTTGGAGTTCTGGCACGGAGGCCTTCATTATGCAGTGTGCGCCTTATTGTCTGAGCTGAAACTTCAGTACCCACATCTGACAAATCTTTTTTCAGTTCCTCAGCAGTCACATGGGGACTTTTCTCCACTTTGCGCTTCAGGTAGCGCACAGCAGTCAAAGTCAGCATCTTCTTTCTGCCATGACCAGGTAGCGTTTCAACAGTGCCCTTTGCCTTGAATTTGCGAATGATGTTTCCTATGGTGTCTCTTGGTATGTTTAAAATCTTTGCAATCTTCTTATAGCCATTGCCCTTCTTGTGAAGAGAAATCACCTCTTCTCTTGTCTTCCTGGACCATTCTCTTGACGTCACCATGTTTGTAAACACACCAGTAAATGTCTAGAAGGAGCTGAGTATCACAGTCCTTTTAAATCTGCCTAATTGGTGCTTATTATGCTTGAAAACACTTGAATGAACCTCTGTTCTTAAGAGTGGTAGTCTTTAAGGGGTTGAATAATTGTGTCAATGAAGAAATCACAAAAAAAAAACATTTAATACTGTATTACAAAAACAATTGATGTCATTTCAGTTGCATTTGGTACTTTAAAAAGTCCTTGTAAGATTTCATTCTGAACACAATTACAAATGTACACTAAATTCCCTAAAACCCTTTACAGCATTGGGGAATGAATAATTTTGAACACAACTGTACATATATATATATATATATATATATACACAGTGGGATGCGAAAGTTTGGGCAACCTTGTTAATCGTCATGATTTTCCTGTATAAATCGTTGGTTGTTACGATAAAAAAATGTCAGTTAAATATATCATGTAGGAGACACACACAGTGATATTTGAGAAGTGAAATTAAGTTTATTGGATTTACAGAAAGTGTGCTATAATTGTTTAAACAAAATTAGGCAGGTTCATAAATTTGGGAACTGTTGTCATTTTATTGATTCCAAAACCTTTAGAACTAATTATTGGAACTCAAATTGGCTTGGTAAGCTCAGTGACCCCTGACCTACATACACAGGTAAATCCAATTATGAGAAAGAGTATTTAAGGGGGTCAATTGTAAGTTTCCCTCCTCTTTTAATTTTCTCTGAAGAGTAGCAACATGGGGGTCTCAAAACAACTCTCAAATGACCTGAAGACAAAGATTGTTTGCCATCATGGTTTAGGGGAAGGATACAGAAAGCTGTCTCAGAGATTTCAGCTGTCTGTTTCCACAGTTAGGAAAATATTGAGGAAATGGAAGACCACAGGCTCAGATCAAGTAAAGGCTCGAAGTGGCAGACCAAGAAAAATCTCGGATAGACAGAAGGGACGAATGGTGAGAACAGTCAGAGTCAACCCACAGACCAGCACCAAAGACCTACAACATCATCTTGCTGCAGATGGAGTCACTGTGCATCGTTCAACCATTCGGCACACTTTACACAAGGAGATGCTGCATGCGAGAGTGATGCAGAGGAAGCCTTTTCTCCGCCCACAGCACAAAAAGTGCCGCTTGAGGTGGGCTAAAGCACATTTGGACAAGCCAACTTCATTTTGGAATAAGGTGCTGTGGACTGATGAAACTAAAATTGAGTTATTTGGCCATAACAAGGGGTGTTATGCATGGAGGAAAAAAGAACACAGCATTCCAAGAAAAACACCTGCTACCTACAGTAAAATATGGTGGTGGTTCCATCATGCTGTGGGGCTGTGTGGCCAGTGCAGGGACTGGGAATCTCGTCAAAGTTGAGGGACGCATGGATTCCACTCAGTATCAGCAGAATCTGGAGACCAATGTCCAGGAATCAGTGACAAAGCTGAAGCTGCGCCGGGGCTGGATCTTTCAACAAGACAACGACTCTAAACACTGCTCAAAAAATCCACTAAGGCATTTATGCAGAGGAACAAGTACAACGTTCTGGAATGGCCATCTCAGTCCCCAGACCTGAATATAATTTAAAATCTGTGGTGTGACTTGAAGAGAGCTGTCCATGCTCGGAAGCCATCAAACCTGAATGAACTAAAGATGTTTTGTAAAGAGGAATGGCCCAAAATACCTTCAACCAGAATTCAGACTCTCATTGGAACCTACAGGAAGCGTTTAGAGGCTGTAATTTCTGCAAAAGGAGGATCTACTAAATATTGATTTCATTTCTTTTTTTGTGGTGCCCAAATTTATGCACCTGCCTAACTTTGTTTAAACAATTATAGCACACTTTCTGTAAATCCAATAAACTTCATTTCACTTCTCAAATATCACTGTGTGTGTCTCCTATATGATATATTTACCTGACATTTTCTATCGTAACAACCAACGATTTATACAGGAAAATCATGACGATGAACAAGGTTGCCCAAACTTTCGCATCCCACTGTGTATATATATATATACAGGGTGGGCCATTTATATGGATACACCTTAATAAAATGGGAATGGTTGGTGATATTAACTTCCTGTTTCTGGCACATTAGTATATGTGAGGGTGGAAACTTTTCAAGATGGATGGTGACCATGTCGGCCATTTTGAAGTCGGTCATTTTGAATCCAACTTTAGTTTTTTTCAATAAGAAGAGGGTCATGTGACACATCAAACTTATTGGGAATTTCACAAGAAAAACAATGGTGTGATTGGTTTTAATGTAACTTTATTCTTTCATGAGTTATTTACAAGTTTCTGACCACTTATAAAATGTGTTCAAAGTGCTGCCCATTGTGTTGGATTGTCAATGCAACCCTCTTCTCCCACTCTTCACACACTGATAGCAACACCGCAGGAGAAATGCTAGCACAGGCTTCCAGTATCCGTAGTTTCAGGTGCTGCGCATCTCGTATCTTCACAGCACACTCTTCACACACTGATAGCAACACCGCAGGAGAACTGCTAGCACAGGCTTCCAGTATCCGTAGTTTCAGGTGCTGCACATCTCGTATCTTCACAGCATATGCTGTGAAGATATGAGATGTGCAGCACCTGAAACTACAGATACTAGAATCCTGTGCTAGCATTTCTCCTGTGGTGTTGCTATCAGTGTGTGAAGAGTGGGAGAAGAGGGTTGCATTGACAATCCAACACAATGTTCAGCACATTGAACACATTCATGAAAGAATAAAGTTACGTTAAAACCAAGCACACCATTGTTTTTCTTGTGAAATTCCCAATAAGTGTGATGTGTCACATGACCCTCTTCCTATTGAAAAAACTAAAGTTGTATTCAAAATGGCCGACTTCAAAATGGCAGTCACCACCCATCTTAAAAAGTTTCCCCCTTCACATATACTAATGTGTCACAAACAGGAAGTTAATATCACCAAGCATTCCCATTTTATTAAGGTGCATCCATATAAATGGCCCACCCTGTATATATAATATACACACACAAATACACTAAAGGGTATCAGGGTACATTATTATACAGGGGTAATATAACTAAGGGGTATCAGGGTAAATTATACAGGAGTAACATAACTGAGGAGGGCTATCAGGGACATTATACAGGGGTAATATAACTTATATTATATAAGTTATATTACCCCTTCATCATGTCACCTGAGATAGCCCTCCTCAGTTATATTACCCCTGTATAATAATGTACCCTGATACCCCTTAGTTTTACCCCCTGTATAATTTACCCTGATCCCTCAGTTATATTACCCCCTGAAATTTACCCTGATACCCCTAAGTTATACGGTATCATATAACTGAGGGGTATCAGGGTACATTATACAGGGGTGTAAATGAGGAGGGGTAGCAAGCAGCAGGGAACATACAGGGCAGAGTTCCAGTGGTGTAGTGTGGGTTGTCAGCACCCAGGGAAAGCCAAGTATTGCCCCCCCCCACCTGTGGACACGCCCCCTTTTACAAATAATGCCATACATGTTACCTGCAGTCCTATGTAACACCACAGATAATACAGTGATAACTCTCTGAGTGCAGATAATGTAGGATATATTACCTGCAGTCCTATGTAACACCACAGATAACAGTGATAACTGAGTACAGATAATGTAGCAGATGTCACCTGCAGTCCTATGTAACATCACAGATGACACAGTGGTAACTTTGAGTACATATAATGTAGTAGATAGGTGTGAGCCCCCAAAATTCAGAACAGGTACAGTGTGACCTGAAGTCTGGGGCCAGGCTTTGGCAGTGTGGGCCAAATCCTATAGCCACCATCAAACAGATATGTGGATGGACATTACTGTATAGTGTATACCATTATGTGTAGAGTACAGCAGCACATACCTGTTACATCCATTGACGTCTCCTGTGATGTAGACCTTCCTCAACGTCTTCATTCGGTGATGAGACCGCCATGATACCTTCTTTTAGCCGCGTCTCTGCAGAGTTTCACAGAAAAATGTTTAGATTTCTCCCTTTACTATCATCCTCAGATAACAGACCTCCCCTCCACCCGTAGTGCCCATAAATATAATGCCCTCTGTATAATTATAATATATACTGGCCCCTCTGTGTAATTATTATTCTTAATATTAAAATGGCCCCCTCTGTATTAGGCTCCATTCACACGTCCGCAAAATGTGTCCGCATCCATTCTGCAATTGTGTGGAACGGGTGTGGACCCATGCATTCTCTATGGGGACGGAATGGATGCGGAAAGCACACAGTGTGCTCTTCGCATCCGTATTTCCGGAGCGGCCTGCCAAACTTCCAGTCCGCAGCTCTGGAAAAAAATAGAACATGTCCTATTCTTGTCCGCAGTAAAATACATCACTCCTTGCCTTCAGCCCCTCCAACATACAGTCCCATGTAAAATACATCACCCTCTCTGCCTTTAGCCCCTCCAGCATACAGTCCTCATGTAAATAATATCACTTCACCCCCCTCTCTTCAGACCCCTCTAACATACAGTCTCCAGTGCAAGGATTATTCCTCCTCCCTTCAGCCCCTGCAAAAAGCACCCCAAGTACACATAACAGTCAATCTTCCTCTTCTCCTCCACATACTGACCTATAGCTTCTGCTCCTCTCTCCAACAACATGCTCTGTTGAATCTCCTGCACATCTTGAGGCCACGCCCCCTGTATGATGAGACCCCGCCTCTTCCTCCGATCACCATACCTCCCTGGAGCAAATCCATTCTAGCACTGTACTGTCTCCTAGGCTTTAGACCACTCGCTGGCGCACAATGTGACCCTGCATGCATATTGCGGGATAACATAGTGGGCCACTATTCTGCTCTGACTAGTGTAGGGACAGGATGCTGCTGCATGAAGGAACAGTGTTAGGCTGTTATTGATTTTAATAACTCTGTGGGTGACCTGTAGGCCTTTTTCTTCGGTGCTATAAAACACCTTTGCACCAGTGACACAGAAATACAATACTTAATCGTGCTGTTCAGTCTGTAGGTGACCTGTAGGCATTTTTGGTCGGTGTAAGACTACTCCTTAGCACCAGTTACACAGAAATGCACTAGTTAATCTGTCGGTTAATTGTGTCGCTGACACATAGCTATTTTTTGGGGTGCAAAACCCTTTCCCTGCCATTGTGACACGGAAATACAATAGTTAATCCATCAGTTACTTGTGTTGCTGACACTTAGCTATTTTCTTGGGTGCAAAACAAATTTAGGACCCCTGTGACACAGAAATACAATAGTAAATATGTCCTTTAAATGTGTTGGTGACACTAAGCCTATTATTTTTTAATGAAGAACACCCATTTTACATCCACCTAACTGTAGTAGGAGAGGACATTTGTCTATGGAATATTTATTTCATACTAAGCCAATTTTTTTAAATTCAGAACATCCCTTTTGCATCCATCTAACTGTAGTAGGAGAGGAAATTTGTCTGTAGAGTGTGTCTTTGACACTATGCCATTTATTTTTTATTTTTTTTATAATAACACCCCTTTTGCATCCATCTGAATGTAGTAGGAGAGGACATTTGTCTGTGGAGTGTGTTTTTTGACACTAAGCCAATTTTTTTTATATTATTAAGAACATCCCTTTTGCATCCCTCTAACTGTAGTAGGAGAGGAAATTAGTCTGTCAAGACCATTTTTTTTTTTTTTTAAGAGAACTCCTTTTGCATCCATCTAACTGTAGTAGGAGAAAAATCCATTTAATATATAGTCCCCGGGGACATATCATATATTAAATTGATATGCTTTTAAATTCCTTTTTGGACAATCTTTAAACTTATGATCCATACTGTCACACAAACTGCATGTATTCTTCTTGGGACAATACACTACTCCATGATCCTTCAAACTGCAAACTCCACAACTTTATTTTTTATGCTGTTCATCCTTATGACCATATTTTCCACATACTTTAAAAAATTCTGGCATTTCAAGGACAAAATAATCTCTGTTGAGCTTACCTATTTAAATTGTGCCGGAGGTGTTATCATTCCACCCTTTATAAGCTTTTTAAACAGCCACCATTTCAAAGTCCAAAAACCAAACTCATTAAGGATTTTACCTTTTGGAATTACAAAGTCACTAGAGATGAGCAAATTTTTCAAAAATTTGATTAGATGATTCAACAAATTTTTGAGGAAAAATTTGCTTAAATTCAAATTTATTAGCGGAGAATTACTATTTTCTGGCTGCAGAGATCCTTTCTAGTGGTATGGAACAAGGTTAGATAGTGTGGATGTGGCAGCAGCATGAGGAGACCACAGAGTGGCAAGGTGACATAGTTTGGAGGTGGTGGCAGCATCAGGAGAATACAGCATGGCAAGGTGATATAGAATGGATGTAGGATCAGCATGAGGAGACCACAGAGTGGCAAGGTGACATCGTTTGAAGGTGGCAGCAGCATCAGGAGACCACAGAGTGCCAAGGTGACATAGTGTGGAGGTGGCAGCAGCATCAGGAGGCCACAGAGTAGCAAGATGACATAGTGTGGAGGTGTCAGCAGCATGATGAGGCCACAGAGTGGCACGGTGACAGAATGTGGAGGTGGCAGCAGCAGCACGAGGCCACAGAGTGGCACAATGACAGTGTAGATGTGGTGGCAGCACCAGGAGGCAACTGAGTGGCAAGGTGACATAGAGTGGAGGTAGGAGCAGCATAAGGAGACTACAGAGTGGCATGGTGACATAGTATGGAGATGGTGTCAGCATCAGGAGGCCACAGAGGGGCGTAATTTGAGATTGTGGAGGTGGCGGCAGCATCAAGAGGCCACAGAGTGGCTAGTCGAAATAGTCTAAATTATGGCGGCAGCATCAGGAGACTACAGAGTGGCAAGGTGACATAGAGTGGAGGTAGGAGCAGCAGCATCAGGAGACTACAGAGTGGCAAGGTGACATAGAGTGGAGGTAGGAGCAGCATCAGGAGACCACAGACTGGAAAGGTGATATAGTGTGGAGGTGAGTGGCAATACCAGTACTAGATGGTGGGTGAAAGAAGAAGCACTTGGCATCAGATGTGTGGCATCAGGCAGGTGACAGCATCAGAGTAGTAGCTGAGGCAGGTAGACAAATGAAACCGGTCTCTTAAGTGTTGGTGTGGCACCATTGATGATCTAGTCTGATGCATCAGGCATTGGTGGTTGGAAATCCTGGGTGTTTCACGCCTGATTTATCTTGACAAAGGTCAGTCTCTCCACATTTTGGGTGGACAGGCAAGTTCTTCTTGGGGTAACTATGGCCCTCGCTGCACTAAACACCCGCTCTGATGCCACACTACTGGCCGGATAATACAGTTTTTCCACAGCAAACTCTGGGAGTTGCGGCCACAAATCCAGTTTGGCTGCCAAGTAGTCCTTCAATGACGGCTGGCAGGGTGCACTCCAAGTATGCCACTACTTGCTGGTTTAGATTCTGCTCCAGGTCTAGATGCTGCTGCTGGTGAGAAGTTTCTTCATTATGCAGGTGAAGAAAGCTGCTCTTCAGCGACTGTAGACTCAGGCTGCAGCTGAAGGAGCTGATACTGCTCCTGCCACCCCACCCCTCCCTAGCAGCCATGGCAGTGGAACGTGAGCACAGGATGGACAATGGTGCAGATAGGCAGCGGCAACTGATTGCATAGGATGTCTCTACAGTAGTTCACTTTGTCCTCCCTCTTAGTGGGTGTAAAGAAGGCCCCATTTTGGAACAGTAGCGAGTGTCCAACAAGGTGGAGAGCCAGATGTCATCTCTCTGCTGAATGGTGACAATTCGGCTGTCACTATGCAAGCAGGTTAGCATGCATCAGGGCATTTGTGAAAGTAACTCGGAGGGACTCCCTGCCTCCATCTCCACTGCATACTGCCACAGTGTGTCTGGATCCTCTGCCTCATCTTCCCCATCACCCTTAAGCTCCTCTAGATGTTCCTGCTCCTTCTCTCCTGTCACCTGTGTAGAAAAAACACCAATTTCTCTACAAATTGCTTGTGCTCCAATGTCCTCCTCCTACTCCTCCTTCTCCAGTTTAGCCCCCACAGGGCTCTTGAGAACTAGGGGCCACATCTCCAGTCCCCTGACCAGACAGATTTACCAGCATCTGTTCCAGGACAGCAGTGGAATGACATTGTTCATCCTGTAGTCCTGGCGACTGACAAATAACGTTACCTCCTCAAAGGGCCTGAGCAAACGGCAGGTGTCACTCATGAGCTGCCACTGGCTGACATCTGTCATATATTTTCTATATGAAAGAATCTTCATATAAAAGAGAGGATAAAAAAAATATATATATATAAAAATTATATTATCCTCCAGGCGGACATAAAAAACGCCTCTAAGTTCTTTTATCAAGTATCTTAGTTTGATTTGTGCAAGCAGTGAAACAAAGGGACAATTGAATGTGCAAAAATATATAATCGTTTATTATAAAAACCAAGAATATAAAACAATACAATTGCAAAACAAATGATGAAGTTACAAAGTAACACCCAAAATGTACCACACGGTGGTGTTGACACACCCCTATCTGATCAGCACAGTATGATTTAATGATTTATGACGACCAGTGTCATACTTTTAACAAACGGACTCTTATATCAAGAGAAACTTAGGATCTTCAGTTATCAAACAGGCTGTAGCAATAAAACACGGATTTACAGGAAAATAACTGTTATCCCTTGACTCTGTTTTCCTATGACCAATCAAAATATATGATATTAATATGATAAAATATTCAGCTCGGCAATCAGACTAAGGAAAAATAACTTTCCAAGGGTTTAGTCCTCTTTTCAAATAATGTCAGATCTTCCATTAACAATATGCATCTTTGCTAAGAGAATAATCAGCATTATGGAGGCACCTAAGACTATATATTCCCACAGTATGGGAACTCTTGGCTATATACCGAGATAAATATCTTATTAATATCATGAGTAATAAACAAAATATACGTTACCGGGTCAAAGGCAGACAGAGTTCAGATGGGAACAGTTCTGAAGAACTTTCCTAGTAATCCAAAAAGAATAATCCAAGTTTCTTCTGATAA
Source organism: Bufo gargarizans (assembly GCF_014858855.1). NCBI lineage: Eukaryota > Metazoa > Chordata > Amphibia > Anura > Bufonidae > Bufo > Bufo gargarizans. The sequence continues at coordinate 182,763,728 of NC_058082.1, forward strand.
AGTTTTTTTTTTTGATTGAATGAATGGATCAACGGATATATGGATCTTTTTCCTCTTTCTCTAGTTCCCCCTTGCTACCCCGCACACAAGTAATTATTCCCCCCCTTATCTAAGAATCATCCCCTTTAGATTAGGGATTCCCAATCAGGTAAGGTGGGTGTACGTGTATGCTAATAATATCATGATGTCATATCAACTCCTAATATGGTCAAGAACAAATAATAAAATAATATAATATTGTCCATCTGCCTCCAGATGGCACTGCAGTATTGTAAATGAACATCACAACTTTAAGCATTTAAAATTAAATATCTAATAATATGTTTTCAGGACCTTGTTGACCTTTCTTAATAAATCATTGAGGAAGGTCTTTCCCTGACATTTTTAATTACCTATATCCTGGACTAGTTGGAGTTGACTGTCTTCTCCTATCTTTTTGAAATATAGTTTGACTTGATGAAAATTTTATATAGCGGCTTTGATGCTTGGCATCGGAACTTGTACATTTCACTTATCTACATCCATGAATAACTATTGTTTTGAAATAACATTTTCTCTTCTCAGAAAATCCAATTAACGTAAAATTACTTGTTTCTATACCTTCTACAATACCTTCTAAATGATAAATACATGGTATAACATATATATATATATATATATATACAGACGTGGACAAAATTGTTGGTACCCTTTGGTCAATGAAAGAAAAAGTCACAATGGTCACAGAAATAACTTTAATCTGACAAAAGTAATAATAAATTAAAATTCTATAAATGTTAACCAATGAAAGTCAGACATTGTTTTTCAACCATGCTTCAACAGAATTATGTAAAAAAATAAACTCATGAAACAGGCATGGACAAAAATGATGGTACCCCTAGAAAACACAGAACATAATGTGACCAAAGGGACATGTTAATTCAAGGTGTGTCCACTAATTAGCATCACAGGTGTCTACAACCTTGTAATCAGCCATTGGGCCTATATATATGGCTCCAGGTAATCACTGTGTTGTTTGGTGATATGGTGTGTACCACACTCGACATGGACCAGAGGAAGCAAAGGAAAGAGCTGTCTCAAGAGATCAGAAAGAAAATTATAGACAAGCATGTTAAAGGTAAAGGCTATAAGACCATCTCCAAGCAACTAGATGTTCCTGTGAGTACAGTTGCACATATTATTCATAAGTTTAAGATCCATGGGACTGTAGCCAACCTCCCTGGACGTGGCCGCAGGAGGAAAATTGATGACAAATCTAAGAGACGGATAATCCGAATGGTAACAAAAGAGCCTAGAAAGACTTCTAAAGAGATTCAAGGTGAACTTCATGCTCAAGGAACATCAGTGTCAGATCGCACCATCCGTCGTTGTTTGAGCCAAAGTGGACTACATGGGAGACGACCAAGGAGGACACCATTGTTGAAAACGAATCATAAAAAAGCAAGACTGGAATATGCCAAACTACATGTTGACAAGCCACAAAGCTTCTGGGAGAATGTCCTGTGGACAGATGAGACAAAAATCGAAGTTTTTGCCAAGGCACATCAGCTGTATGTTCACAGACGAAAAAATGAAGCATATCAAGAAAAGAACACTGTCCCTACTGTGAAACATGGAGGAGGCTCTGTTATGTTCTGGGGCTGCTTTGCTGCGTCTGGCACAGGGTGTCTTGAATCTGTGCAGGGTACAATGAAATCTCAAGACTATCAAGGAATTCTAGAGAGAAATGTACTAGCCAGTGTCAGAAAGCTTGGTCTCAGTCGCAGGTCATGGGTCTTGCAACAGGACAATGACCCAAAACACACCGCTAAAAACACCCAAGAATGGCTAAGAGGAAAAAATTGGACTATTCTAAAGTGGCCTTCTATGAGCCCTGACCTCAATCCTATTGAGCATCTTTGGAAGGAGCTGAAACATGCAGTCTGGAAAAGGCACCCTTCAAACCGGACACAACTGGAGCAGTTTGCTCATGAGGAGTGGGCCAAAATACCTGCTGAGAGGTGCAGATGTCTCATTGACAGTTACAGGAAGCGTTTGATTGCAGTGATTGCCTCAAAAGGTTGCGCAACAAAATATTAAGTTAGGGGTACCATCATTTTTGTCCATGCCTGTTTCATGAGTTTATTTTTTTACATAATTCTGTTGAAGCATGGTTGAAAAACAATGTCTGACTTTCATTGGTTAACATTTATAGAATTTTAATTTATTATTACTTTTGTCAGATTAAAGTTATTTCTGTGACCATTGTGACTTTTTCTTTCATTGACCAAAGGGTACCAACAATTTTGTCCACGTCTGTATATATATATCAATACATTGTTACACATAGATAATACATTATATGAATTATTGATTAACATATGTTGTAAACTAAATATACCATGCAGAGATATATATAATATAATTATGAATATATAAATTGAACTTCATATAGCAGGTGTGCCTCAAGGACATGAAACCTTATCAAGTAACCTTGTTCCCTCCAGACATATATGTCCTTGGGAGTTGACTTACTCCTTACAGATTGCCCCATATCTTTAGCAATAACTTTTAAACACAATGTCCGTTTATGTTCACAATTATTTTTTTTATAAATTGAACTTGCCATGAACTCATCTTGACTTCCTCAGCCCCATAATAGAACTTTGGTTCAGGCTGATTTTATTCTTAAAGGCAATGAGATGAGCATACATTTTGATCATAATGTCATTAGATAATATTGTATACGTATGAAAATGCACAACACATCAAAGTTACACACGGGAGTACTCCTGCCTGCTTGGATCATTAGGAAATCGTTTATGGCCTTTCTCTGTTCGTGCAGTCGGTCCAACATATGGAGGGTTGAATTCCAATGGGTGGAAACGTTGCATATCAGCCTATGTTGGGGGATGCTGTTCTGCCGCTGCGGCTTAATGAGAGTGTGCTTTGCGGTGTACGAGTGGCTGAAGTGCATGCAAAGTTTCCTGCCCGTTTTTATTATGTCTTGCAGACTTCAGGAACTGCTTAACAACCAGATTGAGTGTGCATGGCTTAGCCCTCCTTGATGCTGCGCCGACATAATGTTCTTCTAGTTGTCGGTCACCATGGTTCCGATTTTGGCTTGTTGTGGAGAAAGCCAGGATTTGATTTCTTGCTGAAGGACATGGAGCAGTTCCTCCCCTGTGTGACTCTGTTCGCCCAGGCAAACGAGGTGCAAAACAGCATCACACTGCTGTGTTCTGCACATTTGGTATGCTGAAGGAGCACTGTGAATTGTCCCTGCAGTGAAGGCTGAGGAAATGGTGGAGGATGAGGAGCCAGAGGTGGACATTGTTAGTGATGAGCTGCAGGGGCAATATTCAAATTAGTGATATTTTGTGAATATTTGGTAGAATATTCATTATATATTTGCGAATTTGCGTATTCGAGATACATTTTCTGATCGCGAAAAATCGGCAATGTAATATTCGCGCAATGCACGCTAAATACAGGCGTGGGTCACTATAGCTACATTTTTCAAGCTGCTAGAAGTTTCCTGAGACTGGAGAAAATGGTTGGCATGGCAGAACACTACAATAGCTTTATATACAGATAGTGTGCTCCAATATATTAGCAATTGCAAAATCAGCACTAATGATGTGAATATTTTGTCGCAATACGTGCAACTTCACATTTTAACAGGTCTGACTATTTAATAGTGATTGGTGCACTAAGTACTGTTGTGAACTTGTGACATTACACCACTATGTATGTATGTATGTATGTATATACAGTGGATATAAAAAGTCTACACACCCCTGTTAAAGTGTCAGGTTTCTGTGACGTAAAGAAATGAGGCAAATATAAATCATTTCAGAACTTTTCCACCTTTAATGTGACCTATAAACTGTACCACTCAATCAAGCTTGAGAAAGACTGCAATGAGCAGTTGAAACGTTGCACAGGGGAAATAAAGCGGGTCATTTCACTTTTTATCCTGGAGTGCTGCCTCTTCTTTGAGAGATCTACAATTATTTTGACCGACCAGCCTAAGGTCAGAGGATTTTGCACCCGGCTTCACCTACAAGTGCTGCTGTCCTTTCTTTGTGTGATTATATATATATATATATATATATATATATATACACACATATCTACTAACTATCTAATGCAATGACACAGGAAAGCAGAGCACAGCAATGACACTGCTGTCTCTCTCAGATCTGCAAAATACTGCATACAAGGGTTGCTTATATAGTAAGGGGTAGGCAACTTTCCTATTGGTTGCTAGGGATGTTGCTAAACTCAGACAAAGACATTGCAGACTTCTCATTGGCCAACAAGCAAAATAGGAGGTTACTGATGAAAAAATCTTTAATATTCAAAATGACTATATGTCACTTTATTAAAAATATTAGCAAATTCTCGAAGTGCCGATATTCGTGATTAATATTCGCTATTCGAATATTCGAGCCCAACACTAGACATTGTTGCTGAACCAATGAAGGCGGAAGCGGCGCCACAAGTTGCTGGTGTGGCTGTGCAGGAACCACATTCACCCAGTGGGCCATAATGGACATGTGTACTATGTATAGTATACATATGGCTCACTGTGGATAACCACGACTGGTGCTCAGGTTGAAAGAAACACCCCTTGTTCTTAAGTATATAAATAGTTAGGAAATTGAACCGGCACTCAGAACACTTCGAGGATATGTGGAAATGTACAAATTTATTATGTAATAAAACTGTAATATACCTAGGTGTAATCTAAATAAATAAAAGATATACGTAAAAATAGTAAAATAAAGAGTATTAAAATGACATTCATCAATTCATCTCACTGTATGAGTAGGATTCTACTTTGGTTCTCTATATGGATACAGGCATGCTTGCATAGGCAGAAATCCTGATGGCAGGTGCCATGTAATCAGTCCGTATATGTAGAACTTCTGATCTTTGTGTATAAGGGACTCAATTCCTACGTAGTCCCACCTTTCAGAGTCAATCAAATTCACCCGTTTGTGGAAAATGCAATGTTCACATTTGGTATTTAGTACTCACGATAAGTTGCGCTAGTCAAAATCTTTTTGCGTGTAGTGGTTATTTCAGTGGTGTCCCACAGCTCCACCACGCTCCAGCAGTGTCGGTTTTGATTTGCAGTGTCTTTCGGGACTTCGTCCCAATTCTCGTGAGTAGGGATGAGCAAACTCGAACTGTATAGTTCGGGTTCGTACCGAATTTTGGGGTGTCCGTGACACGGACCCGAACCCGGACATTTTCGTAAAAGTCCGGGTTCGGGTTCGGTGTTCGTCGCTTTCTTGGCGCGTTTGTGACGCTTTCTTGGCGCTTTTTGAAAGGCTGCAAAGCAGCCAATCAACAAGCGTCATACTACTTGCCCCAAGAGGCCGTCACAGCCATGCCTACTATTGGCATGGCTGTGATTGGCCAGAGCACCATGTGACCCAGCCTCTATTTAAGCTGGAGTCACATAGCGCCGCCCGTCACTCTGCTCTGATTAGCGTAGGGAGAGGTTGCGGCTGCGACAGTAGAACGAGATTAGGCAGATTAACTTCTCCAAAGGACTTGATTAATTGATCGATCTGCAGCTGTGCATCATTGAGCTGCTGAAATTCAATTGCTCACTGTTTTTAGGCTGCCCAGACCGTTTGTCAGTCACTTTTTTCTGGGGTGATCGGCGGCCATTTTGTGTCTTGTGGTGCGCCAGCACAAGCTGCGACCAAGTGCATTTAACCCTCAATGGTGTGGTTGTTTTTTGGCTAAAGCCTACATCAGGGTGAAGCTGTCACACCAAGTGCATTTAACCAGCAATAGTCTGTTTATTTTTTGGCCATATACTACATCAGGGGCAAGCTGCGCCTGTCACCAAGTGCATTTAACCCTCAATGGTGTGGTTGTTTTTTGGCTAAAGCCTACATCAGGGTGAAGCTGTCACACCAAGTGCATTTAACCAGCAATAGTCTGTTAATTTTTTGGCCATATACTAAATCAGGGGCAAGCTGCGCCCGTCACCAAGTGCATTTAACCAGCAATAGTCTGTTCATTTTTTGGCCATATACTACATCAGGGGCAAGCTGCGCCCGTCACCAAGTGCATTTAACCCACAGTAGTGTGGTTGGTCAAGCTGTCACACCAAGTGCATTTAACCAGCAATAGTCTGTTCATTTTTTGGCCATATACTACATCAGGGGCAAGCTGCGCCCGTCACCAAGTGCATTTAACCCTCAGTAGTGTGGTTGGTCAAGCTGTCACACCAAGTGCATTTAACCAGCAATAGTGTGTTTTTTTTTTGGCCATATCCCAGTCTAATTCTGTCACTAAATCCATACCGATCACCCAGCGCCTAAATACTAGGCCTCAAATTTATATCCCGCTAAATCTGTCGTTACCGCTGTACTGTTGTGGCTGGGCAAGTTATTTAGTGTCCGTCAAAGCACATTTTTTGTTCAGGGTTGAAATACAATTCCCAATTTAGCAATTTCATAATTTAGTGGTTTCTGCTATATCAGAGCTATTTGAAATCTATCCCTAAAAGGGTATATAATATTCAAGGTGCACATAGGGTCATTCAGAATAACTTCACACACACGCTACTGTGCATTTTCAAGTCTAATTCTGTCACTAAATCCATACCGATCACCCAGCGCCTAAATACTAGGCCTCAAATTTATATCCCGCTAAATCTGTCGTTACCGCTGACCTGTTGTGGATGGGCAAGTTATTTAGTGTCCGCCAAAGCACATTTTTTGTTCTTGGTTGAAATACAATTCCCAATTTAGCAATTTCATAATTTAGTGGTTTCTGCTATATCAGAGCTATTTGAAATCTATCCCTAAAAGGGTATATAATATTCAAGGTGCACATAGGGTCATTCAGAATAACTTCACACACACGCTACTGTGCATTTCCAAGTCTAATTCTGTTAGTAAATCCATACCGGTCACCCAGCGCCTAAATACTAGGCCTCAAATTTATATCCCGCTAAATCTGTCGTTACCGCTGTACTGTTGTGGCTGGGCAAGTTATTTAGTGTCCGTTAAAGCACATTTTTTGTTCAGGGTTGAAATACAATTCCCAATTTAGCAATTTCATAATTTAGTGGTTTCTGCTATATCAGAGCTATTTGAAATCTATCCCTAAAAGGGTATATAATATTCAAGGTGCACATAGGGTCATTCAGAATAACTTCACACACATGCTACTGTGCATTTCCAAGTCTAATTCTGTCACTAAATCCATACCGGTCACCCAGCGCCTAAATACTAGGCCTCAAATTTATATCCCACTAAATCTGTCGTTACCGCTGTCCTGTTGTGGATGGGCAAGTTATTTAGTGTCCGCCAAAGCACATTTTTTGTTCTGGGTTGAAATACAATTCCCAATTTAGCAATTTCATAATTTAGTGGTTTCTGCTATATCAGAGCTATTTGAAATCTATCCCTAAAAGGGTATATAATATTCAAGGTGCACATAGGGTAATTCAGAATTACTTCACACACACGCTACTGTGCATTTCCAAGTCTAATTCTGTTAGTAAATCCATACCGGTCACCCAGCGCCTAAATACTAGGCCTCAAATTTATATCCCGCTGAATTTGAATACAATACATTGGGCCAAATAATATTTTTGTTGTTGTGGTGAACCATAACAATGAGGAAAACATCTAGTAAGGGACGCGGACGTGGACATGGTCCTGGTGGCGTTAGTGGACCCTCTGGTGCTGGGAGAGGACGTGGCCGTTCTGCCACATCCACACGTCCTAGTGTACCAACTACCTCATTTCCCAGTAGCCGCCAGAATTTACAGCGATATATGGTGGGGCCCAATGCCGTTCTAAGGATGGTAAGGCCTGAGCAGGTACAGGCATTAGTCAATTGGGTGGCCGACAGTGGATCCAGCACGTTCACATTATCTCCCACCCAGTCTTCTGCAGAAAGCGCACAGATGGCGCCTGAAAACCAACCCCATCAGTCTGTCACATCACCCCCATGCATACCAGGGAAACTGTCTCAGCCTCAAGTTATGCAGCAGTCTCTTATGCTGTTTGAAGACTCCGCTGGCAGGGTTTCCCAAGGGCATCCACCTAGCCCTTCCCCAGCGGTGGAAGACATAGACTGCACTGACGCACAACCACTTATGTTTCCTGATGATGAGGACATGGGAATACCACCTCAGCATGTCTCTGATGATGACGAAACACAGGTGCCAACTGCTGCGTCTTTCTGCAGTGTGCAGACTGAACAGGAGGTCAGGGATCAAGACTGGGTGGAAGACGATGCAGGGGACGATGAGGTCCTAGACCCCACATGGAATGAAGGTCGTGCCACTGACTTTCACAGTTCGGAGGGAGAGGCAGTGGTGAGACCGAGCCAACAGCATAGCAAAAGAGGGAGCATTGGGCAAAAGCAGAACACCCGCCGCCAAGAGACTCCGCCTGCTACTGACCGCCGCCATCTGGGACCGAGCACCCCAAAGGCAGCTTCAAGGAGTTCCCTGGCATGGCACTTCTTCAAACAATGTGCTGACGACAAGACCCGAGTGGTTTGCACGCTGTGCCTTCAGAGCCTGAAGCGAGGCATTAACGTTCTGAACCTGAGCACAACCTGCATGACCAGGCACCTGCATGCAAAGCATGAACTGCAGGAGAGTAAACACCTTAAAACCAAAGAAGTCACTCAGGCTCCCCCTGCTACCTCTTCTGCTGCTGCCGCCTCGGCCTCTTCCTCTGCCTCTGGAGGAACGTTGGCACCTGCCGCCCAGCAAACAGGGGATGTACCACCAACACCAGCACCACCTCCGTCACCAAGCGTCTCAACCATGTCACACGGCAGCGTTCAGCTCTCCATCTCACAAACATTTGAGAGAAAGCGTAAATTCCCACCTAGCCACCCTCGATCCCTGGCCTTGAATGCCAGCATTTCTAAACTACTGGCCTATGAAATGCTGTCATTTAGGCTGGTGGACACAGACAGCTTCAAACAGCTCATGTCGCTTGCTGTCCCACAGTATGTTGTTCCCAGCCGCCACTACTTCTCCAAGAGAGCCGTGCCTTCCCTGCACAACCAAGTATCCGATAAAATCAAGTGTGCACTGCGCAACGCCATCTGTAGCAAAGTCCACCTAACCACAGATACGTGGACCAGTAAGCACGGCCATGGACGCTATATCTCCCTAACTGCACACTGGGTAAATGTAGTGGCAGCTGGGCCCCAGGCGGAGAGCTGTTTAGCGCACGTCCTTCCGCCGCCAAGGATCGCAGGGCAACATTCTTTGCCTCCTGTTGCCACCTCCACCTTCTCGGCTTCCTCCTCCTCTTCTTCCACCTGCTCATCCAGTCAGCCACACACCTTCACCAACAACTTCAGCACAGCCCGGGGTAAACGTCAGCAGGCCATTCTGAAATTCATATGTTTGGGGGACAGGCCCCACACCGCACAGGAGTTGTGGCGTGGTATAGAACAACAGACCGACGAGTGGTTGCTGCCGGTGAGCCTCAAGCCCGGCCTGGTGGTGTGTGATAACGGGCGAAATCTCGTTGCAGCTCTGGGACTAGCCAATTTGACGCACATCCCTTGCTTGGCGCATGTGCTGAATTTGGTGGTGCAGAAGTTCATTCACAACTACCCCGACATGTCAGAGCTGCTGCATCAAGTGCGGGCCGTCTGTTCGCGCTTCCGGCGTTCACATCCTGCTGCTGCTCGCCTGTCTGCGCTACAGCGTAACTTCGGCCTTCCCGCTCACCGCCTCATATGCGACGTGCCCACCAGGTGGAACTCCACCTTGCACATGCTGGACAGACTGTGCGAGCAGCAGCAGGCCATAGTGGAGTTTCAGCTGCAGCACGCACGGGTCAGTCGCACTACAGAAAAGCACCACTTCACCACCAATGACTGGGCCTCCATGCGAGACCTGTGTGCCCTGTTGCGCTGTTTCGAGTACTCCACCAACATGGCCAGTGGCGATGACGCCGTTATCAGCATTACAATACCACTTCTATGTCTCCTTGAGAAAACACTTAGGGCGATGATGGAAGAGGAGGTGGCCCAGGAGGAGGAGGAAGAGGAAGAGGGGTCATTTTTAGCACTTTCAGGCCAGTCTCTTTGAAGTGACTCAGAGGGAGGTTTTTGGCAACAGCAGAGGCCAGGTACAAATGTGGCCAGCCAGGGCCCACTACTGGAGGACGAGGAGGATGAGGAGGAGGTGGAGGAGGATGAGGATGAAGCATGGTCACAGCGGGGTGGCACCCAACGCAGCTCGGGTCCATCACTGGTGCGTGGCTGGGGGGAAAGGCAGGACAATGACGATACGCCTCCCACAGAGGACAGCTTGTCCTTACCCCTGGGCAGCCTGGCACACATGAGCGACTACATGCTGCAGTGCCTGCGCAACGACAGCAGAGTTGCCCACATTTTAACCTGTGCGGACTACTGGGTTGCCACCCTGCTGGATCCACGCTACAAAGACAATGTGCCCACCTTACTTGCTGCACTGGAGCGTGATAGGAAGATGCGCGAGTACAAGCGCACGTTGGTAGACGCGCTACTTAGAGCATTCCCAAATGTCACAGGGGAACAAGTGGAAGCCCAAGGCCAAGGCAGAGGAGGAGCAAGAGGTCGCCAAGGCAGCTGTGTCACGGCCAGCTCCTCTGAGGGCAGGGTTAGCATGGCAGAGATGTGGAAAACTTTTGTCAACACGCCACAGCTATCTGCACCACCACCTGATACGCAACGTGTTAGCAGGAGGCAACATTTCACTAACATGGTGGAACAGTACGTGTGCACACCCTTCCACGTACTGACTGATGGTTCGGCCCCATTCAACTTCTGGGTCTCTAAATTGTCCACGTGGCCAGAGCTAGCCTTTTATGCCTTGGAGGTGCTGGCCTGCCCGGCGGCCAGCGTTTTGTCTGAACGTGTATTCAGCGCGGCAGGGGGCGTCATTACAGACAAACGCAGCCGCCTGTCTACAGCCAATGTGGACAAGCTGACGTTCATAAAAATGAACCAGGCATGGATCCCACAGGACCTGTCTGTCCCTTGTCCAGATTAGACATTAACTACCTCCCCTTAACCATATATTATTGTACTCCAGGGCACTTCCTCATTCAATCCTATTTTTATATTCATTTTACCATTATATTGCGAGGCTACCCAAAGTTGAATGAACCTCTCCTCTGTCTGGGTGCCGGGGCCTAAATATATGCCAATGGACTGTTCCAATGTTGGGTGACGTGAAGCCTGATTCTCTGCTATGACATGCAGACTAATTCTCTGCTGACATGAAGCCAGATCCTCTGTTACGGGACCTCTCTCCTCTGCCTGTGTGCTGGACCTAAATATATGCCAATGGACTGTTGCAGTGGTGGCTGACGTGAAGCCTCATTCTCTGCTATGACATGCAGACTAATTCTCTGCTGACATGAAGCCAGATTGTCTGTTACGGGACCTCTCTCCTCTGCCTGGGTGCTGGGCCTAAATTTATGAAAATGGACTGTTGCAGTGGTGGGTGACGTGAAGCCTGATTCTCTGCTATGACATGAAGACTGATTCTCTGCTGACATGAAGCCAGATTGTCTGTTACGGGACCTCTCTCCTCTGCCTGGGTGCTGGGCCTAAATTTATGAAAATGGACACTTACAGTGCTGGGTGACGTGAAGCCTGATTTTCTGCTATGACATGCAGACTGATTCTCTGCTGACATGAAGCCAGATCCTCTGTTACGGGACCTCTCTCCTCTGCCTGTGTGCTGGGCCTAAATATATGCCAATGGACTGTTGCAGTGGTGGCTGACGTGAAGCCTCATTCTCTGCTATGACATGCAGACTAATTCTCTGCTGACATGAAGCCAGATTGTCTGTTACGGGACCTCTCTCCTCTGCCTGGGTGCTGGGCCTAAATTTATGAAAATGGACTGTTGCAGTGGTGGGTGACGTGAAGCCTGATTCTCTGCTATGATATGAAGACTGATTCTCTGCTGACATGAAGCCAGATCCTCTGTTACGGGACCTCTCTCCTCTGCCTGGGTGCTGGGCCTAAATATCTGACAATGGACTGTTGCATTGGTGGCTGACGTGAAGCCTCATTCTCTGCTATGACATGCAGACTAATTCTCTGCTGACATGAAGCCAGATTGTCTGTTACGGGACCTCTCTCCTCTGCCTGTGTGCTGGGCCTAAATATATGCCAATGGACTGTTGCAGTGGTGGCTGACGTGAAGACTCATTCTCTGCTATGACATGCAGACTAATTCTCTGCTGACATGAAGCCAGATTGTCTGTTACGGGACCTCTCTCCTCTGCCTGGGTGCTGGGCCTAAATTTATGAAAATGGACTCTTACAGTGGTGGGTGACGTGAAGCCTGATTCTCTGCTATGACATGAAGACTGATTCTCTGCTGACATGAAGCCAGATCCTCTGTTATGGGACCTCTCTCCTCTGCCTGTGTGCTGGGCCTAAATATATGCCAATGGACTGTTGCAGTGGTGGCTGATGTGAAGCCTCATTCTCTGCTATGACATGCAGACTAATTCTCTGCTGACATGAAGCCAGATTGTCTGTTACGGGACCGCTCTCCTCTGCCTGGATGCTGGGCCTAAATTTATGAAAATGGACTCTTACAGTGGTGGGTGACGTGAAGCCTGATTCTCTGCTATGACATGAAGACTGATTCTCTGCTGACATGAAGCCAGATCCTCTGTTACGGGACCTCTCTCCTCTGCCTGTGTGCTGGGCCTAAATATATGCCAATGGACTGTTGCAGTGGTGGCTGACGTGAAGCCTCATTCTCTGCTATGACATGCAGACTAATTCTCTGCTGACATGAAGCCAGATTGTCTGTTACGGGACCTCTCTCCTCTGCCTGGGTGCTGGGCCTAAATTTATGATAATGGACTGTTGCAGTGGTGGGTGACGTGAAGCCTGATTCTCTGCTATGATATGAAGACTGATTCTCTGCTGACATGAAGCCAGATCCTCTGTTACGGGACCTCTCTCCTCTGCCTGGGTGCTGGGCCTAAATATCTGACAATGGACTGTTTCATTGGTGGCTGACGTGAAGCCTCATTCTCTGCTATGACATGCAGACTAATTCTCTGCTGACATGAAGCCAGATTGTCTGTTACGGGACCTCTCTCCTCTGCCTGTGTGCTGGGCCTAAATATATGCCAATGGACTGTTGCAGTGGTGGCTGACGTGAAGCCTCATTCTCTGCTATGACATGCAGACTAATTCTCTGCTGACATGAAGCCAGATTGTCTGTTACGGGACCTCTCTCCTCTGCCTGGGTGCTGGGCCTAAATTTATGAAAATGGACTCTTACAGTGGTGGGTGACGTGAAGCCTGATTCTCTGCTATGACCTGAAGACTGATTCTCTGCTGACATGAAGCCAGATACTCTGTTACGGGACCTCTCTCTTCTGCCTGTGTGCTGGGCCTAAATATATGCCAATGGACTGTTGCAGTGGTGGCTGATGTGAAGCCTCAATCTCTGCTATGACATGCAGACTAATTCTCTGCTGACATGAAGCCAGATTGTCTGTTACGGGACCTCTCTCCTCTGCCTGGGTGCTGGGCCTAAATTTATGAAAATGGACTGTTGCAGTGGTGGGTGACGTGAAGCCTGATTCTCTGCTATGATATGAAGACTGATTCTCTGCTGACATGAAGCCAGATCCTCTGTTACGGGACCTCTCTCCTCTGCCTGGGTGCTGGGCCTAAATATCTGACAATGGACTGTTGCATTGGTGGCTGACGTGAAGCCTCATTCTCTGCTATGACATGCAGACTAATTCTCTGCTGACATGAAGCCAGATTGTCTGTTACGGGACCTCTCTCCTCTGCCTGTGTGCTGGGCCTAAATATATGCCAATGGACTGTTGCAGTGGTGGCTGACGTGAAGACTCATTCTCTGCTATGACATGCAGACTAATTCTCTGCTGACATGAAGCCAGATTGTCTGTTACGGGACCTCTCTCCTCTGCCTGGGTGCTGGGCCTAAATATCTGACAATGGACTGTTGCATTGGTGGCTGACGTGAAGCCTCATTCTCTGCTATGACATGCAGACTAATTCTCTGCTGACATGAAGCCAGATTGTCTGTTACGGGACCTCTCTCCTCTGCCTGTGTGCTGGGCCTAAATATATGCCAATGGACTGTTGCAGTGGTGGCTGACGTGAAGCCTCATTCTCTGCTATGACATGCAGACTAATTCTCTGCTGACATGAAGCCAGATTGTCTGTTACGGGACCTCTCTCCTCTGCCTGGGTGCTGGGCCTAAATTTATGAAAATGGACTCTTACAGTGGTGGGTGACGTGAAGCCTGATTCTCTGCTATGACCTGAAGACTGATTCTCTGCTGACATGAAGCCAGATACTCTGTTACGGGACCTCTCTCTTCTGCCTGTGTGCTGGGCCTAAATATATGCCAATGGACTGTTGCAGTGGTGGCTGATGTGAAGCCTCAATCTCTGCTATGACATGCAGACTAATTCTCTGCTGACATGAAGCCAGATTGTCTGTTACGGGACCTCTCTCCTCTGCCTGGGTGCTGGGCCTAAATTTATGAAAATGGACTGTTGCAGTGGTGGGTGACGGGAAGCCAGATTCTCTGCTATGGGACCTCTCTCCAATTGATTTTGGTTAATTTTTATTTATTTAATTTTTATTTTAATTCATTTCCCTATCCACATTTGTTTGCAGGGGATTTACCTACATGTTGCTGCCTTTTGCAGCCCTCTAGCCCTTTCCTGAGCTGTTTTACAGCCGTTTTAGTGCCGAAAAGTTCGGGTCCCCATTGACTTCAATGGGGTTCGGGTTCGGGACGAAGTTCGGATCGGGTTCGGATCCCGAACCCGAACATTTTTGGGAAGTTCGGCCGAACTTCTCGAACCCGAACATCCAGGTGTTCGCTCAACTCTACTCGTGAGACTTGGTCCGTCTATTAATTTCGTAAGTAAAGCGGTTTTGTATTCCTTGACGGTGAAGTTTAGTACATTTCCATGTATATTACGTAGTTGATTAACGCACAGGTATTCTGCCCAGATGCGTTTCGAGATAGCTTATCGCTTCCTCAGCGGGTAACCTGTGGTCTAAATCGTCTCAACTTTTATGCTCTCTTCATTAGTAATTAATTGTTCACATCGGGTTTTACATGTGTTAGTGATTACATTAGGTAATTGGAGATTTGCGGAGTATACGATTTCATACTCTTCACAGTTACTAATATTATGCAAAGCATGTTTCATACAGAGAGAAGAATATATGACACATAATGTTAAATACCAAAATATAAATTGTTTCCAATGGATAATGGATACATTATACAGCTTCATAGTCAGATAGTTGGGTAACAGTGAGTTATTATTGCGTTATTTACACCTCTCGATTCCATCTTTTCCTTATTTTTGGACTAATATTTTTACGATCTAGCAGCACTAACAGCTATATAGATAGACCTATTGTTCTTCTATTGGTGTTTTTTAACATGTGAGCATTTGATAGCTTTGTATATTTTCAAAAGGAGATCTTTCAAGAAATTTATTCTAATGTCCTACGGTCTCAGTAAGTCTTTTTAGTGTGTTTTTAGATCCCCTTTGTCCCCCACATGCAGGGTTTTCAAAAGGCTTACTGTCCATAGGTTTTAATGTTTTCAGTGGTATTATGGATTCAGTTGTTCAGGGAATGTACTCATGATGTTTCTAGATGTGTTTCTGTTAAGTATCGCATGAAACAAATTTTCAGTGTGTTTTTCTTGTGTTTTTTAATTATAACTGCGTCTTTTGTGGTACATGTGCGAAAAGGTCCTGTTAGTGCTCTATATATAGTATTCTTTTCAAAAAGGTAGAGTTAATCTATTTTATCCAGTTTATATCTGCGATTTCCTAATAACTAAAAAGTGAGAAAGTTTGTCTTGTTTTTATGTGATTTCTCTATGAATTTCAATGTGTGTTTAGCAACTCCTTCCCTATTTATGTAGATTAGTTGTGACGCTATTATAGTGATATTTTTAAAGTGATATTTTTTGTGCTTATCTTAAACCTATTGTGAATTACTTTAAGAAAGGTAATAGTATATACTAAAGCAGGGTATGAGCGATGTCAATTTTTGTGTATGGGTGAAATATATGCAGTGAGGTTTGTATTAGACCAGTGATTCAATTGAACCCAAAAAACTCTAGGTCTGAATTCAGACCTGCTGGGAGAAGACTGCCAAAGTCATATATTCTTCTAGAATCGGCTCGGGACATTCTCATAATATGATCAAATATTGTGATGCTGGCTTAAAAGACAACATTTTATCGGAACAAGAGCGGAATTTTATCTTGGGCACACAGGGAAGGCTACCCATCTTCTACTGCCTGCCCAAGATACACAAATGCCTGGAAAATCCTCCAGGTCACCCGATAATATCCGGAATAGGGTCACTTACATCAAATCTCTCCCAGTATATTGATGACCTGTTACAGCCTGTGGTGAGGAGAACCAGGTCATATATTAAAGATACCACAGATATTATTGGTACATTGGAGAGCATGGACGTCCAACCCAATTGAATCATGTAGACTTTTTGATAGATGGGATAAAATTTATACTCCACTACAATTATTTCTTTTTTGAGGGCGACTACTTTTTACAACTCTGTGGGACAGCGATGGGGACCAGGCGCAATGGGAACATGAAAACATCAGTCCCAGGCTGGGGACGAACCTAGTCCTCTGACGTCGCTACATTGATGACGTCCTTTTTGTGTGGAATAAAGATACACAACAGCTACAGCATTTCCTAAATAGTCTAAACCTCAATCATATGAATTTAGTCTTTGTGCCTAAGGTAGGATAAGAGTCCACTGAATTTTTGGACATACAGATTTCAAAACAGGACAATAAATATATCTGTATCACCTACAACTAACCAACTGCGAAAAACAGCTTTATACCCTTCACAAGTTGCCATCTACCACAGTGGCTCCTAAATATTCCTTCGGGACAGTTCCGTCGGATTAAGCAAAACTGCACCGAAGGGGCGAGTGTCGAGTTAGAGGGCTTAAAAATGAAGGAGCAATTTAAATGTAAGAACTACCCCGAAAACATTGTTGAGGTTGCTTTAGAAAAAACAAGGAGGACTGACAGAAAATCCTATTTTCAACCACAAATACAGAAGGGGAAAACAAAAGAAGGAGAACTAATTTTACCATATAGTGCACAAGCCAAACAAGTACGCCATATCATCAACAATTGTTTCTGAGGGATAAGATTATTGGCCCCATGCTTCATACTTCACCCCGTCTCACATTCACCAAGTTACCCAACTTAGGATTAAAGATAGCACCTTCTATTAGAAACCACACAAAGAAGGATGGTACTACACTTCAAAATGGTTGAATATGAACGGCTTCTACAGGTGTGGAAAATGTTTGGGATGTAGGAATACAACATTCCCGAAAAATTGGGAAGGAGTTGCTAAACACACATTGAAATTCATAGAGAAATCACATAAAAACAAGACAAACTTTCTCACTTTTTAGTTATAATGAAATCACAGATATAAACTGGATAAAATAGATTAACTCTACCATTTTGAAAAGAATACTATATATAGACTTTTTTGCAAATGAACCACAAAAAACATGCAAAAAATGCACTGAAAATTTGTTTCATGCGATACTTAACAGAAAATCATCTAGAAACATCATGAGTACATTCCCCGAACAACTGAATCCATAACACCACTGAAAACATTATAACCTATGGACAGTAAGCCTTTTGAAAACCCTGCATGCGGAGGACAAAAGGGATCTAAAAAATACACAAAAAAGACTTACTGAGACTAGGGGCGGGCGATATGGCCTAAAATCTATATTGCAATATAATTTTAAGCATGTGCGATATGCAATATATATCGCAACATATTGTTTTCGATATTTGGGGGGGTGTTTAAACTTTTTTTTTTTTTACTTTTTATTTATTAGCCTCCTTAAGGGCTAGAACCCTTGTCATATTCACCCTAATAGAGCTCTATTAGGGTGAATAGGACTTTACACTCTCCCTGCTGCCCTGTGCATAGTGCACACAACAGCAGGGAGCTGAGTCCCCTTCTCTAAACAGTGCCACCCACAGATCCCCCTCCCCTAATCAGTGCCATCCACAGATCCCCTTCCCATAACAGAGCCGTCCACAGATCCCCCCTCCCCTAATCAGTGCCATCCACAGATCCCCCTCCCCTAAATAGTGCCATCCACAGGTTTCCCTCCCCTAATCAGTGCCATCCACAGATCCCCCTGCCCTAATCAGTGTCATCCACAGATCCCCCTCCCCTAATCAGTGCCATCCACAGACCCCCTTCCCCTAAACAGTGCCATCCACAGATCCCCCTCCCCTAAACAGTGACACCCACAGATCCCCTTCCCCTAAACAGTGACACCCACAGATCCCCCTCCCCTAAACAGTGACACCCATAGATCCCCCTCCCCTAAACAGTGACACCCACAGATCCCCCTCCCCTAAACAGTGACACCCACAGATCCCCCGCCCCGACGCTCACAGGAGCACATTTATAAACTAAACAGTAACTTTAATCAGCGACTCTTTACTTGTATACCTTACTCTGTCTTAGCTCCGGTATCAGCAGGCAATGCGGGTGGGCGGTGCTCACTCACTGACGTCACGCGCCTGTGCCGCCTAATGGGAGGAGCAGGCGCGTGACGTCAGTGAGTGAGCGCCGCCCGCCCGCACTGCCTGCTGTTACCGGAGCTAAGACAGAGTAAGGTATACAAGTAAAGAGTCGCTAATTAAAGTTAAAGTTACTGTTTAGTTTTTAAATGTGCTCCTGTGAGCGGCGTGGCCCTGTATATTCTAACCCTCAGGCAAGCGTCTGTGTCACCATGGGTTAGAATATACCATCGGATTTGAGTTTTCACGCTCTCACTGAGATCGTGAAAGCTCAATGATTTACTGTCAGTCCCTCCCCTCCTTCTCTGTTCTCATTGGTGGTCAGCGGCAGCCGCGCACAGTGGGGAGGGAGGGACTTCCTCCTCCACTGTGCCGGCTCAGGAGAACATGGTCATATCGCGGTCCGGATATATAGGCGATATGCTCAAAATCCATATCGTAGCACAAATTTATATTGCATATTGCCTATATCGCCTATATCGCCTACCCTAACTGAGACCATAGGACATTAGAATAAATGCACATTTCTTGAAAGATCTCCTTTAGAAAATATGCAAAGGGATCAAATGCTCACATGTTAAAAAACACCAATAGAAGAACTTTAGGTCTATTTATATAGCTGTATAGTGCTGCTAGATCGTGAAAATATAAGTCCAAAAATAAGGGAAAGATGGAATCGAGAAGTGTAAATAACGCAATAATACTGTTACCCAACTGTCTGACTATGAAGCTGTATAATGTATCCATTGGAAACAATTTATATTTTGGTATTTAACATTATGTGTCATATATTCTTCTCTCTGTATGAAACATGCTTTGCATAATATTAGTAAATATGAAGAGTATGAAATCGTATGAAATACTCCGAAAATCTCCAATTACCTAATGTAATCACTAACAAGTGTCAAACCCGATGTGAGCAATTAATTACTAATGAAGAGAGCATAAAAGTTGAGACAATTTAGACCACAGGTTACCCACTGAGGAAGAGATAAGCTATCTCGAAATGCCTCGGCAGAATACCTGTACGTTAATCAACTGCGTAATATACATGGCAATATACTAAACTGCACCGTCAAGGAATACAATACTGCTTTACTTATGGATGGACTAAGTCTCACGAGAATTGGGACGAGGTCCTGAAAGACACTGCAAATCAAAACTGACACTGCTGTAGCGTGGTGGCGTTGTGGGACACCACTGAAAGAACCTCTACACGCAAAAAGATTTTGACCAGCACAACTTATCGTGAGTACTAAACACCAAATGTGAACATTGCATTTTCCACAAACTAGTGAATTTGATTGACTCTGAAAGGTAGGACTACGTAGGAATTGTGTCCCCTATACACAAAGATCAGAAGTCCTACATATACGGACTAATTACATGGCACCTGCCTTCGGGATTTCTGCCTATGCAAACATGCTTCTATCCATATAGAGAACCAAAGTAGAATCCTACTCATACAGTGAGATGAATTGATGAATTTGTCATTTTAATACTCTTTATTTTACAATTTTTATGTATATCTTTTATTTATTTACATGTATTAGACTTAGGTATATTACGGTTTTATTACATAATACATTTGAATGTTTGACATGTATTGTCCCTGATGTTAGTTACAGCTACACATGTTGGCACTGCCATGCACTTTGGCAGACACTGAAAAGGCTCCAGGACTGGCCCACCTTCTGTTCTACGTATTTGTGCACGGCTGGTACTGAATTTTTGGCAAATAAAGGACGGCTTGGGACTCTCCATCTTGGCTCAGCACAAGCCATCAGTTCTCTGAAAGGTGCAGAGTCCACCACTTGAAAAGATAGCGACTGCAGCACCAGCAACTTGGCCAGGAGCATGTTCAACTTCTGCGCCGTTGGATGAGTGCCAGCATACTGTTGTCTCTTGGCAATCGCTTCGGTGATCGATTGCTGACGGAATGCATGAAGAGAAGTAGGAGGAGGAGAAGCAGTAGCATCAGGACTGGCAGTTGATAGGAAGGACAGACAGCTCCCTTCGGCTGAGGTGGTGGAGCCTTGACTGCCAGAAACTGTGTGCAATCCAGTGGGGGATGCAGCGGTTGCTGCAGCAGGCTGGACCACCACATCAGAGCCACGGTTCTCCAAGGCCACTTTATAGTGACACTGCATATGTTTACGCAGGGCCATAATGCCAACATTGGCACCCTGGCCATAGTTCACTCTCTGCCCACAAATTCTATATATGGCCACGTTCATCTCCTCCAGTGGCTTAAAAAAAACCTGCCACACCACCGAGTAGGTTATTTTACCCCCAACACTATGAACTAACTTACTGCTACCGCGGCTGCCTCCTTAAAACCCCTGCACCGCTACATTCCAGGCAGCTAGGCTCCCGCGAATCAGGTGGTCTACCCCAGGCACGTTTGGCTATCGACCTCCCACTGCTGCCACGTTAGCTACTTGCTGGCTCCATCACTGGCTCACGGGCAAGCTGCCACCCTCTTCTTCCGATTATGATAAAGCCCATTTGTCACCCTGCTCCCAAGTGCTATCAGCTACATCATTATCATTGAGTACTGTCTGCACATCACTCATGTCCTTCTCAACCATTTATGGGTCAGGAGACTGACCGCTCTTAACACCAGCTCCCATGCCACTCTCCTCATGACTGCTTGCCCGGAGGAAGCGGCGGATGTCTCCTCCACATCTTGTCTAGGCAATAGCTGCTGACTGTCCTCTGGTCCTACTTCTTGCGGTGACGGAACAGAAAATGACAGAGGCAGGTTGAGGACAGGTGAGGGCACAGGGCTTGCTCCCGGCCATGCCAACTAAGGGTTATGTCTAATGAACCCATCCACTCTTGGCTGGGGGTGTCTGATGTCACTTTGGACAAAGTCGAAGATCAAGTCAACTATTCAAGAACCGCTGGGTTGCTGGTCACTACACAACCACTAGCTGACACCGGGAGCTCTGGCCTCTCGAAGTGACCCCTGCTGCCACAACCCTTACTCTTCTGCTAATTCAGTTGCGCCAGAAACATTTAGGTCTCTGCCTCTCCCCTGTGCAGGGCCTGGCACTATTGTTGAGCGAGAATGCTCGGCCGAACACCGGTTCGGCTTGAGCATCGGGATGCGCGGCACATTGCCGAGTTCGGCCGAATACAGAGTATGCTCAGGAGCAATGCTCGAGACTCCTCTCCGCAATTTGTTGGCTGCTATACAGCCAATAAACTTGCAAGTAAGTGCTGGCACTCACTGTAATGCCGTAGCCATGTGGGTTACTGGCATTACAGTGATTGGGTGGCCGAAACGCGTCATCGGGTCCGATAAAGCCTCCAATGACAGGTGGTTCGGCTCAGCCTTAGTCAGGGAGAGCTGTGCTGTAGAAGGGACAGATAGTGTAGGGAATAGAATTTTTATTTTATTTTTTTGTTAGGCAGGGTTGGTGTTAGGCAGGGTTGGACTATTGTTGTGTCTGGCAGAAATATATATTTTTAGCGCAACCTGCGCTAAATTGCGTGCAATTGTAGAGACTGAAAAGTCCTTTTAAGGACTATTGTTGTATCTGGCAGCAATATATATTATTAGCGCAACCTGCACTAAATTGCGTACAATTTTTAGAGACCCAAAAGTCTTTTTTTTTTTTTTTTTTATAAACAATTTTTTATTATTTTTGTATTTTTTTCCATACATAAATAATCCATATATACGGATAATAGAAAATATCACAATATAGTGCAAAGACATTATAAGGCTTGGGTTACAATCGCAATATTTGCGTAGAGACAAAATGTGGATCTCAAGTACAGACTTTTTTTGCATACAAATATCAGAAAAACCTGAGAATAGAACAAAGAACTTCGTAACAAAGAACTTTGGAACACCTGAGTGTGAGAAATTAGGTAAAGTTTCTATATGACTTCCATAAAGACCAGATACTAAGGAAAGCACTTCTAGATTTCAATTCCCAGTGTGAGAGCTCTTCCAAGCGGTAGAATTGGTCAACTTTGGCTGTCCAATGGTCTACGGTTGGGATGACTGGACTACGCCAATTGATGGGGATAAGTAGTCGCGCGGCTGAGATCAGAAAGGAAAAGAGGGCTTTTTTGTGGACGTCCACACCCTTTATGCCAAAGGACAATAGCGCGATCTCAGGGGAAGCGGGGAATTTGGTCTTACAAATACTATTGCTTAGGTCGAATATCCTTTCCCACCAGGGTTTTAGCAGGGGGCATTCCCACCTGATATGGAAAAAGGAACCTTTATTTTTGTCACATCTCCAGCATGTGTCTGGGACATTCGGGTAGTACGAGGAGATCTTGTCTGGGGTTCTGTACCACCTAGATAGTACCTTGTAACCATTCTCCTGCACTCGCACACACCTGGAGAGCTTGTGTGGTGTCGGAATATTTATGCTGTCTCCGATTGACAGTCTATATGATTTATGTGAATAAATTAAAATCGGTAATAAAGGAGATTCTAACTTATTATCATAAATATCAAGCTAAAACAAGCTCGTGATCTGCGTTGACTTGAAGACAAAACCCAGTTACAGACAAAATATATATGTAATTTATTAATACAATTTATAGTGCAAAATAATATATATATAACAAAATTGGCGGTAATAAAATTCAATCAATGATATGCAAAATAGTGGTAAAGACCCAAATAATTGAGAACCTATATCTATATATACACAATTATGCCTTCTTATAATAATACCCCTCACTTATATTAAAAGTCAATTTAATACTTGATTTCTCTCAGCCGACAAATGTCCGATTAAACCCAAATCTGGTTTATCTTTTATCTATATAAATATATATATATTATCAACCATACTGGTCTAGAACTGAATTCAGTTACTTGGAGATAATACCGTGTTTTCACTAGTATATTTTTAATCTCCCTGTATTGGATTAATTTTCAGGATGATGCTGCAGGTACACCCCAATCTTATTCCAAAACAGATACTATACACAAAGTATGGTTAATTGAATATATCTATAGATATGTATTATATTAATTAATTATCCTATAAAATATAGGTAAGGTTATACTATACCAAAATGTCAGCTAGCAGAAATCAGTTTCAATGGTTCTAAGATGGCTGCCTCCAATGACTGGCAAGATGGTCAAGATGATGTTCAGAGAGAGAGTCAGATCGATCCCTTCTGTCAGCCCATACCATCTTTTTATCCTATCTTAGAAAGGGCTTGGCCAAGTTTTATCATTAACTAGTGACCTCACTTTATAATTAATAGAACCATTCTCTAGGGAAAAATATACCCTAGATCTTTGTTACCCTAACACTAGATGGCACTAGTATTCCATACAAAAAAATCGAAGCATTCATTTATTTCTCTTATTCATATAATAGCACTAACATGTAATCTAAGGTTTCAGACAAACCTTGAGAAGATCTTAAAGAGACAATGAGTTTTATACTTGGTCAACTAACTTGTGTATCCTTAAGTCTTTTGACCAGACTTGATTAAATCAAAATAAATATGGCTATCTCAATTCATTGTTCTTGGATGAGACAGGGTTTGTTCATGATCACCTGTGTCCACATTTTCCCATTCCAGGAAAGAAATAATTAATTTGTGTGTTCCACTGAGACAGATTCTAAACATGACAGAGGAGTTTATACCTCATTTCTAATCTTACAATTGAATATATCTATGAGGACTATACTCTTATATATATACTATATATTAGCACACCTATTAAAATTGATTATATAAAATCAATCTACTCCTATATTGATTAATATAAAAACCACAAAGAAAGATTAGAGTCTTTCTATTCACTAAAATCATCAGAATCCAAATACATTGTCTTATCTAGGCCTTGGGACATCTCCTTCTCACAAAACAGACCTAGGTAAACACTTTGGTATATATCGTAAACCTTAGGTTAGCAATTTCAGAGTAAAGGAAAAAAAATCCCTCTGTCTTTTAAAATAAGACAAAAATGGTTGTCCCTTAGGCTCATGTCCATACTATTATATAGGCCTTATAATTATGGACTTTATTCATACCCAATAGTTCTGACAAATCCCCCCCCTTCTTCCCACATTAGTCAAGGATCCCCTTAAGACCTAACTGGGAGAAGGTCGGAAGAATTTTCATGTTCATCAATATTGTATCTGAGTCTTTTATCGCATCATAACGTCAATCCTGGAAAAGTATATTATCACAGAGATCCTGTGTCCAATGGTTTTAGCATGTGAGAAAAATGCAAAACTTGGCACCAGTCATGCCATTATTGCTGTGACTTTGTTCTCATGCATAATGTACCAATTTGGTTCCTTTCCCAAGCTAAAATGGTGATATCCGGTATCTTCATCCAATGAATGTCCTTGGATCCAGTTTCGCAAAGATTCCTGAAATATAATCTTCTTAGCCATCATTCACAATCCTGGGACATCTGAAACACGACTGTAGATTCGGGTTGATGATTAGTTCCGTCTTTAATTGGACCTCCTGAATCAACACCATCTGCACGATATCTGTATCTTTGTTGTCATCATCATCGCCAGGAATCACGTCTGGTTCCGCCCGTCCTTTTTCTATAAAGGAAAATGAAAGTATGAATACAGTATATATATATATATTTATTTATTTTTTCTTTTGATATACAGTTTCCCTAGCGTTGCTATGTAAAATGCTTTATATGGAAACCCCAGAATTGGAACATCTGTGAACTGAGAGAAATCAGATTAACGCATCCTTATTCATTCTCTTATTCAGCGTCATCTTCTATGATTCTCAGTTCTGATCTTGGATGACATACTCGCAATTGATTTACATGGACCCATTTCTCGATGAAACCATCTTTAGTATTAATTTTCACCTTATAAACTACAGGTGATATTTTATCAATTACATCATACGGACCTTTCCATGATGGTAGAAATTTTCTTTCTTTTACCCGATCCCGGGCAAAGTTATAGAGATACACTCTATCTCCTACCTCATATTCCTTTTTGGTAGTTTTCAAATCATAATAAGTTTTGTTACTTACAGCCGCTTTCTCAAGATTCTTCTGCGCGAAAGCAAACGCGTGTTGAAGATACTTACGAAGGTCTTCCACATACTGATGTGTCGTGGCTGCATTGATCAGGTTATGATCTGATGTGCGATACAACAGATGTTGAGGAAGTACCATTCTTCTTCCTGTCATCAGCTCAAAAGGTGACATCTGGGTAGCCGTACTTGGAGTAGCTCTAATGGCCATGAGTACTAATGGTAACCTTATATCCCAGTCTTTACCCGACTCCTTAACATATTTCTTAAGGATGTTGACAATAGACTGGTTATAGCGCTCAACGGATCCGCTAGATGTTGGACGATAAGCAATGTGTAATTTTCTCTTCACACCCAACATCTTCCACATCTTCGCCATTACCTCACTTACAAAGTGTGATCCACGATCTGAATCAATCCTTAATGGTAACCCAAATCTGGAAAATACATGGTTAATCAACAAAAATGCACAGGTCTCGGCTGTGTTATTGCGGGCCGGTAGACACTCTACCCATTTTGTAAACACACAAGTGACGGTTAACATGTATTTATTTCCTCGGGATGACCGGGTAACAGGACCAATAAAATCGATTTGGATGTCAGACCATGGTAATGAAAAACCTTTCTTCTGAAGTGGAGCACGATGTTTAGGACCTTGCGGTTGAAATTGCGCACATACCAAACAACCTTGACAATAACTCTGGACATCCTTTAACATATGAGGCCAGTAGGCATAATCACGTAGTGACTCATATGTAATCTTTTCTCCACGATGACCAGCTGTAGGTGCATCATGGGCATGCTGTAACATTAAACCTCTAAATGTAGTAGGAACTACCCACTGCTGAATACCATTTTTAGAGGTTCTCATTAATAACCCATCCTGAATACTAAATTGGGATTTGGATTTCATAAGTAATCGGAGGTCTTCTTTTTGGGTAAAATTATCCTCCGATATGGGATTATTATTAGGATCCTCAATATATTTATAGAAGATTCCCAATATAACATCTTCCTTCTGGCTTTTGATCAGATCCTCACTAGAAGATTCTTGGCTCCATTGAACTATACTATTTTCAGTTTGGGCCTTAGCCTGTTGTCTAGTGATAGCGTCAATGGGAATCATCTCTAGTAGGTGATCTATATTCACATGATCACCATTTATGGCTCCTTGTTTGGCTAGTTTGTCAGCTAGGTCATTACCCTCTTTATCTTTATTTTGGGTTTTGGAATGACCTTTAGTCTTTTTCCAATAAATGGTTAGATCATTATGTCGGACTAGCTCATCTATGGCACAAAACAACTTGGCGTGTTTCACTGGTTTGTTATTGGACCGTAACATATGACTCCTCTTCCATGTGGGCATATATTCTACAAAACTGTTCCGCACATAATTTGAATCAGTAACTATGACGAATTCCTTTATATTGTGCTCTATAGCAATTTTAACGGTTTGGTAGACAGCTGCTAATTCGGCTACCTGGCTACTCTTAGCACCAATACTATAACCTATTGAAATACTCGGGCACCCATCTATCCACGTGATACCAATCCCTGCCACTAGTTTTCTTTTGTCCCCTACAATGGTATGGTAAGCACAACCATCTATGTACGCACAAGGGAGTAGATAGCAATAGTCGTCTTCATACGCTTTGTAAGGGGAAGATTTTTGTTCCTCTAGAAAATCATCTACCAGCTCTTTCGTTTGAGAATTAGCAGCGCAATTATGCAGTTCAGCAAGTCCTTGGGCTACTGGACACTTTTTATTTTGCTTATACTGAACTTCCAACGGCCATCCTTGTAAAGACAAGGTCCAAGCAGTGATCCTGCTGTTAGACAAGTTACCATCCCTAATTTTATCACTCTGTAGATATTGTAGGGGTTGATGGGCCGTTTCAACAATGATTTTCTCACCCTGTACAAAACTTCTAAAGTTTTGAAGCGCCCAGACTGTGGCTAGTAAAGCTTTTTCACAGTTGCTAAACTTTATTTCTACTGGTGACAGTGATTTACTTGCATAAGCTATAACTTTATGCAATTTATCCTGTTTTTGGCATAGGACAGCACTAATACTAAGATTTGTAAAACCAGTTTCCAGATAAAAGGGTTTACCCCCCTCGGGATAAGCTAGACATGGGGCTTGGGTGAGTTTCCTTTTAAGCTCAGACATAGCTTGTTCCTGATCCTCCCCCCATGTCCAGGGTACACCTTTCTTTAACAATGTCAGCAATGGTTTACTAATCTCAGCATAGTTATCAATGAATTTACGGGAGTAATTCATCATACCCAGAAATGATCTTAATTCACTAATGTTGGTAGGCGTTTTAGATTTCATAACAGCCTCCACCTTTTTCTTCTGGGGATTCAGGCCTTCACAGGTAACCTCATGTCCAAGGAAATTTACCTTAGTTCGACACCACTGGGCTTTCTGTAAAGAAATTTTCACACCTGCCTCTTTCAACTGATTCAGTACATGCCTAATTTCTTGAATATGCTGGTCAAATGAAGTACTTTTCATCAAAATGTCATCTACATAAGTTAAATTTCCTCTTTCTGTGGCATCAGGCATAGCCTTATGTAAAAATACAGCAAATTCATGACCTGAATTTATGTACCCAAACGGTAGTCTAGTCCAGGCAAACTGTTCTTTACCGAAAGTAAAGGCTAATTTGTATTGATCTTCAGGGCTCACTTTGATGGTCCAATATCCCTGAGCGCAATCTAAGGTGGTAAAGATCCTAGCGCCTTGCATTTGTACCAAGCATTGGTCTATATATGGCACGGGCCAGCCGGACATATATACACGTTTATTTAGCTGACGAAGATCAGCACATAAACGCCATTGACCATTCGGTTTAAGAATTCCAAGAATAGGATTGTTATAAGAACTGTGCACTGGTCTTATAATACCTCTCTCCTTGAGATTTTGGATTATTTCCGCTAGCGAGTCGTAACAAGCTAGTGGAAGACGATATTGCTTGATATAAACGGGAGGTGCCTCAGGATCAGTCTGGATCCTGGCAATGTGTATGTCAGTCAGACCACAATCAAAGGAATCTTTAGCAAAGATATCCTTGAATTCTAAGAGAACTTCCTTTAGTTGTTGTCGCTCTGGGTCATTGGAGCATCCATCAGCTAATGAAATTTGTTGCTGGACCATTTCCATAAACCCTGGAAAAACTTCTGGTTGACCTATTTCATAGGTTTCCTCCAACCTGTCAGTGAGGTCATGATTTGACTTACCTGCTTTTTCAGCAAACTCATGATATTCCTGGGCTTCCTGCTCATTGATTGTATGATCAAAGGTAAGAGAGGATTCCTCTACCTTACAGGTACCTTCTTCAAGATTAAAAGGATATACTGAACTAATGGTGAACAATCCTTCAGGAGAAGAATAAAATGTTTGTTCAACCAATTGTTCTTCTGTTAGATACGATTCAGGTATTAGGCCAATAATTATATTCTGAAACCCAAAAGGATAATAATCTGAATCTAATGCCATACCAATGATAGTGTCTTTAGACAAATGAACTTCATTTGGCATACCATTATTCACAATTATTTGGGTTTTAAAGGTTTGTAAATTCACCATAGGGGTATGATTTACTGAAATACCTAATTGTTGCATTCTGTTTGATAGGCATATCAATGCATCACCATACTTTAATTTTTGGCCTTTTGACACCTGAATGGGTAACAGGAAATTATTAGTACCTGGAGGGATGATTATATCTCGTGGCACTAATATACTGACTGCATAAGGCAGTATCTGGGATGACTTGAGTGCTTCATGTTCATCCATAAAACCTTCAGGATTCCCTTTTAATCTTGTCCACAATGTGGAATTCACTATATCCACATGGATAGCAAAACGATGTAAAATATCGTTGCCAATGTACATAGGATATCTGGGTTCATCAAGCACCAGGAATAAATGAGTAGCCGATTTTCCTGCAATAGAAATGGTTAATATACATTTCGCAATTATATTATGATCATCAGAATCCTTATCTAAGTCATGTATCCAATTATCTTGTGGATTTGGATATCGAATCACTTTAGAATTGGCCACTTGATTTAGTAGATCCCTACTAATATAACTGTTTTCATGGCGCAAATCCAATTTAGCCCTCTTAGTTCTTCCTAAGTCATTCACCTGTACTGGGAAGAACATCTCATCATCCACCTTTTCCATTCCCACTAAGAATTGTTCGTGACCATTAAACCCAATAGGGTCAGTAGTCTCTGGGTGTAGGTGGATTGTAAGAACATCCCCTTCCAAACAGACATCTTTTACTCGTTCAGGAGACACACATATGGTGTTATCTTCCGGTTCACCTATAGTGGAATTTGGAGTGATTTGCAGGAAAGAGACATCAGGGACTTGGCTATTTCGGAAATGTACCTCAATGGAATCCGGCCTTTCCTCTATCACATGGCAGTTACGCCTATTGTGATAGGATTGTGATTGTTCATAATTAATGGGCATCCTCACTTGAGACCATATCACCTTATTAACAAAATCAATAACTGGACTTAATCTTTTCAGGAAATCGATGCCAATAATTAATCTATCAATGGGCATATCCACGATCAATGTAGGATGGCTAATTATTTTGTTTCCTACTTTAAAATCCAGCCAAGCTCTACCTAAAACCTTGAGGGCATTGCCTGAGACACTTACCAGGTTAGCATTAAAACTTTTTAACTTATACCTGTTAGAAGATACATCCTGCAATTGTTGGAAGTATTTTACAGATAATAAAGTTGCTTGGCTACCTGTATCTATCAAGGCTATTATTGGCGAGAAATTATCAAATAATTCAACTTCCATATAATATCTATTATCTATTTCTTGTATGGAACAAAGATATTTGGAATGATTATTGAAATGGTTTTCCTGCTCAACATTTAGACTTGTCCTCAACTCCTCCTCCCTCCTTTTATGAGCAGGATCGCATGTCTTCTTCTGTGCAGCTGAAGACTTTGTGTGCTGTAAGACAGAACAAACAGGTTTCCCCTCCTCCTTGCCATGTGGCTTTGTAAGGGTTAAATTCCTTTTAAAGGGAAGGACAATTGTGTTAGATTGCTCCACTTTACATACATTTAAGTCATCAACCTCTGCAACATTTGACATACTTACCTGCTTCTCCCCCTTTATATTTGGGGAGGATTCTCTACAGGAGGGGTTACCCCTAAAAAAGGATTTTTAGGGTTAGCAGTGATTGTTTTAGACAATTCCTCCATCCGTTGCATTAACATACCAAACTGATCTTGGATTTGATCCATTCGATCATATAGGTTACTTCTCTTTCTCCCATAATCTTTGGGAGATTGATTTTGGTACCGATATGATTGTGATCTCCCAGAACCATCTGACTCAGAACCACTTTGAGCCCTTTCTGGCCTACGTTGATATCCCCTATAATAATTATTCTGATATCTTTGAAAAGGAGGGAACCGTCTATTTCTAAACTCCTTCTGGTGGTTTGGGTTCTTTTCAGCAACATTTGGACCCTTATTCCCATCTGGCCTAGGCTGAATTTTATTTGGCTCGGAAGGTCTAGGAGTTTTTAACACATCAGCATAACTTCTTTTAGGGCTTTCAAATTTTCCCTGATCTCTTTTTATGTGAGTTTCTGCTATTTCCTCACTCGCTCTTTTAAATTTTCTGTCAGGAGACTCATCACAATTTTGTATTGCAGCGTACAGAGTTGTACTCTCAGTGAGTAACCAATCCAGAGTCTTTCTGGGATGGTAATCCCTGGCCAAAATAAATTTTATTTTATTGGGCAAAGAGTCATAAAATAACTGGATAAATTCACTACCTTCAAAATTGGGATCTTTTTCAGATAAACTATAGGCATTTTTGAGGACTGACAAAAATTCCCTGGGACTTTGATTATGTCTACATTTCAGGGTAAATAAGGCCCTCCTTGCAGCAGTAGCGGACTTATAGGGACCAAATTCAGTTTTTATTTCTGCAACCACATCTGACCAAGAATCCCTACCCATATCTCTAAGGGAATTAAAGAAATACCGGTGTTTTGGTTCGAATACCCAGGTAATAAATTCAAGTTTCTGTATGTCCTTTTCTAAATGTAAAGTTTTCATGGCCTCCTCATATATTTCCAAATGACTTATTATGGAGGGTGAACCCTTTTTTGCAAATTGACCCACAGTTTCCTTGAGAAATTTGATCACTTTAGTAGTGTCTATCATGGGTTGATAAGATCTCTGTACTGAACTTTTAGAGGACCTAGGAGGTGAAATCGGTCTTAATTTAGGAAGAGAATGTTCTCTCAGAGCCATTAATTCTTCCCCATTAAAGGGGTTGTCATATTTATTTTCTGCATCTAATTCCCCCTTGGAATATTTTACCTGCACTCTATTAGAATCCTTAGGCTGTCTGAATTGAAGAGGGTCAAGATCCCGGTTATCTAATTCTGTTTGTAAATTTCTATTGTCCTTATACAACTTTTTACATTCCTCATCTAGATCCACCATAGACAATTGACATTTAGACAATTCATTAGTAGCCTGACTTAATTTCCATTCCAGAGTCCTAATAACTTCTTGCTGTTGACTGTCTCTGTCATTATATTCTGATAATTTAGCAGACCATTGTGCTAATTCACCAGAAACCATGGCCGCCTTATTTTC
Organism: Bufo gargarizans; assembly: GCF_014858855.1. Classification (NCBI taxonomy): domain Eukaryota; kingdom Metazoa; phylum Chordata; class Amphibia; order Anura; family Bufonidae; genus Bufo; species Bufo gargarizans. The sequence goes on from NC_058082.1 coordinate 182,796,052, forward strand.
CATTTCAGATAAATCTTTTTGAAATTTATCAATTTCATATGCCTGTTCAACATTTTTATATTTTGCTTTTTCTAATTGCTTTGCTATTTCAATAACTAAATATACAAATTCAGGCCAAGATTGAAGGATTAATGAATCCTTATCTTTCTTGTGTTTAGCTTGGGAAATGTGACAGAGATAATCAGCAAACCGGGATTTATCAGACCAGATATCATCTGCATATTCTACAGCTCTCTTTTCCAATTCAAACCTCCAATCCTTTAACTCTCTCTTAATATCCAACCTGTCATGCATATGACCCAACACAATATATTCAATTAATTCTTGAGTCTTTCTATCATGCATATCAGTCTTTACCACTGCAGCAGCAGCCTGCATGCCTTGGCTAGCCTCGCCATTGTTATCAGACATTTTTTTACTTGTTGCACTACAAGTACCACAATAACTTTATCAAATATATATTTTGCACCCCAAAATTTTGTTTCTATTACAAGCAGATGTCGGTGGGACCTCCAATTTAATGTCGGAATATTTATGCTGTCTCCGATTGACAGTCTATATGATTTATGTGAATAAATTAAAATCAGTAATAAAGGAGATTCTAACTTATTATCATAAATATCAAGCTAAAACAAGCTCGTGATCTGCGTTGAATTGAAGACAAAACCCAGTTACAGACAAAATATATATGTAATTTATTAATACAATTTATAGTGCAAAATAATATATATATAACAAAATTGGCGGTAATAAAATTCAATCAATGATATGCAAAATAGTGGTAAAGACCCAAATAATTGAGAACCTATATCTATATATACACAATTATGCCTTCTTATAATAATACCCCTCACTTATATTAAAAGTCAATTTAATACTTGATTTCTCTCAGCCGACAAATGTCCGATTAAACCCAAATCTGGTTTATCTTTTATCTATATAAATATATATATATTATCAACCATACTGGTCTAGAACTGAATTCAGTTACTTGGAGATAATACCGTGTTTTCACTAGTATATTTTTAATCTCCCTGTATTGGATTAATTTTCAGGATGATGCTGCAGGTACACCCCAATCTTATTCCAAAACAGATACTATACACAAAGTATGGTTAATTGAATATATCTATAGATATGTATTATATTAATTAATTATCCTATAAAATATAGGTAAGGTTATACTATACCAAAATGTCAGCTAGCAGAAATCAGTTTCAATGGTTCTAAGATGGCTGCCTCCAATGACTGGCAAGATGGTCAAGATGATGTTCAGAGAGAGAGTCAGATCGATCCCTTCTGTCAGCCCATACCATCTTTTTATCCTATCTTAGAAAGGGCTTGGCCAAGTTTTATCATTAACTAGTGACCTCACTTTATAATTAATAGAACCATTCTCTAGGGAAAAATATACCCTAGATCTTTGTTACCCTAACACTAGATGGCACTAGTATTCCATACAAAAAAATCGAAGCATTCATTTATTTCTCTTATTCATATAATAGCACTAACATGTAATCTAAGGTTTCAGACAAACCTTGAGAAGATCTTAAAGAGACAATGAGTTTTATACTTGGTCAACTAACTTGTGTATCCTTAAGTCTTTTGACCAGACTTGATTAAATCAAAATAAATATGGCTATCTCAATTCATTGTTCTTGGATGAGACAGGGTTTGTTCATGATCACCTGTGTCCACATTTTCCCATTCCAGGAAAGAAATAATTAATTTGTGTGTTCCACTGAGACAGATTCTAAACATGACAGAGGAGTTTATACCTCATTTCTAATCTTACAATTGAATATATCTATGAGGACTATACTCTTATATATATACTATATATTAGCACACCTATTAAAATTGATTATATAAAATCAATCTACTCCTATATTGATTAATATAAAAACCACAAAGAAAGATTAGAGTCTTTCTATTCACTAAAATCATCAGAATCCAAATACATTGTCTTATCTAGGCCTTGGGACATCTCCTTCTCACAAAACAGACCTAGGTAAACACTTTGGTATATATCGTAAACCTTAGGTTAGCAATTTCAGAGTAAAGGAAAAAAAATCCCTCTGTCTTTTAAAATAAGACAAAAATGGTTGTCCCTTAGGCTCATGTCCATACTATTATATAGGCCTTATAATTATGGACTTTATTCATACCCAATAGTTCTGACAGTGGAGTACAGAAGAGTCTAGTCAATTCTGCCTGAGAGAATTGTCTTCCCAGGTCCTTTTCCCATTGTACTATTGCTGTCGGCTTGGCGTTTGAAGAGGAGAGGGAAAGCTTTTTATAAAGAACGGAAATTAACTTAGATGGGTAATTCTTAGATTTCAATAGATTTTCAAACCAATCTAGGGGTTTTTGCATGTTTAGGGATTTAGCTCTAAGACTGATTTCTTTACTCATATAAGTAAGGAGAAGGGTTTGTGAGGGAGTAGCTTCTAGTTTGTTTAAAAGAGACTCCCCTGTAAGGACACACCCGTTAACGTCCAGAAGATCAATCATTAATTCAGTGGAGGATCTGATCCTTAAAGGGCATGAATCTTTCAGCTCTTTTGGAGCTAATGAGATAATATCTCCTATCTGGAGGAGAGGAGAGGGCAGAGGTAGGGCGCAGCTATTGGCGGTGAACCACTTCCATACCTTTAATGAGGTGCGAACTATGGGATTTGGAATAGAGGAGAAGGCAGGAAGTGGGCTGTCCGTCAGCAGCAGGGCTCTAATAGTTGAAGGAAAGAAAATATTTTCCAACGGTAACCATTGTTTATGATTTGTGGGCCTAAACCAATCAATCACCCTAGTTAAATGAATAGCCTTCATATAAAGCTCGGGGTCGGGCAAACCTATCCCACCTAGATGTTTAGGTTTTGTTAGAGTAGCAAAGGAAATTCTAGGTTTTTTACCTTGCCAAATAAACTTCTGTATCTGGGAGTTCAAAGATCTAAAAAAGGACCTGGGGATGGCAATTGGGAGGACTTGCAGGAGATAAGTGAGTCTTGGAATCACCAGGGACATTACTAGGTTCTTTCTACCGAACCAGGACAAGTAAGGGTGGTCCAGGGAATCAAGCTGAGCAACAATGGCCTTCAGGAGGGGGGCGTAGTTGAGCTGAAATAGTTCTGAGAGATGAGAAGTTAATTTAATGCCTAAGTATGTCAAATGTCTATTAGACCAGTTAAAAGGGGAATTTACTTGAAGAGCAGAAATTTGAGTTGGGGATAGTCCAATATGAAGGATCTGGGATTTGTGGGGATTAACTTTAAAGTTGGAGAGGAAACCAAATCTATTTAGAAGGGATACTATTAGGGGCATTGATTTAGTGGGATTTGTTGTAGTGATAAGCAGGTCATCTGCAAAAGCCGCTAATTTAAATTCCTTCAGACCTAATTTTAGTCCCATGATGCCCTCTTCTTGTCTCAATGCCTGCAGAAGAGTCTCCATCACTAGAACAAATATAAGGGGGGAGAGAGGACATCCCTGACGTGTACCGTTTTTAATTAAGAAGCGGGTAGAAATAAGGTTGTTGACCAGGACTGAGGCAGAGGAATTAGTATACATTGCAAAAACCGCATTGATGTAGGGGCTAGGGATATGAAATTTATGTAGGGTGTGTCTTATGAATGACCAGTCTATTTGGTCAAACGCTTTTTCAGCGTCGGTGCCGAGTAATACTAAGGGCCTTTTTTTATAAGAAGCATAAAAGAGGGCATCAAGAACCTTGGTGGTGTTTTCCTTTCCCTCCCGGCTTTTCACAAATCCCACTTGATCGGGGTGGATTAGATTGGGAAGAAAAGACTGAAGTCTTGTGGCTAACATTTTCGCCAAAATTTTTAGGTCTGTATTTAGTAAGGAAATCGGGCGATAATTAGCGCAAGAGGTAGGGTCCTTACCTTCTTTAGGTATTATGGTTATTAGAGCATTAGTCATATCAGCTGATAAAGGTTGGTTGCAGAGAGAGAGGTTACAGACCGGGAGGAAGTAGGGGATCAGAGAGTCTTGGAAGGTGGTATAATAAGTGGAGGGAAAACCATCCGGGCCTGGGCATTTATCTTTTGGGGAGGCTTTAAGGGCTGCCACGAGTTCAGATGAAGTAAAGGGTTTTTCTAGGGCATTTTGTTGATCTGGGGATAATATAGGCAGATTTAATGTGTCTAGAAAGGCCTTAACTGAAATTTGCTATTGCTCCGCTATAGCCTCAGAGGAGAAGAGCTGCTGGCCTTGGGAAGTTTTGATGGATGATACATGTCTAGCTAGTTTTCTACGTTTGATTCGTTGCATCATAAATTTAGAGGCCTTATTGCCATGGGCAAAAAATTTATGTTGGGAGGATAAATAGTATTTAGCGGCTTTGGCATTTAGTAGGTTCTTAAGCTCTGTTCTAAGAGTGGTCAGTTTTTCTAAGTGATGGATTGCGAGGGATCTCTTGTGGAGAGACTCCAACTTGTGAATCTGGTCCAAAAGAGAGGATAGGTGTTTTTCCGCCTGTTTTTTCAGATACGAGCATTTGCTAATAAAGTAGCCTCGTATATATACTTTATGGGCATCCCAAAGGGTCTGAGGGGAAATATCTGTGGTGTTATTAAGGGAAAAATATTCCTCTAAAAGGGATTTAAAGTACTTTCTAAGGCCATCGTTGCTCAGCACGGACTCGTTCAGTCTCCAAATAGGAGTCCTACCTGGTTCAGATGACGGTCTTATAGTACAAAATATAGGGGAGTGATCTGATATGGTGATGTTACCAATTTTTGCATCCAAAAAGAAAGGTATCTGGTCCTTCGGTACAAGTATGTAGTCTATCCTGCTATAGGAATGACCTGGAGCGGAATAAAAAGTATAGTCAGTATGAGTAGGATTATGACAACGCCATATATCTATAAGTCCTAGATCATATAACCTAGAATTCAACTTTTTGAGAGATTTAGCTGGGAAGGAAGACTTTTTGGAGGACGTATCAACAAGGGGCTGTAAGGCGACGTTAAAGTCGCCTGCCAAGACGAGGGTTCTCTCCTGCAAGTCCTCTACCAGGGTCAAAAGGGAGAGGAGCCAATCAATCTGGTCAATGTTAGGGGCGTAAATATTGACAAAAGTGTACATTTTACAACCAATAGTACCCTTGAGTATTAGGTATCTGCCATCTGGGTCCTGCGTATGTGCAGTATAAGTGAAAGGAACATTTCCCTTGAAACCTATGCTCACTCCCCTGGAGGCCGCGCCTCCCGCTCCACAATGATACCAATTTGGATATTTGGAGAAGGAAAGGTCAGGATATTTGCCATGTTTATAATGGGTTTCTTGTAAAAACACGACTGAACATCTTTCCTTCCAAAGGAGAGAGAAAATTTGTGATCTCTTGGATGGGGATCTTAAGCCCTTCACGTTGAAGGACGCTAGTTTGAGGTCATTCATGGATAAGCAATTGGGCCACTGTAGCGGCCCCCAGAGAAGCGAGCATACCCTTCCCACTCAACAGACATGTAAGTGACATATATCCAGAAGTTCCACAAATATAAAAACTAAAATAAAAAACATAAACAATAAAAGAACAATACCGCGGCGATAGAACATCTAGTTGCCGCCTTAATAACAATATGAAGCTAGATGGCTTCATCAGTAAAGGGGGGAAATGTGGGTTCAACCCAATTTTAGGGTCCTGCTATCAAAGGGGACAAATGAAGCATTTGAATACACACTCCAGTTACAGAAATGAGAGGAGGGGGGGGAGGAGAGGAGGGGGGGGGGAGGAGGGGAGGGGGGGGAGGAGGGGAGGGGGGGGAAGAGGAGAATGGATAGAAAAAAAAAGACCTGTGAAAAAGGGGGGGGGGGAATGAGAGATGGGTAGAAAGGTGGATTCATTGGAGAGCAAAGACAGAGACATTACTTATACTGTGTCAATATTATCAGAGTGGAAGAGCTATGACACAGTCCCAGTTATCCTCTTTGGGGTCAGGTTTCCGCTGCGATGCTTCGATCGTTGTCTTTTAGGGGTAGCAAACTTCTCCCAAGGGGTCAGCTTCGGAAGCTCAGGCAAAATGGAGATCTCAGACACTGCGTCCCAGCTTGATATGTCTATTGGAGGAATGTCCATGATAGAAAAAGCATCCTGAAGATCCGTATGAGATGAAATCTTGATCTGCTTTCCTGCATATTTAAAGGACAGACCAAAGGGGAAAGTCCATCTATATAAGATATTTTTGTTGCGCAGGTGGTCTGTGAGGGGTTTCAGGATCTTCCTCTTGCTCAAGGTGACTGGGGAAAGGTCTTGAAATATCTTGATAGAAGAATCTCCAAAAGATATGTCATTTGAGGTTCTGGCTGCATTAAAGATTTTCTCTTTGTCAGCATAATTCAAGAAACGGCAAATAATGTCTCTGGGAGGTTCTGTATCCTTAGGCTTCTGTCTGAGGGCTCTGTGAGCTCTTTCTATAATCATGTCAGACAGGTCGTCCCTTCTCAGGAGAGTTGCAGCTATTTGTTTAATGACAGAGATAAGATCCTCATTAGGCACAGATTCTGGTATGCCTCTGAATCGGAGGTTATTCCTCCTCCCCCTGTTTTCCTGGTCCTCCATGGCTGCGTGCAGCTGATTTATATGTTGCTGACAGGAGGAGAGGGATTGGGAGACTACTGCGCTATGCTCCAGCGTGGCCTGGCTGATATTTTCCAGAGATTCAACCCGGTGACCTATGTGCTGGATCTCCTGGGTGAGTACAGAGATTTCCTGCCTTAGAGGAGATAAGGCCTCAGCAAGGGCATGTTTAATGAAACGCCGTGACACAGGCAGGGAGCGGGAGCTAAGAGACTCACCCCCGTCGCTTTCTCCCTCAGACATGCCTCCTTCCGCTCCAGCTTCAGAGCGCTCATCAGCCGGCGCCATCTTGGATTCTTTGACTGCAGGAGAAGCGGTCTGTTTTTTAAGATATTTCACCATTCCCGAGCCTGGATTAGAGCATTTCGGGATTGCAGCTTGATCTGTGTTCTTCTGCCCTCCGATTTTCACCATTTTGGAAGTGTTCAGGCTAACATAAGCTAGTCCCTTTGGCAGGCAAATAACGGAGCTCAGCAGAGCATGTCTTCACAGCTCAGCCGTTAGCTCCGCCCCCGACCCAAAAGTCTTTTTAAGGACTATTGTATCTGACAGCAATATATATTTTTAGCGCAACCTGCGCTAAATAGCTTGTAATTGTTTGGCCGCTGCAGACAGCGACATTTTCTGCGCTATACCTCCTGTGTAACATATGCGCAGCCTAAAAATATCTGACATCCAGTATATTTTTTCCGAGAATGGGGTACGCAGTGGACAGATACATTACCTGCCCTACATCTCCTGTATAACGTTTGCCCATCCTAAAAAAATCTGTGACATCCAGTATACTTTTTCTGGAGACGCTGTGGACTGTGACATTATCTGTGCTACATCTCCTGCTTAAAGTGTGCCCAAGCAAAAATATATCTGTGACATCCAGTGTACTTTTCCGTAGACGCTGCAGACTGCAACATTACCTGCGCTACATCTCATGTATAACGTATAAACGTTTGCACATCCTAAGAATATCTGTGACATCCAGTGTACTTTTTCTGTAGACGCTGCAGACAGAGATATTATCTGTGTTGCATCTCCTGTTTAACGTGTGCGCATATCTAAAATACCTGTGACATCCAGTGTACTTTTTCCGTAGACGGTGTCCGTTGCGGAAAGTGACTTTACCTGTGCTACATCTCCTGTATAATGTTTGTGCAGCCTAAAAATATCTGTGACATCCAGTGTATTTTTCCGAAGACGCTGCAGACAGCGACATTACCTGCGCTACATTTCCTGTATAATGTTTGCTCATCCTATGAATATCTGTGACATCCAGAGTACTTTTTTCGTAGACGCTGCGGACAGAGACATTATCTGTGCTACATCTCATATTTAATGAGTGTGCATACAAAAAATATCTGTGACATCCAGTGTACTTTTTCCGTAGACACTGCGGACAGTTTCATTACCTGTGCTACATCTCATGTATAACATTTGCGCAGTCTAAGACTATCTGTGTCATCCAGTGTACTATTTCCATAGACGCTGCGGACAGCGACATTATTTGCACTACATCTCCTGTTTAATGTGTGCGTATACTAAAAATATCTGTGAAATGCAGTGTACTTTTTCCGTAGATGGTGTAAGCTGCAGACAGTTACATAAACTGCACTACATCTCCTGTATAACAGTTTGTACAGCCTAAAAATATCTGTGACATCCAGTGTACTTTTTCCGTAGATGCTGCGAACAGTGACATTACCTGCTCTACATCTCCTGTATAACATTTGAGCATCCATAAAATATCTGTGACATCCAGTGTACTTTTGCCGTGGACGCTGCGGACAGCGACACGATCTGTGCTACATCACCTTTTTAACGTGTGCACATGCTAAAAATATCTGTGACATCAAGTGTACTTTATCCACAGATGCCGCGGACAGCGACATTATCTGCTCTACAACTCCTGTTTAACGTGCATGCATACAAAAAATATCAGTGACGTCCAGTGTACTTTTGCCGTAGATGGTGTCCTCTGCGGATAGTTACATTGCCTTTGCTAATTCTCCTGTATAACGTTTGCGCAGCCTAAAAATATCTTTGACATCCAGTGTACTTTTTTCCGTAGACGCTGCAGACTGCGACATTATCTGCGCTACATCTCCTGTTTAACATGTGCGCATACTAAAAATATCTGTGTCATCCAGTGTACTTTTATCTTAGACGCTGCGGACAGCGACATTATCTGCACTACAACTCATGTTTAACGTGTGCGCATACTAAAAATATCTATGACATTCAGTGTTCTTTTTCCGTAGACGCTGCGGACAGCGACATTATCTGCGCTACATCTCCTGTTTAACGTGTGCACTGTGATCCACACCCCTATTCCACCACAGGTGAGACCAGCTGGAGGTACTCAGGCTGGTATTAAGCACCTCCCAAGGTGTCAGTATGGGTGGAGTGTGTTACCTATGGACAGAGGCCTGGAGGCTCTGTGAATGTGGTCTCAGCTGGGCAAGGCTGAGGGACCAAGAGGCTGGGAGATAGCCTAGGCCAGGGGTCAGCAACCTTCGGCACTCTAGCTTCAACCAAGATGGTGGCTGGCTCTTCACACTCAAATGGATGAGGTAAAAAAAAGTATAATTTTTTTATTTTATTTTTTACTGCCATTCAGGGAAAATCGATTACCACAAAGCACAAGTAAATTTGGCTTTGCGACTAATCAAATTTTTCCTGAAATTCGGATCGGATTCTACTTTGATACACTAGTGATACAAAAAAAATCATCAAACAAGGTTAGTACACACATCAGACAAGCTCAGAAAACACATTAGGCCACTTCAGCACACTAATCAGATAAGCTCAGCACACACACTGGGGTATGACCACATGGCACAACTGTTTGCACTGTTTAGTTGGTCTGTATTGGTAACAGAAACACTGTATAAACGACCAGTCCTGATTAGTTTAAATGCAGCCCTTTGTGATACTAAACCATTGCACATCCGTGACACAATCACACCGCGTGGTTGTACGCTTAGACAAGCTCAGCACACACATCAGTCTAACTCATAATATTTTGCTTTATTTAAAGGGATTCTGTCACCTCCCCTCAGCCAAAAAACGATTTAAAAGCAGCCATGAAGCACAGCTTACCTGGATTAAGCTGTGCTCTTTTATCTTGAAATCCGTCCAGCAGTTACTGCAAAAAACAACTTTTATCGATATGTAAATGTGTCCTGAAGGTGCCCAGAGGGGCGTTTTTTTCTTCTTAGTGAGCCCAGTACCGCCCCTTTTTCAGTGCCCAGCCCGCCTTCCTTGTACTGTTTAACCGCCGCCCCCAGCCTGCCACAGCCTCCCCTCCCTCTCGCCGAACGAAGTCTCGCACAGGCGCAGTACCCACTGAGGGCTGCGCCTGTGCGATCATCAGGAGACTGAGGACGGCAGCTTCATCTTCGTCACTGGGCATGCGCTTTCTCCAGTCTGCCTGCCACAGTGAAGACGGCCAGCGATTTCTTTCCCCACCCTCCCTTCAGGAAAGAAATAAAGTATTTGTTGGGGCGAATTAGGTATTATTATATTAAGTAAAGCTTTACTGAATTTATACATTTTCACTGAGCAAAAACAAATACTTATTTCTTTCCTGAAGGGAGGGTGGGGAAAGAAATCGCTGGCCGTCTTCACTGTGGCAGGCAGACTGGAGAAAGCGCAGGGTGCAGCAGCCGATCGGCAATCCTCTGCGCTTCCTACCAGGCTGACTGAGGGAAAGAGCTAACATCGGACGTCACTGGGCTCGGCGCATGCCCAGTGACGAAGATGAAGCTGCCGCCCTCAGTCTCCTGATGATCGCACAGGCGCAGCCCTCAGTGGGTACTGCGCCTGTGCGAGACTTCGTTCGGCGAGAGGGAGGGGAGGCTGTGGCAGGCTGGGGGCGGCGGTTAGAAAGTACAAGGAAGGCGGGCTGGGCACTGAAAGAGGGGCGGTACTGGGCTCACTAAGAAGAAAAAAACGCCCCTCTGGGCACCTTCAGGACACATTTACATATCGATCAAAGTCGTTTTTTGCAGTAACTGCTGGACGGATTTCAAGATAAAAGAGCACAGCTTAATCAAGGTAAGCTGTGCTGCATGGCTGCTTTTAAATCGTTTTTTGGCTGAGGGGAGGTGACAGAATCCCTTTAAGAACTTCATTTATTGGAATGTATGCTATATTTGTGTAGCATAATCTCAAATCTAAAGTGATAATTGTGTTTTTTTTTCCCAAAAAATAAAAATAAATTACCGGATATGAGAAAGTTACATACTCAGTTTCAGATTTGTTTCCAGCTTGGATTTCTCTGTGAGAAACTTAAATAATATTTTAAGAATGATGTGGCATTTGGAAAAGTTAAGTTACATCAAAAATAAGAAAGGTCAAACTGTTTAAAGATTAGTGACCTTTTACTTTGGGTTTTACTGCTTTTTCATTTCTTACTCATGGTAGTACTTTGCTGTTCTTCAACATTTATCAGATGGTTAGTTTACCACACAAATGACATAGCTATAAAAGAGTAGCAACAAGTAGCAAGATCAATCTTCAGCAGCATTTAGAGATGACTGGAGAGGATGAACAAGCTGAAATGTAACTATGGAAACAATTTCGAAGCAAACCTTTTAGTTACCTGCAATGTTTGAAAAAGGTTTGTAAAAAAAATAAATAAATAAAAAATGGGGAAAAATAATTTAGTAAATATTTACATTTAGCAGTCATAATAATAATAATTATTATTAAAAAAAATATATATATAGCTTATAAATAGGATTCCTTGCTTTTATATTTAGATTTTTACGATGCTAGAAATGTATTTTTTCTTCTTCAATAACATAACAATTAATTAGTGAGATATATTGTAGGATAGGTAATTCTTCTCTTATCTTGGAAAATATTTGCAAATCAGCATTTTTAACATCTGGTCGTATGAGAAAGTCTCAGCTTTATTTTCCTTGTCAGAAAAGGAAATTTGAATATCTTTCCTAGGAACCCAGAGACATGCAAATTATCTTTACAGCAGACATAAGATATGCTAATTTGCACATATTTTTTCTAGAAACCCAAAGCAATATTGCCTGGATTACAATACTCCACAAGCATACTAGGTGCTCTACATAATGAGAAAAATTACCCACCAGACAACACATATATATTTCCCTGAAACTCAGCATGGTAGTCTGTCTCTCGCTAAAATTTAGGTCAAATTCTAAATCTATAGAATCAATTTGTTCATCCCGAATTTGGATTTTGGATCCACATGACTTTGTATGTCAATCACTGAAAACAGAGATATGATAGTTATAATGTTATAATATGCTGTATAATGTCCTCAAATGTTTACACTGGACAATAATTTCCAATATGATCCAAGGAATTGTTTAGATCTTAAAACAATGAACCAGCAATTGTAGTAAAGATGATTATACACAATTGAGTCACATTATTATAACCAATTCCTATGTTTGACATCGGCAAAACATAGCTCATAAAAGAAGCCATATGTTGTAAGCTGACTTAGCGGGTATGTAAGGTGTGCAATAGGCTGTATACATATCTCTTGCCATCAAGGGGTGCTTTATCAGCATTGCAAAAATGGAATGATTATTGGCCTTCTGGCCAAAGGTGGCAGTATTTCTGAAAATGAGCAGTCTGTGAACTGTTCATATGCTGCCATGGTGAAAGTTCATCATGAGTGGACAAATGGCATCAGTGCAAATAAGTGACATGGGAACTGAGGAGCACAATAGCCCATTGATGTGAGAGGTGAACGTTGGCTATGATGTTGTGCGAGGGCAGACCAACACTCTAGGGCCGCTCAAAGGCAAATAAACCAGAGAACTACCAAACGTGTGTTTAAAACAACAAAGTCAACTAACCAAGATGTGTATGGGGCTCTGAAGGAGATGAATGGTTACTGCTGAGCGAACCTGAACTGAAAAGTTTGTGTTTGTACCAAAATTTGTAAGTTTGGGCACCCGGACCTGAACCCGAACCCAGACTTTTTCACTAAAATCCAGGTTCGGGTGATATTTTATTATTTTCTGTTATAGCATGGTTATATCAGAAAATAATATCATTCTTAAGACAGAATGCAAATGAATATGCCATTTAGGGGTTAAAGAACAACAACTCACCTCATTCACTTGATCGCACTGCAGCAGTCTCTTCTATCTTCATTTAGCAGGACCTGCCAAAGGACCTATAATGTGCGCAATGACGTCACCATACTCACCACATATCTCAGGTCCTTTGGCAGATCCTACTGAATGAAAATAGAAGAGAGTGCTGCAGCGCGGTCAAGTGAGGTAAGTTTTTCTTTTTTTAACCCGCAAATGGCCATATTCTTTTGCATTCTGTCTTAAGAATGCTATTATTTTCCGATATAACCATATTATAACTGAAAATAATAAAGTGAAGTTCAGGTCCATGGTCAAGTTCAGGTCCCAAACCTGAACTTTGACCTGAAGTTCGGCCGAACCCCTGAACCCGAACTTCCACAACTCATCCCTAGTTACTACATCTCTGCTAACAAAGTTGAATCAGCAAAGGCTTTCCTTTTTGCTGCAGTATTGGAATTGGACCTCTGATGATTGGAAAAGGGTTGTCTTCACCAATGAGTCATGTTTTTTTGCTTCATTGAATGGGTGGATGTTGGCGTATCAGGCAAGAAACAGAGAGCAAACACCCTGCAACCATTGCTGGAAGAGCGGGTGGTCCCAGAGTAATAATTCAAGGGAATGTTTGTGGCATTCTTTGGGCCCACTCATCCATAAGGAAGAGAATTATTTGGGCATGAATAAATCCTTGCAGATCATGTACAACCATGCATGCTGATTATTATCCCTGGGATGAGTGGAAACGTCCAGGAAGATATTGATACATGTCACATAAATACAAATATCCAAAATTGGTTGGAAGAGCATGACCAAGACTTCCAAGTACTAGCCTGGCACCCCAATTCCCCAGACCTAAACCCAATTGAGCATCTGTGGGCCCACATTGATCATCATGTTCACTCTATAAATCCTCCCCCAAACACCCTCCAGTAGCTATTGGATATACTGCAGGCAACATAGCTCCAGCTACCTGTGACAACTTAACAGGACCTTGTTGACTTACTCCCACCCTGTCTAACCGCTGTTCATGCTGAGCACAATTACTCTGGATATCAGCTGGTAGTCATAACAATGTCACTCTGACTGTGTATTTTACCTTAAGATTTTGCTGTCACTGATTGCTTTTTTTATCATTTGTAATTGTCTGATATTTCTTCAACTGACAGTCATAAAAGAGGTTCAAGTGACAGCAAAATGCCACCACTTAGTGGAAACATTGTCTAACAGGGTAATACTGTAATCATCATTAGTGATGAGCGGCAGGGGTCATATTCGAATTTGCGATATTTCGCAAATATTTTTTAGAATATTCGTTAAATATTCGAAAATTCGCAAATTTTTTTTCTTGAAAAAAATCGCCACGGTAATGATTGTGTAATATGCAAATTTTCGTAATTCGTATTTTCGGATTCAAATTTTTATTGCAAATTTTTCAAATTACAACTATTAGACAAAGAAGATTATAGCACTATATTAGCTAAATTGCTCTATATTTGATTTTTGGAATATTCGCTATATTGCTATAACAGTTTTTTCGAATATTCGTAATATATAGCAATATAGCGAATATTCGAAAAAAACAAATATAGAGCAATTTAGCTAATATAGTGCTATAATCTTTTTTTTTATAGTTGTAATTTTTTTCCAATCTGAACTTCAGATGAGAAAAAAATTACAACTATTAGACAAAGAAGATTATAGCACTATATTAGCTAAATTGCTCTATATTCTTTTTTTTTGAATATTCACTATATTGCTATAACTTCGTTTTTTTGAATATTTTTAATATTCTAAAACAAGAATATATAGCAATATAGCGAATATTCGAAAAAAACGAATATAGAGCAATTTAGCTAATATAGTGCTATAATCTTGTCTAAAAGTTGAAAAATTCGCAATAAAAAATTTGAATCCGAAAATTTGAATTCCGAAAATTCGCATATTACACAATCATTACCGTGCCGATTTTTTCAAGAAAAAAAAATCGTGCATTTTCGAATATGACCCCTGCCGCTCATCACTACTCCTAAAGTCAAGTATATTGCAGCCTTCTTATTGGCCCACAAGCTAGAAGCAGGAAGGGATCATGTGTACTGATAAAAAATAAAAAATCGAATATTCAAAATTACAAATATATATAACTATATTCGAAATATTCGTGAATTTTCGAAGTACCTATATTCGCGATAAAAATTTGAAATCGAATATTCGTGATCAACACTAATCATCATATATTTATGATGTCTCTAAAGTCATTGTCAGATCACATCCAGGTCTGCAAAGAATTTTCAACTTGTAATAAAGATAAAGAAAAAGGTCTTTCTTCTAAGATGTAAATATAATTAAGTGTATGCTTTATTTTTGGCTCACCACCATTTACAGATTAGCAATTTCTAGAAGATAATGAACATTTCTTACAATGATAACCAAATATTTTTTTTCTTTAACATAACAGGACTTTATTAACATACTGTATATAGATCAAGTCAGTAACTAGGTGACTGAAGAAGGGTGGGGAAATAAGTGCCAGGGAGGATAATGTTGAGCTGGCAATGTAAATATGCTTGCTTGGGTTCTCAGATTCCTTATATTGTAGACAGAATAGACAGATTGCTGGACCCAACGGTCATTGAACACATTAATACGAATTAAAAAAATCTGTGAAATAGGGAAGGTCTTCAAAACTGAGGAATTTTCTGTAGAGGCTAAAGTCCTGTACCTCCAAGGTAGTGCTTTCAGAAATACAGTACTACCAATGCCTCTAGTGTCACCAGAAAGACAGTGGGAGCTTAGAGAGTTAAATAATTGGTTTAGAAACTGGTGCAGGCAAGAATGGTTTGGGTTAATGGTAAGGGTGAGTGAATCGATATATAATGAAACAGGTTTGTTACGAGTGTCACAAAAATTTGTCTGCCAAATGAACGTGAAGCTTTTCAGGTTTGCTTCGCACAAATCCATTAAAATGGTGCACAAGCAGGTGTTTGTAGTATTATATATAGGAGTAGTGGCTGACTCCTATATACTGGGTCGCGCACTCCCTTAGCCTCTTCTGCCTCACAGGCTGATCAACAGGGGCCCAGCATGCATGTGGGACCTGCATTTCCTCGATTTCAAGGTCGCTATTATGGCACCCAACAGGTGAGCTTTAGTATTAGGACCAGTCTTATAGAGATCGCGATGGCGTGCAGCAGACGGGCTCAAATGATTTTGTACAAAATGTATTTGCTAAGCATCTCTAAGTTATTAGCATAGCATTTACAATGTAATATACTTTTGTACTCCACCTTTGGTTTGTTAGATATATATTTGAAGCCACATTAGCGATGGGCACCTGCGCATTGGGATGTGCTGACCCCTTCCTCCTTCTTGCATGCAGGTGAAACTAGCCATACTTTAGCTTCAAAAACAGAAAAAAAAAAAATCTGAGAAATTGTTACACTATTAGGAGTTGCAAAATCTACAGTTTAGTACATCCTGAGAAAGAAAGAAAGCACTGGTGACCTCAACAATGCAAAAAGACCTGGATGCCCACAGAAGACAACAGTGGTGGATGATCTCAGAATAATTATTATGGTAAAGAGAGACCCCTTCACTACAGCCAGCCAAGTGAACAACACTCTCCAGGATATAGGCGTATCAATATCCAAATCTACCATAAAGAGAAGACTGCAAGCCACTCGTCAGCTTCAAGAATAAAAAGGCTAGATTGGAATTTGCTAAAAAAAAATAAAAAAAATCTTAAAAAAACAGCACAGTTCTGAAAGAACATTCTTTGGACAGATGAAACCAAGATCAACCTCTACCAGAATGATGAAAAGAAAAAAGGATGCTGAAGGCATCGTACAGCTCATGATCCAAATGCTTAACACTAGGGTTGAGCGAATCCGAACTGTAAAGTTCGGGCCCGTACCGAACATTAAGATTTTTGGACCCCCAACCCGAGCCTTTCAGTAAAAGTTTGGGTTTGGCAATTTAATGGCACTTTTTGAAAGGCTGCAGAGCAGCCAATCAACAAGCGTTTAACTTGTGTGCCCTTAGAAGCCATCACAGCCATGCCTACTAATGGCATTGCTGTAATTGGCCAGTGCAGCATGTGACCCAGCCTCTATATAAGGTGGAGTCACGTAGCGCTGCACGTCACTCTGCTCTTATTAGTTTAGGGATAGGATGCTGCTGCTGTGAGGGAGAGAATAGGACAGAATTTTTAATCAGAAGTGCTTGTTAACTCAGCGATCTACAGAAATTTTATTTTTTGTGGGTGCAGTGCACGATTTTTTTTTACCCTTTCCTGAGCCCAGTGACACAAAAAAGTAACTAACTTGTATCCGTCTGTTAGTTAGGTGGGCATCGGCGTCCATTTAATGCCAGTTCAGTGCACGAGCACAGCATATATGCATTTGTGACAGTAACGTACAAGCTTGAAATACTGCAATAATATTCTGGATTAAAAAAAAAAAAAAAAATGCTGCATTTGTCACAGTGAAATACAAGCGTTAGATAGTGCTGTTGTATGCTCTTATTAAAATAAAAAAATAAAAACATTTTGGGCAATATACTAAATTTGCTGCATTTCTGACTGTCCAATACAAGCATTAAATAGTGATGTTACATACTGGTTTTAAAAAATACCAATTTTGGGCAAGATAATACATTTGCAGCCTTTGTTGCACTTGTGACAGAGAAATACAAACTTTTGTTATATTCTGGTTTAAAAAAATAAATAAATAAAAAAAAAAAAAAAAATGTAAATACTGCAGTTACATTGTTAGTTGACAAATTAGAATTTTTTTGGGACCGTGAAGTAATTGTATAAAATTTGCCTGTCACACTGTTGTGTGACCTCAAGAAATGTTTCCTCTTTAGACACCGACACTGCCTTACTCTCAGTGAACTTAATTGTTGACTATTGGCGGTTACATTGTCTCCTGACAAAAAACATCTGTTAGTTTGGTGGGTGAACGCAAAGAATGAGGAGAGCTTCAAATAAGGGATGTGGCCCCGGTCGTGGTGCTGCTGGTGGAGCTCCTGTTGCAGGGAGAGGACGTGGTAGATCTGTGCCAGCTACACGCACAAGTGAAACCCCTTCTTTAGGTGCGAGTAGGCGACAGAACCTGCAGCGTTAATTGGTAGGGCCGAATACGGCTCTACGAATGGTGAGGCAAGAATAAGTACAGGCGATAGTAGAATGGGTGGCTGACAGTGTTATGTAACTGTTCGCAGCGGACACCGTCTATGAAAAAAGTACACTGGATGTCACATATATTTTTAGAATGTGCAAACATTATACAGGAGATGTAGTGCAGGTAATGTAACTGTCCGCAGCGGACACCGTCTACGGAAAAAGTACACTGGATGTCAGATACTTTTAGTATGCGCATACATTAAACAGGAGATGCATTACAGATAATGTCGTTGTCCGCAGAATCTACAGAAAAGGTACACTGACTGGATGTCAAAGATATTTTTAGTATGCACACATGTTAAAACAGGAGATGTGGCACAGGTAGTGTTGAATTTTTTTTATTTGAGCAGAAGAACATGCAATAAAGCCCATACAAGCTACACTAGAGCAGGAAATACCTTAAAGAACTCAGAACTCTGCTGCCTGGCACTACAGCACTGTGCACACAGCCATTGAGTCTTTATATACTAAATTTGAATTTCTCGCTCAAGCCACGCCCCCAGCATAGTGAAGTCATGCACATCCTCCAAGGGCTGCGATAGAGAGAGGAGGGCGCCTGCGCAAGAACCTCAGCAGACATGGAGGGAATAAGAAGACTATGACCGTGCACGCCCTATTAACATACCAACAGGAGCAGGCAGAGCACCGCAACTACTGGGGACACGCAAGTGCAAATACTACTTACTATTTGGTCCGGCAGAAACACCCATAAGCCAGGCAAGGCACTGGCAGACAGCACATTTAATACTTACCAACGCTGTCACGGATAGTCTGCATATCGGGACCTAGGCCAGCAAGGCAAAAGCACTGGACACAGACCGGCGATCCGCTACAGGCATTACCAGGCAAACGCACTGGTAGGCAAAGCCCCAATGCACTTCAGCAGTTCTGAGCCAGGAACACACTAGCCAAACCAATGGAACCTGAACAACGCAAGGCTCAAGTCCCTTTTTCCAGGTGGGCAGTCAGGTGAGAAAACACCTGCCAGAGTGAAGAACTGAAAAAAAAACTCCTCATATATTATCTAAGGTGTATTCAATTTTGTTAATTGTTTGATTTATTTCTAGGTGAGCAGTCCTAGAATTGAGTAACTGGGACAGGAAATGAGTATTACACTCACCGGTAATCCGGTTTCCTGGAAGTCTCCATGACACCACATACATCCCACCCTTTTGTTCTGCTATTAGCTATTATCCTTTCATCCTGGGGTTCTTCGTTAAAATACACTGGTGATGTGAGGAAGGGGTGGGGGTTTTAACCTCTCTGTGTTTTTCCTGTCCAATCAGGAGGGAGTCAATCTCAGGATGTGGTGTCATGGAGACTTCCAGGAAACCGGATTACCGGTGAGTGTAATACTCATTTCCCCAGTCGTCTCCATGACACCACATCCTGAGATAATATCAAAGATATAATTAGGGGGGGACGACTGCCGACAGGACCTTACGTCCGAATCTTAGGTCATCATTAGCGGCTAAGTCTAGCCTGTAGTGCTTAGTGAAAGTATGAGCTCTTTTCCAGGTTGCTGCCCTGCAAATCTGTTGTAAGGAGGCTGAAGCTTTTTCCGCCCAGGAGGCGGCCATGCCTCTCGTAGAATGTGCCTTTAGGGAAGCAGGGACATCTTTTCCCTGAGCTTTGTATGCTTCGGAGATGGCCATCTTAATCCATCTGGAGATGGAGCTTTTCGCCGCTTTCCTCCCCTTGTTAGGACCTGAAAATTGGACAAACAGATTTTTGTCTATTCTCCAAAGACTGGTGGCTTCCAGGTACTTTAAGACCGCTCTTCGGACATCTAATGTGTGGTAAGTGGTTTCCTGATCATTTTTCGGATCGTCACAGAACGAAGGGAGAACAATGTCCTGAGACCTATGGAAGGTCGAGACTACCTTGGGGAGGAAAGTTGGATCTAATTTGAAAATTAATTTGTCCTCAAATATTGTAAGGAATGGTTCTTGGATGGACAAGGCCTGCAGCTCACAGACCCTTCTGGCTGAGGTTACTGCCACCAAAAAAATAGTTTTAACGGTAAGCCATCTGATGTGAATAGAGTCCAGAGGTTCGAATGGATTGGAGGTTAGACCCCCTAGTACCGTATTAAGGTTCCATGGTGGTACCATGTTTTTAATCGTAGGTCTGATCCTATCTGCTGCCTTAAGGAATCTGGATATCCAGGGATGTTCCGTTAGCTTGGTATTATACAGTGCTCCTAAGGCCGATACCTGGACCCTCAGGGTATTGGGGGATAGATCTAAATCTAGCCCTTCTTGAAGAAAATCCAGGATTAGTGAGATGTTGGCTCTAAACTGGTTGAAGGAGGTCCCGGACCAATCAGCGAATTTCTTCCATATTTTTTGGTATTTGTCGTTGGTACTTAAGATCCACCGGCTGTTTGTCACGTGCTCCCAAGATGTTAGAAAGGAGCTGAGTCTTCCCCCCACCGGTATGGCGTCATTGTTTGTTGGATGAGGAGGCTTCAGCCCGATTTGGGTTGAAGAGGAAACTTCTCCACCTGCCTCCCTTCGCATAGCTCCACCTCCCAGTCTTCCCTTTATCTTTTTTATTTTCGGGCTGAAAAAATCGGTCACGAAAGGGCTGCCTTTTTTGTTTATATCTTTCCTCTGGAAAACCCCTTTTTTTATTTGTCGCGTTGTCTAGGATTTTGTCCAAATCTTCTCCGAAAACGTACTGACCGTGGAAGGGGAGTGTGATTAATTTATTTTTAGATGTGATGTCTCCTGACCACGCTTTAAGCCATAGTGCCCTTCTGGCTGTATTTGAGAGAACAGCTGTACGGGCAGATAGTTTTACTGATTCGGCTGCTGCGTCTGCTAGGAAGGAGGTTGCCATCTTTAATAGAGGCAAGCTCTCTAGAATTTGATCCCGTGGCGTCTTGTTGACCAGATGTATCTCCAGCTGATCTAGCCAAAGGTTCAGTGTTCTGGCCACACATGTAGAGGCGACGCCTGGTTTGAGAAGGGCCGCCGTAGTCTCCCAGGTCTTTCGCAAGAGACTCTCCGCTTTCCTGTCTAGAGGATCTTTCAACTGTGCTGAGTCCTCAAACGGCAGGGCCGTATGTTTTGCTACCTTGGCCACTGGCGCGTCTACTTTTGGAATAGTCTCCCAATCCGTACAATCCTCTTGGCTAAAGGGGTAGCGTCTCTTAATTCCCCTTGGGATAAAGGATCCTTTATCCGGTTTTTCCCATTCTGATCAAATTAATTTCTGTACGTTATCAGGGACTGGAAAAACCGCCTTCTTCCTTTCCCCTAGACCCCCAAAAATTTCTTGTTGGGTAGACTTAGGAGCTTTAGGCATCTCCATCTGAATGGTGGCCCTGATGGCCCTGATAAGTTCATCAATATCTTCAGGATTGAACAGGAAGCGCTTATATTCGCCCTCTTCGTCTGAAGATCCTGGGTGCTTTTGCACCGATTCGGAGTCTGAGACCGCCAGTCCCTCAGAGTCGGAATCCAGGATAAGTGATTTAACACTACGGGAGTCCTGAGTGGGGGGAACTTTGGGGGGAGTAGGTTCTCTGGCAGCTAAGGCTAGCTGAACCTCTTCTTTTACCACTTTTCTAATGTCTTCAATTAAACCAGAAGACTCAGCCTTGATGACACTGGCGGTACATTCTTTACACAGGGCTTTGGATCCTGTGTTAGATAATCTTTTGCAGCAAATACCACATTTTCTAGTTTTTTTGGCTGCAGAAGTGGAATCCTTTTCTCCCTGAAATGTTAACCCCTTAGCGCAGAACGCCGTGCATGTACGGCGGGGAAAACTGTGCCAGAACGCAAAACGCCGTACATGCACGGCGTTCATTTAAATGCTCCCCTGCCGAGATCGCGCACCTGATGCGCATATTACCGTGCTGTATCGGGGACCAAACATCTCCCCCTTGACAGCCAAGGAACCATCAGCTGTGGTCCCGGCCGCAGATCACCGCCGGAGATCCCGTTCGTTCATATGAGCGATATCATGCGTGTGCGCATGCGCGCACACATCTCCTCCTCTTCAGGCACCCGGCTGTCGCTGAAATGAGAGGATCGGAGATGAGAAATAGCTGTCTGAACATAATTCATTGTGATTGGTCCTGACTGTGGACCAATCACAATGAGTTATGTACAGGACGCTGTCTCTCAACTTCGATCCTGTCATTTCAGTCAGAGAAGTTGGAGGCAGTGCAGTTAGACCTGTGATAAAACACACACACCAAAAGTGCCCCTCATCTGTCCCCTGTGATTCTCATCACCCCTCATTTGTTTCCTGTGCCCTTCATCACCCACTTATTAGTCCCCTGTGACCCTGTGCCTGTGTGCTGTCTGCCAATAGTGACAGTACATCAGCACCCCAGTCCCTGTCATCCATACCTGTTTTTGGCAAATCATTAGGGTTAGTTAGGGCGTTATTAGGGTTAGAGCTCTTATTTTAGGGTAAGTTAGACGTTTATTGAAAAAAAATAAAAAAAAAATATAATAATAATAATAAAAAAATTATAAAAAAATATTGGGGACGTCCGTACTTGTCCCCGATTATAAATACTCTGTTTCAACCCCCCCCCCCCCATACCTCCGAACCTCTATCTTTTACCAGTAATATAAAGCTCCACAATTTTTATTTTTTATTTTTTTTGTTAAACAATTTTTATTGTTTTTTCATATATATAAACAATAAAGTGACAATCACAGTACATCGCTGAGAGTGCGTCTAAACCTCTGACGCAGCAGAGGAATGGAGCCAAAGAAAAATATCAAAAAGTACAAGCAATAGAGCGTACATGGAGGTCAATATATGTAAGAGTTACATATGTATGGTCAAACAATTTAAATTATCGCTCGGGTATAATGAAGCCTAGAAATTACTATCTGAAAGCTTCAGCTTAATACCAAAACATTGAACCCACAAAGGAAAAGGCCTATAAACATAAAGAGGAAAGGCAGGTCTGATAAGACTATGAAAAACCTCTATAACTCCTCCAAGCAGACCAAGTTGCAAGAAATTTCTTTCTTGTCCCTAGTTCCCAGGTAGACAATTCTTCCAGACGGTAGATTTGATCGACCCTAGATGTCCAATGGTCCAAGGAAGGGACTTCAGAAGTGCGCCACATGGTGGGAACCAGAAGGCGGGCAGCCGCGAGCAAAAATTTTAATAAACCATGACATTTATCATACCTAGTTAGGCCTAAAGATAGCAGAGCAAGTTCAGGAGAACAGGGTGCGTTCGAGTCGCAGATGGTATTACAGGTTCGGAAGATTTGATTCCACCATAATGAAATAGGGGAGCATTCCCACCATATGTGAAAGAAGGTGCCTTTTTCTGAGCCGCACCGCCAACACCGATCTGAGGCGTCAGGATAAAGGATAGAAATTTTGTCAGGGGTTTTGTACCATCTCAACAGGACTTTGTATCCGTTCTCCTGAACTCGAACACATCTAGAGACCTTATGAGGAGCGATGAGTAATGAATCCATCTCTTTCTCTGAGAATTGCTTATCTAGGTCCTTCTCCCAATAACCTATAAACGAGGGTTTGACCTTAGTAGGTGGGTCAATAAGCTTTTTGTAGAGGAGAGAAATCAATTTGGGAGGGTATTTGACAGAAGCAAGTAAACTCTCAAACCAAGAGGAGGAGTGATCCTTGGGTAGGGAACGGGAGAGGTTAAGTAGTTCTTTTTTGAAATATTGAAGAGTGAGGAAATTGGGAGTGGTATCCAGAGCAAACGTCAGGGCCGGCTCCGGAAGGACACATCCATCTTTATCTAATAAATCTGATATGGGAATGTTTGAGTCCCTGAGCTGGGAGGGAGTGGAGGATCTTATCACAGATGGAGCCAAGGAAAAAAGATCTTTGGTTTTAAGGAGGGCCGTCAAGGGGAGTTGGTCATTGTATTTGGACGAAAACCAGTTCCATATTTTAATAGATGAGCGAATTAAAGGGTTGGGCATTCGAGGGAGTGGGGTAAGGGGTTTCCCTGATAGCAGAAGGGATCTAGGGGAGGAATCAAAATTAGCAGTTTCCAAATAGACCCAAAATTTGTTAGGAGGGGAGCGAATCCAATCAATTATCCTACCTAGATGTATTGCCTTTAGATAAAGTTCAGGATTGGGTAAACCTATTCCACCGAACCGTTTAGATTTAGTGAGAGTCGCTATGGAAATTCTGGGTTTCCTCTTTTCCCATATAAAGCGGCTGATGAGAGTATTAAGTCTCCTAAGGAAAATTCGAGGTATCTCAATGGGGAGGACCTGAAAAAGGTATGCAAGTCTAGGAAGAATTAGAGACATCACCATATTTTTCCGTCCAAACCAGGACAGGAAGTGGCCCTCGAGAGATTCCAATTGAGCAGTGATAGAATGCAGCAAGGGTGTGTAATTCAAATGGAAAAGGTCAGGTAGGTGGGCATTTATTTTGATTCCTAGATAGGAGATAAGTTGAGTGGTCCAATTAAAAGGGGAGTCTGCCTGTAAATGTTTGATGGTGGTAGGGGGTAGGCCCAAATGTAGGATCTGCGATTTGTGGGGATTGATTTTAAAGTTAGAGAGTGAACTAAAGGTGTCTAATATAGTGAGAATCTTAGGCATCGAAGTAAGGGGGTTGGTTGTTAAAATCAATAAGTCATCTGCAAAAGCAGCTAGTTTACATTCGTGAAGGCCCACCTTTAGACCCCGAATCGAGTCTTCTTGTCTGAGGGCCTGTAAGAGGGTTTCCATAACTAAAACAAAAATAAGGGGGGAAAGAGGACATCCCTGACGAGTTCCATTCCGAATTAGAAAGCAGTTGGACAATTGGTTATTTACTAGGACAGAGGCGGAGGCGTTATTGTACATTGCAAAAATAGCTTGTATATAAGATTCTGGAAAATTGAATTTCCTTAAGGTGAGCCTGATAAAGGACCAGTCAATCCTATCAAAAGCCTTTTCCGCGTCTGTACCTAGAAGAACCAATGGAAGTTTTTTGTTGGAGGCAAAAAAAAGGGCATTTAATACTTTGGTAGTATTGTCCTTTCCCTCTCTCCCTTTAATAAATCCAACTTGGTCGGGATGGACCAAGTCAGGGAGAATAGACTGAATTCTAGTCGCCAGCATTTTAGCTAATAGCTTCAAGTCTATATTCAAGAGTGAAATAGGCCTGTAATTAGCGCAATTGGAGGGGTCTTTACCTTCTTTAGGTATAATCGTAATCACAGCCCTCGTCATGTCGGATGAGAGAGGGACATTTGAAAGCGTTTGGTTATATACCCGAATAAGATAAGGAGCTAAAGTGTCAGAGAAAGCCGAATAGTAGGCTGTTGGGAGACCGTCGGGGCCAGGACATTTGTTTTTAGGGGAGGATTTCAAGGCAATAGAGAATTCTGTGCTAGTAAAAGGTTTTGAGATATCCAATTGTTGGGCCATGGTTAGGGAAGGCAAGTTAAGAGAGTCAAAAAATGATTTAGTATGAGAAGGCGAGCCAGAGGGAGGGGCTAAATTATAAAGGTCTTTATAGAAAAGCCTAAACTGTTCCGCAATGGACTCAGGGGAAAAAAATTGGTGTCCTTGAGGAGACTTGATCAAAGTAACGTATCTAGCGTTTTTTCTTTTCTTCAAACGATTCATCATAAATCTGGAGGCCTTATTGCCGTGGGCATAGAATTTATGTTGGGAAGAGAGGTAAATTTTGGCCGACTTTTTATTTAACAGGTTTTTGAGCTCTGATCTGAGGGTAGAAAGATCAGAAAGGTGTTGGGGATCCAGGGAATGTTTGTGAAGGTTCTCTAAAGTGTGAATACGGTCTAATATAGAGGAAAAGTGCTGATCTGCAACCTTTTTCAAATGGGAACATTTACTTATGAAATGGCCACGAATGTAGGCTTTGTGTGCATCCCATAAAGTGTGTGGGGATATATCAGGAGAGTCGTTCTCCCTAAAATAGTGTTCCAGCAGGGAGGTAAAGTGTGCAACATGTCTATCATCGCTCAATATGGATTCATTTAATCTCCAGCTAGAAGACTTACCAGAGCCAGGCTGGGTGTGGAAGGAGCAAAACACTGGGGCATGGTCCGATATGGTGATGTCTCCAATTCTCGGGTTGGAGGAAAGATGTAGAAAATCTTTAGGTATGAAGACGTAGTCAATCCTACTGTAAGAATGACCTGGAGCAGAGTAAAAGGTATAATCAATTGTGGATGGATTTAGACATCTCCAAACGTCAACGAGACCCAATACATGCAGTTTTCTCTTCAGTTTTTTGAGAAGTTTGATAGGGACAGAGGATTTTTTAGAGGAAGTGTCTGAAGGCGGGTGTAACGCCAAATTAAAATCACCAGCTAAAATAACTGTTCCTTCTCTAGTTTCTTCAATTAAGGAGAGAATTTTGAGGAGCCAAGGGACCTGGTTATAATTTGGAGCATATATATTTACCAACGTAAACATTTTGTGGCCTATAAGACCTTTCAAAATAAGAAATCTCCCCTCAGTGTCCGCAGAATGTGAGGAGTATTGGAAAGGGGTGTTTCTTTTGAAGCCAATGCTGACACCCCTGGAGGCCGCCCCATCCGAGCCACTATGAAACCAGACGGGAAATCTGGAATGGGAAAGATCAGGGAACTTCCCTTGTTTGTAGTGTGTTTCCTGAAGAAAAATAACTGAACACTTTTCCCTCCACAAAAGGGAAAGAATCTGGGTCCTTTTAGAGGGGGATCTCAAGCCCTTCACGTTGAAGGAAGATAAAGTGAAATCTGTCATGGTGGTTCAAATGTGGGGGGGGGGGACGCGGAATAGTGGCAGCCTCCAGGGGGGCCAGGTATCTCATAGGGGCAAGTATATGACTCTCCAAGGAAAAAGACCATAATTTCAGGGTGTACCGTGTCACAATAAAACAAAAACATAACAGAAAATAACTATCAAAACACGGTCGCTCTAAGGCAACCAACTCAGGTAACATTTGTGAATTGTATAGGCAGAAAAATGCCTAAACAACTGAGTTTTAGTATCAGGGGGGAAAAGGAGGAAATATCCTCATAGATAAGGACCTGCACGAGGACATCAATTAGAACAGATCTAGAGACCAGAGCATGTTAGGATGAGGGATAGGTAAGGGGGGGGGAGGAAGAGGGGAAAGGGAGTTAGGAGAACAGGGAAGTGAAGGTTATGGAATAAGAGAGGGTGGATATGAAAGTAGCGGAGGGAAGAAAATGAATGGTTAATAATCTACATTAATGAAAAGACCATGCGATTTTCTTGGGGGTCAAGAGGCTGCTCCGTCTCTTCAGTCTCTGTTGTTTCGGAGTACCGACTTTCTCCCATGGCGTCATCTTTGGGATATCTGGAAGAGATGCGATATTCGTCACGGAGTCCCAACTAGCGATATCCATTGGTGGAGTGTCCGTCGAGGAGAAGAAATCTTGTAGGTCTTCATGAGAAGAAATCCTGAAGGTTTTCCCGGAAAAGTTAAAGGCAATCCCGAAGGGAAAGGTCCATCTGTAAGGAATGCGCTTATCTCGGAGGAAGTCGGTGAGCGGCTTAAGGAATTTGCGCTTCTGGAGAGTGACCGGAGCTAGGTCTTGGAAGATAGAGATCTGGTTATTTTCAAAGGAAATATTCTTCATGGATCTTGCCGCTGTAAGAATCTTCTCTTTGTCCCCAAAGTTAAGAAAGCGACATATAATGTCTCTGGGGGGTTCGCTGCTTTTTGGTTTGGGTCTCAACGCTCTGTGAGCCCTTTACATGACCATAGGAGAAAGATCGTCGCCATCTAGGATCGAGGTGACTATGGTTAGAATGGTAGGTACAATGTCCTCATTAGCCACCGTTTCCGGAACACCTCTGAAACGCAGGTTGTTCCTGCGGCCCCGGTTTTCTTGATCTTCCAAACTGACATATAGAGCATTGATGTGATTTTGGCACACCGATAAGGAGCGCGCCATAGCTGCACTGTGATCCAGCGACGCGGATTGAGTGGCTTCAAGAGCCTCCACTCTATGTCCCACATGGAGGATTTCCTGCGTCAGGCCGGCCAGCTCTTGCTGCAAGGGTATGAGCGCCTCAGCTAGCGCTTGTTTTATGAACGCTCTAGATACCGGGAGGTCTCGGGTTAGAGATGTATCTCCAGATTCACTTTCTCCTTCTGATTGGGCTTCTTCTCCGCTGTGTGGAGAGCTGTCAGCCGTCGGCGCCATCTTGGAGACGGTAGCTTCAGGGCCTGAGGTCTGTTTTTTAAGGTATTTAGCCATACCGGAGTTCGGGTTTGCGGCTTTAGGGAGGGCCCCTTGGTCAGTGGGTCTTTGCCCTCCAATTTTAACCATGCTGCTGGTCTCTAACGCTTAAGTAAGCTGGAATCTCGGCAGGTCAGTGTACGGAGCTCAGCGAGACACAGCCATGCAGTTCCGGCACTAGCTCCGCCCCCCCAAAGCTCCACAATTTTATTTTTCAATTTTTTCCTGAATATATATATATATATAAATTTTACAAAATGTCTCAACGGGTGTACAGCGCCGAGGAGGCTTATGAAATACTTGCCTCAGAGTCTGACGCTGACAGTGGAGAAGAAGAATCTTTTCTTGTGTATAGCTCTTCTTCTGATTCATCAATTGACGAACCCTCTCACAGACGCAGTAGAGTTAGCAGCGCATCAGCTTCTACAAATGACCCCAGCTGGACTTCTGCTACTAACTTTGTACCTCAGTTGCCGGACTTTACGGCCACTACAGGCATTCATGTGAACACTGCAGGGTTCACGGAAGCTGATTTTTTCCACCTTTTTTTTTCTGATGAATTGATAGACATGATGGTGGAGCAAACTAATATTTATGCCAATCAATTTTTAGCCGCCCACCCCAACTCATACTATGCAAGACCCCTTCAGTGGACTCCCACGACCCCTTTGGAGATGAAAAATTTTTGGGGTCTAATACTTAATATGGGGATAATTAAAAAACCATCACTACGGTCATATTGGAGTAATGACCTTCTACATCACACACCACTATACCGCACCATTATGTCAAGGACCCGATTCGAAAGTCTCCTGAAATTTCTACATTATAACAATAATGCAGATTGTCCACCCCCTAATGATCCTATGTACGATCGTTTATACAAAATTCGGCCCATTATAGATCATTATAATCTCAAGTTTGCCCAGGTCTACACCCCCCAAAAGCATCTGTCCATTGATGAATCCCTTGTGCACTTCAAGGGCAGACTGCATTTTCGCCAATACCTGCCCAACAAACGGGCCAGATATGGCATCAAACTCTACAAACTATGTGAAAGCCAAAGTGGCTATACCCATAAATTTAGAGTTTACGAGGGAAAAGATTCAAAAATTGAACCCCCAGAGTGCCCCCCTCTCCTTGGAATAGCAGGAAAAATAGTATGGGACTTGATTCACCCCCTGCTAGGTCAAGGGTACAACTTGTACCTTGACAACTTCTACACAAGTGTCCCACTACTGAAATGCCTGTTTTCCAGAGACACTGTTGCATGCAGTACTATCCGACGAAACCAAAAACATCTGCCTAAAAATTTTATTGACCAAAGGATAAGAGTGAGGGAAAGCAGGGCAGTTTGCAATGATAACATGATGCTTGTTAAGTACAAAGACAAGCGTGACGTCTTTGTACTTACTACCATACATGCCGACAGATCAACCCCTGTTCCAGTTCGTGGATCCACAGAATTAGTCCCCAAACCTGTGTGCATCCAGGACTATAATAAGTTTATGGGAGGGGTGGATCTGTGAGACCAGGTACTGCAACCATACAGTGCCCTCCGCAAAACTCGGGCATGGTATAAAAAATTGGCATTGCACCTGACGCAAATTGCCCTCTATAATGCTTTTGTAATTTACAGAAGTGCAGGAAACAGAGGAAAATTCCTGCACTTTCAAGAAAAAGTAATAAAGAACTTTTTATTTGGGGAACAGGAAGGGGAGGGGAGCAGGGCCACAGGAAGTGAGAGCAGAATAATACGAGGACAGCATTTCCCTGGGGTAGTTCCCCCCACAGAGACACGGAGAAGGCCACAAAAAAGGTGTCGGGTATGCTCCAGAAATGGAATCAGGAAAGACACAATTCATCATTGTGAGACGTGCCCCTCAAAGCCGGGTCTTTGCATAAAAGATTGCTTTAGAATCTACCACACCTCTGTTGACTTTAACTAAACCCCCTTTGATCATTTTATAAAACACCCCCTTGAAACTGTATGCTGGTAAAAATTCTAGTTTCCCGTTTCTCCACATTTCAATTGGCATTCTAATAAAACCCATAACAAAGCTAAAAATTCTCATTACACCCCTAGATGAATACCTTGACGGGTGTTATTTTACAAAAGGGGACTAGAACTTTGCTTATATATATATATATAAAATTTGTAGGATACGGAATACATCAGGTGATGCTTATCAGTACACTGAACTTTACAGTGTGCCCATACAGCAGTTTACGGCCACATATGAAGTGTTGCCATATTCAGGAGAGAATGGGTAACAAATTGTGGGTGTAATTTAGTCTGTTACCCCTCGTGAAAATAAATAATGTGGGCCTAAAGAGACATTTTCTTGTAAAAAATTAAGATTTTCCTTTTTACAGCCAAATATTTCTAAATTCTATGAAACGCTTGTTGGGTCAAAGTGCTCGCTACATGCCTTGAAAAATTCCTTGGGGGTGTAGTTTCCAAAATGGGTTCACTTCTTGGGGTTTTCCACTGTGGAGGTACCTCAGGGTGTCTTCAAATGTGACATGGCACCTGAAAATTATTCCAGCGAAATCTGCCCTTCAAAAGCCATATAGCGGTCCTTTCCTTCTGCGCCCTGCCGTGTTACCATACAGCAGTTTACGGCCACGTATGGGGTGTTTCTGTAAACGGCAGAGTCAGGGCAATAAAGATACAGTCTTGTTTGGCTGTTAACCCTTTGTTAGTGGAAAAAATGGGTTAAAATGGAAGATTAGGCAAAAAAATTAAATTCTCAAATTTCATCCCCATTTGCCAATAACTCTTGTGCAACACCTAAAGGGTTAACGCAGTTTGTAAAATCAGTTTTGAATACCTTGAGGGGTGTAGTTTCTTAGATGGGACACTTTTAGGGAGTTTCTACTCTAGGGGTGCATCAGGGGGGCTTCAAATGGGACATGGTGTCAAAAAACCAGTCCAGCAAAATCTGCCTTCCAAAAACCAAACGGCGCACCTTTCACTCTACGCCCCACTGTGTGGCCGTACAGTAGTTTACAGCCACATATTGGGTGTTTCTGTAAACAGCAGAGTCAGGGAAATAAAGATACAGTCTTGTTTGGCTGTTAACCCTTGCTTTATTAGTGGAAAAAATGGGTTAAAATGGAAAATTAGGCAAAAAAATGAAATTCTCAAATTTCATCCCCATTTGCCAATAACTCTTGTGCAACACCTAAAGGGTTAACGAAGTTTGTAAAATCAGTTTTGAATACCTTGAGGGGTGTAGTTTATAGAATGGGGTCATTTATGGGTGGTTTCTGTTATGTAAGCCTCGCAAAGTGACTTCAGACCTGTAGTGGTCCCTAAAAATTGGGTTTTTGTAAATTTCTGAAAAATTTCAAGATTTGCTTCTAAACTTCTAAGCCTTGTAACATCCCCAAAAAATAAAATATCATTCCCAAAATAATTCAAACATGAAGTAGACATATGGGGAATGTAAAGTCATCACAATTTTGGGGGGTATTACTATGTATTACAGAAGTAGAGAAACTGAAACTTTGAAATTTGCACATTTTTCAAATTTTTTTGTAAAATAGGTATTTTTTTATGCAAAAAAATAAACTTTTATGACCCAATTTTCGCAGTGTCATGAAGTACAATATGTGACGAAAAAACAATCTCAGAATGGCCTGGATAAGTCAAAGTGTTTTAAAGTTATCACCACTTAAAGTGACACTGGTCAGATTTGCAAAAAATGGCCTGGTCCTTAAGGTGAAATAAGGCTTTGTCCTTAAGGGGTTAAGGGAGGAAAGGATGAGCAGACTGAACCCACCATACAAATCATGTGCCTGAGAACAGGTTACTCACTGTCCCAGGGTTTGATGCAGGCTCGGTTCCAGAGCCCGGCGTGAGGGGGGTGCTCATCTTGACTCCCGACCGCCCAGAGATGCTCCAAGTATGAGAGCCACGCTTAAGCAGGGAGCCATTACCCAGGTCCTGTGCGTTTTTATAGTGTCCTCCTCGCTTCAGGACCTGTGGCGCATGTGGATGACGTCAGCGCGCTTACTCCGCCCCTGGCGTCTGACGTCATTTGCCTGCCGGCCGGAAGGGACGCATCTCAGCGCCGATCCGCCGTGTCCTCCTTCCCTCTGCATCAAGCCCTCCTGGACCGCCGCAGAGGGAATCTTCGCAGGGGCACTACGTATGTGCCCGAGCCCAGGCCTAACCGAACAGAGGAGGGAGAGCTGCACTGCAGATCCGACCTCGGCCTGTAGATGAGAAAATAACTCCAGGTGAGCCCAAACGAGCTCCGTGCACCTCTCCTGCTTCCTATCCTGATGGGACAGGAAAAACACTGGTGATGTGAGGAAGGGGTGGGGGTTTTAACCTCTCTGTGTTTTTCCTGTCCAATCAGGAGGTAGTCAATCTCAGGATGTGGTGTCATGGAGACGACTGGGGAAATATCCCTTCTGTGCTGCTGTAGGACGAAGAAGAAACTCTGGATTTCAAAGTTATTTTTAGTATGCGCACACATTGAACAGGAGATGTAGATGTAGCGCAGATAGTGTTGCTGTCCTCAGCGTCTACAGAAAACACACTCTAGAGGTCACAGATATTTTTAGGATGCGCTCACCTTAACCACCTCCGGACCGCCTAACGCAGATCTGCGGTCTGGAGGCGGCAGCTCTGCGCAGAGTGACGCATATACGCGTCATCTCGCGAGAGCCATGATTTCCTGTGAACGCACGCGTTCACAGGAACGGAAGGTAAGAGACAGGATCTCCAGCCTGCCAGCGGCGATCGTTCGCTGGCAGGCTGGAGATGCGATTTTTTTTAACCCCTAACAGGTATATTAGACGCTGTTTTGATAACAGCGTCTAACATACCTGCTACCTGGTCCTCTGGTGGTCCCTTTTGTTTGGATCGACCACCAGAGGACACAGGTAGCTGTGTAAAGTACCACAAAACACCACTACACTACACTACACCCCCCCTGTCACTTATTAACCCCTTATGAACCCCTGATCACCCATGATCACCCCATATAGACTCCCTGATCACCCCCCTGTAAGACTCCATTCAGATGTCCATATGATTTTTACGGATCCACGGATACATGGATCGGATCCGCAAAACACATACGGACATCTGAATGGAGCCTTACAGGGGGGTGATCACCTCATATACACTCCCTGATCACCCCCTGCCATTGATCACCCCTCTGTCATTGATCACCCCCCTGTAAGGCTCCATTCAGACGTCCGTATGTGTTTTGCGGATCCGATCCATGTATCCGTGGATCCGTAAAAATCATACGGACGTCTGAATGGAGCCTTACAGGGGGGTGATCAATGACAGGGGGGTGATCAATGACAGGGGGTGATCAGGGAGTGTATATGAGGTGATCACCCCCCTGTCATTGATCACGCCCCTGTAAGGCTCCATTCAGATGTCCGTATGTGTTTTGCGGATCCGATCCATGTATCCGTGGATCTGTAAAAATCATACGGACGTCTGAATGGAGCCTTACAGGGGTGTGATTAATGACAGGGGGGTGATCAATGACAGGGGGGTGATCAGGGAGTGTATATAGGTGATCACCCCCCTGTCATTGATCACCCCCCTGTAAGGCTCCATTCAGACATTTTTTTGCCCAAGTTAGCGGAATTTTTTATTTTTATTTTTTTCTTACAAAGTCTCATATTCCACTAACTTGTGTCAAAAAATAAAATCTCACATGAACTCACCATACCACTCACAGAATCCAAATGCGTAACATTTTTTAGACATTTATATTCCAGACTTTTTCTCACGCTTTAGGGCCAAAATTCATAAATGGTTAAGGAGGTCAGATTGAGATGTATCTGCCTTCTGGATTATCCGGGATATAATTGTCACTCTGGAGGAATAATCTTAAAACATAACATTTAATGTCTTTGCTAATAAAAAATCCTTAATACTATGTGCGAAAAAGAAAATTAAATATAATGAGATGAACACGGTGTAGGACCATTAATGGCTAAGGCCCATGTTCATCTCAGTATATTGATAATAAATTGAAGTGCGCGGCGGCACTGAGTGGGTAACCAGTGTGTCCTACCGGTACCCAGGGAAGGTTGTCGGCTGCTTCAGCACACGATATTCTGGTAGTCGTTCTTCCTGTATGGATGGTCGGATGAATCAATAGGGAGATAGCAACCGGCTGACAATCTAACACATGTGTGTAGGGTCCCTAGGGAAATCCTATGGCTGTCTAACCGATACCCTAAGAACTAGATGTGTGGTAGCGACCTGACCACAGGGCACTCGTCCTTGAAAGGACGACCCTGTCTGGAACCTTTCCCTGACTCTAATAACTATATGTCCCTAATTATGCATGAGCATTGTCCCTACACGCATGTTTCACTGCCAGGACATTAGGCAGTTCATCAGGGGAGATGATATAATAGTAAAGCAGGTCAATCCCAGATAATGGTAAAACCTGATGACCAGAAATGACACAGTCAGTCAAAGTGGTCAGTAGGTGCACGAGGATGATCGGCTCCTATGTGGGCTACCCCATAGATAGGGGGTTAGGAATAATGCAGTAAACCGATGTGTGTAGCTGCATATGGGACGCCAACTAACCTGGCGTTCACTCCTTGTTTAAATAGCCCAGTTCCCGCTGCTGATGACGTCAGTAACAGACGTCAGGTGGCGCAGCGCTCGCCCGCACGTAAGCGTCGCGCATGCGCACAACACAGAGTTGAAACGAGGCTTGGGGCGCAGGACAAGTGCCTGATGCGAAATGCACTTCTGCGCATGCGCGAACTCGCATCAGATATCGCGAGATCGCGGAAGCTAATGCCAACAACGAGAGAAGTTGGAGGCGACTCAGGTATTTGATGCTTCACAGTCTGCATATGATGTACCTACGATCGGACAATCATAGGTACAACCAAGCATATTAAACCTCAATCGGCTCTAATTTATAGATATTTGGGGCTATTCTTCCCATGTGGGATCGGAACAGCTGACGGATAGTAAAAAAGCACAGTTACTGGTCATAGAGGATGGTCACAAGAGATAAGATAGTATCTCATATAGGCTCTTGGTCAATATAAGTAAATGACCTATAACCTAATATTACAAGATTATGGTACAGTTAATTGTTATCGAATGGGTGTTTAACCTATACACATAAGTTAGAAAGTGGTGTCTCAGGTATTTCTAAGAAAACAGAAGGTGGCAAGAATACGTGGATAATGGCTAGTACATTGTCGCTGCTGTCAAAGAGGCGGTGGTAACAGTGGCATGGACCCTCAAAAAATGTCAGTCTACAAAAAACAGCTGTAATTCAACTGTTCATTGAGACCGTTAGGTGTGACAGTTTTTAAGAGAAATATCCACCGTGTCTCACGCTGTAGAAGGATTTTATCCCAATCGCCGCCTCTTTTGGGGGGGCTGACGGTCTCAATGCCCATAACCTTAATGACCTTGGGATTGCCTTGGTGTAGGTCACAGACATGTCGTGCCACTGGAGTATCGCGACGCTTATCAATATCTAGGAGATGCTCACCAATGCGTCTACGCAACTCGCGCTTTGTTTTTCCAATATACTCCATGTGGCAAACACAAGTGATTTTATATATCACCCCAATAGTTCTGCATGAGATGAAGTCTTTGATCTCAAAGTTACGTTTAAGGTTTGTACTATAAAAAGTTTTTCCTGGGCTGATATTACCACAGGCCACACACCCACTGCATCTGAAACAGCCCACAGGCCGACGTCCAAGCCACATATTGGGCTTTACCGGTGGTGCAAGATGGCTATGCACCAATAGATCTTTGAGACTTTGTCCCTTTCTAAAAGTCACCTGTGGGTGTTCATGCAGGACTTCACGGACATCCGGGTCCATAAGTAAAATGGGCCAGTGTCGTTTTAAAATCTCTTTTGATTCCTTTGCGGAACCGTCAAAAGTCGTAATGAACCTCACTTTTCTGTCACTTTCTTGTTTAGTCTTTGGGATAAGTAGTGTCTCTCTTAGGGTATTCTTCGCCCTCTGAAATGCTCCTCTCAGTACCTTATCAGGGTAACCCCTGGCCCTAAATCTTTGCCGGAGGTCTGCTGCCTGTCGTAGGAACTCTTGTTCCTCAGAACAGTTTCTGCGCAAGCGCAGGTACTGACCGTAAGGTATTCCTCTCTTTAGTGGCAGAGGGTGGCTACTCTGCCAGTGTAGGACTGAGTTTGTAGCAGTTGTCTTGCGAAAAACTGTTGTAGAGAGCTCACCACCAGGGTTCTTGGAGATGCGGACATCCAGAAAAGGTAGTGAACTCTCGCCAATCTCGTAGGTAAAACGGAGGCCAATACTGTTAAAGTTAAGAGAGTCCACAAACTTTTTGAAATCCTGGGTGCCCGCATTCCAGACAATCAAAATGTCATCGATGTACCGGGCCCATAAGGTGATGGGCCCGGTCATCGGTTCACCTTCCCCAAAGACGACGGTCGCCTCCCACCAGCCCAGGAGCAGATTAGCATAGGACGGCGCACAGGAGCAACCCATGGCCGTGCCCCTGAGCTGGTGGTAAATGCGACCGTCGAAGGTGAAGAAATTATG
The DNA here is from genome assembly GCF_014858855.1 of Bufo gargarizans. NCBI lineage: Eukaryota > Metazoa > Chordata > Amphibia > Anura > Bufonidae > Bufo > Bufo gargarizans. Next base: position 182,832,653 of record NC_058082.1, read on the forward strand.
CGTCAACAGAAATCTGAGTAACCGTAGAACAAAAGCATTATGCGCCTGATACTGTTGTCCTCGCATGCTGAGGTAGTAACTAACAGCCGAAAGGCCAGCCTCGTGTGGTATGGAGGAATACAATGCCTCCACATCTATACTGGTCAGCAAGGAATGATCCTCAATATAGATCCCTTCCACCCGTTTCAGAAGGTCCATCGTATCGCGGGTGTACGAGGGGAGTGCAGTCACAAAAGGCATAAGGATCTGGTCTATATATATCCCTATGTTTTGGCAGATGCTCCCAATGCCGGCGACGATTGGTCTCCCCTTGAGTGGTCTAAGGCCTTTATGGACCTTGGGGAGACTATAAAACGTGGCCATAATGGGGTGCCATATAGACCAGATCCTTATGCCTTTTGTGACTGCACTCCCCTCGTACACCCGCGATACGATGGACCTTCTGAAACGGGTGGAAGGGATCTATATTGAGGATCATTCCTTGCTGACCAGTATAGATGTGCAGGCATTGTATTCCTCCATACCACACGAGGCTGGCCTTTCGGCTGTTAGTTACTACCTCAGCATGCGAGGACAACAGTATCAGGCGCATAATGCTTTTGTTCTACGGTTACTCAGATTTCTGTTGACGCATAATTTCTTCACCTTCGACGGTCGCATTTACCACCAGCTCAGGGGCACGGCCATGGGTTGCTCCTGTGCGCCGTCCTATGCTAATCTGCTCCTGGGCTGGTGGGAGGCGACCGTCGTCTTTGGGGAAGGTGAACCGATGACCGGGCCCATCACCTTATGGGCCCGGTACATCGATGACATTTTGATTGTCTGGAATGCGGGCACCCAGGATTTCAAAAAGTTTGTGGACTCTCTTAACTTTAACAGTATTGGCCTCCGTTTTACCTACGAGATTGGCGAGAGTTCACTACCTTTTCTGGATGTCCGCATCTCCAAGAACCCTGGTGGTGAGCTCTCTACAACAGTTTTTCGCAAGACAACTGCTACAAACTCAGTCCTACACTGGCAGAGTAGCCACCCTCTGCCACTAAAGAGAGGAATACCTTACGGTCAGTACCTGCGCTTGCGCAGAAACTGTTCTGAGGAACAAGAGTTCCTACGACAGGCAGCAGACCTCCGGCAAAGATTTAGGGCCAGGGGTTACCCTGATAAGGTACTGAGAGGAGCATTTCAGAGGGCGAAGAATACCCTAAGAGAGACACTACTTATCCCAAAGACTAAACAAGAAAGTGACAGAAAAGTGAGGTTCATTACGACTTTTGACGGTTCCGCAAAGGAATCAAAAGAGATTTTAAAACGACACTGGCCCATTTTACTTATGGACCCGGATGTCCGTGAAGTCCTGCATGAACACCCACAGGTGACTTTTAGAAAGGGACAAAGTCTCAAAGATCTATTGGTGCATAGCCATCTTGCACCACCGGTAAAGCCCAATATGTGGCTTGGACGTCGGCCTGTGGGCTGTTTCAGATGCAGTGGGTGTGTGGCCTGTGGTAATATCAGCCCAGGAAAAACGTTTTATAGTACAAACCTTAAACGTAACTTTGAGATCAAAGACTTCATCTCATGCAGAACTATTGGGGTGATATATAAAATCACTTGTGTTTGCCACATGGAGTATATTGGAAAAACAAAGCGCGAGTTGCGTAGACGCATTGGTGAGCATCTCCTAGATATTGATAAGCGTCGCGATACTACAGTGGCACGACATGTCTGTGACCTACACCAAGGCAATCCCAAGGTCATTAAGGTTATGGGCATTGAGACCGTCAGCCCCCCCAAAAGAGGCGGCGATTGGGATAAAATCCTTCTACAGCGTGAGACACGGTGGATATTTCTCTTAAAAACTGTCACACCTAACGGTCTCAATGAACAGTTGAATTACAGCTGTTTTTTGTAGACTGACATTTTTTGAGGGTCCATGCCACTGTTACCACCGCCTCTTTGACAGCAGCGACAATGTACTAGCCATTATCCACTTATTCTTGCCACCTTCTGTTTTCTTAGAAATACCTGAGACACCACTTTCTAACTTATGTGTATAGGTTAAACACCCATTCGATAACAATTAACTGTACCATAATCTTGTAATATTAGGTTATAGGTCATTTACTTATATTGACCAAGAGCCTATATGAGATACTATCTTATCTCTTGTGACCATCCTCTATGACCAGTAACTGTGCTTTTTTACTATCCGTCAGCTGTTCCGATCCCACATGGGAAGAATAGCCCCAAATATCTATAAATTAGAGCCGATTGAGGTTTAATATGCTTGGTTGTACCTATGATTGTCCGATCGTAGGTACATCATATGCAGACTGTGAAGCATCAAATACCTGAGTCGCCTCCAACCTCTCTCGTTGTTGGCATTAGCTTCCGCGATCTCGCGATATCTGATGCGAGTTCGCGCATGCGCAGAAGTGCATTTCGCATCAGGCACTTGTCCTGCGCCCCAAGCCTCGTTTCAACTCTGTGTTGTGTGCATGCGCGACGCTTACGTGCGGGCGAGCGCTGCGCCACCTGACGTCTGTTACTGACGTCATCAGCAGCGGGAACTGGGCTATTTAAACAAGGAGTGAACGCCAGGTTAGTTGGCGTCCCATATGCAGCTACACACATCGGTTTACTGCATTATTCCTAACCCCCTATCTATGGGGTAGCCCACATAGGAGCCGATCATCCTCGTGCACCTACTGACCACTTTGACTGACTGTGTCATTTCTGGTCATCAGGTTTTACCATTATCTGGGATTGACCTGCTTTACTATTATATCATCTCCCCTGATGAACTGCCTAATGTCCTGGCAGTGAAACATGCGTGTAGGGACAATGCTCATGCATAATTAGGGACATATAGTTATTAGAGTCAGGGAAAGGTTCCAGACAGGGTCGTCCTTTCAAGGACGAGTGCCCTGTGGTCAGGTCGCTACCACACATCTAGTTCTTAGGGTATCGGTTAGACAGCCATAGGATTTCCCTAGGGACCCTACACACATGTGTTAGATTGTCAGCCGGTTGCTATCTCCCTATTGATTCATCCGACCATCCATACAGGAAGAACGACTACCAGAATATCGTGTGCTGAAGCAGCCGACAACCTTCCCTGGGTACCGGTAGGACACACTGGTTACCCACTCAGTGCCGCCGCGCACTTCAATTTATTATCAATATACTGAGATGAACATGGGCCTTAGCCATTAATGGTCCTACACCGTGTTCATCTCATTATATTTAATTTTCTTTTTCGCACATAGTATTAAGGATTTTTTATTAGCAAAGACATTAAATGTTATGTTTTAAGATTATTCCTCCAGAGTGACACGCTTTAGGGCCCCTAAAATGCCAGGGCAGTATAAATACCCCACATGTGACCCCCATTTCGGAAAGAAGACACCCCAAGGTATTCTGTGAGGGGCATATTGAGTCCATGAAAGATTTAAATTTTTTGTCCCAAGTTAGCGGAAAGGGAGACTTTGTGAGAAAATACAAAAAAATATAATTTCTATGAACTCGCCATGCCCCTCATTGAATACCTTGGGGTGTCTTCTTTGCAAAATGGGGTCACATGTGGGGTATTTATACTGCCCTGGCTTTTTAGGGGCCCGAAAGCGTGAGAAGAAGTCTGGGATCCAAATGTCTAAAAATGCCCTCCTAAAAGGAATTTGGGCACCTTTGCGCATCTAGGTTGCAAAAAAGTGTCACACATGTGGTATCGCCGTACTTAGGAGAAGTAGGGCAATGTGTTTTGGGGTGTCATTTTACATATACCCATGCTGGGTGAGATAAATATCTTGGTCAAATGCCAACTTTGTATAAAAAAAAGGGAAAAGTTGTCTTTTGCCAAGATATTTATCTCACCCAGCATGGGTATATGTAAAATGACACCCCAAAACACATTCCCCAACTTCTCCTGAGTATGGCGATACCATATGTGTGACACTTTTTTGCCGCCTAGGTGGGCAAAGGGGCACACATTCCAAAGAGCACCTTTAGGATTTCAAAGGTCATTTTTTACACATTTTGATTTCAAACTACTTCTCACGCATCTGGGCCCCTAAAATGCCAGGGCAGTATAACTACCCCACAAGTGACCCCATTTTGTAAAGAAGACACCCCAAGGTATTTTGTGATGGGCATAGTGAGTTCATGGAAGTTTTTATTTTTTGTCACAAATTAGTGGAATGAGACTTTGTAAGAAAAAAAAAAAAAAAATCATAATTTTCTGCTAACTTGTGACAAAAAATAAAAAATTCTATGAACTCACTATGCCCATCAGTGAATACCTTAGGGTGTCTACTTTCCGAAATGGGGTCATTTGTGGGGGTTTTCTACTGTCTGGGCATTGTAGAACCGCTTCAAAAAGCGGAAATTCACATTTTTGTACCATAGTTTGTAAACGCTATAACTTTTACCCAAACCATTTTTTTTTTTACCAAAACATTTTTTTTTATCAAAGACATGTAGAACAATAAATTTAGTGAAAAATTCATATATGGATGTCGTTTTTTTTGCAAAATTTTACAACTGAAAAATTTCATTTTTTTGCAAAAATAAATCGTTAAATTTCGATTAATAGCAAAAAAAGTAAAAATGTCCGCAGCAATGAAATACCACCAAATGAAAGCTCTATTAGTGAGAAGAAAAGGAGGTAAAATTCATTTGGGTGGTAAGTTGCATGACCAAGCAATAAACGGTGAAAGTAGTGTAGTGCAGAAGTGTAAAAAGTGGCCTGGTCATTAAGGGTGTTTCAGCTAGGGGGGTTGAAGTGGTTAAACAGGAGATGTAGCGCAGATAATATCACTGTCTGCAGCATCTATGGAAAAAGTACACTGTGTGTCAAAGCTATTTTTAGGCTGCACAAACGTTATACAGGAGATGTAATGCAGGTTATGTAACTGTCCGCAGCGGGGACACAGTCTATGAAAGAGTACACTGAACGTCACAGATATTTTTAGTATGCGCCCACGTTAAACATTAGATGTAGCGCAGGTAATGCCACTTTCCGCAGCATCTACGGAAAACTTGATGTCAGATATTTTTAGGATGCGCAAATGTAATGTTACATAATGTTATATTACACATTAAACAGGAGATGTAGCGCAGGTAATGTCACAGTCCACAGTGTCTATGGAAAAAGTACACTGGATGTCAGATATTTTTAGTATGTGCACATGTAGCGCAGATAGTGTCTCTGTCTGCAGCATCTATGGAAAAAGTACTCTGGACGTCCCAGATCATTTTTATATGCGCTGTGGGGGGGGGGGGGTTAGCTCTTTTTCAGGGGTTGAAACCACACACACATCTTCAAGGACATCAAGTTTTAAAGGTCCAAACATTGCTTTTATTTGGCACCTCAGCAAAAACCAAAAATAATACAAAACAAATCCGTGCCTGGATGGGCTCTAACGAAACAAATAATAACCTGACTCACCCAACATATACCTCACAGTTCACAAAGGTTTGAGGTGCGGCTTTCTTAGCCAGTAGTCCAGCTCACTTCCAGGCTGTAACAAAGTCAGTCTAGGCCAGGGGTCAGCAACCTTCGGCACTCCAGGTGTGGTGAAACTGCAACTCCCAGCATGCACACTTGCTTGGCTGTTCTCAGAACTCCCATAGAAATGAGTGGAGGATGCTGGGAGTCATAGTTTCACAACAGCTAGAGTGCCGAAGGGTGCTGACCCCTGGCCTAGGCTATCTCCCAGCCTCTTGGTCCCTCAGCCTTGCCCAGCTGAGACCACATTCACATAGCCTCTAGGCCTCTGTCCATAGGTAACACACTCCACCCATACTGACACCTTGGGAGGTGCTTAATACCAGCCTGAGTACCTCCAGCTGGTCTCACCTGTGGTGGAATAGGGGTGTGAATCACAGCGCACACTTTAAACAGGAGATGTGGCGCAGATAATGTCGCTGTCTGCAGCGTCTACGGAAAAAGTACACTAAATGTCATAGATATTTTTAGTATGCGCACACGTTAAACATGAGATGTAGTGCAGATAATGTCGCTGTCCGCAGCGTCTAAGATAAAAGTACACTGGATGACACAGATATTTTTAGTATGCGCACATGTTAAACAGGAGATGTAGCGCAGATAATGTCTCAGTCTGCAGCGTCTACGGAAAAAGTACACTGGATGTCAAAGATATTTTTATGATGCACAAACGTTATACAGGAGAATTAGCAAAGGCAATGTAACTATCCGCAGAGGACACCATCTACGGCAAAAGTACACTGGACGTCACTGATATTTTTTGTAGGCATGCACGTTAAACAGGAGTTGTAGAGCAGATAATGTCACTGTCCGCAGCATCTGTGGAAAAAGTACACTTGATGTCACAGATATTTTATGGATGCTCAAATGTTATACAGGAGATGTAGAGCAGGTAATGTCGCTGTCAGCAGCATCTGTGGAAAAAGTACACTGGATGTCACAGATATTTTTAGGCTGTACAAACGTTATACAGGAGATGTAGTGCAGTTTATGTAACTGTCTGCAGCGGACAACATCAACAGAAAAAGTACACTGCATTTCACAGATATTTTTAGTATACACACACATTAAACAGGAGTTGTGCTCGGATCGGCTCATGCTGAGAGGATACCCTACCTAAGCCTACCCTCCCCTGCCTACTAAAAGCAGCAGAGTTGTGCCGGAACTGCTTATAGAAGGGTAGCCTAAAGGGGGCTACCCCAATGATGAGCCCTGAAAGAAGGGAGGGCTCCTGGGTGGGTTGAAAGTGTTCGAACCGACAAGTGGGGGCAGGAGGGCCAGGTTTAAATAGTGAACGCCCCGCCTCCCCCTCACACAAATCCGGCACTCTTAATTGCCTACCACTTGTGCTCGGATCGGCTCATGCTGAGAGGATACCCTAGCTAAGCCTACCCTCCCCTGCCTACTAGAAGCAGCAGAGTTGTGCCGGAACTGCTTATAGAAGGGTAGCCTAAAGGGGCCAAAAAGAACCATGCGTAGGAGTGTTGAAAAAGCTTTAATAACCAAAATTACAACACCAACACTTGAAAAGCCAGTGACATTTCGTTATGCGGATCTGGGATATACCGCATGTAACATGCGGAACTCCAGCGACCCAACCGTTTAATAATATGTGCCGGCACCTTATGCAAGGACGCCGCGGCTGCCGCGCCAATGCGTAAGGAATGTCCTGTGATTGAGAGGGGATCGACCCCTGACCCTGCCAGCAGCACCCGCACGTATTTAAGAAAGACCGCGATGGTTAGCCGGGTATTGCCTAGTGCGAGTAGGGGAGAGGATGTCGGCTCGGATTCAATGCTGAGGAGCCAAGCATCAAAGGCACGTACCGGACACCACCTATTGGCCGTGGGGAAGTATCTGACCTCCACCGACTCCCTGGGCCGCGCCGTTTCGGTTGAGGCGAAGGTGAGCACATAGATGGACCCGCGCCGGACGAGCTGACCTTTCTGCAAGCATCCGGCCAGCGTGTTGGCGCCCATGAGCTCACCTGGCCTGAGGAACCCATAGAAGGCCAGATACAATGCTGTTACTACCAGCGCGCTAACCTGTGGGCCGAATGGTTCGCCCTGTAGTTTGTCTATCACCAACCTGAACAAGCGGCCGGTAAAGGGCTGACACACCTGTCGTTTTGCGACAGACGTCTTGCGCAAACCCTTCAACGCCGCTTTGATAGGGTGGGCAGAGAAAAGTGACGGTAGTTCCGGATATAGGCTGTACTGGTGGTACTGAATACCTGCCAGATATAATTTAACCGTACTATAGGATAAGTGTAATTGAGAGTGGCAAAACCCAACAAAACCCAGTAGGTGAGTGATAGGTACCAGGCCTGCGGCCGGGTAGGTATTTTCATATTTCTGGAACAGGCGCCACGCTGTCTTATATGCCCTCAGGGTATTGTGGGACAAGGATTTAGCCATCAGTGTCTTAGCTACGGTGAGATGCGAGACTAATCCAAGCGCAGCTGGGCCTGGTGCGGAATTGGTGTCGGCGAGAGATCTGCCCCTGGACAAACCTGAACGAAAAGTGGAAAATTAAGGTGGGATAAGGCGTCTGCAGCGACATTGCGTTCTCCACTGATGTGCCTGCATACGAAACGAAAATTATGCGTTAGAGACAACCAGACGAACCTCCTCACGAATGACATGACCAGTTTGGAACTAGACCTGCCCTTCATGACGATGTCCACAACTGCCGTATTGTCCGTGAGAAATAGTACCGTGCAGTTCCTCCACTGCTCGCCCCACGCCACTGCTGCCCCTACTAAGGGATATACCTCAAACAAGGCGGAACACGAAGAGAAACCTGGAATGGATGCGACCTCCGGCGGCCAAGGACTAGCAAACCAGTGGTTGCCGTGCAGCGCGGCAAAGCCGACTGACGATGAGGCATCAGTGTGGACCACTGGAGACTGGTTCGAGACTACCGGAATGAAGAGCGACACGCCATTCCAGTGTGTCAAAAACCTGTCCCACATCATCAGGTCGGCCGTGGGCTCTGGACCTAACCGTACCATCTCGTTCTGTGCGCGGGCCTGTGGGAGCAGCGCCAAAAGCCTAGAGATGAAGGACCTGCCTTGGGGAATGATGCGCATGGCAAAATTGAGCATGCCTAACAGGGATTGCAGGTCCGCTTTGGAAGCTACTCTCACTTGAGCCCACCTATGCACGGCCTACCTAATTCTATCTAATTTATCAGGTGGGAGACTCGCCTGCATGCACACCGAGTCTAAACGTATCCCTAAAAACGTGATGGTGGTGTCGGGGCCTTCTACTTTGTGGGAAGCTATTGGCACATTAAGGTCTGAAAATACTGTCTGCAAGCGCTGTAGGTCCTGAGGCTGCCGTGTTGGGGGCTCGACCAGAAGGAAGTCGTCCAGGTAATGCGTGACATGGCTGACTCTGAAGACGTCTGATAAGACCCAATGCAACGCGCTAGCCAACTGATCAAAGAGCCATGGACTTGACTTGGACCCGAAGGTCAGTTTGCTGGCAAAGTAGTACAGGCCTTGCTACTTTATCCCATGCCACTGCCAGAGTTCCGGATGGATGGGGAGCAGTTTAAAGGCGTCTGTGATATCCGCCTTGGATAACCAGGCCCCTCTCCCGAACTTGAGTATGACCTCAATCGCCTCATCAATAAAGGCATACCTCATGGAGAATTCTTCCGAGGGGATCAAAGAATTCAGACTGGGGACTGATAAGGAATGTGGGGCTGACAAATCGTACACCAATCTATTTTTATTGGAAAATTTTCCTGTCACCACCCCGACCGGGTTAACCCTCCAGCACTCAAACGGAGGCTGCCGCACTGGGCCGATCACATAAGCCTTATCCAGCTCGATTTGGATTAATTGGGTGACCGTCTCGGGATCTCTAATAGCCGACGCCAAGTTCCCGCACTCATGCGGGGCTTGCGGAAGAGCCAGCAAGCCTGTGTGGAAGCCGTACCGCAGACCGTTGAGCACGTATAGTACCCAAGCTGAATCTGGATGACCGGCTAAGAAACAGGCGAGGAGATCCACGTTAACCACGCTTAGTCATGCGTGATTCCCCCCTTTTTGCGTGCAAGCGACGCGGGGGTGAGCCCTGAAACACTGGGTACATAAGTGCAACAACCTGCATTGATTGTAGTGGCATATGGCATAATTAAAATTATTGCATAAAGGTGACTTACCGAGGTATTTCACCGGGCGCCCCAACTTGTCATTGGACGCGGAAGCCCTGCCCGCCGGCTGGATGGGGAGAACGCCTGACACGGAAGGCGCAGCTGTGCTACCGCTCTCTGCGCACCATCCGGCCGTGTGGGCGTAGGAACCGCAACCAGCGCAAGCCGGGGCGTTGAGGCCCGCAAAGTGGCGGCAAAATAACTCGGTATCCATCCGAGACCAGTCTACGACATATTTGCACTGAGCGAGTGTGGCCGCAGCCTTTGCCGAGAAGGAGCGGTGGTACTCATAGAAGGCGGTGCCTCCATACTTGTACCCTAGGTCGACGACCTTGAATTAATACAGGTCAAGCTCCTCCCTCCTAAGGGGGCTAGCAGAGCACACCACGTCTGTAAAGGCTGAAGGCCAACACAAACTCGGCAACATTAAGTTTCCCGTTGAGCCTTGCGTCCCTAGACTTGAGCACAACAGAGACCTCTCCGCAGGATATGGTCTTGTTGTCCGGGGCTTCGTGTGCCGGCACGAGCAGGGACGCCAAATTAATGTCTTTCCCTTCCAGAATATCCTGCCGGATATTGGGAGGAACAAAATGGGAAGGAGCTATGGTTGCGGAGAAGCTGGACCCACCCGGGGCTGCGGATGCTGATGAGCTGGCGATAGACCCTGTCTGCAACACTGTGTTGAACGCTGCAGGCTGGCCCTCGACAGTCTCCAGCCTAGCCTGCATGTCTGACACTGCTGTACCCATGGTGTTGACCGCAGCATGCAGCTCCGTTAGGGAAGTCAGAATGGCACTGAGGGACCCCTCATCTCGGCTAGGAGCCGCGGGTTATGAAGGTGGTGAAGTTCCGCCTTCCTCGCGGCGGCCGGGAACGGTATCCCCCTTCTTGATAATTCTGCCGTCAGCCTAGGGACGGTCCACAACCTTATCGGCAACTCCGCTGATCTCACAGACTGCTGCTCCCCGCTGTCCCGAGAAGATAAGGACCCCTCCGGAAGTAACTCCTGAGACATCTCCCTACTAAAAGAAATTCAAACTCAAGTAACCACATCAATGCTAATCGTTATCTACTGGCCGGACCAGACCGGCTCTGCCCGGGGGGGGACGACCTAGTGTCTGTGGCCAAGGGCCGACGGCGCCCACGGTCGTGACCAGAAGCGCTGCCAGGTCTGCCGCCTGGTTGGCCAGGGATTCTGAAGTCCGTAGTCAAATGAGCAGGTCCGAGTATCGCAGTCTTTGTGACCGTGGCCGGTATGCGCGACTCCGCTGTTAACTGCCCGGCTGTATATAATTTTTTTTTTTTTATGTGGCGTGACTGGGACCCGCTGGGAGACTGGGGCCTGACCGGGCCTAGCCTGTGACCGTGAAGTTGCATTCCCCGGCTGTGTCTGGGCTGCGTGTGTGGCCATGACGCCACCTCCCGCAGCTGTCCCCACCCCGTGCCTGTGGTCAACGGGAGTGCGGCCGAGTCCGTGGATGTGACCGCCTCGCACCTGCAGCCCCGAGGGAACCCTGCATCGTAAGTAGCGGAGCCGGAATCCCTCCTACCGCCGTGGTAGTATAGCTCACGAGTATGTCGTCGTGAGGTTACTGCGTGCCGTAGTGGCCGGCCTTAATAATGAGTCTGTAGTCGCAACGGATGTGTGCCTGCAGTCGTGGCAGGGCTTTAGAGCGGGTCTGTAGTCATGACAGACTGATGCCTGCAGTCGTGGCAGGGCTTTATAACGTGTCTGTAGTCGTGACAGACTGTTGCCTGCAGTCGTGGAAGGGCTTTATAACGGGTCTGTAGTCGTGACAGACTGTTGCCTGCAGTCGTGGCAGGGCTTTAGAGCGGGTCTGTAGACGTGACAGACTGATGCCTGCAGTCGTGGCAGGGCTTTATAAGGAGTCTGTAGTCGTGACAGACCTGGCAAAGCAACATTCCTCTCTGTACCAAATTTTTTTATTTTTTTATTTTTTTCCCTTCCCCCCCACCAAAGGCCACGACTGTAGGCGCCACCCTGTAATAGATGCGCCAGCGGCCTGGACCTAGTAGTCCACCATCCCCCGACCCCCAAGCCTATGCAGGAGAAAAGAGGGGTTCAGCCCGTGCATGCACCACCCCTAACTCACCTGGCGGCCATGACAGCCAAAAAAAACCCGCAGTGTCGTAAGTTTAGCCAACCACCTGTGGACCTGGGTAAACAAGGACAGACATATGAGTGAGAGCATGCCGGCTGGGTGACCCTTCACTCATGCCGCCGCTCCCTAGCTAACCACCGGACTATGGCGACTGCACTTTAACCAACCCCCTGCCTCACCGTACGGCCTTACGGGCGGCCCGGCTGCGTGCGCAAGTGCAGTGGCCAGCCCCCCCTCCTTGAAGCCCTCTATGTCTTTGCTCTTCAATACATATTCCAAATATATTAAACACACACATTTCTCTTCTTTTTTTTTTTCTCCCTTTCCCCTGCCTTAGTACCTAGCCACTGCCTGAGCAAGGGATGCCTGTACCTGGACTGCAGTACCAGTATGGGCCTGTAGGTGTCGCCCACTACCAAGCCAGGAGCTGCTGGAGCGCAGCAAGACAGTGAGCTGCGCTGTGGAGCCGACGGCCGGCGTGATCCGACGCTGCTGCACCACAGGTGAGGGGTGCCCGCCTGGGGGACACTGTATGTGGGAGCGGGGTTCCTTGGCGCCGGGCCTGGAGCAGATCGGGGTGCCTGTATGGGGGTGCCTAGAGCGGGAGTGTGTAGGTAACCACGAGTATGCACATAGAGAAAACGGGAGATGTCACTGGGGTGCCGGCAGCGATTGGGAGCGCGGGTAATCGCCAGCGCAGCTGGGGACCGGCGGCACGCTCGGCAGCCCCACATGTTAATACATCGCAAGACGGGTGTGCGGCCACCCTGCCTACCTAATCACCCTAGCGACGAGCCCGACGCAACCGATCATCCGATCCTCCAGTGACGCACGCACTTCTCTGGCACCAACCCACAAGCCGATTCGAAAGTGTTCGAACCGACAAGTGGGGGCAAGAGGGCCAGGTTTAAATAGTAAACGCCCCGCCTCCCCCTCACACAAATCCAGCACTCTCAATTGCCTACCACATGTAGCGCAAATAATGTCGCTGTCCGAAGCGTCTATGGAAATAGTACACTGGATGACACAGATAGTCTTAGGCTACTTTCACACTAGCGTTCGGGCGGATCCGTTCTGAACGGATCCGCTCATAATAATGCAGACGGAGGCTCCGTTCAGAACGGATCCGTCTGCATTATTTTTAGCATATAACAGCTAAGTGTGAAAATAGCCTCGTACGGATCCGTCCAGACTTTCAATGTAAAGTCAATGGGGGACGGATCCGCTTGAAGATTGAGCCACATTGTGGCATCTTCAAACGGATCCGTCCCCATTGACTTACATTGTAAGTCTGGACGGATCCGCACGGATCCGCACGCCTCCGCACGGCCAGGCGGACACCCGAACGCTGCAAGCAGCGTTCAGCTGTCCGCCTGTCCGTGCGGAGGCGAGCGGAGCGGAGGCTGAACGCCGCCAGACTGATGCAGTCTGAGCGGATCCGCTCCATTCAGACTGCATCAGGGCTGGACGGCTGCGTTCGGGTCCACTCGTGAGCCCCTTCAAACGGAGCTCACGAGCGGACCGACGAACGCTAGTGTGAAAGTAGCCTTAGACTGCGCAAATGTTATACATGAGATGTAGCACAGGTAATAAAAACTGTCCGCAGTGTCTACGGAAAAAGTACACTGGATGTCACAGATATTTTTTGTATGCACACTCATTAAACATGAGATGCAGCGCAGATAATGTCTCTGTCCGCAGCGTCTACGAAAAAAGTACTCTGGATGTCACAGATAATTTTTATATGCGCACACGTTGAACAGGAGATGTAGCGCAGATAATGTCGCTGTCCATAGTGTCTACGGATAAAGTACACTGGATGTCATAGATATTCATAGGATGAGCAAACATTATACAGGAAATGTAGCGCAGGTAATGTCGCTGTCTGCAGCGTTTTCGGAAAAATACACTGGATGTCACAGATATTTTTAGGCTGCACAAACATTATACAAGAGATGTAGCACAGGTAATGTCACAGTCCGCAGCGGACACCGTCTACGGAAAAAGTACACTGGATGTCACAGGTATTTTAGATATGTGCACACGTTAAACAGGAGATGTAACACAGATAATATCTCTGTCTGCAGCGTCTACAGAAAAAGTACACTGGATGTCACAGATATTCTTAGGATGTGCAAACGTTATACATGAGATGTAGCGCAGATAATGTCACTGTCCACAGCGTCTCCGGAAAAAGTATACTGGATGTCACAGATTTTTTTAGGCTGCGCATATGTTACACAGGAGGTGTAGCGCAGAAAATGTCGCTGTCTGCAGCGGCCAAACAATTACAAGCTATTTAGCGCAGGTTGCGCTAAAAATATATATTGCTGTCAGATACAATAGTCCTTAAAAAGACTTTTGGGTCTCTAACAATTGTACGCAATTTAGTGCAGGTTGCGCTAATAATATATATTGCTGCCAGATACAACAATAGTCCTTAAAAGGACTTTTCGGTCTCTACAATTGCACGCAATTTAGCGCAGTTTGCGCTAAAAATATATATTTCTGCCAGACACAACAATAGTCCTTAAAAGGACTTTTGGGATTCTAACACCAACCCTGCCTAACAAAAAAAATAAAAATTAAATTCCTACACTATCTGTCCCTTCTACAGCACAGCTCTCCCTGACTAAGACTGAGCCGAACCACCTGTCATTGGAGGCTTTATAGGACCCGATGACGCGTTTCGGCCAGCCAATCACTGTAATGCCAGTAACCCACATGGCTACGGCATTACAGTGAGTGCCAGCACTTATTTGCATGTTTATTGGCTGTATAGCAGCCAACAAATTGCGGAGAGGAGTCTCGAGCATTGCTCCTGAGCATACTCTGTATTCGGCCGAACTCGGCAATGTGCCATGCATCCCGATGCTCAAGCCGAACCGGTGTTCGGCCGAGCATTATCGCTCAACAATAGTGCCAGGCCCTGCACAGGGGAGTGGCAGAGGCCTAAATGTTTCTGGCGCAAACTGAGGTAGCAGAAGAGTAAGGGTCGTGGCAGCAGGGGTCACTTCGAGAGGCCAGAGCTCCCGGTGTCAGCCAGTAGTTGTGTAGTGACCAGCAACCCAGCGGTTCTTGAATAGTTGACTTGATCTTCGACTTTGTCCAAAGTGACATCAGACACCCCAAGCCAAGAGTGGATGGGTTCATTAGACATAACCCTTAGTTGGCATGGCCGGGAGCAAGCCCTGTGCCCTCACCTGTCCTCAACCTGCCTCTGTCATTTTCTGTTCCCTCAACGCAAGAAGTAGAACTAGAGGACAGTCAGCAGCTATTGCCTAGACAGGATGTGGAGGAGACATCCGCCGCTTCCTCCGGGCAAGCAGTCATGAGGAGAGTGGCATGGGAGCTGGTGTTGAGAGCGGTCAGTCTCCTGACCCATAAATGGTTGAGAAGGACATGAGTGATGTGCAGACAGTGCTCAATGATGATGATGTAGCTGATAGCACTTGGGAGCATAATTGGAAGAAGAGGGCGGCAGCTTGCCCGTGAGCCAGCGATGGAGCCAGAAAGTAGCTAACAGGGCAGCAGTGGGAGGTCGATAGCCAAACGTGCCTGGGGTAGACCACCTGATTCGCGGGAGCCTAGCTGCCTGGAATGTAGCGGTGCAGGGGTTTTAAGGAGGCAGCCGTGGTAGCAGTCAGTCAGTTCGTAGTGTTGGGGGTAAAATAACCTACTCGGCGGTGTGGCAGTTTTTTTTTAAGCCACTGGAGGAGGTGAACGTGGCCATATGTAGAATTTGTGGGCAGAGGGTGAAGCATAGCCAGGGTGCCAATGTTGGCATTATGGCCCTGCGTCAGCATATGCAACGTCACCATAAAGTGGCCTGGGAGAACCGTGGCTCTGATGTGGTGGTCCAGCCTGCTGCAGCAACCGCTGCATCCCCCACTGGAACACACCCAGTTTCTGGCAGTCAAGGCTCCACCACCTCAACCGAAGGGAGCTGTCTGTCCTTCCTATCAACTACCAGTCCTGATGCTTCTGCTTCTCCTCCTCCTACTTCTCTTCATGCATTCCGTCAGCAATCGATCACCGAAGCGACTGCCAAGAGACAACAGTATGCTGGCACTCATCCAACGGCGCAGAAGTTGAACATGCTCCTGGCCAAGTTGCTGGTGATTTTCCTTCAGTGGAACAATGGAGCTTCAGGAAGTGCAGGGGCGTAAAATGGCCGCTGAATATGTCCAGATGTTGCAGAGGGCATTCCTCATGACTGAGGGCCCGGTCTGTGTGGTAACGACTGGGTTTTTCAACAGGACAACGCTACAGTTCACAATGCCCGCAGGACAAGGGACTTCTTCCACGAGAATAACATCACTCTTTTGGCCCATCCTGCGTGTTCCCCTGATCTAAATCCAATTGAGAACCTTTACAAAAATGGACAAAAGTTCCAGACAGTAGATGGCCTTCGTGCGGCCGTCTTCACCACTTGGAAAAATGTTCCCACTCACTTGCATCAAGCATGCCAAAACGAATTTTGGAAGTGTTAAACAATAACGGCGGAGCTACTCATTATGGAGTTTATGTTTGGAAGTTAGATTTCAGTTTTTGGGAGGTTTAGGTCTTTTTTTGGAGGTGTGGTCCAAACATTAGTGATATAAACTGTTGATTTTTCATGGGAGACTAATATTAACCGCTGAATAGACCTGCAATAAACTGTGGATAAATAGAATTTAACCATCAAGTCCGCTCACTAGTCACCACCTATCGGCAAGCAAGTTTAAAGGGATTCTGCCACCAGGATTTCACTTACTGAGCTGTTAACTTCAGTATTCACAATTTACATTACAATATACTAGAATTACTGTGCTGTGTCTTGTAATTTGTCTGTAAAATCGCTTTAATTAATATGCAAATTACCTAAATAAAGAGCCCAAGGGGCTGTCCCAGTGTCCGGTGGAGCCCAGCCGCACCCCTTCTTCTTGATCCCAGCACCGCCCCACTGCTAATTTATTCACTCCTCATCGTCAACCTCATATGCCTGTTGCGCCGTAATCTCGCCCATGCGCCGTGGAAAGACCAGTCAGCGCATGCGGAATGTGTTCTGTGAGGCTGATGCTAGGACTCCGTGCGGGCGCTGACAGGTCTAAGGCTACTTTCACACTAGCGTTCGGGCGGATCCGTTCTGAACGGATCCGCTCATAATAATGCAGACGGAGGCTCCGTTCAGAACGGATCCGTCTGCATTATTTTTAGCATAGAACAGCTAAGTGTGAAAATAGCCTCGTACGGATCCGTCCAGACTTTCAATGTAAAGTCAATGGGGGACGGATCCGCTTGAAGATTGAGCCACATTGTGGCATCTTCAAACGGATCCGTCCCCATTGACTTACATTGAAAGTCTGGACGGATCCGCACGGATCCGCACGCCTCCGCACGGCCAGGCGGACACCCGAACGCTGCAAGCAGCGTTCAGCTGTCCGCCTGTCCGTGCGGAGGCGAGCGGAGCGGAGGCTGAACGTCGCCAGACTGATGCAGTCTGAGCGGATCCGCCTCCATTCAGACTGCATCAGGGCTGGACGGCTGCGTTCGGGTCCGCTCGTGAGCCCCTTCAAACGGAGCTCACGAGCGGACCGACGAACGCTAGTGTTAAAGTAGCCTAATCATGGTGCATGCGCGAGATTATGGCAGAACAGGCATATGAGATCGGCGATGAGTGAATAAATTAGCAGTGGGGCGGTGCTGGGCTCAAGGAGAAGGGGTGTGGCTGGGCTCCACCAGACAGAAGGACAGCCCCTTGGACTCCTTATTTAGGTAATTTGCATATTAATAAAAGTGATTTTTACAGACAAATTACAAGACACAGCGCAATAATACTAGTAGATTGTAATATAAATCGTGAAGACTGATGTGGTCATGTAAACAGCTCAGTAAGTGAAATCCTGGTGACAGAATCACTTTAAAGGGACACTGACAGGCCCAATTAGCATATTTAGGTATATATATATATATATATATATATATATATATATATGTGGCGTTCAACTTACATAGGATCAAGCAATAGCATAGCCACAAGTTTTCAAAAGTGTCCTTTGATCCATTTCTCAGCTCCTCCCTCAGTATGTTTACACACTTTGGACACATCCACCGGCTGTGTACTAATACAAGTGCAGCCGATGGGTCTGCCCTCTTCCTTCTTTTATTCACCATATACATACAAATGTCTGACATATGCACTTGAATGATGTCTCACATGGGATCAACATCGGATATATGTAACTGATGACATTTGTTTGATTTTTGTATTTGCTACTTTTGTAATTATGTTTATGTATTGGTTAACATTGAACACGCCCCTCGGGGTGGGACGTGTAGTGATCACATGATGTGTAATCTAATTAACTCACCTATATAATTGCTCACACTTGATTTGTATTTGTGCTTGAGAAAGGCTCAGTATTGGAGCCGAAACGTTGTACCGCAAGGTTGATTAAAACCACTTTTACCTTTTCAAGACCGGAGTGCCGTCCTTTTTCTGGATTCATTGATTGGGGTAAGGAGTCGATTCCCCTGGAACGTGCACCCTATTTTTCCTGTATAGCAGTCAGTGCCGCCATTTTTCATATCTATATATATATATATATATGTCAGTACAGATCTTCTAAAGTCTATTAAAATCATCTAAGTAGCCCCCCTGTCCACCTTATAAATACCGAAATATAAAGTTTTATAACCTGCTTGTCCGGTCACCAATCTGCCCAAGGGGCGGCGTTTCATGTCAAAATGCGCCCAGCCAGCCGCTCCCAACTGCCGTTCTGAAGCCCTTGCCCAGCTCATCAATATTCACTTCGCTGGGCGGCGGCTACAACTCTCCCGTCTCACGATCCTGCGCATGGCCCATTCAATCCTCTGGGCACGTCCTCTGTCCAATCTTCAGCGCATGCGCCCGGCCGGGGTCACATCGCGCCTGCGTACAGAGCGCTGCAGCCTCTGCTTTATGCGCATTCGCCGGGCACTTGAGTCGGGAGAGTTGTAGCCGCCGCCCAGCTAAGTGAATATTGATGAGCTGGGCGGGGCTTCAGAACGGCAGTTGGGAGCGGCTGGCTGGGCGCATTTTGACATGAAACGCCGCCCCTTGGGCAGATTGGTGACCGGACAAGCAGGTTATAAAACTTTATATTTCGGTATTTATAAGGTGGACAGGGGGGATACTTAGATGATTTTAATAGACTTTAGAAGACCTGTACTGACATATATATATATACCTAAATATGCTAATTGGCCCTGTCAGTGTCCCTTTAAGCCCCCTTCTAATAAGTGACTATGAAAACTAAGTCAACAGGGAGAGAGGGAGGGCGGGCAGGCTGCAGATCATGAATATGTGGCTTGGCAGACAGTATAGCTCTGGCAGCCACCAAAAGTAACTTAAAAAACATAACCCCATTCAATAACCCCGTATCTAATTGCAGAAGTGTTGTTTAGTTCCCCAAATTGACAATTACCCAGCCACAATACCCTATAGCAGTGGTCCTCAACCTTTTTTGCACCAAGGACCAGTTTCATGCAAGACACTTTTCCCAGGGACCAGGTGGTAGGGGGGCCTTAGGGATGGGCAGGGCTTAGCTGGTGCTAGTCGGCGCTGACTGATTCACGCGCATATTAAAATATATAACACTATATAAAGACTATATAAACTGACTAGGGTCTCTGCTGCACTGGTCACTGCTGCACTGTACCATATTTTTTGCGCTATATAAGATGCACCTAGATTTTAGAGTAGAACAATAAGAAAAAAATATTTTTCATTACACCTCAGGTCAGACCAGCAATCAGACCCCCAATCTTAATCAGACCTCAGATCAGACCCCCAATGCCTCAGATCAACCCCCAACCTTGAGCCATCTATCAGCCCCCATGTCAGCCATCAGCCCCCAGTGCAAATACAAATAAAAAAAAAACACTTACCATTTCTTCTCCTGGTCACCATCGCGATCCTCTTCATGCTGCTGTCGACTGTGTATCATGGCGCACAGTGTGAGGTCACACAGCGACCTCATGCTGTGTGCAGCCCTGCACAGCTAATAGCCGAGCCAAGGACCAGGAAGCGGTGAGTACAGATCCTTCACCGCTTCCTGGTCCTCCTGTACTAATGAAGCGCATCCATAATGGAAGCGCTTCATTAGTACCGTGTTAAAGACGGCCCTGATCGCCGCGGCCCGGCAAACAATCTTCCAGTGCCCGGTCCTGGGCCACGGACCGGGCGGTTGGGGACCGCTGCCCTATAGCACATCCTCCTAACAAATCCCCATGTTAGCTCATTGTATCTTGTAACTTTGACTAGTTCTATCCATCTATAACACTTGTTTTTGCATATAAAAAAAACACAAATTGAGGAAAATACACCATGTGTATAACCATAATCCCAAGCAGATCAGTGCATCTCAGAATTTCTTAATCTATTACTTTGTTATGAATTCTGAGTTTTTTTGGTCTAAATTCTTAACATTGTGTGATTTATTTACAGGGCTTCCCATTCCATCAACAAAATGAAGATGCAAAAGGCTTGTTCTGAACGTGGTGCAGGTGTCGATGGACGAAGAGTCGGAGGAGCATTCGGAGGGAGAGCAGGCGGGACACTACTGTCTTGGCCACTCCCCCCGATGTCTGCACTTCTCCCCCCCCCCCTGATGTATGCGCAATAGTGGAAGTCAAGACGGAGGAGACCGGACCTTCTCATCCACCAGAATCGAACCACCCAGGTCAAGAAGAAGAGGAGGAGGGAGAGTTGGTCTACACCGCCCCTTCCAGGAGGGTAAATATGTGCACACATCAAAATTCTGTATACATAAGATGTTCACATGCATCACATGATCCCTCCCACCCCCTTTCAACTCTGGAGCAAAAATACACATGTGTAAGAAATCTAAACTATAGCCGACCTTAGCTAACATGGCTGACTGTTTACCTGAGCAGCCTTTGCACTCCGGTTAGCAAGCAACTGGGGCCTGGGGCCCGTGGGTTTGTTATATAATAGTACGTCCCTGTGCGTCCAGTCACTTCCCGCTGCGGCTTACTAGTAAATTGGTCGGTTGTTAATTCTTTATAAGTCCCTACAATGAGGGGGTCAACATAAACTACCTTACCAAAAATAAACAGAAATGCACCCGTCCATTAGGCGCACGACCGTTGTTTAGCTTCGCATCCGAGCCGCAGTTTTTACAGCTTTGATATGGACCCATTAAATTCCATGGTGCCGAAAAAGATGCGGTCTGAAATCTGTGTGATGTCCCCATCCGTAGCTCTGTTATGTGGTTCCTAGAAAAATTATAGGTTACTATTGATGCTGTGCGCATCGGCCACCCGCGAGTCGATTGTCCTGCACTCATATGAACACAGGACTATAGTCCCACGGGCAGACGATGCAGAGAGTATCATAGTAACCTCTGCTGCTGTGTGCTCCCATGTGCACGATGTATGCCGCTCCGGGACATATGGCATGCTCATGGACTGTATGTCTCGAAGGGCATACGGTCGTGTGCAAGTGGCGTAAGTGTCTAAAGTAGCTAATAAATATAAACTACCCAAAAAAATAACATTAAACCGTATCCAAACTATCTCTAATCCCAAAAAAACACTATAATGACCATAAACATGTGTAACTTTTAGATTGTGATGTAAATCTTAAGTGTTTATACATCTACGCCACACAATGAACTAAGTGTCTGCTAAACTAAATTGTATTAACATTTTATTTTATTTTAAACATACAGTAATCTATAAATGCCATCAACGAATGGCCAATTACCAGAAGGAGCAATAAAATGATCAATTGGCTCTACATAAGCTGCTGCGACGGGTTTCAAAGAAGGTTCGGAGGATGGATCAGAGGAACCGTCAAATAAATAAAAGATATAGTTGCATTCCATGATTTTTTTTTTAAATAAGCCAGAAAGGACTGTTATTGTTAAAAAGTTATTAAAAATATTTATCTGCCACAGACTTGATGTGCCCGATCATGAAAGTTCTATCAGTCAGAGGAACACTTAGAACATGATGCTGTCAGAGGTGTTTTGGTTTATTTTCGGTGTTGTCCTTGTCAGGTTGGGGCCCATTCCTGGGAACAAATTCCTGCTGCACACTTCGAACCTGTTGCTGGCTGTCGTGCTGAGTTAGGCCGAGCTATGTGTAGCCCTTATACTGGACCCTTAACATCTACCTGGTGCTGATGCTGAAGTCTGTCCTGACCCTGATGACTTATGTGTGGGCCTTTATATGGATGGAGTAGATTTAACACTTCTGTTTTCTGAGTTGCGTTATCTAATCTAAGCAAACACCTTCAATTGCTTTTAAATGGCTTTTGTCTCAAGATAATGTGATGAGTTAAGAAATTTGAGTTAAGAGCTGAAGGGCTAACCCTGCTCCATCTGTACTCCACCGTTACTGATACTTGCTGTTGTTGGTCCTGACACTGCTGAGTTATGTGTGGGGCGTATAGTACAGTGTTACCATGTACCTAATGCTGTCTGTTCTGCTGTCTGTTCTGACCGTGGAATAAAGGGGCCTTACAACAAATTTCTATAATTACACCGTAACATTACAAAAATCTAAGCACACGTTATCAAACAGAAAAAATGCATTTCTAATAAAAATAAGAAAGCAAGCCTCTAGGGCATCTTTTTTAGCTCCAATAATATTTTGTAATTTTATTTATTTTTTTTGGAGCTGGAGAAGGTGTTTTTCCTCCATTTGCCAAAACCTCTTATTTAACCGATTTTTTATTTTTTTTTAGCTCCACAACATCGTTGAGAAATTCTTTTTTTGCTGGCCTTCAATTACTTTATGGCCTTGTTCACTACGGGAAAAAAATTTAAATTAGGGTTACTTACTACACACAATGCACTAATTGTCTTGTATGTGTTTAAACCCTGCCGATATACATCTAAATACAATAAATATTGATATTTACATTAATTATACATTGGTTTTCTTAGTGATAGTTCTGATAGAGAATAATGTTATTTATTTTGTTAGTTAATAGTTTTTCGGTAGTTTACATAGTATGTCACATTTAGTTTCTGTTGTCCCCTCATTGTTGTCACTTTTAACCACTTCATGGCCGGCCATTTAAGAGTAGACCTCAGCGGGACTTGATGCAGAGGGACAGTCTATTACGGACCAACAAACACCCTGCCCCCAGGCATAAAAGTTTGTGAAACGGGGTGCAAATGCAACTCAGCTAAACAGGAAGCCATGTTAACTAAGGGTTGCTATTTTTCAGATTTATTACGCATGTGCATTACAGCTCCGGAGATGCAGGGTGGTGGGGGGATCGTGGGATGCTTGTGAATATGTTATGTATATCAAATTATAGTAACATGTGCACATATTTACCCTCCCGGTGGAGGGTGTAGACCACCTCTTCCTCCTCTTCTGGAGCTCGGGTGGGGGAGGAATCAGGTGGCTGGGAAGGTCTGGCCTTCTCCTCAGTCACCTCTGTCTTGCCAACATCTGGGAGTGAAGTAGCTTCCATATTTTCTCCCTCCTTCTCCATTTGGCACCTTTTTTATGTGGTGGTGGATCGAGGGAACGGGTTTACCTGTAATAATGACACAATGTTAAGAATTTACACAAACAACTAATAAATCATAACAAAGGTGAAGATCAAGAAATTCCTATATGGCGAAATCTGCATGGGATTATGAATTATACTAATAGTGGATTTATCTTATTTAAAATTATATTTAAAAAAAATAATGGGTTATAGATGGGTAAAACTAGTCTAAGTTACAAGGTAGGATGAGGTAACATGGGATTTGTTAGGAAGATGCCCTATAGGGTATTGTGACTGGGTAATGGATGTTTAGGTAAACCAAACAACAGTTCGAAAATTAGATAAGGGGTTATTGGATGGTGTTATGTTGGGTATATAATTTTTTGTGGCTGCCAGCATTAGACTGTCTGCCAAACTGCCCTCCCTCCCTGTTGATTTAGTTGTCACGGTAACTTTATAATTAGAATGAGGCTTAAAGTCTCCCCTTTAACTGTCACTTTCACGGTGAACGCCCCTTTAACTGTGAACTCCACAGCTCCCGTCAATTAGCAGTTAGGATTTAAGTGAAAGGCTGGCAGGCTTGTATTGGATAATACAGTTAATTTTTTTGAGAATATCACATGGACGGTACGTCGTAGAGAGCCGAGACCCCGCAAGATTTATTTCCAGGTAGCAAGGAATGTGTATACCAAGTTTAGTTGAAATCGATGATTGCATTTTTTGAGTTTTTGAGGAACATACAGCCAGGTCCATAAATATTGAGACACCGACACAATTCTAACATTTGCTCTATATACCATCACAATGGATTTGAAATTAAACAAACATGATGTGCTTTAACTGCAGACTGTCAGCTTAAATTTGAGGGTATTTACATCCAAATCAGGCGAACGGTGTAGGAATTACAACAGTTTGCATATGTGCTTCCCACTTGTTAAGGGACCAAAAGTAATGGGAAAGATTTGTAATACTTGGTGGCAAAACCTTTTCAGTCAATTACAGCCTGAAGTCTGGAATGCATAGACCTCACCAGACGCTGGGTTTCATCCCTGGTGATGCTTTGCCAGGCCTCTACTGCAACTGTCTTCAGTTCCTGCTTGTTCTTGGGGCATTTCCCTTCAGTTTTATCTTCAGCAAGTGAAATGCATGCTCAATCAAATTCAGGTCAGGTGATTGACTTGGCCATTGCATAACATTCTACTTATTTCCTTTAACCGCTTGCCGCCACGCTAACGCCGAAAGGCGTCATCGCGGCGGCTCTCCCAGGTCACACTAACGCCAATAGGCGTCATCTCGCGAGACGCGAGATTTCCTGTGAACGCGCGCACACAGGCGCGCGCGCTCACAGGAACGGAAGGTAAGCGAGTGGATCTCCAGCCTGCCAGCGGCGATCGCTCGCTGGCAGGCTGGAGATCCGAATTTTTTAACCCCTAACAGGTATATTAGACGCTGTTTTCATAACAGCGTCTAATATACCTCCTACCTGGTCCTCTGGTGGTCCCTTTTGTTAGGATCGACCACCAGAGGACTCAGGTAGGTCAGTACAGTCGCACCAAACACCACACTACACTACACCCCCCCCCGTCACTTATTAACCCCTTATAAACCCCTGATCACCCATGATCACCCCATATAAACTCCCTGATCACCCCCTGTCATTGATCACCGCCCTGTCATTGATCACCCCCCTGTCAGGCTCCGTTCAGACGTCCGTATGATTTTTACGGATCCAAGGATACATGGATCGGATCCGCAAAAAGCATACGGACGTCTGAATGGAGCCTTACAGGGGGGTGATCAATGACAGGTGGGTGATCACCCATATACACTCCCTGATCACCCCCTGTCATTGATCACCCCCCTGTCATTGATCACCCCCCTGTAAGGCTCCATTCAGACGTCCGCATTATTTTTACGGATCCATGGATACATGGATCGGATCCGCAAAACACATGCGGACGTCTGAATGGAGCCTTACAGGGGGTGATCAATGACAGGCGGGTGATCACCCATATACACTCCTTGATCACCCCCCTGTCATTGATAACCCCCCTGTAAGGCTCCATTCAGACGTCCGCATGCGTTCTGTGGATCCGATCCATGTATCCATGGATCCGTAAAAAATCATGCGGATGTCTGAATGGAGCCTTACAGGGGGGGTGATCAGTGACAGGGGGGTGATCACCCTGATTACCCTGATCACCCCCTGTCATTGATAACCCCCCTGTAAGGCTCCATTCAGACGTCCGCATGCGTTTTGTGGATCCGATCCATGTATCCATGGATCTGTAAAAAATCATGCGGATGTCTGAATGGAACCTTACAGGGGGGGTGATCAGTGACAGGGGGGTGATTACCCTGATCACCCCCTGTCATTGATAACCCCCCTGTAAGGCTCCATTCAGACGTCCGCATGCGTTTTGTGGATCCGATACATGTATCCATGGATCCGTAAAAAATCATGCAGATGTCTGAATGGAGCCTTACAGGGGGGGTGATCAGTGACAGGGGGGTGATCACCCTGATTACCCTGATCACCCCCTGTCATTGATAACCCCCCTGTAAGGCTCCATTCAGACGTCCGCATGCGTTTTGTGGATCCGATACATGTATCCATGGATCCGTAAAAAATCATGCGGATGTCTGAATGGAGCCTTACAGGGGGGGTGATCAATGACAGGGGGGTGATCAGGGAGTCTATATTTTCCCATTTTTTTATACAAAGTTGGCATTTGACCAAGATATTTCTCTCACCCAGCATGGGTATATGTAAAATGACACCCCAAAACACATTCCCCAACTTCTCCTGAGTACGGTGATACCAGATGTGTCACACTTTTTTGCTGCCAAGGTGGGCAAAGGGGCACATATTCCAAAGTGCACCTTTTGGATTTCACCGGTCATTTTTTACACATTTTGATTGCAAAGTTCTTCTCACACATTTGGGCCCCTAAATTGCCAGGGCAGTATAACTACCCCACAAGTGACCCCATTTTGGAAAGAAGACACCCCAAGGTATTCCGTGAGGGGCATGGCAAGTTTTTAGAATTTTTTATTTTTTGTCGCAAGTTAGTGGAATATGAGACTTTGTAAGAAAAAAAAAAAAAAAAAAAATCATCATCATTTTCCGCTAACTTGTGACAAAAAATAAAAAGTTCTATGAACTCACTATGCCCATCAGCGAATACCTTAGGGTGTCTACTTTCCGAAATGGGGTCATTTGTGGGGGTTTTCTACTGTTTGGGCATTGTAGAACCTCAGGAATCATGACAGGTGCTCAGAAAGTCAGAGCTGTTTCAAAAAGCGGAAATTCACATTTTTGTACCATAGTTTGTAAATGCTATAACTTTTACCCAAACCATTTTTTTTTTGCCCAAACATTTTTTTTTTATCAAAGACATGTAGAACAATAAATTTGGCGAAAAATGTATATATGGATGTCGTTTTTTTTGCAAAATTTTACAGCTGAAAGTGAAAAATGTCATTTTTTTGCAAAAAAATCGTTAAATTTCGATTAATAACAAAAAAAGTAAAAATGTCAGCGGCAATGAAATACCACCAAATGAAAGCTCTATTAGTGAGAAGAAAAGGAGGTAAAATTAATTTGGGTGGTAAGTTGCATGACCGAGCAATAAACCGCTAAATTGTGGAGTGCCGATTTGTAAAAAAGGGCCTGGTCACTAGGGGGGTATAAACCTGTGGTCCTTAAGTGGTTAAAAAAACTCTTTGCTTGCTTTTGCAGTATGCTTTGGGTCATTGTCCATCTGCACTGTGAAGCGCTGTCCAATGAGTTCTGAAGCATTTGGCTGAATATGAGCAGATAATATTGCCCAAAACACTTCAGAATTCATCCCGCTGCTTTTGTCAGCAGTCACATCATCAATACATACAAGAGAACCAGTTCCATTGGCAGCCATACATGCCCGCGTCATGACACTACCCCCACTATGCTTCACTAATGAGGTGGTATGCTTAGGATCATGAGCAGTTCCATTCCTTCTCCATACTCTTCTCTTCCCATCACTCTGGTACAAGTTGATCTTGGTCTCATCTGTCCATAGGATGTAGTTCCAGAACCGTGAAGGCTTTTTTAGATGTCGTCTGGCAAACTCTAATTTGGCCTTCCTGTTTTTGAGGCTCACCAATGGTTTACATCTTGTGGTGAACCCTCTGTATTCACTCTGGTAAAGTCTTCTCTTGATTGTTGACTTTGACACACATACACCTACTTCCTGGAGAGTGTTCTTTATCTGGCCAACTGTTGTAAAGGGTGTTTTCTTCACCAGGGAAAAAATTCTTCAGTCATTCACCACAGTTGTTTTCCGTGGTCTTCCGGGTCTTTTGGTGTTGCTGAGCTAACCGGTGCATTCTTTCTTTTTAAGAATGTTCCAAATGTACTCTGGACCTTTTATCTGCTCATTGTAATTGGGATATTGAGGGAATAACACACATCTGGCCATGGAACAGCTGAGAAGCCAATTGTCCCATTACTTTTGGTCCCTTAACAAGTGGGAGGCACATATGCAAACTGTTGTAATACCCTTAAATTAAAGTTGACAGTCTGCAGTTAAAGCAGACAATTCATTGTGGTGGTGTATAGAGCCCAAAATTTTAGAATTGTGTTGATGTCCCAATATTTATGGACCTGACTGTATGTATATGTGTGTGTGTGTGTGTGTGTGTATGTGTGTATATAAATATATATATATATATATATATATATATACAGTACAGACCAAAAGTTTGGACACACCTTCTCATTCAAAGAGTTTTCTTTATTTTCATGACTATGAAAATTGTAAATTCACACTGAAGGCATCAAAACTATGAATTAACACATGTGGAATTATATGCATAACAAAAAATTGTGAAACAACTAAACATACGTCATATTCTAGGTTCTTCAAAGTAGCCACCTTTTGCTTTACTGCTTTGCACACTCTTGGCATTCTCTTGATGAGCTTCAAGAGGTAGTCACCTGAAATGGTTTTCACTTCACAGGTGTGCCCTGTCAGGTTTAATAAGTGTGATTTCTTGCCTTATAAATAGGGTTGGGACCATCAGTTGCGTTGTGGAGAAGTCAGGTGGATACACAGCTGATAGTCCTACTGAATAGACTGTTAGAATTTGTATTATGGCAAGAAAAAAGCAGCTAAGTAAAGAAAAACGAGTGGCCATCATTACTTTAAGAAATGAAGGTCAGTCCGAAAAATTGGGAAAACTTTGAAAGTGTCCCCAAGTGCAGTTACAAAAACCATCAAGCGCAACAAAGAAACTGGCTCACATGCGGACCGCCCCAGGAAAGGAAGACCAAGAGTCACCTCTGCTGCGGAGGATAAGTTCATTCGAGTCACCAGCCTCAGAAATCGCAGGTTAACAGCAGCTCAGATTAGAGACCAGGTCAATGCCACACAGAGTTCTAGCAGCAGACACATCTCTAGAACAACTGTTAAGAGGAGATTTTGTGAATCAGGCCTTCATGGTAGAATATCTGCTAGGAAACCACTGCTAAGGACAGGCAACAAGCAGAAGAGACTTGTTTGGGCTAAAGAACACAAGGAATGGACATTAGACCAGTGGAAATCTGTGCTTTGGTCTGATGAGTCCAAATTTGAGATCTTTGGTTCCAACCACCGTGTCTTTGTGCGACGCAGAAAAGGTGAACGGATGGACTTTACATGCCTGGTTCCCACCGTGAAGCATGGAGGAGGAGGTTTGATGGTGTGGGGGTGCTTTGCTGGTGACACTGTTGGGGATTTATTCAAAATTGAAGGCATACTGAACCAACATGGCTACCACAGCATCTTGCAGCGGCATGCTATTCCATCCGGTTTGCGTTTAGTTGGACTATCATTTATTTTTCAACAGGACAATGACCCCAAACACACCTCCAGGTTGTGTAAGGGCTATTTGACCATGAAGGAGAGTGATGGGGTGCTGCGCCAGATGACCTGGCCTCCACAGTCACCGGACCTGAACCCAATCGAGATGGTTTGGGGTGAGCTGGACCGCAGAGTGAAGGCAAAAGGGCCAACAAGTGCTAAGCATCTCTGGGAACTCCTTCAAGACTGTTGGAAGACCATTTTAGGTGACTACCTCTCGAAGCTCATCAAGAGAATGCCAAGAGTGTGCAAAGCAGTAATCAAAGCAAAAGGTGGCTACTTTGAAGAACCTAGAATATTACATATTTTCAGTTGTTTCACACTTTTTTTGTCATGTATATAATTCCACATGTGTTAATCCATAGTTTTGATGCCTTCAGTGTAAATCTACAATTTTCATAGTCATGAAAATAAAGAAAACTCTTTGAATGAGAAGGTGTGTCCAAACTTTTGGTCTGTACTGTATATATATATATATATACACTCACCTAAAGAATTATTAGGAACACCATACTAATACAGTGTTGGACCCCCTTTTGCCTTCAGAACTGCCTAAATTCTACTTGGCATTGATTCAAAAAGGTGCTGATAGCATTCTTTAGAAATGTTGGCCCATATTGATAGGATAGCATCTTGCAGTTGATGGAGATTTGAGGGATGCACATCCAGGGCACGAAGCTCCCGTTCCACCAAATCCCAAAGATGCTCTATTGGGTTGAGATCTGGTGACTATGGGGGCCATTTTAGTACAGTGAACTCATTGTCATGTTCAAGAAACCATTTTTCCAGTCTTCAACAGTCCAATTTTGGTGAGCTCGTGCAAATTGAAGCCTCTTTTTCCTATTTGTAGTGGAGATGAGTGGTACCCGGTGGGGTCTTCTGCTGTTGTAGCCCATCCGCCTCAAGGTTGTGTGTGTAGTGGCTTCACAAATGCTTTGCTGCATACCTCGGTTGTAACGAGTGGTTATTTCAGTCAACGTTGCTCTTCTATCAGCTTGAATCAGTCGGCCCATTCTCCTCTGACCTCTAGCATCAACAAGGCATTTTCTCCCACAGGACTGCCGCATACTGGATGTTTTTCCCTTTTCACACCATTCTTTGTAAACCCTAGAAATGGTTGTGCGTGAAAATCCCAGTAACTGAGCAGATTGTGAAATACTCAGAGCGGCCCGTCTGGCACCAACAACCACGCTCAAAATTGCTTAAATCACCTTTCTTTCCCATTCTGACATTCAGTTTGGAGTTCAGGAGATTGTCTTGACCAGGACCACAACCCTACATGCATTGAAGCAACTGCCATGTGATTGGTTGACTAGATAATCGCATTAGGGCTTCTGTCGCCCCACTAAACTGTTTTTTTTTTTTTTGTGTACTTATACTCCCTATACTGCGATTTTTTCATACATAATGTAATTAATCATTTTGGTTCAGTAGATTCTGCTAAAAACATACTTTTATAATATGCTAATTACCTGTCTACCAGCAAGTAGGGCGGCTACTTGCTGGTAGCAGCCGCATGCTCCTATCCTAAAGACGCCCCCCTCCGCATGTTGATTGACAGGGCCAGCGAACGCAATTGTCCTCTGGCTGGCCCTGTCTGCTATCAAGATCTCTC
This sequence comes from Bufo gargarizans, assembly GCF_014858855.1. Lineage (NCBI taxonomy): Eukaryota > Metazoa > Chordata > Amphibia > Anura > Bufonidae > Bufo > Bufo gargarizans. The sequence goes on from NC_058082.1 coordinate 182,863,440, forward strand.
GCCTGCGCCGTAACGGTATTCAGTCGGCGCGTTCGCTGGCCCTGTCAATCAACATGCGGAGGGGGTGTCTTTAGGATAGGAGGATGCGGCTATAGATATACAATCTCAGCGAGGTAGAGATGTATGATGAAACCTGAAGATTTTGTACATGTCACAACAGGTATTAAGTAATCATTTGAAAAGGCATGAAATGCGGATGTACAGTCAGTCATGGCCAAAAGTTTTGAGAATGACACAAATATTAGTTTTCACAAAGTTTGCTGCTAAACTGCTTTTAGATCTTTGTTTCAGTTGTTTCTGTGATGTAGTGAAATATAATTACACGCACTTCATACGTTTCAAAGGCTTTTATCGACAATTTCATGACATTTATGCAAAGAGTCAGTATTTGCAGTGTTGGCCCTTCATTTTCAGGACCTCTGCAATTCGACTGTGCATGCTCTCAATCAACTTCTGGGCCAATTCCTGACTGATAGCAACCCATTCTTTCATAATCACTTCTTGGAGTTTGTCAGAATTAGTGGGTTTTTGTTTGTCCACCTGCCTCTTGAGGATTGACCACAAGTTCTCAATGGGATTAAGATCTGGGGAGTTTCCAGGCCATGGACCCAAAATGTTAACGTTTTGGTCCCCGAGCCACTTAGTTTTCACTTTTGCCTTATGGCACGGTGCTCCATCGTGCAGGAAAATGCATTGTTCTTTACCAAACTGTTGTTGCATTGTTGGAAGAAGTTGCTGTTGTTTTGGGTGTTTTGGTACCATTCTTTATTCATGGATGTGTTTTTGGGCAAAATTGTGAGTGAGCCCACTCCCTTGGATGAGAAGCAACCCCACACATGAATTGTCTCAGGATGCTTTACTGTTGGCATGGCACAGGACTGATGGTAGCGCTCACCTTTTCTTCTCCGGACAAGCCTTTTCCATGATGCCCCAAACAATCGGAAAGAGGCTTCATTGGAGAATATGACTTTTCCCCAGTCATCAGCAGTCCATTCACCATATTTTCTGCAGAAGATCAATCTGTCCCTGATGTTTTCTTTGGAGAGAAGTGGCTTATTTGCTGCCCTTCTTAACACCAGGCCATCTTCCAAAAGTCTTCGCTTCACTGTGCGTGCAGATGCGCTCACACCTGCCTGCTGCCATTCCTGAGCAAGCTCTGCACTGGTGGCACTCCAATCCCGCAGCTGAATCCTCTTTAAGAGACGATCCTGGCGCTTGCTGGACTTTCTTGGACACCCTGAACCTCTTTCCTTGAAGTTCTTGATGATCCTATAAATTGTTGATTGAGGTGCAATCTTAGAAACCACAATATCCTTGCCTGTGAAGCCATTTTTATGCAACACAATGATGGTTGCACGTGTTTCTTTGCAGGTCACCATGGTTAACAATGGAAGAACAATGATTTCAAGCATCGCCCTCCTTTTAACAGGTCAAGTCTGCCATTTTAACCCAATCAGCCTGACATAATGATCTCCAGCCTTGTGCTCGTCAACATTCTCACCTGAGTTAACAAGACGATTACTGAAATGATCTCAGCAGGTCCTTTTAATGACAGCAATGAAATGCAGTGGAAAGTTTTTGGGGGATTAAGTTAATTTTAATGGCAAAGAAGGACTATGCAATTCATCTGATCACTCTTCATAACATTCTGGAGTATATGCAAATTGCTATTATAAAAACTTAAGCAGCAACTTTTCCAATTTCCAATATTTATGTAATTCTCAAAACTTTTGGCCACGACTGTAGTAGAGTTAACACACATGCTTTATGAAACGTGTTATGTAAACTTAATGCAATTAAATACGTTATTTTTTTTTATAAAATGGCTTGTGTTTCAAGATTACGTTATGAGTTAATAAATTTGAGTTAAGAGGTTGTGTTTTAACAGTACTACATCTGTACGGATAACCAGCATAACTGAATATATACGTTACTGAGTGTTGTAGAGGGAGATGCAAAAATCATGTAAGCATTGTACCTGGGCATAATCACCTACTATACTCTTCGACTCAATCGTGGTGTAGGCGTTTCAGGTCGCACCACTTCTTTTGAATGGCCTTGGGGTCATGCCATATTCCACTTTTTAGTTTTATTTCGGCCTCTTTCTCTACCCTTTTCTGGGTCCATGGATAACCCCTTTCCAGAAAGTGCTGAAGGATAAAGATGAAAGCATATAATCACAATTTTTTTATTATACAAATATTCAAATATCCACAAAAAAAAGCAAAAAAATTGTTATGTCTTTAAAGGGGAAATATTAGATTCAAAGTTATCGATAGAGGTTAGATTGTATTGCGATTATATGTATGTAAAGTCTGAGCAATCAGATATTGGCCAGCGCTGCAATGTATTTGTCTAGTTAAGTGACGGTACGGCATTGGGTGTACAGCTGGTTTGCATCCCTGGTATGCACCCTGGGTAACGCTAAATGAACCATTAAATACTGGCGCTCTGACAAGAAAAAGCTTATGGACATAAATTTAAATCTACATATATTGTGTGTATGGTATATAGTGTGTGGTATATATTGCATGGCAGGAAAACGGATGTGTAATGTGCATGTGATAGATATTTATCTGTCATACATGAATAAATGCTACTGACATAGTGCTGCGATGTAACAAGAATACCCAATCAGTAGTATCTGATATTTGGGGGGGGGGGGGGGGGGGCGGCGGCGGAGGAAAAAAATAAAATATAAATTGTATCATTTTAGTTCTTATTCGCATACACGTATATTTAGCAACACTCAATCTACATATAAATAATTAAGATGTAGATTGAGTGTTGCTAAATATTGTTCTGCCATGCATGCAATATGAAATAAAATACAGTGCTGTAATACAATATTACTTACAGTGAGAAGAACTTCTTCTTTTTTTAAATTGAATTCTCCCCATTTTTGATCTCCGATTTAAATACATAAAGAAAGCAAAACTCCACTTGAAGCAATGCAAAACCAAATCCTGGGCACATGTCACGTGACAAGATTACGTCACTTATAAGATTGCGTCCTCACTCAATCATTCATAACATTCCTGATTTTCGGGTAAAAATCTGGAATTTGAATAACAAGATTGATTCCACCCTGCTTCTTGCAATATAGCGAATATTTGAAAAAAAAAAAAAGTAGAATCGATCAATTTAGCTGTTATAGTGGTATAATCTTATTTGTCTAATAGTTTTAACTTTTTTCTCTTATGGACTTCAGATAAAAAAAAATATTAAGACGCTTAAAAAAAGATTATAGCACTATATTAGCTAAATTGCTCAATGTTAGTATTTTACGAATATTCGTTAAATTACTATATATTCTTGTTTTAGAATATGACGAATATTCTAAAAAACAAAGTTATATCAATATAGCAAATATATTCGTTATTTAGAAAATTCATTTAAAAAAATTATATGAAAAAATGATTCCTTCCAGCTTAATTTGCTTGTGGGCCAATGACTCATTGACCCACAAGCAAGAAGCAGTGAGGGATCCTGTTTTATTCAGATGTTTAAAATTTTACGAATATTCGATATAGCGAATATATATAGGACCATATTCAAAATATTTGCAAATTCTCGAAGTTGCAATATTCAATAAAAATATCCGTTATTTGAATGTTTGCGCTCAACACTATCAGTCAGGAGAAGGCTACAAAAGAATTTCCAAGGCATTAGATATACCATGGAACACAGTGAAGACAGTCATGATCAAGTGGAGAAAATATGGCACAACAGTGAAATTATCAAGAACTGGACGTCCCTCCAAAATTGATGAAAAAAGACGAGAAGAAAACTGGTCTAGGAGGCTACCAAGAGACCTACAGAAACATTAAAGGAGCTGCAGGAATATCTGGCAATTACTGGCTGTGTGGTACATGTGACAACAATCTCCCGTATTCTTCATATGTTTGGGCTATAGGGTAGAGTCGCAAGACAAAAACCTTTTCTTATGAAGAAAAAAATCCAAGCCAGGCTACATTTTTGCAAAAACACATCTGAAGTGTCCCAAAAGCCTGTGGGAAAAGATGTTATGGTCTGATGAAACCAAGGTTGAACTTTTTGGCCATAAGTCCAAAAGATATGTTTGGCGCAAAACAACACTGCACATCAGCTGGGACTGGGGCCTTAGTTAAGCTAGAGGGAATTATGAACAGTTCCAAATGCCATTCAATATTGGTACAAAACCTTCAGGCTTCTGCTACAAAGCTGAACATAAAGAAGAACTTCATCTTTCAGCATGACAACTACCCAAATCAACCAAGTAATGGTTTCACCAGAAGAATATTAAAGATTTGGAATGGCCCAGCCAGAGCCCAGACCTGAATTTGATTGAAAATCTGTGGGGTGATCTGAGGAGGGCTGTGCACAGGAGATGCCCTCACAATCTGACAGATTTGGAGTGTTTTTGCAAAAAAGAGTGAGCAAATCTTGCCAAGTCAAAATGTGCCATGCTGATAGACTCATACCCAAAATGACTGAGTGCTGTAATAAAATCAAAAGGTGCTTCAACAAAGTATTAGTTTAAGGGTGTGCACACTTATGCAACCATATTTATTTTATTTTTATATTTTTTCTTCCCTCTACCTAAAAGATTTCAGTTTGTTTTTCAATTGAGTTGTACAGTTTATAGGTTACATTAAAAGGTGGAAAAAGTTCTGAAATGATTTATCTTTGTCTCTTTTTTTTTACTTCACAAAAAACAGAAATTTTAACATGGGTGTGTAGACTTTTTGTATCCACTGTATATACATACATACATACATAGTGCTGTGATGTCACAAGTTCACAACAATACTTAGTGCACCAATCACCATTAAGTAGTCAGACCTGTTAAAATGTGAAGTTGCACGTATTGCGACAAAATATTCACATCATTAGTGCCGATTTCACAATTGCTAATATATTGGAGCACACTATCTGCATGTAAAGCTATTGTAATGTTCTGCTGTGCCAACCATTTTTTCCAGTCTTAGGAAACTTCTAGTAGCTTGAAAAACATGTAGCTATAGTGACCCAGGCCTGTATTTTGCACGCATTGCGCGAATATTACATTGCCGATTTTTCACAATCAAAAACCTTAATCTCAAATCCGCCAATTCTCAAATATATGATGAATATTCTACCAAATATTCACAAAATATCGCTAATTCGAATATTGCCCCTCTGACGCTCATCACTAACAATGTCCTCCTCAGCCTCCACTGCAGGGATAATTCACAGTGCCCCTCCAGCATACCAAATTTGTAGAACACGGCAGTGTGAAGCTGTTTTGCACCTCGTTTGCCTGGGGAGTCACACAGTGGAGGAACTGCTCCAAGTCCTTCAGCAAGAAATTGAAGCCTGGCTTTCTCTGTGACAAGCCAAAATCGGAACCATGGTGACCAACAACTGAAAGAACATTATGTCGGCTCAGCATCAAGGAGGGCTGAGCCATGCCCACTGCATGTCACACGTGTTCAATCTGGTTGTCAAGTGGTTCCTGAAGTCTTCCACCCATCTGCAAGACCTCATATAAATGGGCAGGAAACTTTGCATGCACTTCAGCCACTCGTACACCGCAAAGCACCCCCCCTTAAGCCGCAGCGGCAGAACGGCATCCCCCAACATAGGCTGATATGCAACGTTTCCACCAGTTGGAATTCCACCCTCCATATGTTGGACCGACTGTACGAACAGAGAAAGGCCATAAATGATTTCCTAATGATCCAAGCAGACAGGAGTACTCCCGTGTGTAACTTCGATGTCAGCCAGTGACTAGGTGGCTCTATTAATAAGAAATCGTCCAGATAATGGATAACCATAGAGCTGCCGGCATCGTTAACCAGAATCCAGTGGAGGGCCTGAGCAAATTGATCGAAAAGCCACGGGCTGCTTTTGGACTCAAAAGTTAAATTGTTAGCAAAATAATACAGACTCGACCATTTGATCCCGTAAAACTTCCATAACTGTGGGTGGATTGGAATGCAATATCAGCTTTAGCGAACCATGATCCCCTACCTGCCTGAATGATAAGCTGGATAGCCTCGCCAATAGATGAATATTGCATAGAGGATTCTTCTGAAGGAATAAGAGAATTAATACTTGAATTACCGGAGGCATGATGCGCAGAAAGATCGTAAATTAAACATTTTTTTATTTGAAAATTTCTTAATTACAAGCCTGACTCTCCAAAAATCAAAAGGGGGTGTAGCAAAAATCCCTAACAAGAAGCCCTTTTGTAATTCAGACTGGCTTAGTAATTCAACTGAACCCGGGTCACTGAGAGCGGAAAGGAGGTTGAGACCTTCCCAGGTGGATTGAGGGAGAGCTACCAACCCAGTGTGAAAGCCTTCCCTTAACCCCGAAACAAGAAACTGAACAAAATTAGCATCATGATGTTCTGATAAGAGGGAAGCTAAGAAATCCATGTAACCCCGGCTAGTCAGGTGCTCCTGGATGACCTTTGCGGACTGAGGATGAGCCCTGAAACAAACCAGATCAGACATGAAGGGCCCTACACTTATTATAGTTACAAATAGAAAGATTGCAATTGTTGCAAACCTGAGTTTTGCCTAAAAAGACTATAGATCTGCCTAGTTTGTTTACCAATGGGATGGGGTTGGGCAGAGCAGGGGGGGCCGGAACAAATCTACTCTGTGAGTTAGGAACCAGGTTAGGACACCTTTCGGAAGAATGGAGAATGGATTGAAAGGTGACGCATGCAGGGGCCTTGAATCCTGCAAAATGCCTGCAAAACAGCTCCACGTCCGTGACAGCCCAGGTAGTGATGTGCTGAAAATAGGCTAAAGTGGCGGCAGTTTTAGCAATTCGTGGGTGGCAATGAGAATGGACGCAAGATCTTTACCTTCCAAAATATCCTTCTTAATATTGTCGGGAACAAAATGTGACGGGGCTGTATCTGGAGTGCAGGAGACCCTACCTGGAGAGAGAGTGAGCGAAAGGGCCTGGGATGGGTGAAGTTGGATGGCAGGGGATCGGATCCCTGGCTTCTACTGCGAGTAGCCTGTTTTGTAAATCGGAAACCTAGCTGGACATGTTATCGATGGTGGAATGTAACTGAGCAAGTAAAAGTTGAATAGATGACATGGTAACTTGTTCAGCTGACGAAGCGGATGAGTCTGAGACCAAAAGGCTATACAGTTCAGCCTTCCGGGCAGATGCAGAATGACAAATCCCTCTTCTATTTAATTCAGCTATTAGCTTAGGAATTGTCCAGCTCCGGAAGGAGAAGTTGCTGGCGTGATCAGCGCCTGTGGATTCAGCGACTGACAGCGCAGCTTCAATCTGAGGCGTGTGACATGGTTGGCTGTGGAATGAAGCAGATATAAGAATAGAAAAGAGCCAGAAACCTAATAATCGAAAAAAAAACTGTGGCAGAGCTGAAAAGGAAGACGTGATCCTGATAATGTGAGAAAGCAAGCCGACAACTTAAGATTGTGACGGACTCGGCCCAAAACTTGTGTGCGGAAAGAAGAAAAGCTGAGAGAAAGCGACGGCAAAAGACGGAACGGCTTCTGGCATGGTGAAGATGAAAAAATAGCCCCCCCCCTCCTTTTTTTTTTTTTTTTTTTTTACCTGAGTCTCAGAACTGGAAAACCTGGAAAAAATATGGATGAAAAGAGAGAACTTGAACCTAGAGAAACAACCAGATGAGAAATAAACTGACCGTAAGTTGACAGAAAAGATGGAATACTTTTTAATATATGATAAAGCACTAGCCGAATGGCCATGGCAAGTGACCCAACGTGAAACCTGAAACAGACAGTGAACCGGGTGACAGGTGCAAAAAAAAAAAACTGAGGTGACAACGAAGAGTGCCTGAAGAATGTAACAGGTTAAAACATGAGGAGACTACCTTGGAAGAAAGTGAAAAGGCGAGAAGAACCCGGTGAAAAGATGGATAGAAGCAAGTGAAGCTGGCAAGCATTCATGAAAACGACATAAGCCCGAATAACGAGCCCGGCAACAAATTAAATTAAACAACGTAAACCTGAAAGAACGTGACAGGCAATAAAATGAAACGTAAGCTTGAATAACGTGACAGGCAATAAAACAACGTAGCCTGAAGAACGTAACAGCCAATGCAGACAGTTTAACACAACGTAAGCCTGAAGAATGTGACAGGCGAAAAATTTACTAAAAACTACGAAAGGCCTGAAGTACGAGGAAGCAAAAGAGTTAATTTAAACTACATGAGCCTGAGAAACGTGACAGGCAAATAACAATTTAGCAACGTAAGCCTGAAGAACGTAACAGGCAAAGGAATGCTTTTCAGCAACGTAACCTCAAAACGTAGCAAGCAAAGTTTTAACATAAACATGCGTCTGGGCAACATAAACCTGGGGAATAAAAACAAAATAATGTAAGGTTCTTAAATATTAAGGGGTAGTTAACTTTCTCATTGGTTGCTAGGGATGTTGCTAAGCTCAGAGAAAGATATTGCAGCCTTCTCATTGTCCCGCAAGCAAGAAGGGAGAAATCACTATATTCTAAATACTCGCGAACCCACAAAGTGCCGACATTTGCGATCCAAATATTCGCGCCCCAACACTAATCTTAACACACTACAGCTATTATATCTCGTACCTCCCATGCCACTGCTATATATACTATATATTCCGACACACTGCATACACTGCACCCTGAACCTCTGACATCCGCACACTGCTGCATACAATATACAGTCAGGTCCATAAATTTTGGGATATGGACACAATTTTACCATTTTTGGCTCTATACACCACCACAATGGATTTGAAAAATAAAACAATATGCTTTAACTGAAGATTGTCAGCTTTAAGGGCTCGTTCACACGAACATTTTTTGCGTTCCGTATACTGTCCGTATATGGAACCATTCATTTCTATGGGTCTGCAAAAAATGATGAATGTACTCCTTATGTCCGCATTTCCGTTCCGCTACATTTTGAGCCTTGTCCTATTATTGTCCACAAATCACGTTCCGTCAATGGGTCCACAAAAAAACCGAACACATACGGAAATGCATCCGTATGTCTTTTGTGTTCGTTCCGTTTTTGCTGATCCATCTATTGGAAATTTTATGCCCAGCCCAATTTTTTCTATGTAATCACTGTATGCTGTATATTGCATACAGAAAAATGGGACTGAAAAACGGAACAGAAACGGAAACACATCGGAAACAAAAAACGGAACAACGGATCCGTGAAAAACAGTCTGCAAAACACTGAAATAGCCATACGGTCGTGTGAAAGAGGCTTAAAGCTGACAGTCTTCAGTTAAAGACATCTTGTTTGTTTCATTTAAAATTCATTGTGGTGGTGTATAGAGCCAAAAATGTTAGAATTGTGTACATGTCCCAATATTTATGGACCTGACTATATATAATTATAGTGTGTCTGATGGCCTTATCTGATATATGTATATGATCATAGTCTAATGTGATTATTAATATTTATGTCTGATGTGTGCATGCTGTCCTTTTCTGATATAGATGACAGGGACAACTTATGTACTGATATACACCACTTTTGTGGCATACAGTGCTGCCCATAATTATTCATACCCCTGGCAAATTTTGTCTTAAAGTTACTTTTATTCAACCAGCAAGTAATTTTTTGATGAAAAATGACATAGGTGTCTCCCAAAAGATAATAAGATGATGTACAAGAGGCATTATTGTGGAAAAAAAAACATTGCTCAGCTTTTATTTACATTTGAGCATAAAGTGTCCAGTCCAAAATTATTCATACCCTTCTCAATAATCAATAGAAAAGCCTTTATTGGCTATTACAGCAATCAAACTCTTCCTATAATTGCAGACCAGCTTTTTGCATGTCTCCACAGGTATTTTTGCCCATTCATCTTTAGCAATGAGCTCCAAATCTTTCAGGTTGGAGGGTCTTCTTGCCATCACCCTGATCTTTAGCTCCCTCCACAGATTTTCTATTGGATTCAAGTCTGGAATCTGGCTGGGCCACTCCAAAACGTTAACGTTAATGTTGTTGTCTGCTAACCATTTCTTCACCACTTTTGCTGTGTGTTTTGGGTCATTGTCATGCTGAAATGTCCACTGGTGCCCAAGGCCAAGATTCTTTGCAGACTGCCTGATGTTGTCGTTGAGAATCCTCATGTATTGCTCTTTTTTCATGGTGCCGTTTACTGTGATTAGGTTCACTGGTCCATTGGCTGAAAAACACCCCCAAAGCGTTATGTTACCACCACCATGTTTGACAGTGGGGATGGTGTTCTTTGGGTTGAAGGCTTCTCCTTTTTTAAGCCAAATAAAGGAAACATCATTGTGACCAAACAATTCAATTTTTGTTTCATCTGACCATAACACAGAAGACCAGAAGTCTTCTTCTTTGTCCAGATGAGCTTTTGCAAAGGCTAAGCAAGCTTTTGTGTGCCTTATCTGGAGAAGTGGCATCCTTCTTGGTCTGCATTGTGCAGTGTCTGTTGTATTGTCTGCCTTGAGACATTGCCACCAGCAGAGCCCAGATTCACCAGGATGGCCTTAGTGGTGATTCTTTTTCACCTCTCTAACTATCCTCCTGGCCAGCACAGGTGTCACTTTTGGCTTCCAACCACGTCCTCTGAGTTTTTCCTCAGTGCGGAACATCTTGTATTTTTTGCTCAAATGTAAATAAAAGCTGAGAAATGTTTTTTTTTTTTTTTTCTTCACAATTATGCCTCTTGTACATTGTCGTATTATCTTTTGGGAGACACCTATGTCATTTTCCATCAAAAAATTACTTGGTTGAATAAAAGTAACTTTAAGTTGAAATTTGCTAGGGTATAAATAATTGTGAGCATCACTGTATATGAGTTGCAGATTTTGTTGCAAGCCATTTTGCAACAAAATTGGTGACTTTTCCCATCTCAACCCACTATCCTGACAGGTCTAAAAAATGGGGGCCTAGCCGCCAGGCCCATCTAATTTATCAATTTTCACGCCAGTTTTTAGCATACAAAATGACTATTCCAGCCAGGGAGTTAGTGTACATTTTAGATTGTTGCACGTCCTGCTGGAGAAAGCCATACTGTTATATAGAGGCCTTCACCTCCACATAACTTTGTCGCTTCTCCAGCAGCACAGGCACAATTAGGACCTGCATCTAAATCACCAGTCTTAATAAATGTGCCCCAAAGTGTCTGTCTAATGTGTGAGCCGTGGTGCACTTGTCTGTTGTACCTCAGTAAGGGGGACCAACCTATATTTTTTTTTTGCACAGGTGCAGTACACAAGGACCCTTCTCACACAGTGTCTGCTCCTCATCCAGGTCTTACACTTTGACCAGGTATGACTTTAGTAGTGGAAAAAGAAACTATGGTTTCCAGTGATATTCTTACCTTGTCTCCTTGAACCAGAACAGTGATGGCCAGTTTGCATTGTTCGCCCGCGAACACGTGTGAGCTGCCATCTTTTCTCACGGCGAGGCACAGGTAAGCCCTTACCTGTGCCTGCGCCGTGAGCCGATCTGAAAACAAATGCAGTCACGGGAGCAGACAGTTCTGAGAACAGCCGCCGGGGGCCTTCATCGGGCTGTTCTCAGAACTGCCTGCTCCCACTGACCACATTTGTTTCAGACCGACTTGCGGCACAGGCACAGGTAAGGGCTTACCTGTGCCTCACCGGACTTTTGAGAAAAGATGGCAGCTCGCATGTGTTTGCGGGCGAACAATGCGAACTGGCCATCACTGTACCAGAACAGACATTGTTTTATGAAAGAAAGGAAATTACTGCATGTTAGGCCTCATGCACACGACAGTGATGTGTTTTTTGCGGTCAGCAAATCGCGGATCCATAAAACACGGATGGCGTCCATGCATGTTCCGCAGACAGCCTTCAATATAAATGCCTATTCTTGTCCGCAAAGCGCGGAAAAGAGTATGACATGTTATATTTATTTAGCAGGACCACGGAATGGAGCAGAGGATGTGGACATCACACAAAGTGCTGTCCGCATCTTTTGCAGCCCCATTGAAGTGAATGGGTCCGTATCCAAGCCACCAAAACGGCGGCTCGAATGCGGACCCAAACAACAGCCGTGTGCATGAGGCCTTAGGCCTCTTTCACACTACCGTATGGCTATTTCAGTGTTTTGCGTTTTCTTTTTTTCACAGATCCGTTGTTCCGTTTTTTTTTGTTTCCGTTGTGTTTCCCTTTCTGTTCCGTTTTTCCGTATGGCATATACAGTATACAGTAATTACATAGAAAAAATTGGGCTGGGCATAACATTTTAAATAGATGGTTCCGCAAAAATTGAACGGATACGGAAGACATATGGATGCATTTCCGTATGTGTTCCATTTTTTTTGCGGACCCATAGACTTGAATAGAGCCATGGAACGTGATTTGCAGGCAATAATAATTTCAACAGAACGGAAAAATGGAAATACGGAAACGGAATGCATACGGAGTACATTCCATTTTTTTTGCGGAACCATTGAAATGAATGGTTCCGTATACGAAAAAAAAATAATAATGGTAGCGTGAAAGAGGCCTTATACAGAGACACAGGGTGAGCAAAAGACAGCTGTACAGCATGACAACCCCATCATGTAGCTTGCTGTTATCTCACCTTCCTGGATTCTTTTGAATGTGATGTGGAGGAGGTAAATTTAGCAAGCTGTGTTTTTGTATGAAATGAGATTAGCAATTACATTCTGTATTTTCTGATGCAAATTATGTTAATGAATATAGTGATAAATTTGTAAAGTAAATGAAATTAAAGGAATTTAAACTAAAATCAAATACATACAGTACGTGTATATGCTATGCAATACCTAGTGCAGAGCCTGAGGTGGGAGAGGAGTATGATATACTGATTCTATTTTTTTGCCTATATAAGCAGCTGCCTTTCACATAGCAGATTTTGCTCCTGGACACAGTGACAAAATTCTGGTGGTGGCCACTTGTGTTCTGTCTCACATTGTTTACAATGGGCTGCAGTGCTGCAGTTCTAGGCCGGGATTTTAAAATCTGGGTGTGCGCCAGGAAGTCATGTGTCACTTCTCGGCCCAGTGTGCAGACTCTGCCACTTGAAGCCACAGTGGCTCTCCACTTACTGCTTAGATCAATTCTATGGAGCTAAGCTGCAAGCAGAACTGCGGCATCTGAAGTTAACAACCGCAGCAGAAACCAACGTTTGAACAGCTCCTAAGAAAGTTCTATCACCTACACCTCGTCTGCCTCCACCTACACCGCTACGTCCTCAACCTCCTACTCTCCTACTCCATATGGACCTCCACCTCATACATCAAGATTATATTTTGTTAATTTTTACGTATTTTATTTAATTTTAAGTCATTTCACTAATTTGTCTGATACATTGTTGGGTTACACATCCCAAATTTTTGTCTTTGATGTACCCCTGCTCTACCTAGTGGTCAGGTTAATAAATTTCACAAATTTTTTTGTTACATTGTCGGGTGAAATTCACCAATTTTTGGCTTTGATATACCCCTGCTCTACCTAGTGGACAAGGAAATATATTTCACTAATTTGTCTGTTACATTCTTGGGTGACATTTTACTAATTTCGCCGTATACAAACCCCTGCTCTGCATAGGTGACAGGGACCTAATATTTGTGAAATTGTCTGTTTAATTGGTGGGTGACATGAATCCAGTTTTGCCGTGAATAAACCCCTGCTTTGCATAGTTGACAGGGACCGAAATTTTGAAAAATCGTCTGTTCCATTGGTGGGTAAAATTAACCCATTTTTGGCAATGAAAAACCCCTGCTCTGCATAGGCGAAAGGGAATTAAAATAAAAAAAATAATTCTTTGACTCGCTTCCCCATCCTTTCATTCAATCCTTCAACTATAGCAGCTTTTCCCACATTTCCGCTCGATCACATTGGAGCCATTGACCTCCCTTGGATGTGGTATCTCTTTCTCACGCTCCCTCTCCGGCGTGGAACCCTGATTCGCACCGTGATCAACATGGTAGGCACAGAAAAGAACATCGAACGTTGACAGAGAAGATATCCAAATGAATCGTGGACGTCATGGGGACGTGCGATCAGGCAGAAGTTATCTAGAGTCAACAAAGCGACAGCAGGGCCTCTCCTGTCTAACGTTTCCAAATCCAAAATACCCCAGTGACATTCCCTATAATTTTTATTAATCATTCCAATGACAGGGCATCTTAAGAGTCCTGTATTGTTATTTATCGTCACTACCTCCCCAACTCGGGAGTGGGTAATTGCAGCACGGCCCCTCCTTTACTTGGAAGCTTCGGCTTTAATAATTTGTCCAACATTTCCGCTCAATCACATTGAATTTCATAAATTTGCAACACGCCAGACCTGCAGGATATTAGCGACAGTGAGGTCACGGTATGGGCAATCGAGGGTTACTCACTTTTCTGAGGAGAACCCTGGGCAGGCATGCAACAGTGAAAGGAGAGGCAGACACTAGTTCCTCTGGGGCACACTCTGTAGATAGGGACCAGGCCTGATGGTATGTGAGGTGCCCTGGATGTTGTAGGTGTTTTGAGTGCCTTAGGTAAGGTCCCTTTAAGGATCGTGACGCCAGTGCCTGTGACGGTGGGACACCGGTTTGCAGGAGGATTAAATGAGTACACAGTTGGTGAACTAAACATTGCTTTACTTGATGAAAACAGTCCAACTTTGTACATGTAGTTACAGTAGATGATAATGCAGTCCTTTACAGTTCCAAATGCACAGCAGGTTTATGATACAGCAGGTTTTTATCTTGCAAGATACTTGGAGGGTATATAGTTAATGCTTTGCAGTACAATGCTGCTCTATCCCCACAGCTATTCTAGCTGGCTGGATCCCAAGGCCCGGATGCCTAATTGCTGGCTTAAATCCTTGGTATAAAATCCTTCCTCCAGTATTGGCACTTGCCTACAATACCTTCTTTTCCTAGCTGTCTCCACTGCTGGATAGGAAAGGTGGCTGCAGGTTTCTCCCAGGAGGTGCTTTCCTACTACTGGGGTATCTCAACTGAGCTATCCTTAGCCTCAGGAGATTCAGGCTGACTAGGTGACTCCTCTAGTACCCTGGAATACACTCGGTCTCCAAGCAGGCTGTACTCCATCTAGCCTCCTGGTGCAGCTAGAAACCAGGACTATCCAGCTGCATGTCAGGAGGAGGCCCTCAGCATATCTTGGGCTGGTGCCTTCTCCCTTCTGTCTTCACAGACTCCTGACTATGACCTAACCCCTCCCTGTCTGGGCCTGGACATTTATACTAGGGGCTCCCTATTTCCCTCTAGTGTCTGGAATGTTAATTTACACCCAACTAGGCCTGATAAGCATATAACAGGGGGAACCATACATGTAAAAACACATTGGGAAATACATTAAATGCATAGATCAATACAATATCACTGTCCCTTGTGAGCAGAAGTAACACGCTACCCAATTGACCCTTGTGTAGTGCCCACTCCTACCTAGTGGGACACTACAAATTGACCTCCCTTGGATGTGGTATCCCTTTCTCACGCTCCCTCTCCGGCGTGGAACCCTGATTTGCTGTTAACCGTGATCAACATGGTAAGTGCAGAAAATAACATTGAATGTAGATATCCAATTGGATCCTGGACATCACGGGACATGCAACATGGTGGAGCAGTATGTGTGCACACACCTACACGTACTGACTGATGGGTTTGCCCCCTTCAACTTCTGGGTCTCCAAATTGGGCACATGGCCTGAGCTTGCCCTTTACGCCTTGGAGTTGCTGACCTGCCTTGCAGCCAGAGTATTGTTTAAATGTTTGTTTAGCACGGCTGGAGGGGGTTATCACAGGTTATATTTCCCAATGTTTTGGGGTGTACCCCAATTCATTTATTTTTATTTTTTTAAATAAAACCAAAAAGCAGTGTAGGCTACCTCCTCCTCCACTGCCGCTGCCACCTACACCGCCACATCCACCATCTCCTCAACCTCCTACTCCATATGGACCTCGCCCTTCAAGATCAAGATTATTATTTTTTATTTTTATGTATTTTATGTCATTTCCTTATCCACATTTGATTGCAGAACACTTGCCATGCTCTTAACCACATTTTTCTGCCATTTGCAGCCCTCTATCCCTTTCCATGACTTTTTAGAGCCATTTTAGTGCTCCAAAGTTTGGGTCCCCATTGACTTCAATGGGGTTCAGGGTCAAGTTCAGGTCCCGAACTCAAACTTTTTTGTGAAGTTCTGCCAAACCCGTCGAACCCGAACATCCAGGTGTCCGCTCAACTCTACTCCTGACAGCTAAATGCAATGATGACTACTCTCTACTAATTCTCCTTGATCTCTATGCTGCATTTGACACTATAGGCCACTATCTACTCCTCACCATACTCCATTCTATCGACCTTAGGGACACCATTCTTTCTTGGTGTTCTTTCTGGCCGCTCTTTCAGTGTATTATTTTCTGGCTCTAACTCCTGTCCCTGATGTTTGGGTTCCTCAGGGTTCAGTCCTAGGTCCTCTACTCTTTTCTCT
Organism: Bufo gargarizans; assembly: GCF_014858855.1. Classification (NCBI taxonomy): domain Eukaryota; kingdom Metazoa; phylum Chordata; class Amphibia; order Anura; family Bufonidae; genus Bufo; species Bufo gargarizans. The sequence goes on from NC_058082.1 coordinate 182,879,888, forward strand.
CTAAACAGAATATCAGCAGATTTGGTTTCCAGTACCATCTCTATGCTGATGACACTTAACTATATACTTCTTTCCTGCTGTACTGCAGAACAATAATGACTTTCTCTGCGCTGTCTCTAACATCATGTCCTCTCTGTCTGAAATGGAATCTTTCAAAAAACTGAACTACTAATGTTTTCTCCTTCCACTAACCTACCTAAACATGATATCTTACTCTTAGTTTGTGGCACTATTATAACTCGAGGGCAGCACATCCACTGTCCATGTGTTATGTTCGATACTGATCTCTCCTTTATCCTCTATAAACAATCTCTTTACCACTCATAACTCCTGCACCTTAAAAACTTCTGTAGAATCCACCCCTCTCTTATTGTGGAAACAATAAAAACTCTCATTCTTGCCCTGATCCATTCCGCCTTGATTATTGTAACATATTACTAATTGGCCTCCCCCACAAGACTTCCCCCTCTCCAATCCATCCTAAATGCAGCATCTAGGCTCATCTATCTGTCTAACTGCTACTCTGATGCCTCCACCCTGTGCCAGACATTTCACTGATTGCCCATACATAATCAACAAAGATCCATATATCAACAAAAAGGTATGCCTGGGATACAGTAAATGTGATCCATAGGGCACCAAGAGTGGTTAAAAAAAAAAAAAACATGGTGACAGACCCTTTAACCCCTTCAGCCACCATGACATACCTGTACTTAACAGTGACTTACATTATACAGTATATATATAATACAGATGTAACCCAGCCCCAATGACCGGGGATCGGCAATGATGTGAAACCGGTAACTTAACCCCTCATATGCCACATTTAATAGTGATCACTGCATCTCTGAGGTTAGGAAGAAGGATAAGGCTACCATTGCCTTCCGATTAGAGCCCCCACAGTGTAATCGTGGGGCACTGATCAGTTACCATTACAACTTGGGGCCTGCTGAATGTTTTCAGGCCTGTCATGGTAATCTGCCTGCAAAGCTGTGCACGAGGTCCAGCTCAACAGGTAGAGTGGTAGAATCCCATTTACCATGATAGTTCTCTATTATGGTTAATGGGACAAGGGAGCAAAAGATTTCAGTGAATAGCCCCGTAGAGGGGCTTACAGTTATTATGTAGAAAAAAATGAAAAGCATAAAAATATGTATATAAAGTTCAAATCAACAACTGAGCTAACAACAAGCTCTAGCAAAGAAACTTCACTAAAACTAAACTTTTAATCAGTAACAAAGTAAAAAGATGGCTACAGAAATGCAAATCAAATATAGCAAGGCATCACATACTTGATAATGTGAATGTGCTGTAAACACACCACTGTTAAAATTTAGAGCAGTCTTACCGGTATTGAAGGGTGGCAACGGTTGTTGTCAATGGATAGGTTTATTCTAAGGATGTAGGAGGTTTTCCTTATTACATCCCTTTCGCCAAACACTCAGTATCCAAATTAATGTTATAGCAAACCCTCAAAAGGGCGACATTGGATTATAGCACCCTGGAATTATTTTCTCGAGTTGTCCCTGAGGAGATGATATATTCCCCTGTTCCAGAGATATGGGTAAATGTCCAAGGCGATTGGCCAATGCTGTTGGAGTTCCAATGCATTTCAACCAACGAATGGTGAGTGGTCCCATGAGGGGACTGCAAAGCACGTTGGAGGCGGTTATGGTCTGCCGCCTCAAAATGGCCCAAATGGCTAAAACAACCAGGATGTGCTGCACACAAGGAAACAGATAAAAACCTAAGATGGTGGCAGCAACTATATGCAAACAATAACTGTGCACAGTGGTGTTTGTTGATACTAGCAGCAACCATCTGGCATGTCTGCTAGATTTAAATAACCCGCTCACCTGTAATCAGTGGCGTTTGATTGCCAGACACTCCAGTTTGGAAGGGTTCTGTCGACAGAACTTTGTTTTCCATCCAGCATAACAGAAACCAGACGGATCCGTTATGCTTGCCCATATACTTCTACTATGACGGATCAAAATGGAATGCCTCTAAAAGTTTCCATTTTGATTTCCATGTTACGTATTACGTTATTTTCCGTTATAACCCTGTTACAACCGAAAGCCATAACAGAATACATAACGATGATGTGCACAAGCCCTAAGAGGAGATTTACATTAATTTACTGTATGTTACTGAAAAGGGTAAAACGAAAGACAGAGACATACAAATTCGCTATTTTCTCAAGACTAAATACTGATCCACTCAAATATATGCACAACAACTAATCTACAGTTGCAAGAAAAAGTATGTGAACAATCACAGTCTGCTTAAACTAATAACACACAAATAATTAAATGTTAAAATGTTTTTATTGAACACACCATGTAAACATTCACAGTGCAGGTGGAAAAAGTATGTAAACCCTTGGATTTAATAACTGGTTGAACCTCCTTTGGCAGCAATAACTTCAACCAAACGTTTCCTGTAGTTGCAGATCAGATGTGCACAACGGTCAGGAGTAATTCTTGACCATTCCTCTTTACAGAACAGAATTCTGACTGGGCCACTCCAGAAGGCGTATTTTCTTCTGTTTTAAGCCATTCTGTTGTTGATTTACTTCTATGCTTTGGGTCATTGTCCTGTTGCAACACCCATCATCTGTTGAGCTTCAGCTGGTGGACAGATGATGGCCTTAAGTTTTCCTGCAAAATGATAAACTTGGGAATTCATTTTTCCTTTGATGATAGCAATCCGTCCAGGTCCTGACACAGCAAAGCAGCCCCAAACCATGATGCCCCCACCACCATACTTCACAGTTGGGATGAGGTTTTGAGGTTGGTGTGATGTGCCTCTTTTTTCTCCACACATAGTGGTTTCATCTGTCCACAGAATATGTTGCCAGTACTGCTGTGGAACATCTAGGTGCTCTTGTGTAAACGTGCAGCAATGTTTTTTGGGGACAGCAGTGGCTTCCTCTGTGGTATCCTCCCATGAAATCCATTCTTCTTTAGTGTTTTACATATCGTAGATTCACTAACAGGGATGTTAGCATATGCCAGAGACTTTTGTAAGTCTTTAGCTGACACTGTAGGATTCTTCTTCACCTCATTGAGCAGTCTGTGCTGTGCTCTTGCAGTCATCTTTACAGGATGGCCACTCCTAGGGAGAGTAGCAGCAGTGCTGAACTTTCTCCATTTATAGACAATTTGTCTTACCGTGGACTGATGAACAGCAAGGCTTTTGGAGATACTTTTATAACCCTTTCCAGCTTTATGCAAGTCAACAATACTTAAATTGTAGATCTTCTATATTGTTGTGACTTAGATCAAGATCAGATCACATTTTATGACCAATTTGTGCAGAAATCCATATCATTCCAAAGGGCTCACATACTTTTTCTTGCAACTGTATATGCATTGGGCTCCCGAGTAGTTGATTCAGCTGCATTGCTGGATTATTTCAATTAATAACTCCAGACAAAAAGGCTGCTGCCAGCCAAGGTGTGCACCGCACGGCCTCAAATTTACAAACTCCTATAAATGCACAACACGCCAGCGGTGATGTTTATACAAAATATTTTATTGAACATATATGCAAAAAGTACAGTACATGATAAAACTCAGAAGGGAATGTAGACAAGTGTGGATGAACAATACCCCCTATGACCAGTATGTATATCCATACATGCTTGTAACAAATTGCCACTGTCAATGTGATACAACAAGGACCCCCGCAGAGCTGCTGCAAAAAAATGGTGAAAAAAATCACATAAGAAAATCATGCTGGATGTGTCAGAAATTCCATAGGACAGCATAAAAAATATAAAAATATTTTTATATAAACCTACTCCAAAAGAGGAGTCACCACAGTGACCATGTAGTCACATCCCAGATGGAATACCACACTGGAAGACTGAGGAGACACTGGAGCATGGAGGATAGGCAGCACAGCAGGGGCACCGGTGATCACATAAACAGCAAAGGCATAAAAAAGTACATGGCAATGAATTAACCAACCTGGATAGGGGGAAAAACCCGACGACCGTTTCGCTCTCTGGCTTTTTCACAGGACACAATACAACTGCCAGGAATCAAAATACTTATAGCCTAATCCCTTCTCACTAGCCCAATCAGATGGGGCCGATCAACAACTGACCTGTTGCACCTGTGAGATGTGATTACACCGCCGGCCCCCAGCAAACGTGCCGTCACCACGGAACACGCCCCCAGTTGCATCATAGGTCATGAGAGCGGAGCGGCCCCTCCCCCCGACCTGCGTCATAAGCGCGTGACCGGGGGTGGGCTAAACACGCCCTAGATAGTCACATGACCCACTCTGGGCGTCTGCGGCTGCCAGGAAACCACCTCAAAGCGGCCGGAGGACGGAAACTCCAATAATCACAGCTAAGTGCAGCAGTCAGATAGATACTAAAGGAGGTGGACAATACACTAATGCATCCTCCATTATATAAAAAGTACACCCTAGCGACCTATATACCTATATATCATTATTAAGCCGATAAATCCATGTAAAATGCTATACAAAAAATTAATTAAACATTATTAAATATTAGATGCAAGTGATAATTGATATAATACAGTCTAATATAATGTAATATACATACTCCTAATCAGAATCATAGCTCAATGCAAATAACTCACATGGTATCGTTTACCCTAGTTACAGGGTGTCATCTACCATCACATATGTAGGTCTAAATAATTTTCAGTATTAAATACTGGAGAGTCAAAATTCTATATACCTGCCCAGTATCCTGAATTAATATAGCAGAGATGATCATACAAAAACAGTATATATATACATATAAAAGTGCCAAACAACATTGAATATACTAAAAATGTACACAAATGTACATAATTCATAAATATACATATAAATATTAAATTAATAGATGACCATGATTGCAATTCAAGCATGATCACACCGTGTAAGAATACCGTAAACCAAATAGTCGAAAAATATATGATACATAATCAATGAACAATAATAAATAAATAAATAATAAAAAATGAATAAAATATAAAATAACTGTGCCAGTGCAAAAATACCCAAGTGCTTCAGATCCTTTTATATTCTTTTTAACATTTTATGTAATAGCCATGCGCTAAATAAAATAATTAAATTCCCCCCTCAATCTGTACTGAATACCCCATAATAAGAAAGTGAAAACAGAATTTTAGCAATATTTGCAAATTTATTAAAAAAGGGAAAAATGTAATTTTGCATGAACATACAGTAGGTATTCAGACTCTTTGCAATGACAATTTAAATTTAGCCTTGGGGGCCTCCAATTTCTGTTGATCTATTCCATATCAGCGCAATAAACAAGCCAATTATGAGGAGATAATTGCCTGTATAGCTCAGAGACAGAATTCCGCTAAAGTACAGATCTGGAAAAAGGTACAAAAATGTCTGCTGTACTGTGGGTTCCCCAGGGTACAGTGGCCCCCATAATTCTTAAAGGGGTTATCCCATGACTAATGTAAAAAATGAAAATCAGACATAATATAGTACATGGCAACCTCTTTCTAACAAAGCTAGAACCTGTCCTCTACCTCACATGGATCCAAAGATATCCTCATTCATTGCTCTGCTAGATTTATATCAAGCTGACAGCTCAAGGGGAGTGTCTTTCTTGCTGCAGATAAGGGGCGTGTCCATGTTCTCCCTATCACAGCTCAGGAGGCAGTTTAAGGATGGAACTTAACATGTGCAGCCTACTCAGGGAGCAGGACAAATAAATAAGGAACAAAAACAGCAGGTGGCGCTATACAGATAAATTTATTAAATAACTCAGTGGCCATGCAAAATTTTTAATTACATGCAATTACTAAAGTTATTCAGATCTAGGCGCTGGTTTGAAAACTGTAAAATATTTTTTGTGGTACAACCCCTTTAAATATAAGAAATTTGGAACAACCAGGACTCTTACTTAGAGTTGGCCACCCCACCAAACTATTGTAAGTAATTGTGGTAGAAGGGCCTTGGTAAGAAAGGTGACAAAGAACCTAGTGGTCACTCTAGCTGATCTCAGCAGAGGGTGATCATCATATTTCCTTTCTATGTTGTATATAATGTATAATTGCTTATTTTTGTTTATTTCATTCAATAATTTTAAAAGAGGACGAGATCTGCACCAAGCCCCCCCAGGTGGGAAGATAAATTGATCCTCCCATCTGGCAACATACAGATTGGCTAAATTCTGTGCGATTTTTGTCCCCACCTCATGTCAGCAAAAAGTAGTCCCCCTCATATAAAATAAATAAAATGCATTCCTCAATAAATCAGTTTGTTCAGCTGGGTAAAGACCCGATTGTTGTAAAAAGAATTTAGCAGCATCACATAATTTGTTGTGATCTATTACTATGTGCCTATTATATATATAAAAGTGCCTATTATATATTCAGGATGCCACTGAACTGTCTCCAATATTTGAATGATATGTTTGGTATCTTTCAAGTAGTCTAGTATTAACCGTACACATTTTTGCAAATGATAATCATTGTATTTTGACAAATTGCTTGGGGTGGATCAGTAAGGGACTTATGCATTTTCGAGATGTGATAAAATAGGGCAATAGCTGGGTGGGGATTCATAATGAAAGATGCCTCATTTTTATTTAGTATTTGACATTTATTTCCTTTCGTAATTACAGTCAGGTCGATAAATACTGGGACATCGACACAATTCTAAAAATTTTGGCTCTATACACCACCACAATGTATTTGAAATGAAACAAACAACATGTGTTTTAACTGCAGACTGTCAACTTTAATTTGAGTGTATTTACATCAAAATTAGGTGAACAGTGTAGGAATTACAACAGTTTGCATATGTGCCTCCCACTTGTTAAGGGACCAAAAGTAATGGGACAATTAGCTTCTCAGCTGTTCCATGGCCAGGTGTGTGTTATTATCCCAATTACAATGAGCAGATAAAAGGTCCAGAGTTCTTTTTCAAGTGTGCTATTTGCATTTGGAATCTGTTGCTGTCAACTCTCAAGATGAGATCCAAAGAGCTGTCACTATCAGTGAAGCAAGCCATCATTAGGCTAAAAAAACAAAACAAACCCACCAGAGAGATAGCAAAAACCTTAGGCGTGATCAAAACAACTGTTTGGTACATTCTTAAAAAGAAGGAACGCATCAGTGAGCTCAGCAACACCAAAAGACCCGGGAGACCACGGAGAACAACTGTGGTGGATGACTGAAGAATTCTTTCCCTGTTGAAGAAAGCACCCTTCACAACAGTTTGCCAGATCAAGAAAACTCTCAAGGAGGTAGGTATATGTGTGTCAAAGTCAACAATCAAGAGAAGACTTCACCAGAGTGAACACAGAGGGTTCACCACAAGATGTAAACCATTGGTGAGCCTCAAAAACAGGAAGGCCAAATTAGAGTTTGCCAAACAACATCTAAAAAGCCTTCACAGTTCTGGAACAACATCCTATGGACAGATGAGACCAAGATCAACTTGTACCAGAGGGATGTAAAGAGAAGAGTATGGAGAAGGAAAGGAACTGCTCATGCATGATCCTAAGCATACTACCTCATCAGTGAAGCATGATGGTGGTAGTGTCATGCCGTGGGCATGTATGGCTGCCAATGGAACTGGTTCTCTTGTATTTATTGATGATTAGAGTTGAGCGAACACCTGGATGTTCAGGTTCGAGAAGTTCGGCCGAACTTCCCGAAAATGTTCGGGTTCGGGATCCGAACCCGATCCGAACTTCGTCCCGAACCCGAACCCCATTGAAGTCAATGGGGACCCGAACTTTTTGGCACTAAAAAGTCTGTAAAACAGCCCAGGAAAGGGCTAGAGGGCTGCAAAAGGCAGCAACATGTAGGTAAATCCCCTGCAAACAAATGTGGATAGGGAAATTAATTAAAATAAAAATTAAATAAATAAAAATTAACCAAAATCAATTGGAGAGAGGTCCCATAGCAGAGAATCTGGCTTCCCGTCACCCACCACTGGAACAGTCCATTCTCAGATATTTAGGCCCCGGAACCCAGGCAGAGGAGAGAGGTCCCGTAACAGAGAATCTGGCTTCATGTCAGCAGAGAATTAGTCTGCATGTCATAGCAGAGAATCAGGCTTCACGTCAGCCACCACTGCAACAGTCCATTGGCATATATTTAGGCCCAGCACCCAGGCAGAGGAGAGAGGTCCCGTAACAGAGGATCTGGCTTCATGTCAGCAGAGAATCAGTCTTCATGTCATAGCAGAGAATCAGGCTTCACGTCAGCCACCACTGTAAGAGTCCATTTTCATAAGTTTAGGCCCAGCACCCAGGCAGAGGAGAGAGGTCCCGTAACAGACAATCTGGCTTCATGTCAGCAGAGAATTAGTCTGCATGTCATAGCAGAGAATCAGGCTTCATGTCAGCCACCACTGCAACAGTCCATTGGCATATATTTAGGCCCAGCACACAGGCAGAGGAGAGAGGTCCCGTAACAGACAATCTGGCTTCATGTCAGCAGAAAATCAGTCTTCATATCATAGCAGAGAATCAGGCTTCACGTCACCCACCACTGTAAGAGTCCATTTTCATAAATTTAGGGCCAGCACCCAGGCAGAGGAGAGAGGTCCCGTAACAGAGGATCTGGCTTCATGTCAGCAGAGAATCAGTCTGCATGTCATAGCAGAGAATCAGGCTTCACGTCACCCAACATTGGAACAGTCCATTGGCATATATTTAGGCCCCGGCACCCAGACAGAGGAGAGGTTCATTCAACTTTGGGTAGCCTCGCAATATAATGGTAAAATGAAAATAAAAATAGGATTGAATGAGGAAGTGCCCTGGAGTCCAATAATATATGGTTAAGGGGAGGTAGTTAATGTCTAATCTGGACAAGGGACGGACAGATCCTGTGGGATCCATGCCTGGTTCATTTTTATGAACGTCAGCTTGTCCACATTGGCTGTAGACAGGCGGCTGCGTTTGTCTGTAATGACGCCCCCTGCCGTGCTGAATACACGTTCAGACAAAACGCTGGCCGCCGGGCAGGCCAGCACCTCCAAGGCATAAAAGGCTAGCTCTGGCCACGTGGACAATTTAGAGACCCAGAAGTTGAATGGGGCCGAACCATCAGTCAGTACGTGGAGGGGTGTGCACACGTACTGTTCCACCATGTTAGTGAAATCAGCACCTATATAGCTCAAAGAGCAGCCACACAAAGAATAATTCTAATTAAATATCTTTATTGGATATCCAACATACAAGCTGGTATATCAATTAAAACACATATAGAAAGCAGTGCATACTGAGAACACAACAGTGTTACAATAATTGTATAAAAACAGAGTAGGCTCCAAACCAGTAGTTTAGTAGGCCCCAAGAGGAAGCATTCTGCGAAACGATCGTCGGGCGGCGGTTCCAGACCAGGGTCAGTAGGAATTTCTCTGCATTTGCACTTTAAACTGTGTTTTTTTCCCCCCCTCCCCCTTTGCAGTCTCCGCTGGATGTGGGTGGCATTCTGACTCACACTCCTCTAGATGTTAGGAGTGTCTATATATATGTTCTGGATGCCTTTTTTGCCATATGTGCCCCACCTAGCTGATACTGCTTCATGGTGTATGGGGGGATACTAGTCCCTTAGTGGTTTGGAGCCTACTCTGTTTTTATACAATTATTGTAACACTGTTGTGTTCTCAGTATGCACTGCTTTCTATATGTGTTTTAATTGATATACCAGCTTGTATGTTGGATATCCAATAAAGATATTTAATTAGAATTATTCTTTGTGTGGCTGCTCTTTGAGCTATATAGGTGCTGATACGAATAACTCCACGCGAGATATTTATGATATATTTGTTTTTTGGTGTTTCATGTTAGTGAAATGTTGCCTCCTGCTAACACGTTGCGTATCAGGTGGTGGTGCAGTTAGCTGTGGCGTGTTGACAAAAGTTTTCCACATCTCTGCCATGCTAAGCCTGCCCTCAGAGGAGCTGGCATTGACACAGCTGCCTTGGCGACCTCTTGCTCCTCCTCTGCCTTGGCCTTGGGCTTCCACTTGTTCCCCTGTGACATTTGGGAATGCTCTCAGTAGCGAGTCTACCAACGTGCGCTTGTACTCGAGCATCTTCCTATCACGCTCCAGTGCAGGAAGTAAGGTGGGCACATTGTCTTTGTAGCGTGGATCCAGCAGGGTGGCAACCCAGTAGTCCGCACAGGTTAAAATGTGGGCAACTCTGCTGTCGTTGCGCAGGCACTGCAGCATGTAGTCGCTCATGTGTGCCAGGCTGCCCAGGGGTAAGGACAAGCTGTCCTCTGTGGGAGGCGTATCGTCATCGTCCTGCCTTTCCCCCCAGCCACGCACCAGTGATGGACCCGAGCTGCGTTGGGTGCCACCCCGCTGTGACCATGCTTCATCCTCATCCTCCTCCACCTCCTCCTCATCCTCGTCCTCCTCGTCCTCCAGTAGTGGGCCCTGGCTGGCCACATTTGTACCTGGCCTCTGCTGTTGCCAAAAACCTCCCTCTGAGTCACTTCGAAGAGACTGGCCTGAAAGTGCTAAAAATGACCCCTCTTCCTCCTCCTCCTCCTCCTCCTCCTGGGCCACCTCCTCTTCCATCATCGCCCTAAGTGTTTTCTCAAGGAGACATAGAAGTGGTATTGTAACGCTGATAACGGCGTCATCGCCACTGGCCATGTTGGTGGAGTACTCGAAACAGCGCAACAGGGCACACAGGTCTCGCATGGAGGCCCAGTCATTGGTGGTGAAGTGGTGCTGTTCTGTAGTGCGACTGACCCGTGCGTGCTGCAGCTGAAACTCCACTATGGCCTGCTGCTGCTCGCACAGTCTGTCCAGCATGTGCAAGGTTAAGTTCCACCTGGTGGGCACGTCGCATATGAGGCGGTGAGCGGGAAGGCCAAAGTTACGCTGTAGCGCAGACAGGCGAGCAGCAGCAGGATGTGAACGCCGGAAGCGCGAACAGACGGCCCGCACTTTATGCAGCAGCTCTGACATGTCGGGGTAGTTGTGTATGAACTTCTGCACCACCAAATTCAGCACATGCGCCAAGCAAGGGATGTGCGTCAAATTGGCTAGTCCCAGAGCTGCAACGAGATTTCGCACATTATCACACACCACCAGGCCGGGCTTCAGGCTCACCGGCAGCAACCACTCGTCGGTCTGTTGTTCTATACCCCGCCACAACTCCTGTGCGGTGTGGGGCCTGTCCCCCAAACATATGAGTTTCAGAATGGCCTGCTGACGTTTACCCCGGGCTGTGCTGAAGTTGGTGGTGAAGGTGTGTGGCTGACTGGATGAGCAGGTGGAAGAGGAGGAGGAGGAAGCCGAGAAGGAGGAGGTGGCAACAGGAGGCAAAGAATGTTGCCCTGCGATCTTGGCGGCGGAAGGACGTGCGCCAAACAGCTCTCCGCCTGGGGCCCAGCTGCCACTACATTTACCCAGTGTGCAGTTAGGGAGATATAGCGCCCCTGGCCGTGCTTACTGGTCCACGTATCTGTGGTTAGGTGGACCTTGTTACAGATGGCGTTGCGCAGTGCACACTTGATTTTATCGGATACTTGGTTGTGCAGGGAAGGCACGGCTCTCTTGGAGAAGTAGTGGCGGCTGGGAACAACATACTGTGGGACAGCAAGCGACATGAGCTGTTTGAAGCTGTCTGTGTCCACCAGCCTAAATGACAGCATTTCATAGGCCAGTAGTTTAGAAATGCTGGCATTCAGGGCCAGGGATCGAGGGTGGCTAGGTGGGAATTTACGCTTTCTCTCAAATGTTTGTGAGATGGAGAGCTGAACGCTGCCGTGTGACATGGTTGAGACGCTTGGTGACGGAGGTGGTGCTGGTGTTGGTGGTACATCCCCTGTTTGCTGGGCGGCAGGTGCCAACGTTCCTCCAGAGGCGGAGGAAGAGGCCGAGGCGGCAGCAGCAGAAGAGGCCAAGGCGGCAGCAGCAGAAGAGGTAGTGACTTCCTTGGTTTTAAGGTGTTTACTTCACTGCAGTTCATGCTTTGCATGCAGGTGCCTGGTCATGCAGGTTGTGCTCAGGTTCAGAACGTTAATGCCTCGCTTCAGGCTCTGATGGCACAGCGTGCAAACCACTCGGGTCTTGTCGTCAGCACATTGTTTGAAGAAGTGCCATGCCAGGGAACTCCTTGAAGCTGCCTTTGGGGTGCTCGGTCCCAGATGGCGGCGGTCAGTAGCAGGCGGAGTCTCTTGGCAGCGGGTGTTCTGCTTTTGCCCACTGCTCCCTCTTTTGCTACGCTGTTGGCTCGGTCTCACCACTGCCTCTTCCTCCGAACTGTGAAAGTCAGTGGCACGACCTTCATTCCATGTGGGGTCTAGGAGCTCATCGTCCCCTGCATCGTCTTCCACCCAGTCTTGATCCCTGACCTCCTGTTCAGTCTGCACACTGCAGAAAGACGCAGCAGTTGGCACCTGTGTTTCGTCATCATCAGAGACATGCTGAGGTGGTATTCCCATGTCCTCATCATCAGGAAACATAAGTGGTTGTGCGTCAGTGCATTCTATGTCTTTCACCGCTGGGGAAGGGCTAGGTGGATGCCCTTGGGAAACCCTGCCAGCGGAGTCTTCAAACAGCATAAGAGACTGCTGCATAACTTGAGGCTGAGACAGTTTCCTTGGTATGCATGGGGGTGATGTGACAGACTGATGGGGTTGGTTTTCAGGCGCCATCTGTGCGCTTTCTGCAGAAGACTGGGTGGGAGATAATGTGAACGTGCTGGATCCACTGTCGGCCACCCATTGACTAATGCCTGTACCTGTTTAGGCCTTACCATCCTTAGAACGGCATTGGGCCCCACCATATATCGCTGTAAATTCTGGCGGCTACTGGGACCTGAGGTAGTTGGTACACTAGGACGTGTGGATGTGGAAGAACGGCCACGTCCTCTCCCAGCACCAGAGGGTCCACTAACACCACCACGACCATGTCCACGTCCGCGTCCCTTACTAGATGTTTTCCTCATTGTTATGGTTCACCACAACAACAAAAATATTATTTGGCCCAATGTATTGTATTCAAATTCAGCGGGATATAAATTTGAGGCCTAGTATTTAGGCGCTGGGTGACCGGTATGGATTTACTAACAGAATTAGACTTGGAAATGCACAGTAGCTTGTGTGTGAAGATATTCTGAATGACCCTATGTGCACCTTGAATATTATATACCCTTTTAGGGATAGATTTCAAATAGCTCTGATATAGCAGAAACCACTAAATTATAAAATTGCTAAATTGGGAATTGTATTTCAACCCAGAACAAAAAATGTGCTTTGACGGACACTAAATAACTTTCCCAGCCACAACAGGACAGCGGTAACGAGAGACTTAGCGGGATATAAATTTGAGGCCTAGTATTTAGGCGCTGGGTGACCGGTATGGATTTAGTGACAGAATTAGACTTGGAAATGCACAGTAGCGTGTGTGTGAAGTTATTCTGAATGACCCTATGTGCACCTTGAATATTATATACCCTTTTAGGGATAGATTTCAAATAGCTCTGATATAACAGGAACCACTAAATTATGAAATTGCTAAATTGGGAATTGTATTTCAACCCAGAACAAAAAATGTGCTTTGACGGACACTAAATAACTTTCCCAGCCACAACAGGACAGCGGTAACGAGAGATTTAGCGGGATATAAATTTGAGGCCTAGTATTTAGGCGCTGGGTGACCGGTATGGATTTAGTGACAGAATTAGACTTGGAAATGCACAGTAGCGTGTGTGTGAAGTTATTCTGAATGACCCTATGTGCACCTTGAATATTATATACCCTTTTAGGGATAGATTTCAAATAGCTCTGATATAGCAAGAACCACTAAATTATGAAATTGCTAAATTGGGAATTGTATTTCAACCCAGAACAAAAAATGTGCTTTGACGGACACTAAATAACTTTCCCTGCCACAACAGTACAGCGGTAACGAGAGATTTAGCGGGATATAAATTTGAGGCCTAGTATTTAGGCGCTGGGTGACCGGTATGGATTTACTAACAGAATTGGACTTGGAAATGCACAGTAGCGTGTGTGTGAAGTTATTCTGAATGACCCTATGTGCACCTTGAATATTATATACCCTTTTAGGGATAGATTTCAAATAGCTCTGATATAGCAGGAACCACTAAATTATGAAATTGCTAAATTAGGAATTGTATTTCAACCCAGAACAAAGAAATTTGCTTTGACGGACACTAAATAACTTTCCCAGCCACAACAGGACAGCGGTAACAAGAGATTTAGCGGGATATAAATTTGAGGCCTAGTATTTAGGCGCTGGGTGACCGGTATGGATTTAGTGACAGAATTAGACTTGGAAATGCACAGTAGCGTGTGTGTGAAGTTATTCTGAATGACCCTATGTGCACCTTGAATATTATATACCCTTTTAGGGATAGATTTCAAATAGCTCTGATATAACAGGAACCACTAAATTATGAAATTGCTAAATTGGGAATTGTATTTCAACCCAGAACAAAAAATGTGCTTTGACGGACACTAAATAACTTTCCCAGCCACAACAGGACAGCGGTAACGAGAGATTTAGCGGGATATAAATTTGAGGCCTAGTATTTAGGCGCTGGGTGACCGGTATGGATTTAGTGACAGAATTAGACTTGGAAATGCACAGTAGCGTGTGTGTGAAGTTATTCTGAATGACCCTATGTGCACCTTGAATATTATATACCCTTTTAGGGATAGATTTCAAATAGCTCTGATATAGCAGGAACCACTAAATTATGAAATTGCTAAATTGGGAATTGTATTTCAACCCAGAACAAAAAATGTGCTTTGACGGACACTAAATAACTTTCCCTGCCACAACAGTACAGCGGTAACGAGAGATTTAGCGGGATATAAATTTGAGGCCTAGTATTTAGGCGCTGGGTGACCGGTATGGATTTACTAACAGAATTGGACTTGGAAATGCACAGTAGCGTGTGTGTGAAGTTATTCTGAATGACCCTATGTGCACCTTGAATATTATATACCCTTTTAGGGATAGATTTCAAATAGCTCTGATATAGCAGGAACCACTAAATTATGAAATTGCTAAATTAGGAATTGTATTTCAACCCAGAACAAAAAATTTGCTTTGACGGACACTAAATAACTTTCCCAGCCACAACAGGACAGCGGTAACAAGAGATTTAGCGGGATATAAATTTGAGGCCTAGTATTTAGGCGCTGGGTGACCGGTATGGATTTAGTGACAGAATTAGACTGGGATATGGCCAAAAAATAACCACACTATTGCTGGTTAAATGCACTTGGTGACGGGCGCAGCTTGCCCCTGATGTAGTATATGGCCAAAAAATGAACAGACTATTGCTGGTTAAATGCACTTGGTGTCACAGCTTGACGAACCACACTACTGAGGGTTAAATGCACTTGGTGACGGGCGCAGCTTGCCCCTGATGTAGTATATGGCCAAAAAATGAACAGACTATTGCTGGTTAAATGCACTTGGTGACAGGCACAGCTTGCCCCTGATTTAGTATATGGCCAAAAAATGAACAGACTATTGCTGGTTAAATACACTTGGTGTGATAGCTTGACCAACCACACTACTGAGGGTTAAATGCACTTGGTGACGGGCGCAGCTTGCCCCTGATGTAGTATATGGCCAAAAAATGAACAGACTATTGCTGGTTAAATGCACTTGGTGACGGGCGCAGCTTGCCCCTGATTTAGTATATGGCCAAAAAATGAACAGACTATTGCTGGTTAAATGCACTTGGTGTGATAGCTTGACCAACCACACTACTGAGGGTTAAATGCACTTGGTGACGGGCGCAGCTTGCCCCTGATGTAGTATATGGCCAAAAAATGAACAGACTATTGCTGGTTAAATGCACTTGGTGTCACAGCTTGACGAACCACACTACTGAGGGTTAAATGCACTTGGTGACGGGCGCAGCTTGCCCCTGATGTAGTATATGGCCAAAAAATGAACAGACTATTGCTGGTTAAATGCACTTGGTGTCACAGCTTGACGAACCACACTACTGAGGGTTAAATGCACTTGGTGACGGGCGCAGCTTGCCCCTGATGTAGTATATGGCCAAAAAATGAACAGACTATTGCTGGTTAAATGCACTTGGTGATGGGCGCAGCTTGCCCCTGATTTAGTATATGGCCAAAAAATGAACAGACTATTGCTGGTTAAATGCACTTGGTGTGATAGCTTGACCAACCACACTACTGAGGGTTAAATGCACTTGGTGACGGGCGCAGCTTGCCCCTGATGTAGTATATGGCCAAAAAATAAACAGACTATTGCTGGTTAAATGCACTTGGTGTGACAGCTTCACCCTGATGTAGGCTTTAGCCAAAAAACAACCACACCATTGAGGGTTAAATGCACTTGGTGACAGGCGCAGCTTGCCCCTGATGTAGTATATGGCCAAAAAATAAACAGACTATTGCTGGTTAAATGCACTTGGTGTGACAGCTTCACCCTGATGTAGGCTTTAGCCAAAAAACAACCACACCATTGAGGGTTAAATGCACTTGGTCGCAGCTTGTGCTGGCGCACCACAAGACACAAAATGGCCGCCGATCACCCCAGAAAAATGTGACTGACAAACGGTCTGGGCAGCCTAAAAACAGTGAGCAATTGAGGATCAGCAGCTCAATGATGCACAGCTGCAGATCAATCAATAATCAAGTCCTTTGGAGGAGTTAATCTGCCTAATCTCGCCCTACTGTCGCAGCCGCAACCTCTCCCTACGCTAATCAGAGCAGAGTGACGGGCGGCGCTATGTGACTCCAGCTTAAATAGAGGCTGGGTCACATGGTGCTCTGGCCAATCACAGCCATGCCAATAGTAGGCATGGCTGTGATGGCCTCTTGGGGCAAGTAGTATGACGCTTGTTGATTGGCTGCTTTGCAGCCTTTCAAAAAGCGCCAAGAAAGCGTCACAAAGGCGCCAAGAAAGAGACGAATACCGAACCCGAACCCGGACTTTTACGAAAATGTCCGGGTTCGGGTCCGTGTCACGGACACCCCAAAATTCGGTACGAACCCGAACTATACAGTTCGAGTTCGCTCATCCCTATTGATGATGTGACTGCTGACAAAAGCAGCAGGATGAATTCTGCAGTGTTTCGGGCAATATTATCTGCTCATATTCAGCAAAATGCTTCAGGGCGGCACTTCACAGTGCAGATGGACAATGACCCAAAGCATACTGCAAAATTAACCAAAGAGTTTTTTTAAGGGAAAGAAGTGGAATGTTATGCAATGGCCAAGTCAATCACCTGACCTGAATCCGATTGTACATGCATTTCACTTGCTGAAGACAAAACTGAAGGGAAAATGCCCCAAGAACAATCAGGAACTGAAGACAGATGCAGTAGAGGCCTGGCGGAGCATCACCAAGGATGAAACCCAATGTCTGGCGATTAGAGATGTCGCAAACATAAAATTTTCCGTTCGCAAACGGCGAACACAAATTTCTGCAAATGTTCACGAACGGGCGAACCGCCCTTGACTTCAATAGGCAGGAGAATTTTAAAACCCACAGGGACTCTTTCTAGCCACAGTAGTGATGGAAAAGTTGTTTCAAGGGGACTAACACCTGGACTGTGGCATGCCGGAGGGGGATCCATGGCAAAACTCCCATGGAAAATTACATAGTTGACGCAGAGTTGGCTTTTAATCCATAACGGGCATAAATCACCTAACAATCCTAAATTTTTTTGAACAACGTGGTTTAAAACATCCAGTGTGTATACGATCAGGTATGATGTTGTATCGATCAGGTAGTGTAAGGGTTGCGCCCGCTTCACAGACATTGACAGACCAAACTCCCCTTTTAATGCACCGCAAACAACCACAAACAGTCCATTTGTCCAACTGCAAACTTCCCATTTTCACAAGGTTGGATACCAAGCTAGCCATGTCCCGTTGATGTCATTGAAGGTTTCTTCCTCTACCCAGCCACGTACAAAACCAAGGGTCCCCGAAAGGTTAATTGAATAGATTTTTCGAACGGGGAGATGGTTAAAAAAACGCTGGCTCCCTCCCCTTTGTTTGAATCCATGCACGGTCACTGAGTCTGCGCCGTGCAATTTACTGTCACGCCCGATATGAGTGGTATTTTCTGTAATATTATTCTCATCAGTTTAATCCCTGTTACGTGACGTCCCCAATCTGGGGTCCATTTATTATATTGATTTTTCGAACGGGGAGATGGTTAAAAAAACGCTGGCTCTTTCCCCTTTGTTTGAATCCACGCCACGGTCACTGCGTCTGCGCCGTGCAATTTACTGTCACACCTGATATGAGTGGTATTTTCTGTAGTACTATTCTCATCAGTTTAATCCCTGTTACGTCCCCTATCCGGGGACGTGTGTTGAATTGATTAATCATTGTCGAATTAACGACATCCTGAAATAATTTTGTTCTGAGCTCTGTACTTGCTTTGTATTGGAATTGATGGGGATTTTTTTCAATTGTCTGCATTATTTCTAATAAATTTTTTTTATAAAGTCTCTTAATAGTTTATTTTATGTATTAAAAACCCATACCACTTAAAAAAATAAAATAAAAAATGAAAAATAATGTTATTTCTATGAAAAATTATCCGACTGATCGCCTTTAGTCTGATCATAATGAAGCAACAGCCTTATCTGGGATATGGAAACATTGCCAACACACTCATAGAGGTATTGATCGCTTAATTGTGATACGCAAGCCCCTTCACCACAACAAGGTACCGATCACGAAGGGGAATTGACACATGTATGTGCCTTTTTTTTGTTTTGTTTTTGCTGCCACAGTGCAGCACTAGAGGCCAGAAAAATTAGGCATGTACACATCCCTGAAAAATTAGGTATTGTTGCAGCAGCTGCTGTAGCAACAGGCCGGAAAAATTGGTGTTTTCCAGGCAGAAAGGTGACTAAAACATTGCGGCTTGAACCCTAGTTTGTGGCGGAGAATTCACGAAAGTCATCCGGTATGCAGATATTAAATACAGCAGTGTGGGGTCCATTTTGAGGCCAAGGCATGTCATCAGGCCTTTTGTTAGTTAAACGTATCCCCCACTGTCAGTCCCTTCGGGATCCATGCCTCATTCATCTTAATGAAGGTGAGGAAATCAACACTTTTTTGACAGAGGCGACTTCTTTTGTCAGTGACAATGCCTCCTGCTGCACTGAAGGTCCTTTCTGACAGGACACTTGAAGTGGGGCAGGCCAGAAGTTCTATCGCAAACTGGGATAGTTCAGGCCACAGGTCAAGCCTGCACACCCAGTAGTCAAGGGGTTCATCGCTCCTCATAGTGTCGATATCTGCAGTTAAGGCGAGGTAGTCTGCTACCTGTCGGTCGAGTCGTTCTCGAAGGGCTGTGGCGATGTGTAGGACTGAAAAAGCTCTGCATGTCCTCCATCAACAACACATCTGTAAAGCATCCTGTCCTTGCCACGGTGGTCGTGGTAGGAGGAGGATTACTTTCATTTCTTCCCCTGTTAGATTCCCGTTGTGCTGTGACATCCCCCTTATAAGCTGTGTAAAGCATATTTTTTAGTTTGGTTTTGAACTGCTGCATCCTTTCTAACTTTCGATAATTTGGTAACATTTCCGCCACTTTCTGCTTATACCGGGGGTCTAGTAGTGTGGCCACCCAGTACAGGTTGTTCTCCTTCATCCTTTTTATACGAGGGTCCCTCAACAGACATGACAGCATGAAAGACCCCATTTGCACAAGGTTGGATGCCGAGCTACTCATTTCCCGTTCCTCCTCCTCACTGATGTCATTGACAGTCTGTTCTTCCCCCCAGCCATGTACAACACCACGGGTCCCAGATAGGTGACAACAACGAGCACCCTGGGATGCCTGTGGTTGGTCTTCCTCCTCCTCAAAGCCACATTCCTCCTCTGACTCCTCTTCCTCATACTCCTCTTGCAGCGTTGCCGCAGGTCCGGCAAGCGATGATGACAAGGCTGTTTCTGGTGGTGATGGTGACCACAACTCTTCCTCTTCACGCTCATCTACAGCCTGATCCAGCACTCTTCGCAGGGCACGCTCCAGGAAGAAAACAAATGGGATGAGGTCGCTGATGGTGCCTTCGGTGTGACTAACTAGGTTTGTCACCTCCTCAAAAGGACGCATGAGCCTACAGGCATTGCGCATGAGCATCCAATAACGCAGTAACGTGGCAAAAAAAAACTGTCCTAGCACCCCGGTCATACAAATACTCATTGACGGCTTTTTCTTGTTGGAGCATGCGGTCGAACATTAGGAGTGTTGAATTCCAACGTGTCGGGCTGTCGCAAATCAAGCGCCTCACTGGCATGTTGTTTCGGCGCTGAATGTCTGAAAAGTGCGCCATGGCCATGTAGAAATGCCTGAAATGGCCACACACCTTCCTGGCCTGCTTGAGGACGTCCTGTAAGCCTGAGTACTGAGACACAAAGCGTTGTACGATGAGATTCAACCCGAAGACAGCGTGACTCTGTGGTACCCGGGATGTGGAATAGCCCCTGGGGAGCTGGGGGGATTCAGTTGATGTGCAGCCAGAGGCTGCAGCAGAAGAGTATTCAGCCGAGGAGGTTATGGAAGAGGATGGAGTAGGAGGAGTAGAAGAGGTGGCAGTAGGCCTGCCTGCAAGTCGTGGCAGTGTCACCAACTCCGCTGCAGAGCCACGCATTTCATGCTTGGCAGCCGTCAGCAGGTTGACCCAATGCGCAGAGTAGGTGATATACCTGCCCTGACCGTGCTTTGCAGACCAGGTATCAGTGGTCAGATGGACCCTTGCCCCAACACTGTATGCCAGAGATGCCATGACATCCTTTTCAATCACTGAGTAGAAGTTTGGGATTGCCTTATTTGAAAAAAATAATTTGTCCGGGTACCTTTCACTGTCGTGTCCCAATAGCGACAAATTTTTTGAAGGCCTCAGACTCCACCAGCTGGTATGGTAAAAGCTGGCGGGCTAAGAGTTCCATCAAGCCAGCTGTCAGACGTCGGGCAAGGGGGTGACTCTGTAACATTGGCTTCTTACGCTCAAACATTTCCTTTACAGACACCTGACCAGGGGTGTATCTATCACAAGGCAAACAAGGCATTTGCCTAGGGCGGCACTTGCCAATGGGGCGGCAAAATGCCTTGTTTGCTTAGTGATAGTTACACAATATGCTAAATATTTTCATTGCTCCTTGTCCGATCCAATCCTTCACTATGCAATTGGTATCGCCGGTGCCGCATAGTGAAGGAGTTGAAAGAGTTACTTCCTCCTCCAGACCTCCCCTGCCTTTTGTGTCCGCGCGTTTCCGTCCAAGTGCAGAACGGATCCTACACATGGTCACCCTGAACACTGAGGCCAGGCCCCGGCCACCAATGCACCGATCCCTGAGCCTGCTGTCTTCAAAAACTGTAAGTACTTAAATTACAGTAATTCACAAAAAATCTATTACTTAGTTGTTTTATGGGGTAAGGGGGTTGGGACCCGTTGGGTGGTTAGAGGGGGAGAAGGGGTGGGTCAAATTTATATTAGGGGGGTGCCCGAGTTTAGTCTCGCCTAGGGCAGCACAAAACCAATATACACCACTGCACCTGACTGTGGGCAGATGGGATGTAACTGCTGTAGGTGAGAGGCGGAGTGGCGGGTGGTTGAGAGGGGGCAAGGAGGACAGCAGTGGTTGACGTGGCTGAAGATGCTGGACCAGGAGGAGGATGGTGGCTTTGAGCTTGTGTGCTGCTTCTACTCGTCATCATGTGTTGATCCCATAGGCGTTTGTGATGTGCGATCATGTGCCTTCGCAAAGCAGTTGTACCTAGGTGGGTGTTGGATTTCCCACGACTCAGTTTCTTTTGGCACAGGTTGCAAATAGCATCGCTGTTGTCAGAGGCAGACACACAAAAAAATTGCCACACTGCTGAGCTTTGCAATGACGGCATTCTGGTGGTGGCAACAGCATGCGTTGATTGGCGTGCTGTCTGGCTGACCTCGGGTGCCGATACATGCTGTCTGACTGTGTCACTAGCTCCTTGCGACGACCTCCCCCTGCTTCCAACTCGACTCCTCCTTCTCTCTTTCTCCCCTTCTGAACTTTCCCCCTCATCTTCTTCTCTTCGAGCAGGCACCCACGTGGCATCCACGGACACATCGTCATCATCAACCACTTCACTTGTATCTGACATCTCAGCAAAGGAAGCAGCAGCGGGTACAACATTATCATCATCATCACACTGTACGTCCATGTGTGTAATGCTGCCTGACTGAGACATATACCTGTTATCTACATCCCCTGGCAATAATGGTTGTGCATCACAAATTTCAGCCAACTGATGTGTAAATAACTCCTCTGAGGGATCAAGTGAAGCGGCTGTGGTGGCTGTGGTGGTAGTGGAGGTGGTGGCGGCGGGCGGGAGAGTGGTGACCAAAGCTGAGCTGGAGGAGGATGGTGCGTCTTGGTTCTTAGCGGAAGCTGTTGATGATTGGGTGTCCTGTGTAAGCCAGTCAACTATTTTCTCAGAATTTTTTGGGTTCAGGGTACGTGGCCTCTGAACACTGGGCATTATTCCAGGGCCTGCCTCTGCCTGACATTTTTTTTTTAGATAAGTGGTACTATGCGTGCAAGATACTGTGCCACCCTATCTAAGTTGTGGGCAGTGGGCACAGTACAGTCTGTGTGAGCCTGACACACACGGGCTTGCAATTTGCAAATGTGATAATATCACCGATTTTTTTTTTTATAGAATTTTTTTATCTGCAAGGTATTTGAGTGAATGACACCCTGTAACGGTATGAGTGGAGGCCTAGCCAGTGGCCACAATACAGTCTGTGTGGGCCTGACACACACGGGTTTGCAATTTTCAAATGTGATTATATCACAGAAAAATGTTAATACAATTTTTTTTATCTGCAAGGTATTTGAGTGAATGGCACCCTGTAACGGTATGAGTGGAGGCCTAGCCAGTGGCCACAATACAGTCTGTGTGGGCCTAACACACACGGGCTTGCAATTTGCAAATGTGATTCTATCACAGAAATTTTTTTAATAGAATTTTTTTTTATCTGCAAGGTATTTTAGTGAATGACAACCTGTAACGGTACGAGTGGAGGCCTAGCCAGTGGCCACAATACAGTCTGTGTGGGCCTGACACACACGGGCTTGCAAATGTGATTATGTCACAGAAAAATATAAAATAGAATTTTTTTTTTATCTACAAGGTATTTTCTGTCACACCCTGTATAAATGGGGTGCACGTGCTGTCTGTGACTGAGCCTGTAGCCTCTCACACACGGCAGCCAGGCAACTGCAATATATATATATATATATATATATATATAAATAAAAAAGCAGACTGATGTACCAGCCCTGAAAAGGGCTTTTTGGGGTGCTGTCAGGACGAGTCTGTGGACACAGAACGATGCTGTAGCTAACGCTTTCCCTATTGAATCAGCAGCAGCTGCACTGTCCCTCCTCTCACTGTGAATGCAGCTTCCGAATGAATCTAAAATGGATGCTGTCCAGGAGGTGGGAGTGTCTGGGAGGGAGGGTCTGTTGCTGATTGGCTGGAATGTGTCTGCTGACTGTGAGGTACAGGGTCAAATTTTACTCAATGATGATGTATAGGGGGCGGACCGAACATTGCATATGTTCGCCCACCGCGGCGAACGCAAACAAGCTATGTTCCCCGGGTACTATTCGCCGGTGAATAGTTCGGGACATCACTACTGGTGATGTCTATGCGTTCCAGACTTCAGACTGTAATTGACTGCAAAGGATTTGCAACCAAGTATTAAAAAGTGAAAGTTTGATTTATGATTATTATTCTGTCCCATTACTTTTGGTCCCTTAACAAGTAGGAGACACATATGCAAACTGTTGTAATTCCCACACTGTTCACCTGTATGTAAATACCCTCAAATTAAAGCTGACAGTCTGCAGTTAAAGCACATCTAGTTTGTTTTCTTTCAAATCCATTGTGGTGGTGTATAGAGCCAAAAATTTTAGAATTGTGTCACGGTCCCAATATTTATGGACCTGGCTGTAGTTCTTCCAAATCCTTTTGAAATCCTTTTAGTTGGAACTTGTTTCAATTTTTACCCCCACCTCTCCCAAATTTTGTCTGCCGGACAGTTGATAATGTTTTAGTTTTAGCGTTTTAGTTGTAGCTTTTAAAGAGGACCTTTCACCTGTAAAAACAATGTGAACTAAGTATGCTGACATGTAGAGCGGCGCCCGGGGATCTCACTGCACTTACTATTATCCCCGGGCGCCCCTCCGTTCTCCCGCAATGCCCTACGGTACCTTTGCTCTGTAAGTTATAGTAGGCGGTGTCTGCCCTTGTCTTGTGGGTGTCTCCTTCTCCTAGGCTGCAGCGCTGGCCAATCGCAGCACACAGCTCACAGCCTATGAGAAAAAAACCTCCCAGGCTGTGAGCTGTGCACTGTGATTGGCCAGCACTGCAGCCTAGGAGAAGGAGATGCCCACAGGACAAGGGCAGACACCGCCTACTATAACTTACAGAGCAAAGGTACAGTAGGGCATAGCGGGAGAATGGAGCGGCGCCCGGGGATAATAGTAAGTGCAGTGAGATCCTCGGGCGCCACTCTACATGTCAGCATACTTAGTTCATATTGTTTTTACAGGTGAAAGGTCCTCTTTAAGTTTGTATGTACATGTTTTGCATCCATATTGGAGGAAGTAATCAGGTTCCTTTTTTATATAACATTTCTTTAAATTGCTCTGATTTTCCAAGGTCCTCGTTTGTTTTGCCCACCTCTACATCCCCTTTTCTTCTTTTTCTTACTGATGAGTGGAAAAAATCCTTTTATACAGCCTTTTTAACTGTTATTCTTGGTGTATCCATTTTATTGTTATTTGTTGCATTACTTTTATTTAAATTATGATATTTTGTCCTTTTGTGTTCTCCCTGTTATGGATTATACTTTTTCCCTGCATTTTATTTTATTGTTTTACTGTTTTCATACTCAGATCTTCCACTAGTATTTTTTATGACCTCTGCATAACTGATGGGGGTTATTATTGCCTTGTTCTTCCTCCTCATTGTTTAATATCTCATATATGGAATATTATTCTGATAGATTCTGATCCTGAGAATGATATGCTGAGAATGGACAGCTCCCCACTGGAATTCACTATTATCCACTATACTATTTTTACTCATTTGAAATTCATCTATAATTTCAAAGGGTTCTCTATCAATGCTATGTTGCATCATTATGCTGATTCTCTGCAGTTCCTTGATGTCCCCTGTAAGACTTTTTTGCAGCACTAGACTTTTCGGGATGATATCCCTTTCTAAATATTTTTCCAGAGATGCAATCTCCCTCTAATATTTCATTTCAATAACTAAAAGCCATTCTAAAACCTTAAATGTATGTTTAGCATGTATAATTTTGTATTGAAACTATGTCCAAAAAAGGAATGCATACTGCAGATACAGTTGCAAGAAAAAGTATGTGAACCCTTTGGAATTATATAAATTTCTGCACAAATTGGTCATAAAATGTGATCTAATCTTAATATAAGTCACAATCATAGACAATCACAGTCTGCTTTAACTAAAAAACACACAAACAATTAAATGCTACCATGTTTTTATTGAACACACCATGTAAACATTCACAGTGCAGGTGGAAAAAGTAAGTGAACCCCTAGACTAATGACATCTCCAAAAGCTAATTGGAGTGAGGTGTCAGCCAATTGGAGTCCAATCAATGAGATGAGATTGGAGGTGTAAGTTATAGCTGCCCTGCCCTATAAAAAACACACACCAGTTCTGGGTTTGCTTTTCACAAGAAGCATTGCCTGATGTGAATGATGCCTCACATAAAAGAGCTCTCAGAAGACCTACGATTAAGAATTGTTGACTTGCATAAAGCTGGAAAGGGTTATGAAAGTATCTCCAAAAGCCTTGCTGTTCATCAGTCCATGGTAAGACAAATTGTCTATAAATGGAGAAAGTTCAGCACTGCTGCTACTCTCCCTAGGAGTGGCCGTCCTGTAAAGATGACTGCAAATTCACAGTGCAAACTGCTCATCGAGGTGAAGAAGAATCCTAGAGTGTCAGCTAAAGACTTACAAAAGTCTCTGGCATTTGCTAACATCGCTGTTAGCGAATTTACAATACTTAAAACACTAAACAAGAATAGATTTCATGGGAGGATACCACAGAGGAAGCCACTGCTGTTCAAAAAAAAACATTGCTGCATGTTTACAGTTTGCACAAGAGCACCTGGATGTTCCACAGCAGTACTGGCAAAATATTCTGTGGACAGATGAAACCAAAGTTGAGTTGTTTGGAAGAAACACACAACACTATGTGTGGAGAAAGAGACACAGCACACTAACATTAAAACCTCATCCCAACTGTGAAGTATGGTGGTGGGGGCATCATGGTTTGTGGCTGCTTTGCTGCATCAGGGCCTGGACAGATTGCTATCATCGAAGGAAAAATGAATTCCCAAGTTTATCAAGACATTTTGCAGGAGAAATTAAGGCCAACTGTCCACCAGCTGAAGCTCAACAGAAGATGGGTGCTGCAACAGGACAAAGACCCAAAGCATAGAAGTAAATCAACAACAGAATGGCTTAAACCGAAGAAAATACGCCTTCTGGAGTGGCCCAGTTAGAGTCCTGACCTCAACCCGATTGAGATGCTGTGGCATGACCTCAAGAAAGCGATTCACACCAGACATCCCAAGAATATTTCTGAACTAAAACAGTTCTGTAAAGAGGAATGGTCAAGAATTACTCCTGACCGTTGTGCACGTCTGATCTGCAACTACAGGAAACGTTTGGTTGAAGTTATTGCTGCCAAAGGAGGTTCAACCAGTTATTAAATCCAAGGGTTCACATACTTTTTCCACCTGCACTGTGAATGTTTACATGGTGTGTTCAATAAAAACATGGTAACATTTAATTCTTTGTGTGCTATTAGTTTAAGCAGACTGTGATTGTCTATTGTTGTGACTTAGATGAAGATCAGATCACATTTTATTACCAATTTGTTCAGAAATCTGTATAATTCCAAAGGGTTCACATACTTTTTCTTGTAACTATATGTTCCTTTCTATTGCACCATAAATCAAACATGCTGAAATTTCACACAAAAAATAGGATATATACCACTGATGGATTACACACTCTAGTACCTTACTAGAAGC
The DNA here is from genome assembly GCF_014858855.1 of Bufo gargarizans. NCBI lineage: Eukaryota > Metazoa > Chordata > Amphibia > Anura > Bufonidae > Bufo > Bufo gargarizans. The sequence continues at coordinate 182,907,011 of NC_058082.1, forward strand.
TAATTTAGGCATGATCAACATCAGACTGTCAGTTATCTTTTATTCAGGACAGTAGTGTATGGGATAATTCTTCACCTGTAGTCCGATTTGGAACAGTTTCACAACAGATAGTCTGTACAGATACATGTTATAATATTTATGATCTCCTAAGATCTTGTGTGCAGATGGGAGAAACTTCCGGAAGAAACTTCAACCATCACTGAAGCACTTCACCAATCTAGGCTTTATGGCATAGTTGCCAGAAAATGCCTTGCTTCAGTAAAAGACACATGAAAGCCTGTCTGGAGTTTGCAAAAAAACACCTAAAGGACTCTCAGAATGTGAAAAACAAGATTCCCTTGTCTGATTAAACCAAGATTAAAAAATTTGCCTTCATTTCTGAGTGTCATGTCTGGAAGAAACCAAGCAATGCTCATCACCTGCTTAGTTCCATCCCTACAGTGAAACACGATGGTGGCAGCAGCATCATGCTGTTAGTGTACCTTTCAGCAACTGGGACAGAGAGATTATTCATGGTTAAAGGAAAGCTGAATGGAGCATTGTACAGAGATATTGTTGATGAAAACCTGATCCAGAGTACTGTGTTCCTCAGACTTGGTTAAAGGTTTACCCTCGAACAAGGACTCTAAACACAGCCAAGACAACACAGGGGTGGCTTATGGACAACTCTGATGTCCTTAAGTGGCCCAGCCAGAGCCTGACTTGAACCCTTCAAACAACTTTAAAAAAAAGGCTGTCCATTGACGGCCCCCATCCACCCTGACAGAATTTGACAGGATTTGCAGAGAAGAGCGTTTGCAAACCTTGTGGCAATGTACCAAAGAAGTCTGGAGGCTGTAATTACTGTCAAAGATGCTTCAACTAAGTACTGGGTAACGGGTCTTAATAATTATTTCAATGCAATATTTCAGTGTTTCCATTTCAATAAGTTAGCAAAGATTTCAAATTTATGTTTTCACTTTGTCATTATGGGGTTTTGAGCGCAGGTTGATGGGGTAAAAAAAAAAATCATTTTCTTTTCATTTCAGCACAAGGCTGCAGCATAACAAAATGTGACAAAGGTGAAATGGTGTGAAGACTTTCTGAATGTACTGTATGCACTTTACAGCTTTAGCCTCCATGCACACAACCATATCCATAGTTCATTCTGCAAACCACAGATCCGTAGAATATGGATACCTTCCATGTGCACTCTATATTTTTTCTCACTCCTACCAATAAAATTACTATTCTCATCCACAGGGGTGTTGCTAGGGTCTTAAAGCATCAGGGGCACGAGCCCAAGGCATATGTCTACCCCAATTCTCCCCCCTCCTCAAAACGGAGCTCCTCTACTCAGTCTATATGCATAGCGCACCCACCCACAGTATATAAACAGCTCTCCCACCCACAGTATAAATGCACAGCTCCTCCACCCACAGTATAAATGCACAGCTCCTCCATCCACAGTATACAGTATCTGCACAGCTCTCCCACCTACAGAATACAGTATCTGCACAGCTCCTCCACCCACAGTATACAGTATATGCACAGCTGAAAAGTTTGGGTTCGTACCAAACTTGAGGATTTTTGGAGCCTGGACCCGAACCCGAACATTTCAGTAAAAGTTTGGGTTCGGTGTTCAGTGATTTCTCTGTGCTTTTTGAAAGGCTGTGTGACCTTAGAAGCCATTACAGCCATGCCTACTAATGGCATGGCTGTGATTGGCCAGTGTAGCATGTGACCCAGCCTCTATATTAGCTGGAGTCACGTAGCACTGCACGTCACTCTGCTGTGCTTAGTGTAGGGAGAGGATGCTGCTGATGATTTCAGGGAGAGAATGGGAGAGAATCTTTGCTCAAAACGTGAATCTAACTCAGCGATCTACATACAGTGTGTTGTGTGGGTGCAGGGCACAATTTGTTTACCCTGCCCTGAGCCCAGTGACTGAAAAAAAAAAACTTTTATAAGTCAGTTAGGTGGGCAGCAGCGACGGCCATTTTATGCAAGCTCAGTGCACCAGCACTGCATCTGAGCTTTTGGGACATAGAAACCAAGCTTTAAAAACAGCACAAATAATCTGTTTTTTTTTTTTAATCACAATTTTTTTGCCAATTTACAACATCTGGTGCATTTGCAGGCTTAGTCAGTGTGCAATTTAAGCTAAAAATACAGCCATCATTTTCTGGGTTTTTAAAAACACACTTTTTTTTGCCAGATTCCACTATTTTTCTGGCCTTGCAGCATCACCAGGGTTATATACTGCTGTCAAATTCAGTTAATAAACAAACACCCGTTTGGGCAAAAATAAATTTGTTGGCAGCCTTTGCTGCAGATGTCATTGTGAGATACCGCCTTTACATATTGTCTTTCTATTCAGTTATTTGAAATAAAGCCATTTTGGGCACAATTCTTTGATAGCGGCCTAGTGGGGATCAGGGCGTGTGAAATACAACCTTTAAATACAGGGCTTCTATTCAGGTATTTGAAATACAGCCATTTTGGGCAAACAAAATTGAAAGAAGGCCTCGTTTAGTTCAGGGCCTGTGAAATACACCCTTTAAAATACAGGGGTTTGATTCTTTTATTAATAAAACACCTTTTTTTGTGCAAAATACACAATTTTTCAGGCCTTGCAGCATCTTAAAGTTTGAAATGCTGCCATATTCAGTTATTAAACAAACACCCATTTGGGCAAAAAAATAATAATTTATTGACAGCCTTTGCTGCATATGTCATTGTGATATACACCCTTTATATATTTGGGTTATATTCAGATATTTGAAATACCGCCATTTGGTGCACAAATCTTTAATTTAAGCCTAGTCTGGTTCAGGGCGCGTGAGATACACCCTTTAAATACAGGGCTTCTATTCAGGTATTTGAAATACAGCCATTTTGGGCAAACAAATTTAATTGAGGCCTAGCGTGGGTCAGGCCGTGTGAAATACACCCTGTATATACAGGGCTTATATTCTACTATTAATAAAACACCCTTTTTGGGGCAACATACACAATTTTTCAGGCCTTGCAGCATCAAGACGTTTGAAATTCCAGGGTTATGTACTGCTTCCATATTCAGTTATTAAACAAACACCCGTTTGGGGAAAAAAAAGTTTATTTGGCAGCCTTTGCTGCATATGTCATTGTGAGATACACCCTTTATATATTTGGGTTATATTCAGATATTTAAAATACTGCCATTTGGTGCACAAATCTTTAATTGAGGCCTAGTGTGGGTCAGGCCGTGTGAGATACACACTGTATATACAGGGCTTATATTCTTCTATTAATAAAACACCCTTTTTGGGGCAAAATACACAATATTTCAGGCCTTGCAGCATCGACATGTTTGAAATTCCAGGGTTATATACTGCTGTCACATTCAGTTATTAAACAAACACACATTTGGGCAAAAAAAAAAAGTTATTTGGCAGCCTTTGCTGCATATGTAATTGTCAGATACAGCTTTTACATAGTGTGGTTCTATTCAGATATTTGAAATACCGCCATTTGGTGCACAAATCTTTAATTTAGGCCTAGTCTGGTTCAGGGTGTGTGAGATACACCCTTTAAATACAGGGGTTTAATTCAGGTATTTGAAATACAGCCATTTTGGGCAAACAAATTTAATTGAGGCCTAGTCTGGTTCAGGCCGTGTGAGATACAACCTTTAAATACAGGGGTTTGATTCAGGTATTTGAAATACAGCCATTTTGGGCAAACAAATTTAATTGAGGCCTAGTCTGGTTCAGGGCGTGTGAGATACACCCTTTACATACTGTCGTTCTATTCTACTATTAATTAAATACTCATTTAGGGCATGATCCTAAATTTGAGAAATATGAGGAGAGCGTCAAATAATGGACGTGGCCCAGGTCGTGGTGCTGCTGGGGGAGCTCCTGTTACCAGCTACACATACAAGTGAAAACCATTCCTCAGGTGCGAGTAGGTGACAGAACCTGCAGCGGTATTTGGTCGGGCCTAATGCGGCTCTACAAATGGTGAGGCCTGAACAAGTACAGGCGATAGTAGATTGGGTTGCTGATAGTGGATCCAGTTCCTTCACATTGTCTCCCACCCAGTCTCCTGCTGAAAGACCACAGTTGGCACCTGCAGTCGATGTCCATCAGTCTTTCACCTCACCCCCTTGCAAATCAGCCAAGCAGTCTGAGCCCCAAGTCATGCAGCATGCTCTTCTGCTTTTTGATGACTCTGTTAGCAGGGGTTCCCAGGGCCATCCACCTGCCCCAGAAGTGAAAGAGATTGAGTGCACCGATGCCCAACCTCTTATCTTTCAAGATGAGTACATGGGAGGACGATTGCAGCACCTCTTGTATGATGACAAAACAATGGTGCCAACTGCTGAGGCTTTCAAAAGTGTGCAGACCGACAAGGAAGGCAGGGGTGAATACTGGGTGAAAGATGATGTGGAGGACGATGAGGTCCTCGACCCATATGGAATCAAGTTCATGCGAGTGACCTATGTAGTTCGGAGGAAGAGGCGGTGGTCGCACAGAGCCACCAGCACAGCAGTAGAGGGAGCAGGGTGCAAAAGCGGAGCGGCCTTCCTCTAGGCAGTACGCCTCCTACTGCCCACCGCAGCAAGGGACCGAGCACACCAAAGCCAGCTCCAAGGAGTTCCCTGGCATGGCAGTTCTTCAGACAATGTGCTGACGACAAGACACAAGTGGTTTGCACGCTGTGCAATCAGAGCCTGAACCGAGGCATGACCAAGCATTTAAGTGCTAAGCACGAGCTGCAGTGGAGTAGACGCATCAAAAACCAAGAAAGGTCTCTGACTCATCCTGCTTCCTCTTCTGCTGCAGTCTTGGCCTCTTCATAAACCTCTGGAGTGACAGTGCCACCTGCCACCCTGCAAACAGAGGATCTTCCAGCAACACCACCACCTGAGTTACCAAGCATCTCCACAATGTCCCACGGAAGCGTTCAGCTCTCCATCTCCCAAATGCTGGAAAGGAAGTACCGCGCTACCCACCCGCGATCACTAGCCCTGAATGCCAGCATTTCAAAATTACTGGCCTTTGAAATGCTGCCATTCTGTCTGGTGGAGACGGATAGTTTTAAAGGCCTTATGGCGGTGGCTGTCCCAAAGTATGTCATGCTTAGCTTCCACTACTTTTTCAGACGAGCCATCCCTTCCCTGCACAACCAAGTAGGGGACAAAATCAGGTGTGCACTGCACAACGCCATCTGTGGCAAGGTGCACCTCACTACGGATACGTGGACCAGTAAGCACGGTCAGGGACGTTATATCTCCCTAACAGCACACTGGGTAAATGCAGTGGTGGCTGTGCCTGAGGCGGATAGCAGTTTAGCGTATGTCCTTCCACCACCGAGGATTGCAGGGTGCTTCAGTTTGCCTCCTGTTGCTTTCTCCTCCTACTCTGCTTCCTCATCCAGTCAGCGTAACACCTTCACCACCAACTTCAGCACAGCCAGGGGTAAACGACAGCAGGCAGTTTTAAAACGTATCTGTTTGGGGGACAAACCCCACACCGCGCAGGAGCTGTGGACGGGCCTTGAACAACAGACCGATGAGTGGTTTGTGCCAATGAACCACAAGCCCGGCCTGGTGGTGTGCGATAATGGGCAAAATCTTGCACCAGCTTTTGGACTAGCCGGTTTGACGCACATCATTTGCCTGGTGCATGTGCTGAATTTAGTTGTGCAGAGATTCCTTAAAAATTACCCCGATATGTCAGAGTTGCTGCATAAAGTGCGGGCCATCTGTGCACGCTTTCGGCATTCTCACCCGGCTGCTACTCGCCTGTCAGCGCTGCAGCGTAACTTCGGCCTTCCCACTCACTACCTCATATGCGACGTGCCAACAAGGTGGAACTCCACCTTGCACATGCTGGCCAGACTGTGCGAGCAGCAGCAGGTGATAGTGGAGTTTCATCTGCAGCACGCACGGGTGAGTTGCTCGATGGAACAGCACCACTTCACCACCAATGACTGGGCCTCCATGCGAAACCTGTTTCAAGTACTCCACCAACATGGCCAGTGCCGATAACGCCGTTCTCATCGTTACTATCCTACTTCTATGCCTCCTTTAAAAATCGCTCCTGGCGATGATGGAAGAGGATGTGGCACAGGAGGAGGAGGAGCAAGAGGGATCGTTTTGTAGGGTTTCCGGCCAGTCATTCACAAGTGGCCCCGAGGGTGGGTTCCTGCACCCAAAAAGTAAAGGTTCACAATTGTCCAGCCAGGGCACAGTTCTGGAGGATGACGAGGTGGAGGATGAGGAGGAGGAGATGGAGGAGGAGGAGGAACCATGTTCACAGCAGGGTGGCACACAGACCAGCTCATGGCCATCAGTGGTGTGTGGCTGGGGGGATACAGAAGACACAGACGATACACCTCCCTGGCACACATAAGCGATTACATGCTGTCTCTGCATTGACAGCCGAGTTGCCCACATTCTAACTTGTGCTGATTACTGGGTGGCCACGCTGCTGGATCCCCTTTACAAGGACAACGTACCATCCTTAAATCCGTCACTGGATTGTGATCGTAAGATGCGCGAGTACAAGCGCTCGCTGGTAGACGCGCTGCTGTTGGCATTCCCACCTGACAGCGAGTGGCACAGTGGAAGGCGACGGCAGAGGAAGAGGTCGCCAACGCAGCTGGGTCACCACCAACACCTCAGAAGGCAGGGTTAGCATGTCCAAAATGTAGAAAAGCTTTGTCAGCACGCCCCAACAACCAGCATCACCAGCTGATATGGAACGTCTTAGCAGGAGGCATCATTTCACCAACATGGTGGAGCAGTATGTGTGCACACGCCTACACGTACTGAATGACAGGTCTGCCCCCTTCAACTTCTGGGTCTCCAAATTGGGCACATGGCCTGAGGTTGCCCTTTACTCCTTGGAGGTGCTGGCCTGCCCTGCAGCCAGTGTATTATCTGAACGTGTGTTTAGCACGGCAGGGGGCATCATCACAGATAAGCGCAACTGTCTGTCCACAGCCAATGTGGACAAGCTCACTTTTATTAAAATGAACCAGGCATGGATCCCTCAGGACTTGTCCGCACCTTGTGCAGAATAGACATGTATATTGGCACTAACCAGCCATTGTTATACTGCAGCGCAATTGCTCATTATTGTATTTTGGATATTTCACACTCTTTTAGAGTGTACCATAATTAAAACATTTTTTTTTATTAAAACCAAAAAACAGTGTTGGCTACCTCGTCCTCCTCCACTGCCGCTTCCACCTACACCACTACATTCACTGCCTCCTCAAACTCCTACTCCATATGGAACTCCACCTCATAAGTCAATTTTTATTTAATGTATGTATTTTATTTTATTTCATTTCACTACTTTGTCATTTACATTTTCTGGTGAAATTCATCAGTTTTTGTGTGTATAGTACCACTGCTATACCTAGTAGACCGCAACAGTTCCCCATAGATATAAAAGGGACTGGTTACATCTTGCAAAGAGCATCAAACACAGGAAACTTTGCTTATGTGGAACGCTATTCTTAGATATATGTAAAATTGATACAGGACAATTAGCAGCATTCCAGCATATTACTTATTAGGACCGACCATACCACCACAGGTGGAAACTTTTTAATATAGGTTGTGACTACTGTACCCTATGAAATTATAAGAAAACATCACTGAACTGAGCAGAGACTGATTGCTTCATCTATCCTCCCTCCAAATTAATATTCAACTCTCAGGATCCTTCGGCCCTGAAAATACAGGTCCTTCTCAAAAAGTTAGCATATTGTGATAAAGTTCATTATTTTCTGTCAGGGGCGTAGCTAAAGGCTCATGGGCCCTGGTGCAAGAGTTAGGCTTGGGCCCCCCTTCCCTCAGTGCTTCGTGTGTCTTCTTATGCAGCACAAGGGTCTTTGGGCCCCATCAGGCTCCTGGGCCCGGTAGCGACTGCTACCTCTGCACCCCCTATAGCTACGCCCCTGTTTTCTGTAATGCACTGATAAACATTAGACTTTCATATATTTTAGATTCATCACACACCAACTGAAGTAGTTCAAGCCTTTTATTGTTTTAATATTGATGATTTTGGCATACAGCTCATGAAAACCCCAAATTCCTATTAAAAAAAATTAGCATATCATGAAAAGGTTCTCTAAACGAGCTATTAACCTAATCATCTGAATCAACTAATTAACTCTAAACACCTGCAAAAGATTCCTGAGGCTTTTAAAAACTCCCAGCCTGGTTCATTACTCAAAACCGCAATCATGGCTAAGACTGCCGACCTGACTGCTGTCCAGAAGGCCATCATTGACACCCTCAAGCAAGAGGGTAAGACACAGAGAAATTTCTGAATGAATAGGCTGTTCCCAGAGTGCTGTATCAAGGCACCTCAGTGGGAAGTCTGTGGGAAGGAAAAAGTGTGGCAGAAAACGCTGCACAACCCGACCCTGAGGAAGATTGTGGAGAAGGACCGATTCCAGACCTTGGGGGACCTGCGGAAGCAGTGGACTGAGTCTGGAATAGAAACATCCAGAGCCACCGTGTACAGGCGTGTGCAGGAAATGGGCTACAGGTGCCGCATTCCCCAGGTCAAGCCACTTTTGAACCAGAAACAGCGGCAGAAGCGCCTGCAGAGAAGCAGCACTGGACTGTTGCATGTCATTCGGAAATCAAGGTGCCAGAGTCTGGAGGAAGACTGGGGAGAGGGAAATGCCAAAATGCCTGAAGTCCAGTGTCAAGTACTCACAGTCAGTGATGGTCTGGGGTGCCATGTCAGCTGCTGGTGTTGGTCCACTGTATTTTATCAAGGGCAGGGTCAATGCAGCTAGCTATCAGGAGATTTTGGAGCACTTCATGCTTCCATCTGCTGAAAGCTTTATGGAGATGAAAATTTCATTTTTCAGCACGACCTGTCACCTGCTCACAATGCCAAAACCACTGGTAAATGGTTTACTGACCATGGTATTACTGTGCTCAATTGGCCTGCCAACTCTCCTAACCTGAACCCCATAGAGAATCTGTGGGATATTGGGAAGAGAAAGTTGAGAGACGCAAGACCCAACACTCTGGATGAGCTTAAGGCCGCTATCGAAGCATCCTGGGCCTCCATAACACCTCAGCAGTGCCACAGGCTGATTGCCTCCATGCCATGCCGCATTGAAGCAGTCATTTCTGCAAAAGGATTCCCGACCAAGTATTGAGTGCATAACTGAACATAATTATTTGAAGGTTGACTTTTTTTGTATTAAAAACACTTTTCTTTTATTGGTCGGATGAAATATGCTAATTTTTTTAGATAGGAAATTTGGTTTTTCATGAGCTGTATGCCAAAATCATCAATATTAAAACAATTAAAGGCTTGAACTACTTCAGTTGTGTGTAATGAATCTAAAATATATGAAAGTCTAATGTTTATCAGTACAGTACAGAAAATAATGAACTTTATCACAATATGCTAATTTTTTTAGAAGGAATAAGGTGAGGATTTTTGGGTCATCAGCCCCAGCCCTACAAAATGGCATATTCATAGATTTTTTTTCCTATTGTATCATTTCACTTTACTGTTTTTTATATTGTTCATTTTACATTGTGACCTTATTTTATTGTAAGTTTTAATAATAAATTGTGTCCTATATCTCCGTATACGAGTGCCCATCCATATTTTTTCTATATTTTAAAAATTTTGCCAGATAGAAACCACTGCTCTGCATAGTTGACAGGGAATAAAATGTAATAAATTCTTCAGTAATTAATGCGCGCCACATCCTTTCATTCAATGCTTAAAGGGAACCTGTCACCGGGATTTTGTGTATAGAGCTGAGGATATGGGTTGCTAGATCGCCGCTAGCACATCCGCAATACCCAGTCCCCATAGCTCTGTGTGCTTACAGGACTCATCTCAGGTTAATTTGCATATGTATAAAATCGTTTTTTTTACACAATAAAAGCACACAGAGCTATGGGGACTGGGTATTGCGGATGTGCTAGCAGCCATCTAGCAACCCATGTCCTCAGCTCTATACACAAAATCCCGGTGACAGGTTCCCTTTCAACTTTGAAAAGTTATCGCACTTTTATGCTTTAATAATTTGCCCCATAATTCAACTCTATAATTGTAAATTTGAAAAAATTAATCCTGCAACTTTTGGGTCTCCAAATTGGGCACATGGCCTGAGCTTGCCCTTTACCCCTTGGAGGTGCTGGCCTGCCCTGCAGCCAGGGTATTGTGTGAAGGTGTTTTTAGCATGACTGCAGGGGGTTATCACAGGTTATATTTCCCAATGTTTTGGGGTGTACCCTAATAAAAAATAAAAATAAAAAAAAAGCAGTGTAAGCTACCTCCTCCTCCTCCACTGCCGCTTCCACCTACACCGACACATCTTCCTCCTCCTCAACCTCCTACTCTATATGGACCTCGTCCTCCTAGATCAAGATTGTTATTTTTTATTTTTACGTATTTTATGTTATTTAAAGTCATTTCCCTATCCACATTTGTTTGCAGAGCACTTGCCATGCTTTTAATCACATTTTGATGCCATTTACAGCCCTCTAGCCCTTTCTATGAGATTTTTACAGCCATTTTAGTGCTCAAAAGTTCGGGTCCCCATTGACTCCAATGGGGTTCGGGGTCAAGTTAGGGTCAAGTTCAGGTCCCAAACTCAAACTTTTTTTCAAAGTTTGGCCGAACCCTTTGAACCCGAACATCCAGGTGTCCGCTCAACTCATCATTCATATTTCTTTGGTCTCCCTAATGATAAAGAGCACCCAAAAGAGTACTATACCCCCAAGACCAGTCAACTAAGCAAGGCAAATTATTTTTGACATTTTAGTTCTTTTTTTTTTTTCATCTAGAAAGAGAGCAAGCTTCCATGTTTTAATGAGAGAAATATAAGCGTGGGTGAGATATTCAAGCTATCTTGTCTAGTTGAATGCTGCTTTGGGGGGTCTTTCTCTACAAATTCTATTCAAACAGCTAATTGTGGGGGTGCTATGCCGGGAGATTGGGGATCTAAAAAACACAGATAAGAGCCACATATGTTCGTCATATGCCTGTATATTCTGCCCTCTGTAGAACTGTCCTATCTTTGTCCCCAAAATGGATAAGGCTAGGAAATGTTTTTATTTATATTTTTTTTGCTTGGCTGCGGAACTGACATACGGGTGCAGACAGCACACTGTGTGCTGTCCATATCTTTTGCAACCCCATTGAAATGAATGGATCAGCATCCAGTCAGCAAAAAATACGGATTGGATGCGGACAAAAACACAATTATGTGCATGAGCCCTAATTAATCTTTCCTTCCAAAAATATTTTACTTCTTCACCCCTGGAGAGTTTTTTTGTTTTTGTGTTTTCGTTTTTCACTCCCTGCCTTTCTAGTGCCGTCATATTTCTTATTTTTCCATTCAAATATCCATATTACTTGTTTTTTGTGGGACAAATTTCTACTTCAATTAACTCTGCCACGGTTTTATTTGTTTTTACAGTGTTCTGTATGCGGTAAAACTGACCTATTACCTTCATTTTCTTTGTCATTGGAATTACGGCGATACCACATTTGTATAGCTTTTCTAGTGTTTTAATACTGAAAAAAAAATTTAACAAAAAAAATGTTTTTTTTTTCTTTTCATTGCCATATTCTGACTAGAGATGAGCAAAGTTTTGAAATCTTCGATTCGGCAGCTTCACCGAAGTTTGACAAGACATTTGATTTGTTATGGATTTCTTTCATCACAAATCGCTATGCTAAAACCCCATTCAGCCAATCAATCAATGGGGCTGTTTTTAAGGTCCACTTAGACAGTTTAGGGTTCAAAAAATAATAAAAAATCACTTACCTCATCCATTTTCTCACACAGAGGCACTCCTCTCTTGATTTATTCCCCCCCCCCCCCCCCCATTATTTCTAAGACAACTAAGCAACCATTTGAGGAAAAATTATTTGTTACCATGAAGCGTGAGGACATTTGGCTTCATTTAGAATCAAATGTTTCCAAAAATTTGAACCAAATTCCAATTTGGATGCTACACTTCGCTTAACACTGATTCTGACCCCTATAACTTTTTCGTAGTTACACAGTATCAATACAGAGCTGTGTGAGGACTCATTTTCTGCAGAGTCATCTGCACTTTTCATTGATTCTACTCTGTTGTGGGCATTTTTTTTTTTTTTTTATCACTTTGTGATGAATGAGCATGCTTGACCGAGTTCGGCTCGAGCATCTCTATGCTCGGCAGATCCGAGCGCTCGGCCGAGTACCACATGTGCTTGAGCGCCATGCTCGAGTCTCATTCCCGAACGTTTGGCGCCTTCTGAGCAGCCACTGAACATGCTGGTAAGTATTGCCATCACTGTAATGCCATTAGCCATGTTTTCTACTGGCATTACAGTGATTGGCTGGCCGGAACACGTCATCGGTGCTATATAGCACCCGGTCACGCGGTTTCGGCTCATTGCCAGTCAGGGAGAGCTGCTGTAAAGAAGGGACAGACAGTGTAGGGAGATTGGGATCGCAAATTACTTTCTTTCTCAAGACGTTTCAAAGACCCAAAAGTCCTTTTAAGGAATACTGTGTTTGTTGGCAGCAATTTAAAGTGCAGATTTGCACTTTTTTGTTTTAATTTACAAAACGAATTGCTTCATTGGCTATCTTAATAGAAGGTGTCTGCAGTGACTTAAGACATCTGTGCAATACCTTCTGTGTATCGGGGCATAGATAGGAAGAATATCAGTGAAAACAGCACCCAGTTTTTTTTGTCTGCGGCAGAAACCATTTATCGCAGCGCATTGCATTTCTATACCATCTTTGTGTTCAATCCCATATATTGGGAAAAAGTGAAAATCAATATATATACAAATTTGACTTAATCTGGATACAGTTTTCTTGTCTGCAGCAGAAACCGTTTATCGCAGCGCATTGCATTTCTATACCATCTGAGTGCTTCAATCCCATATATTTGGAAAAAGTAAAAATCAATATATACAAATTTAACTGAATTTGCACCCAGTTTTCTTGTCTGCAGCAGAAACCGTTTATTGCAGCGCATAACATCTCTATACCGTCTGTGTGTTTCAGGCCCATATATTGGGAGAAATTGAAAATCAATATATATCCAAATTTCACTGACTCTGCACACAGTTTTCTTGTCTGCGGCAGAAACCATTTATCGCAGCACATTACATTTCTATACCGTCTGAGTACTTCAGGCCCATATATTTGAAGAAATTGAAAATCAGTATATATACACATTTCACTAAATCAGCACCCAGTTTTCTTGTCTGCAGTTTAAAAACGTTAACCACAGTGCATTGCATTTCTGTACCGTCAGTACAGAGGGAGAGGAATTCGCAGCACCGCAACAGGCTGGAAGAGGCAGTGGGGTTGCAAAATGGAGAAGTCGGCACCACACCAAACAGGCCCTCAACCGTTACACCGATCGCCCCCATGCGTAAATCAACCTTAGCAAGGGGTAGGTGTTCCCTAGTATGGCGCTTTTTTGAGGAAAGTGCAGAGGACAAAAGAGTGGTAGTTTGCAACCTGTGCAGTACCAAAATGAGCCGAGGCATGAACACTAGTAACCTAACCACCACCAGCATGATCCGCCACATGGCATCCAAGCACCCTACTAAGTGGGCCGAACGCCTGGGTCCACAATCTGGGTCTGCGGATCACACCACTGCCTCCTCTTCCCCTGTGTTATGTGCTGTTCAATCCCCTGTCCAAGACGCAGGCCTGGATGCCTCTCGCCCTGCACCTGGCGCTTCGAATGTACCAGCAGCAACAACATCCACTTCCCTGTCCCAGTGCAGCGTCCAAATGTCCATACCACAGTCATTTGAATGCAAGAGCAAATACCCACCCACCCACAGGCCATAGCACTTAATTGCCAACTTTCAAAATTACTGTCCCTTGAAATGTTGCCATATAGGCTCGTGGACACTGAGGCCTTCAGCAGCCTGATGTCGGCCGCGGTCCCTCGGTACGCAGTCCCCAGCCGCCACTATTTTTCACTGTGTGCCATGCCCGCCTTACACCAGCATGTTTCCCAGAACGTCACCCGTGCCCTGATCAACGCAGTTACTGGGAAGGTCCACTTAACCACGGACACATGGACAAGTGCTGGTGGCCAGGGACGCTACATTTCCCTGACTGTACACTGGGTGAATGTGATGGAGGCTGGGAGTGAGTCATACCCTGGGATGGCACAGGTGCTACCCACACCCAGGATTGCCGCCGCTATGTCCATCAGGGTCTCTGCAAGCAGCTATGTTATTGGCTCCAACCCCCACTTCTCCTCCTCTTCTGCCTTATCCTCCTCCACCTCCAGCAGCCATCAGCCATCAGTCGCTAGCTGGAAGCAGTGTAGCACTGCTGTGGGTAAGTGTCAACAGGCCATGGTGAAGTTGATCTGCTTAGGGGACAAACAGCACACCGCCGCAGAGCCAATGTGATTAGGGACTTCTGGGACTGGGGACTGGGGGAACTTCTTTTTGTGCTGTTGAAAAAAATAAAATATAAATAAACCTTCAATAAAAATAATCTTTTTTTAAATATGTCAGGCTTGACTCCATTTTCTCCTCTCTCCTTTGCAGATGCCTTTTCAGGAGATATTAGACCCTTTCACATTTGGGGCTTGGAGGAATTACAATTGTTTTCCTTTTTTTCATTGTATGTGCCACTTTCCCTAGATCTTTTTTTGGGGTAGACAATAGAATTCCAAGATAGTCAGATAGCAGCTTGTAAGTGTGCTACAGTTCCATAATGCAAAGAGGCAACAAATGCTGACCGCCATTCCCTGCGCTAACTCTGCTATGTGACATGCTCTGGAACCCAAAGGAACATTACGATTAGAAATTGGTCATTCTTTCTTGGTAGTCTGTGCTGACCGGGTCAATTAACTTCTTAGGTGTTTTTTGCTCCTAATGTTTTTGAGGGTCACCAGCAGGCCATCAATAATAATTTTTAAAGGGTGTGTATGATGCCCTCCTTTATGTGTAATGAAAGGTGCATTGTAGTGCCAGTTCCTTGTAATTTTTGGCAGCCCTTTCACTTAGTGCATAAGAGTGTAGTAGTCCCACTACCTGAACAATTATAGCACCATGTGAATGAGGCCCTCCTTTATGTGATATACAGGCTGTATCTCTTCTTCCTTGTAATTTTTGGCAGCACTTACACCGTATATACAATTGAATCTACAGGAAAGAATGTTTCCTAACAATTTTTCCTCTAAAAATGTTTTTTTTTTTTTTTTTGTGGGGGTGAGGTTTTGGGCGTTTCTTTGTCAGTCTGTAAAAGTTGCGTACAACATGGTTCCCAGCAGCGACATTGGTGTCCAAGATGCATCCAGACATGGTCACCCTGCTGTTCCTGATAGATTTCAGAGGTGTTTCCATCACTTTCAGACCTTTTCCTATGAACCAGACCCCCTCCCCTCATCCGAGCAGGGGGTGCCTGGTCGCCTCCCATTGATTTCCATTATATTCGGGTGCTTGGCCGAGCGCACGAATATCGCAATGTGTTCGGACCGAACACCCGAACACACAAACACTTTGGTGTTCGCTCATCACTAGTGGGCAGTGAACAGACCAGACCAAAAAAACAGGAATTAGCCTGTTAGGAATTTTGACTTTTATTTTATTTTCACCATTTGCTGTATGGGATAAATATTTTTATATTTTAATAGTATGGGCATTTTTTCATGCAGTGATGCCCATGTTGTTTATTTTGTATTGTTTATTTTTATTTTTTAAATAGGGGGGCGATTTGAGTTTTTCACTGCCCTCTCCTAGTGGGACGCCTTCCATTCTTACAACATGGCAAGAAAACCCCACCATGCCGGCACACAGTCAAGAGTTTCCGTGATGACGATTTGTGTAAAAGCAATCAGCAGACCCCATGCATAGCTGTGTTGGTGGTGGCAATAGTGGAACCTATTGCCAGAGTACTGGCCATGGGGGCAGCGACAGTGGCAGTCGGGTCAAATGCAAAGCAGGAGAGTGGGGTCAAGGAGCACACAAGGAGGTCTCAAAGTGTGATAAAAGTGTCAGGAAGGGTGAGAACTCTGGTGATGATTATGTGTTGGACAGGACCTGAGAGCCAGTTTGGAGTGCTGAAACTAGGTGAACATCAGAAGAGGAGGTTAGTGGTAGCAGCAATAAAGGACAGAGGCTACGTAAAGAACAAAGAACAGCCAGGGCCATGTCTACTTTGGGATGTGGTGATTAAGCTTACATTGTGGGTGCATTAGGCCCGGAGTGCCAGAGCTAATCCAAGCTTGGCTGTCTCTAGTTCTGCAGAACTATCTCCCCTCTGGCAGTTTTTTTCTACGCTGAAGACAGAAGCATTGCCATGTGCAGGCTCTGCAAGAATAAAGCCGTGTGCAGCCAAACAAAAACATAGGCACCACAGCTTTTTTGAAACGCATGAAGCGGGTCACCCCATCCCGTGGGCAAACAATGGCGACAGTCAGCTACCGCAACAAGAATTTCTTCCCTTTTGCCAGTCTCCCTTGGAGCCTCCAGGCCACATGCATGAGCAGTACGGTATCTTTCACATCGTCATCATACCTTTCTGTTTCTCCTGATCAAGCTCCTCCGTGCCATTGTTATTCCATTGATAACATGAATGCGTTGTCAGGTAACTACTCTACACACCCAGTAATCTGCTGATGTGCAAGCTTAATTCCCACTTGGCCAGTAATACGATCACTGCTGTACCATTTAGTAGAGTCTGCTCCCTTTAGCAAGAAACCCAATATATGCCCCAACCAGGGATTCCTATACTATTCAAAGAATAGAATTGCGCACATAAGTCTATGGTATACACCATAATATGAAACCTACAAACAACTACAAGACCGCTTATGAATTAATGTCATTTTACTGCATGATTACAAATAGCTATCTCAGAAACATGATTAAAAGAACACAGGTGCAGGGAAAAAGCGACATTATCTGGAGGATGAACACAGCGGATACTACGTTCATAAATCTGTCCATCTACATAAACATGATTGACAATAAAGTACAAGTGCAAAAAACATATTCCATGATAATCAAAAGGACACCAAACAGTTACCCATGCTTTGCTCCCTCCAGGATGGCGCCAACACCCTTTAGCAAGGTAATGGTGTGTGCTAAGCCTCATTGGAAGATACCTATCCCCCATTATTTTTCTCAAAAACCCATCCCTGCCTTGTACTCTCACGTGGTGGAAAATGTGGGCAGCTCCCTGCATTTCTCACTGTGCGGCAAGGTTTATGCCACGGTGGACAACTGGAGCAGCTCTTACGGGGAGGGAAAGTACATGTCTTTCATGGCTTACTGGGTCAATGTTTTTTGTGGCAGCAACAAGGCAGCACCTTGGCTACAAGGCCAATTCCTTTTGACCCTCCCCTGATTGTGTTGGCTTGGTTCCCACACCAGGCACTTATCTGCCTCCTTTACCTCCTCCTCCTCCTTGGACATGCTACTATCGCCAACAACAGAGGAGCACAGCATCACTCCCACTCCCTCCCCCCTCCTATCACATGTGTCAAGTCATGTGTTGACACGCCACATTGAAGCTGATCGGTCTGGGCGAGAGCGGCCACACAGACGAGCAGCTGCTAAAGTACATCAAGCAACTAACATCCCACTAGCTGCCATCCCATTGAATTCAACTGGGCAAGATGGTCATCAACAATGGGTGCAACATCCTGGCCGTCCTGAACCAGGCAGAAATAACATATGCTCCCTGCATTACACAAGTCTTTAACCTAGTCGTACAAAGCTAGTAAGGCGCTAGCAATGTCCAGGAGACTGTCCAAGTTTTTTAACTATTCTTAAGTGGCGAGAACTCTCTCCGGGATTTGCAGCAACAGAATGATATGCCGCTACACCTCTTAATCCGCAACGTTCCAATTCACTGGAATTCAACATTGCACATGCTATAAAATCTCTGCAAGAAGCGGAAAGCTGTGAATGATTTTGTTATGCACTAGATCTCCTTAGCAGCAGGAGACCAGGCAGTGGCAGCTCATCCGAGATGCTTGTTGGATGCTAAAGCCCTTCAAAGAGGCCAAAAGGAACAACAAGGAAAGGAAACAAGGAAAACTGAAGCATGAATAATTTCATCCCCCACATATTTATCTTAGAACAGATGCTGAAGCTCATGCAGCAGGAGACAATGGTGGAAGAAGAACAGCTAACACAACTTGTTGCCCATCCTTTAGCTTTATAAGACCCACAAGGAGAAACTGCCATGGAGGAGGGGAATGAGAAGCTACTACTGGAAAGAGACGAGAAGTCGGAGGTGGAGGAGCAAGAGGATGATGATGATGATGGACACCCAATCTTTTCAGTGGGGAGGCAGAGCTGGAAAGAAGTGGCTCCTCTGGAATGCTCTACAGAATAGCGACTTGTGTACTCGCTTGTTTACACATTGACAGGCGTATGATTGATATCAAGCAGTCTAATGATTACAGGATAGACATGTTTTTAAACACTTGCTAATAAAGCAAAATAAGGGAATGTTTTCTCCCCACCAAAAGTGAGACAAAATTACATTATTACCAGGAAATACTGTGTACGCAGCTTAATACAGCCAACATGTCTTAAAGGAAGGCTCCTCTACAACCCCCACAGAGTCACTGTCACGACTTGGTGGTAGTTTGCCATGACACATTTGCCGCGCATGCTGGTTGCTGGTGGCAACGATTTGTATTGCATGCGTGGGTGCTTTCCCTTTTAGGCTGTTGCCCTTCCTTTCTGGTGTGCACGGGGTAAAGGTGCGAGCAAGGCTGAGCTGAGTGTGGTCTCATATCTTTTTATATTCTGTTGCTGTGAGACTGAGATCATTGATATGTCTGCCTTTGAATGAGAAGGAGCTTGCTCCTTTCTTGGATGCTACCTGAGGGCCATTCTAGTTCTCCAGCGATGTCTTCCTTATGTCTCCTCCATTTTACCTACCTTACCTCTTGTTATGTTTGGTGTGGTTATATGTTCTGGGGTTGTTGTATGTCTAATTGTTGTTCCATGTCTGGTCAGTGTTTGGTGTATTCTTTCCAGCATGGATGCTAGATGTTCCCCTGTTTGTCTGTACCTCCGTAAGGGGGTCCCTGGGGTTCCCCGGAGGGGGAACCAAATGTCAGTGTGCAGCTCTGCTGGGGGCCACCATGCACCCTGTCTGCATGGGGGTCCAGGCAGTTACTGGTGTGCTGGATACCTGCATGAGTTGTTTGTGCTGTGTCCTGTTAGGTGTTAGGGTTCCAGTACTGTTTCATGGGGTCCAGCCATTGCTGTTGCTGTGGCAGTTAAGTGATTTTTGTTCTTGGCTCTTACCTGCCGATCCAGTAGCTTTGAACTGTGTGCCATTCCCAGTTGCTAGGCCTGTGTGAGGCTCCATTTATCATGTTATTAATCGAGCTGAAGACAATAAAGAAAGTGAATTACTGATGAAACAATGTTTCAGGCCTCAACATGATAGTACAGAAAAGAGAAAACAAAAGCAAAGGGGATCGTTTATTAAGACTGCCATTTTAGATGTCAGTCTTAATACCCCTTTGTGCTGGCACAGGCTGTATCAAAGTTATGTAGAGGAGTCAGCCTCTACATAACTTCAGCATATCCACCGCCTGTCTAACTGTACACCATCTCACTTGCTGATGTAGATTTAGACCATTTTCAAAGCCTAAAACAGGCATAGAATTTTAAAAATGAGACAGTCCTGCCGGCCGCCCATGCCACGCCCCCTTTTTAGAAAAGTTCCAAATTATGGAGCAAATAACCTTTGCACCCTAATCTATTCCAGCAGATATATACGCCAAAATTAGCTTATATCTGATAATAAATTACCCCCATAAAGTATATTATGATGAAATCTGGACAATTCAAAAACATGATTCAGGATAATGATTGTATACAGTCACAGCGTGGGTAGTTATAGACTGAAAACATCTGGTCTAGATTTCAGGATAATAGTCATATAAAATATTATTGGAAAAAATAGATTGATAGCATGTATGTGAGAACAAGTGTCATTGGCAAGGTGGAAATTGGTTCATACAGAAATACAAGTTAATGAGTAGAACATTTCTAGGGCTAACCCTTGCAATTACTGGCCAAGAATTCAGGGCAATTGGAGCCAGTCCAGTACATCCGAATTTAAGTCCGAACAAAACAAAAAAAAAAAAATATAATATAGGTATATATATATACAAAAAAATGAATATCTATACAAGTATATTATTTTGTTTATTTAAATTGAATATACTGTAACAATATTATAATTTCAATACTGACCTGTTTTCTGAAAGTAAATAATGATAATTTTCATTGAGCATGGGATTCCAGAGTACATACAAAAACCATTTCAATTAATTCTCTAATTAACATTTTGACTTTTTTGTTCCAACCAGAGTGATTCAGCAGCTGTCCCAGTTTTATTCTTTTTTACTGATACTTGCAATGTTGGCAAAAATATGTAAAAATCAAAATGGACTATTAATTTTGACTGTACAATTTTGTCCTCTTTGTTAAAGTATAAAAACAAAAGTATTTCCAGGTCCACTTGCCATACTGTATCTTTCCTTTTTATAAACTTAAATAGCTATGAAAATTTTGAAAAGGAAATGTATATTACATTTTTGGCAATCTTTTATTCAATAGTTGTTCTATTAATTTTCTTAGAGAACTAACACTTTGGCACTGATTTATCAAGCCTGGTTTGTGCTACACTGGCCTTGATAGGTCCTGTTCTGCCAGAGGAGGCATGTAATTTATTACAAGGTGCCGGCCTCATCATAAACTACCTTCCTCCTCCGGCTTATGCGCTGAAATGAAATCTATAGCAGCTTGGGGCTGAGCTGCCATATATTTCAGTCGTTATTTACACTTAGAAAAGTTGCAAATGCATTGAATAGTCATAAATCTGCTGGACTTATGGCTTTTCCATGACAATAAGAGGTGTAAAGCTAAAGATAAATTCCCCCAAAAATGTGGTAGGTTAACACTTGATGAGGTGAAAGGACACCTATTAAAAATTTGAATGGCTCTTTACAAGTGATGAGTGGCAGGGGCAATCTTCAAATCCGCAATATTTTGCGAATATTTAGTAGAATATTCGTCATATATTATTTTCTTGATTGCGAAAATCGGCAATATAATATTTGCGCAATGTGCGTGAAATTTTTACATTTTCCAAGCTGCTAGAAGATTCCTGAGACTGAAGAAAATGGTTGCCTGGCAGAACATTAAAAATCGCTTTATATGCAGAGTGCTCAAATATATTTACAATTGTGCAAATAGGCACTAATGATGCAAATATTTTGCCGCAATACATGAAACTTCACATTTTAGCAAGTCTGCATGAATGTATGGACAGCAGAACCTATCACACTACCTAACACCCTGCACTGCAACAGCTTAGCTATATCAGGATATAACCTACACTGACTATCTCCCACTAACTATCTAATATAGTGTGGAAAGCACAGAGCACAGAAATGACAATATCTCTCTCTCAGAACTTTAAAAAAACTGCAGAAAATGGCTTCTGGGGAGTTTCTTATATAGTAAGGGGTAGGCAACTTTCCTATTGGTTGCTAGGGATGTTGCTAAGCTCTGACAAAGACATTGCAGCCTTCTCATTGGCCCACAAGCAATAAGGGAGGTTACTGATGAAAAAAAATTCTAGAATATTCAAAATTGCATATATATATATATATATATATATATATATATCACTATATTCTAAATATTAGCAAAATCTCAGATAGTGCAGATATTCGGGATTAGTATTCACGATTTGAATATTCACGCCCAACACTACTCTTTACTTACATTTTAAATACATTTTTAAGATTTGAGATGTGAGTGCTTGAAGATGCCTGAAGCCTGAGGCTGCACTACTGAAAGATTCTCACATGTTTCAAAGAATTTCTTCAGAATGCAGGGTTGTTATGCAAATACAATATTTGCAAGTATTCAATGAAATATGGATTGCATTTACGTTTTAACATCTAAATCAATAAAGACAGGGCACGAAAATATATGTAATTCAGCCATAATATTAATATTGCGCAGGGACATCTTGCCACCAAAACTCCTCTGACACACAGACTTCAGAATACCTCGGAAGGTGCCCTGTGATATCTGAAACCAAAACATTAGCAGCAGATCCTTTCAATTATGTATGTCACATTGTATATTCCATGGATTGAACTTGTTTTTCCAGCACATCCCACGGATGTTCGATCTGATTGAGATTTGGAAATTTGGAGATCAAGCCAACACCTTGAAGTGTTTGTCAGGTTCCTCAAACTATTCCTTGAATTTGTTGAAGTTTGGCAGGCTGCATAGCCCTGCTGAAAGACACCATGTTCATAAAGGAATGGTTAAAAGATTACTTAGTCTGTAACAATGTCAAGATAGGTTGTATGCATTAAAATACCATCCACCTGAATACCAGAATCCAAGGTTTCCAGCAGCACATTGCTTATAATATCACACTCCACTGGCTTGATGTCTTTCAAGATTTCATCCTGCTACCATATTTTCCCCATGTAAGTGACCGACACGCACTCAGCCATTCACATAATGTGGCAGAAAATGTAATCATCACACCAGACTACCTTCTTCCAATGTTCCATGACCCAGTTCCGATACTGACATTCCCTTTGTAGGCAGTTTCAGCATGGGACAGGGCATGCCAATCAAAAAATAGCCTTTGCTTCAAACACACATCAATGAAGGTAACATAGTATATAAGGCTGAAAAAAGACATTTGTCCATCCAGTTCGGCCTGTCATCCTGCAAGTTGATCCAGAGGAAGGCAAAAAATAAACTGTGAGGTAGAAGCCAATTTCCCCCACTTTAGGGGAATAAAAAATTCAGAATAACTCCCTGGATCAACAATCTCTCTCTAGTAGCTATAGCCTGTAATATTATTACTCTCCAGAAATACATCCAGGCCCCTCTTGAATTCCTTTATTGTACTCACCATCACCACCTCCTCAGGCAAAGAGTTCCATAGTCTCACAGCTCTTACCGTAAAGAATCCTCTTCTATGTTTGTGTACAAATCTTCTTTTCTTGAGGCGCAGAGAATATCCCCTCATCACAGTCACAGTCCTGGGGATAAACAGATGATGGGATAGATCTCTGTACTGACCCCTGATATATTTATACATAGTAATTAGGTCTCCCCTCAGATGTCTTTTTTCTAAAGTGAATAACCCTAATTTTGCTAATCTTTCAGGGTACTCTAGTTGCCCCATTCCAGTTATTACTTTAGTTGCCCTCCTCTGGACCCTCTCCAGCTCTTGTCCCTCTATGTCTGTCTTGCTTACAGGAGCCCAGAACTGTACACAGTACTCCATGTGTGGTCTGACTAGCGATTTGTAAAGTGGTAGGACTATGTTCTTATCACAGGCATCTATGCCCCTTCTGATGCAACCCATTATCTTATTGGCCTTGGCAGCAGCTGCCTGACACTGGTTTTTGCAGCTTAGTTTGCTGTTTATTAAAATTTCTAGATCCTTTTCCATGTCAGTGTTACCGAGTGTTTTACCATTTAGTATGTACTGGTGACTTGCATTATTCCTTCCCATGTACATAACTTTACATTTGTCAGTGTTAAACCTCATCTGCCACTTATCTGCCCAAGCCTCCAATCTATCCAGATCCCTCTGTAGTAGTATACTGTCCTCTTCAGTGTTAATTACTTTACACAGTTTAGTGTCATCTGCTAAAATTTACACTTTACTATGCAAGCCTTCTACAAGATCATTAATAAATATATTGAAGAGAATAGGGCCCAATACTGACCCCTGAGGTAACCCACTAGTGACAGTGACCCAATCTGAGTGTGTATCGTTAATAACCACCCTCTGTTTTCTATCATTGAGCCAGTTACTTACCCACATACAGTCGTTTTCTCCCAGTCCAAGCATTCTCATTTTATATACTAACCTTTTATGTGGAAAAACAAAAAAGACCAAGGGCGTCCCAGAGGGGGGTGGAAAACAGTGCCCACCCAATGTAACCACAAAGGACATCCGTAATTCGTAACTCGGTACAAGCTCCCGAGTGTAATAGCGAAAGAACAAGAAAACGGAGCTCATAGTACCAAAAGTAAAAATATGCTTTATTATGACATAATTAAAATATATGTGTAGATAAAGAAACAAATAAATATATAATCACTTCTTGGAGTTTCTCAGTCAACTTCTGGGCCAGTTCCTAACTGATAGCTGATAGCAACCCATTCTTTCATAATCCCTTCTTCTGGGCCAGTTCCTAACTGATAGCTGATAGCAACCCATTCTTTCATAATCACTTCTTGGAGTTTGTCAGAATTAGTGGGTTTTTGTTTGTCCACCCGCCTCTTAAGGATTGACCACAAGTTCTCAATGGGATTAAGATCTGGGGAGTTTCAAGGCCATGGACCCAAAATGTCAAAGTTTCGGTTCCCGAGCCACTTAGTTATCACTTTTGCCTTATGGCACGGTGCTCCATCGTGCTGGAAAATGCATTGTTCTTCACCAAACTGTTGTTGGAAGAAGTTGCTGTTGGAGGGTGTTTTGGTACCATTCTTTATTCAGGCTGTGTTTTGGGGCAAAATTGTGAGTGAGCCCACTCCCTTGGATGAGAAGCAACCCCACACATGAATGGTCTCAGGATGCTTTACTGTTGGCATGACACAGGACTGATGGTAGCGCTCACCTTTTTTTCTCCGGACAAGCCTTTTTCTTGATGCCCCAAACAATCGGAAAGAGGCTTCATCAGAGAATATGACTTTGCCCCAGTCCTCAGAAGTCCATTCACCATATTCTCTGCAGAAGATCAATCTGTCCCTGATGTGTTTTTTGGAGAGAAGTGGCTTCTTTGCTGCCCTTCTTGACACCAGGCCATCTTCCAAAAGTCTTCGCCTCACTGTGCGTGCAGATGCGCTCACACCTGCCTGCTGCCATTCCTGAGCAAGCTCTGCACTGGTGACACTCCGATCCCACAGCTGAATCCTCTTTAGGAGACGATCCTGGCGCTTGCTGGACTTTCTTGGATGCCCTGAAGCCTTCTTAACAAGAAATGAACCTCTTTCCTTGAAGTTCTTGATGATCCTATAAATTGTTGATTGAGGTGCAATCTTAGTAGCCACAATATCCTTGCCTGTGAGGCCATTTTTATGCAACACAATGATGGCTGCACGCGTTTCTTTGCAGGTCACCATGGTTAACAATGGCAGAACAATGATTTCTAGCATCACCCTCCTTTTAACAGGTCAAGTCTGCCATTTTAACCCAATCAGCCTGACATAATGTTCTCCAGCCTTGTGCTCGTCAACATTCTCACAACATTCTCACCTTAACAAGACGATTACTGAAATGATCTCACCAGGTCCTTTAATGACAGCAATGAGATGCAGTGCAAGTTTTTTTGGGGATTAAGTTAATTTTAATGGCAAAGAAGGACTATGCAATTCATCTGATCAATATTCATAACATTATGGAGTATATGCAAATTGCTATGATAAAAACTTAAGCAGCAGCTTTTCCAATTTCCAATATTTATGTAATTCTTAAAACTTTTGGCCACGACTGTACAGGTGAGTCGATAGTCAAAAACAAACCTGCACGGTACAGAGACACGGTTTGTTTTGAAAACTCACCTGGAAAAGACTGTGTGATATGTCACCCAGGATGGTGCTACCCCAACGCGCGTTTCGGCGTGCCTTCGTCTGGGGGGCATTGGGGTAGCGCCATCCTGGGTGACATAACACACGGTCTTTTCCAGGTGAGACTTTGTTCTTCTATTACCTGCATGGCACTTGACTGAGGTGATATACCATACTTGGTCCTCACTGTGGTTTGTTGTTCATTTCCTGTGCTGCACCTGCAAAACAAACCGTGTCTCTGTACAGATAGTCTGTATAATTATCTTTCTGTGTCAGGGGTGCAAAGTTGGTGTATTGCACCCACAAGAAATCGCACTAACACTGTCCCTTTACACTTTAGCTGCCTTCTTTCTGTCCCTTCACTACTGAGAGCTGATGGGCGGTGCTACACGCATTCCAGCTTATATAGAGGCTGGATCACATGATGCACTGGCCAATCACAGCCATGCCATTAGTAGGCATGGCTGTGATGGCTTCTAAGGGCACACAGCTTAAAAGCGTGTTGATTGGCTGCCCTGCAGCCTTTCAACAAGCTTTATTAAATGCCCGAACACGGAACTCGAAGTTCAGGTTCGGTTCCGGGTACCAAAAATTGTATATTTTGGTACAGACAGTTTGCTCAACACTATTTTTTACCCTTGTTCTGTCTTCATACACGTTCACCTGTACATTGAAGTCATCACTTGGCTTTTGGGTCCTTTGCTAGTCATTGTACCTAGTACTTTTCATTGACCCATCATATATATTACATCATTGACCTGTGTGCTATCCCAGGGTGGCGCTTTTTCTCTGCTCCCATTCACTTTTTAATGGCATTATATTTATTTGTTTCTTTATCTACACATATATTTCAATTATGTCATAATAAAGCATATTTTTACTTTTGGTACTATGAGCTCCGTTTTCTTGTTCTTCCGCTAACCTTTTTTGTGGTACAGTGCCAAATGCTTTGGAGAAGTCCAGATATATGACATTCATTGATTCCCTGCTGCCAAGTCTAGAACTTACCTCCTCATAGAAACTGATTAAATTAGTTTGGCATGACCGATCCCTCACGAAGCCATGCTGATATGGTGTTATTTGCTTATTTCCATTGAGATGCTCTAAGGCAGCATCTCTCAGAAAACCTTCAAACAGTTTACCCACAACAGATGTTAAACTTACCGGCCTATAGTTTCCAGGCTCTGTTTTTGGACCCTTTTTGAATATTGGCACCACATTTGCCATGTGCCAATCCTGTGGGACATTCCCTGTCAACATAGAATCTGCAAATATCAGAAATAAGGGTCTGGCTATGACATTACTTAATTCCCTTAGGATACGGGGGTGTATGCCACCGATCCTGGCGATTTGTCTAATTTAATCTTTTTAAGTCGCTGATGTACTTCTTCCTGGGTAAGACAGGACACTTTTAATGGGGAATTTATTTTTACATTCTGCATGTCAGCAAATACATTGGAGAAAAAAATATTTAACTGCTTTGCTTTCTCCTCGTCGCTCTCTGCGACTCAGCCCTCATTACTGTTTAAAGGGCCGACACCTTCAGATTTATACTTTTTAACATTTATATAATTGAAGAAAATTTTAGGGTTAGTTTTACTCTCTTTGGCAATTATTCTGTCGGTCTCTAGTTTGGCCGCTTTTATTTGTTTTTTACATGTTCTATTTTTTTACTTATAGATTTTCAGTGCTTCTGTGCACCCTCCTGTTTTCGTGATTTATATGCTTTCTTTTTGTCATTTATTGCTTTCTTTACAGTTCAATTTATCCAGAATGGTTTCTTTGTGTTCCTTAACCTTTTATTCCCATACGATATGTACCTCTCACAATGAGATTTTAGGATGCTTTAAAAGATATCCCATTTTGTAGCTGTATTTTTATTTTTAAGGACTTAGTTAGGCATATGGCCTCTCTTAGTTGGCTAAATTTAGATTTTTTGAAGTTTGGTATTTTTTGTTCCTCCCTGTAGATACACTCTTTTGAATGATAATTAGAAAGTTATTACTTTATGGTCACTATTTCCTAGGTATCCCCAAACCTGCACATCTGTTGTTCTGTCAGGCCTCTTGGTTAATACTAAGTCCAGTATGGCCGTCCCTCTAGTCGGGTCCTGAACCAGTTTGAGGAGAATTGTCTTTGGTTATTGCCAAGAACCTGTTTCCTTTATGAGATATACAAGGTGTCTCATTTTCACTGGTTGTCTTCTCTTGGACCACATTTAGTAGAAGCAGCAACAATAAGGTAAACAGGTATAGTGTTGTTCTGCCTCCAGCAGAGGGAGAGTCATTTCTGTTCATGTCTATTTCATTTCTAATTCTTTCTGCTGCAATTTCTGTATTCCTGTAGTTATTAGTTAGGTAACAGCACCATCTAGAGGTGGTAAAAATGTATTGCACCTTGTTTTCTTGCTAATAAAGATTATTGCTTGTGAGAGGTGCTAGTCATTGTGGGTAGTGCAAGGCATTCTGGCAAGGAGAAGCTCCAGTCTTCAGTCTACATACAGTCTACTGGACATCAGCAGGGCTGTTCCATGCAGTTCTTCTTCTTAAACGCCACCATCTTTGTGCAATTATATCTGTTGAGTGACATCTTCCTTGTTTCAAGGACATTATGTGTCACTTAGCAAGTTATTTCTGTTAGCTAGTCATGCATCTATGTATAGGCAGCCATGTTGGACATCTGCTTTCTCTGTCAATGTATTACTGTACATGCTATTCTATATGTTATACTTACACAAGCCATTTGTATTTTTGTCGCTTTACCAATTCACAATTCTGTTGACCAATAAACAAGTTAGACTACAGAAAACAGTCCTCTTATTTGGAAGACAGGAATGGTTTATACTGAATGTCAGACTGCACACTGTGTGAAAGTGTATGAAGACAGAACAAGGGTAAAAAATAGTGTTGAGCAAACTGTCTGTACCAAACTATACAATTTTTGGTACCCGAAACCGAACCTGAACTTCGAGTTCCGTGTTCGGGCATTTAATAAAGCTTGTTGAAAGGCTGCAGGGCAGCCAATCAACACGCTTTTAAGCTGTGTGCCCTTAGAAGCCATCACAGCCATGCCTACTAATGGCATGGCTGTGATTGGCCAGTGCATCATGTGATCCAGCCTCTATATAAGCTGGATTGCGTGTAGCACCGCCCATCAGCTCTCAGTAGTGAAGGGACAGAAAGCAGGCAGCTGAAGTGAGGGACAGTGTTAGTGCGATTTCTTGTGGGTACAATACACCAGCTTTGCACCCCTGACACAGAAAGATAATTATGAATCTGGCTGCTAATTCTGTGGGTGACCTACAGCAGTTTTCTTTGTAGGTGCAATACACACACCATCTTTGCACCCCTGAGACAGAAAGCTAATCATAAATCTGGCTGTTAATTCTGTGGGTGACCTACAGCTATTTGTTTGTGGGTGCAATGCAACATTGTACTTCGAACCCCTGAAACAAATATAATAGTTAATCCGTCTGTTAGTTAGGTGCACGTCATATACCCATTTATTGCGTGAAGTACACCTGCACTGCATACGTGACTGTGAAATTGATGTAGTTAATCAGTCTGTTAGTTAGGTGCACGTCATATACCCATTTATTGCGTGAAGTACACCTGCACTGTATACTTGACTGTGAAATTGATGTAGTTAATCCGTCTGTTAGTTAGGTGCACATGATATACCCATTTATTGCGTGAAGTACACCTGCACTGCATACGTGACAGGGAAATTGATATAGTTAATCCGTCTGTTAGGTGCATGTCATATACCCAATTATTGTGTGAAGTACACCTGCACTGCATACGTCACAGGGAAATTTATATAGTTAATCCATCTGTTAGTTAGGTGCATGCAGGGGAGTTGTTGGGTCAAAATATTCGGGGCTTGAGCCCCGGAAGTTTTGTCCAATGCCCCGAATGTTATGCTGGACCCACCCCCCCTTCAGGGTTGGCGCCACCTATAAGCAAGGTACGCCACCGTGTAGAGCACACTCTTGCTGGAGGCGCCGGCCCGCGGCGCCACCTCCTAGCTAATTTATTTGCTTCACTTGCCTCTGTGTAATCTCGCACAGGCGCACTGGCAGAGGCATTGTCCAGCGAAGTGCGCATGCGCCGTCTTCTAGTGCACCTCGTTCGACGATGCCTCTGCCAGTGCGCCTGTGCGAGATTACACAGAGGCAAGTGAAGTGAATAAATTAGCTGGGAGGCGGCGCCTTACCACAATAAAGGGTACAGTCTGTATAAATAGGTGGACGACAAAAAAGGGGCAGGTCAAAGGGCGTGGTAAATAGGCGGAGTCAAGGAGGGCGGCAAAATTAGCTTTTGCCTAGGGGAGCAGAAATCCTTGCACCAGTCCTGCACCCCTTGTACTTGTCCCACTACTTGTGTGCTGCGCGGGCATGAGTTCAGTCACTGCCCTGCAGCGCGTGATCCCGCGAGACCCTCCGCTGTAGGTCACTGGTCTCGCGGGATCATGCACTGCAGGATGGGATTGCACACCAAAGTGACTGAAGTTGAACTCATGCCCATGCTGCCAGCAGAACAAGTAAAAGGGGGATGATAGGATGATCTGTAGGGTTGCCCAGACGGCTAGGTCCTTCACATTAGTTATTAACCCCTTTCAGCACTCCCACATTCAATGAAGGGGGGACTGCTGAAAGGGGTTAATAAATACTGTGAAGGCGGGACTGTGAAAGGGGTTAAAGTACAAGGGGGTGGGGGGTTATCTGTGGTGTTGCGCAGATGGCTAGGCCCTTTACAGTAGTTATTAACCCCTTTCAGCAGTCCCCCATTCACTTAAGGGGGAACTGCTGAAAGGGGTTGATAACTACTATGAAGGTGGGATGCTGAAAGGGGTTAAAGTACAAGGAAGGTGGGTGGATGATCTGTGGGGTTGCCCAGATGGCTAGGCCCTTTACAGTAATTATTAACCCCTTTCAGCAGTCCCCCAGTCACTGAAGGAGGGGACTGCTGAAAGGGGTTAATAACTACTGTGAAGGGGGGACTGCTGAAAGGGATTAATAACTACTGTGAAGGCCCCCCAGGTGATGGGGCGTGGCTTCATTGGTTGGTGGCGTTATACATGGGGCTTGTGCCCAGGATGTTTTTAGACCCTAGCAACGCCCCTGGGTGCACGTCATATACCCATTTATTGCATGAAGTACACCTGCACTGCATATGTGACAGGGAAATTGATATAGTTAATCTGTCTCTTAGTCAGGTGCACGTCATATACCCATTTATTGCCTGAAATACACCTGCACTGCATATGTGACAGTGAAATTGATATAGTTAATCCTTCTGTTAGTTAGGTGCACGTTATATACCTATTTATTGTGTGAAGTACATCTGCATTGCATACGTGACAGTGAAATTGATATAGTTAATCTGTCTGTTAGTTAGGTGCACGTCATATACCCATTTATTGTGTGAGGTGCACCTGCACTGCATACGTGACAGGGAAAATGATATCGTTAATCCATCTGTTAGTTAGGTGCACGCAGGGGTGTCGGGGGATGATCTGTACAAGGGGGGTGTGGGGGATGATCTGTGGGGTTGCCCAGATGGCTAAGCCCTTTACAGTAATTATTAACCCCTTTCAGCAGTCCCTCATTCATTGAAGAAGGGGACTGCTGAAAGGGGTTAATAACTACTGTGAAAGCCTCCCCCCCCCCCCCCCCCCAGGCGATGGGGGCATGGCTTCATTGGGTGGGGGCATGATACAGTGGGCTTGTGCCCCGGATGTTTTCAAACCCTAGCAACGACCCTGGGTGCACATCATATACCCATTTATTGTGTGAAGTACATCTGCACTGCATACATGACAGTGAAATTGATATAGTTAATTTGTCTGTTAGTTAGGTGCACATCATATACCCATTTATTGCGTGAAGTATACCTGCATTGCATATGTGACAGTGAAATTAATATAGTTAATCTGTATATTAGTTAGGTGCATGTCATATACCCATTTATTGGGTGAAGTACACCTGCACTGCATATGTGACAGGGAAATTGATATAGTTCAAAGAAAGAGAAAAAGAATACCGAGATGAGAGCCGCAAATTTATTTTATATCAAATTTATTCAAAGCAACAGACACAACAAAAAATAGCTTAAAATCATATACAATAAATCAGGGCCATCTGTCACAACCAGACAGCTGAGAAGCTCCTCCTTGAGTTTTCTTTGTTGTGGTATTCAGTTCCTCATCTCGTTAGCCTCTCTCAGCTGTCATGTAGTTGGACTAATTGCTTCCCTTTAAATTCCTCCCCATAATGCTTTACTGGGCGGCTTATACTTCTTCCTGGAGTGTGTGTGCATGCTGATCCTGTTTCCCAGTCTGCTACAAAGTTAAGTGCTGTACATTTATCTGTTATTTTCTGTTTGCTGGATCCCAGGTGACCCTGACTCCCTCTGTGTCTGGTGTAGGGAGCCGGTGGTCGTGTCCCCTCACTATTGTAGGGTGTTCAGGGGTTATATAGTCGAGGTACGTGGATATGCAACCATCCACCTTTGGGATCTTTGCATAGGCTGAGCAGCTAGGGAAAGTGCTAGGTCGTGTGCAGGGGTCTCCCTTTTGGTTCCTTAGCTTTGGATCCAGTGAGTCATATATGCATGTTGCTTTGTCTTGTTTCCTGTACTCCGTCCGTGACACCATGTGAACCAAACATGTATACATGCCACCCTGGCTCACCACAAGGCCATGAACATGCCCCCACATACATAAATGCATTACAATTTAAAGTGCATGCGATCCATCAACAAAAATGGAGGACTGAAATACTTATAATTTAGGTAGCATAGTGGGGGTATGCGTGGTGGTCAGGAAAAAAGCCCAACGCGTATCGCCAGGCTCTGCTGGCTTCCTCAGGGGTGCCTGTCTGTTTGACAGTGGCTGTCGGTTTTCTAAACGTCTCTGTGCAAATTTTCCCCTCAGGTCCTCTATCATTATGAATGACTAGGAATGGCAGGGACTGTGCAGATGTCTCATATGTGAACCGCAGACCAAAATTGTTTGCATTGAGGGTATCCACCAGTTGCGAGAAGGTGTTCACCGACCCCCGCCAGATAATGAAAATGTCATCAATATATCTGGCTCACATCACTACAGGTACAGTGAGTGGGCTAGGAACAAATTTGCATACGATGCTGCCCCTGGGCTGATGGTAGTAGGATCCGTCAAAAACAAAATAATTAGATGTCAAAGTGAATTGAATTGCAACAACTTCTAAATGAACGCATTATGATTTGGAAACTGGCAGCCCCTAGTGGTCAGGAATGGAGGAGTATAAAGTTTCCACGTCTATGGATGCTAGAAGGCAATCATCCTCCAACATTACTCCTTACAACCTTGCCAATAGATCACTGGAGGAGCCGCTCTGACATAATTTGTCTCTTTCATATTATAAGCTCCCCTTATGTATAATTTACTTACAGTTCTGAAGACTCAGGGGTGATGACAGGCTTGGCCTCAGGGGTGCTGACAGGCTTGGCCTCAGGGGTGCTGACAGGCTTGGCCTCAGGGGTGCTGACAGGCTTGGCCTCAGGGGTGCTGACAGACTTGGCTTCAGGGGTGCTGGCAGGCTTGGCCTAAGGGGTGCTGGCTGGCTTGGCCGGGCGCAAGGAGTGTGGGAGACTGTGAGGCCTTTTATCTCCAAGCTGCTGCAGAAAAAAAATATTTTTCATTACACCTCAGGTCAGACCACCAATCAGACCCAATGTTAATCAGACCTCAGCTGACAGCCCCAATGTTAATAAGACCCCAATAAGACCTCAGATCACACCTCAGCTCAGACCCCAATATGAATGACCCCCAATCAGACCTCAGATAAGAGCCCCATGCTTCATAGCAGACCCTAGTAGCCTCATAGCAGACCCCAGTAGCCTCATAGCAGCCCCCAGTAGACTCATAGCAGCACCCAGTGCCTCTCACCAGCCCCCAGTGCCTCTAGAGCAATTTTAGTACCCCAAAGTTCAGGTCCCCATTGACTTTAATGGGGTTCGGGGTCAAGTATCCTCCAAAAAATTATCCTAATTGCAGGCTAAGACCATTGAGAAAAAATCAAGTCATTACTGTACTGCTCAAAGTATGAAAAAAATATGAAAGTGTTTATTGAAACACATAGGGATGAGCAAAGTTTTGAAATATTTTGTTTTGCAACTGCTGAAATTAAGCAAGAAATTTGATTTGTTCCTAATTAATTTGTCACAAATTGCTATAAATCAGGTATACCCGAATGTCATGGTGGCTGAAGCAATGTATGGAGCAGGCTGCTGCAGTGAGCCCGCACCATATACTGTGGCTGCCAGTTGTATCATACAGCATACACCCTGTCGCAATGAAGAACTGAACCCTGTAATTTAACCCCTCAGATGCCACCATTGGCATCACATCTGTGAGGTAATGTTCCCTCTGCCTTCTGATCATGGTACCCAAAGCAAAATTGCAGGGCTTCAATCTGTTACCATGGCAGCCTGGATACTTCTGAAGCATTCCAGGCCTGCCATGGTAAACTCTATGCTGCTCTGTGAATGAGGCACAGCTCAGCAGGGAGTGCGGTATAATGAAATTCACCCTAATAGACATCTATATGTGATGTGAAGGAGTGCAATGATATCATTCATCCCGTAGTTATGCCAACTGACAAAAAAACCGGCCTCCTCAAAGGACCTCAGCAAAAGGCACATGTCCCACCTGAGCTGCCACTGGCTAATGTGGAAGTTACACCGGGGAGTGAAATTGATGATGTCGGGGAAGAGCATTTTGCCTCTGCAGATCAAGGAGGGGGTGTTTTGCACGGTAAGAGTGGCTGACTTGCATGCACAGTCTCCTGGACATTTTTAACTGCTCTTGTAGTTCAGTGGAAGACTTGAGGAACTGTGTGACAAAGAGATTAAAGACTTGTGCCATGCAGGGCGCATGGGTAAGCCTTCCCTGACGCAGTACAGACAAAATGTTCTTGCTTTTATCAGTGACAATGGTTCTTTGGCAAGGAGACAGCCACTGTGAACTGTGCCTAGGTGGGAAGGTGAGATAAAGGTGGAGAATGAGGAGGTAGAAGCCATTGTCTCAGCAATACAGATGCATCCTCTCTTACCTGATCTCCAAACTGGAAGTGGTGTCAATTTTGTCCTGACAGCAAAACAACATCATATCGCGAGACTGTAACTAAATCCTAAAAAGCTGCAATACACATCACAACCACTGGGAGGTGATTGCTCAACATTTAGCTTATTGCTTAAGCTGCAGAGAAGCTAGCCTCAAATATGAGATACTAGCTGATGACCCGGAGTTGCTCGGGTATTTATTTATTGCAATTTTATATTAAATAACAGTGACTTTCACAATGGCCACCACTTTAACAGTGACTTTCACAGTGGCCACGCCTTTAATGGTGACCGCCCCTTTAACAGTGACTTTCACAGTCGCCGCCAGTTTAACAGTGACCGCCCATTTAACAGTGACTTTCACAAAGGCCCCCCTTTTAATGGTGACCGCCCATTTAACAGTGACTTTCATAGTGGCTACCCCTTTAACGGTGAACGCCACTTTATCAGTGACTTTCACGGTGGCTGCCCTTTTAACAGTGACTTTCATAGTGGCCGCCCCTTTAATGGTGACCGCCCCTTTATCAGTGACTTTTACGTGGTTGCCCTTTTAACAGTGACTTTCATAGTAGCCACGCCTTTAACAGTGACTGCCCCTTTAACAGTGTCTTTAATGGTGGTTGTCCTTTTAACAGTGACTTTCACAGTGGCCACCCCTTTAACGGTGACGGCCCCTTCAACAGTGACTTTCACAGTGGTCGTCCCTTTAATGGTGACCACCCCTTTAACAGTGTCTTTCACAGTGGTTGCTCCTTTATTAGTGACTGTCCCTTTAACAGTGACTTTCACAATGGCTGCCTCTTTAACGGTGACTGCCCCTTTAACAGTTACTTTCACAGTGGATGCTTCTTTAATGGTGACCCCCTGTTTAACAGTGACTTTCATAGTAGCCGCCCCTTTAACGGTGTATTTCGCGGTGGCTGTCCTTTTAACAGTGACTTTCACAGTGGCCACCCCTTTAATGGTGACCACCCGTTTAACAGTGATTTTCATAGTGGACGCCCCTTTAATAGTGACTTTCCCGGTGGCTGCCCTTTTAACAGTGACTTTCACAGTGGCTGCCCCTTTAATGGTGACCGCCTCTTTAACAGTGTCTTTCACAGTGGTCGCCCCTTTAATAGTGACCACCCTTTTAACAGTGATTTTCATAGTGGACGCCCCTTTAATAGTGACTTTCCCGGTGGCTGCCCTTTTAACAGTGACTTTCACAGTGGCTGCCCCTTTAATGGTGACCGCCTCTTTAACAGTGTCTTTCACAGTGGTCGCCCCTTTAATGGTGACCACCCGTTTAACAGTGATTTTCATAGTGGACGCCCCTTTAATAGTGACTTTCCCGGTGGCTGCCCTTTTAACAGTGTCTTTCACAGTGGTCGCCCCTTTATTAGTGGCCACCCTTTTAACAGTGACTTTCACAGTGGCCGCCCCTTTAATAGTGACCACTCTTTTAACAGTGACCTCCACGGTGCTGGCCTCTTTAACAGTGAGCCTCACGCTGCCCGCCCCTTTAATTGTGAACTCCACAGCACCCGTCCATTTAATAGTGGCCACTGCCCCCCATGCATGTAGCAGTGTAGTTGTGCCATCATAGTTCATATGACTGAATATTTCAGGAACTGCAAACTGCTAAAACCTGTGATCAGTTGTTATGGCAACCTGAAGTAGAACCTGTGAGCATCTATTGGATGATAAGGGACATGTGACCGTGTGTATGGCAGGATTTGATTGAAAGGCTGGCAGGCTTGAATTGGCTAATGCAGGTCATTTTTTGGGACTATCTCGGGAACAGTATGCCCTAGAGAGCTGAGACCCCCACAAGATTTTTTTCCAGGTAGCAAAGGATGTGTATAACAAGTTTTCGTTAAAATGCATGGATGCGTTTTTGAGTTTTCACGGAACATACAGACATACGTCCTTTTTTTATATAAATGAGATATTTAGAAGCAGACCTAGCTAGATTTGGTGAGATTTATTGAGAATATTAGATTGTGTATCTAATCCTATCCTGTGTGATACTGTCTGCTCATCTGCATATCTAATCATATAATATGTGTGATACTGCCTGCTGAGCTGTGTATCTAATCCTATCATATGTGATACTGTCTGCAGAGTCGTGTACCATTTGGTGAGATCTATTGAGAATATTAAATGTGCGAAAGTCAAACACATAAGAATAAAGGAACACTAAATCCAGAATCCAAATATCATGTGTGATACTGCCTGCTTAGCTGTGTATCTAATCATATTGTGTGTGATACTGCCTGCTGAGCTATGTATCTAATCCTATCATATGTGATACTGTCTGCAGAGTCATTTATCTAAGCCTATTGTGTGTAATACTGCCTGCTGAGTTGTGTATCCAATCATATCATGTGTGATACTGTCTGCGGAGCCGTGTACCTCTGTAATTCTACCTTCTGTGATACTGTCTGCTCTGCTGTGCATCTAATCCTAGCATGTGTGATACTGTCTGCAGAGTTGTGTATCTAAACCTATCATGTGTGATACTGTCTGCAGAGTCGTGTATCTAAGCCTATTGTGTGTGATACTGCCTGTTGAGCTGTGTATCTAATCCTATCATGTGTAATATGTTTTGCTAAGATGTGTATCCAATCTTGTCATGTGTGATCATTTCTGCTGAGCTGTGTATCTGATCCTATCATGTGTGATACTGTCTGCTGAGCTGCGTATCTATTCATATCTTGTGTGATACTGCCTGCTGAGCTGTGTATCTAATCTTATCATGTGTGATACTGTCTGCTGAGCTGCATGTCTAATCCTATCATGTGTGATAATTTCTGCTGAGCTGTGTATCTGATCCTATTATGTGTGATACTTTCTGCTGAGCTGTGTATCTAAACTTATTATGTGTGATAATGCCTGCTGAGCTGTGTATCATATGTGATACTGTCTGATAAGCTATGTATCTAATCCTATCATGTGTGATACTGTCTGCTGAGTTGTGTATCTAATCATATCATGTGTGATACTGCCTGCTGAGCTGTGTAGCTAATACTATCATGTGCAATACTTTCTGCTGAGCTGTGTATCTAATCCTATTCTGTGTGATACTGTCTGCTAAAATGCGTATCTAATCCCATTATGTGTGATATTGTCCCCTGAGCTGTGTATCTAATCCTGTTGTGTTTGATACTTTCTGCTGAGCTGCGTATCTAATCCTATTATGTGTGATACAGTGGCTCATTTTACATTCCCGGGTTTTTTCTGTCTCTAATATTCTTACAATTCCCTAAATAGAGGAAGGTTTTATGTAAAGGAACAGATCTGAGCAGGAGGTCAGATGGAGGGAAAGATAAGAAGTTCCTTGCTGGGTGCAGTTTTTTTTGGCAGTGCAGGAAAATAGGGGTGATAGTTGTGGAAAGCAGAAGCATTGTTTGCAGTGTATATTTCATTGGTTACAATTCTGGTATAATTTGCTTTTGTGTACTTAGGAAGTTTGTTTTTTGGATGAAGACCAATGTCTCAGAAGAACTAAAGCCTTACATTTACACTTCTAGGATACAACGGTGAATAGTCAGAGCAAACAAACAGCTAATATAGAGACAGGGCATGGAGACTGGAACCTTGACATAAGCAGGAAATATGAGGTCTGGACACTTAGATAATGGGAAATTTGTGAGAAGCTATAATACTAAATGCAAACATACCAGGGCTAAACACAGACGATTTCCAGCCAAAGCCAGGAGTATAAATCCTTCCTTTACTGTATATTTCTAATTCCTTTCCAATCCATTTCTGTCGGCAGGTCTGCTTCAAATCCTCATCCCAAAAACCTTGTGTATTTCGTGCCTTAGTCCATTCACATGACCAGATTTGTGGTCTGCATCCGGTCCACATTTTTTGAGGACCCATTCATTTCAGTGGGGGCCAAAAAGATGTGGCCATACCATGTGCTGCCTGCATCTGAATGTCTGTTCTGTGCCCCCCCCCCCCCCCCCCCCAATAATATAGAACCTGTCCTATTATCGTATGTTGTGCAGAGGGAATTCTCCATTGGCAATATAGGGTGGTCAATACAGGTCCTTCTCAAAAAATTAGCATATTGTGATAAAGTTCATTATTTTCTGTAATGTACTGATAAACATTAGACTTTCATATATTTTAGATTCATTACACACCAACTGAAGTAGTT
Organism: Bufo gargarizans; assembly: GCF_014858855.1. Taxonomy (NCBI): domain Eukaryota; kingdom Metazoa; phylum Chordata; class Amphibia; order Anura; family Bufonidae; genus Bufo; species Bufo gargarizans. Next base: position 182,945,881 of record NC_058082.1, read on the forward strand.
CAAGCCTTTTATTGTTTTAATATTGATGATTTTGGCATACAGCTCATGAAAACCCAAATTTCCTATCTCAAAAAATTAGCATATTTCATCCGACCAATAAAAGAAAAGTGTTTTTAATACAAAAAAAGTCAACCTTCAAATAATTATGTTCAGTTATGCACTCAATACTTGGTCGGGAATCCTTTTGCAGAAATGACTGCTTCAATGCGGCGTGGCATGGAGGCAATCAACCTGTGGCACTGCTGAGGTGTTATGGAGGCCCAGGATGCTTCGATAGCGGCCTTAAGCTCATCCAGAGTGTTGGGTCTTGCGGCTCTCAACTTTCTCTTCCCAATATCCCACAGATTCTCTATGGGGTTCAGGTCAGGAGAGTTGGCAGGCCAATTGAGCACAGTAATACCATGGTCAGTAAACCATTTACCAGTGGTTTTGGCACTGTGAGCAGGTGCCAGGTCGTGCTGAAAAATGAAATCTTCATCTCCATAAAGCTTTTCAGCAGATGGAAGCATGAAGTGCTCCAAAATCTCCTGATAGCTAGCTGCATTGACCCTGCCCTTGATAAAACACAGTGGACCAACACCAGCAGCTGACATGGCACCCCAGACCATCACTGACTGTGGGTACTTGACACTGGACTTCAGGCATTTTGGCATTTCCCTCTCCCCAGTCTTCCTCCAGACTCTGGCACCTTGATTTCCGAATGACATGCAACAGTCCAGTGCTGCTTCTCTGTAGCCCAGGTCAGGCGCTTCTGCCGCTGTTTCTGGTTCAAAAGTGGCTTGACCTGGGGAATGCGGCACCTGTAGCCCATTTCCTGCACACGCCTGTACACGGTGGCTCTGGATGTTTCTACTCCAGTCTCAGTCCACTGCTTCCGCAAGGTCTGGAATCGGTCCTTCTCCACAATCTTCCTCAGGGTCCGGTCACCTCTTCTCGTTGTGCAGCGTTTTCTGCCACACTTTTTCCTTCCCACAGACTTCCCACTGAGGTGCCTTGATACAGCACTCTGGGAACAGCCTATTCGTTCAGAAATTTCTTTCTGTGTCTTACCCTCTTGCTTGAGGGTGTCAATGATGGCCTTCTGGACAGCAGTCAGGTCGGCAGTCTTACCCATGATTGCGGTTTTGAGTAATGAACCAGGCTGGGAGTTTTTAAAAGCCTCAGGAATCTTTTGCAGGTGTTTAGAGTTAATTAGTTGATTCAGATGATTAGGTTAATAGCTCGTTTAGAGAACCTTTTCATGATATGCTAATTTTTTGAGATAGGAATTTGGGGTTTTCATGAGCTGTATGCTAAAATCATCAATATTAAAACAATAAAAGGCTTGAACTATTTTAGTTGGTGTGTAATGAATCTAAAATATATGAAAGTCCAATGTTTATCAGTACATTACAGAAAATAATGAACTTTATCACAATATGCTAATTTTTTTAGAAGGACCTGTATATATTTATTGGCAAAGCACGCAATATGAGGAGGGAGGTCAAAGAAGGATTATATACTGGCACTACTGGTGGAAACGGAGGGGCATTAAACACTGGAGCCATTAAATATATATATATATATATATATATATATATATATAGAAACCAAAAAAGATGCTTGAGAAAGACCGCATTGAGACGGTTGAAATGTTGCAGAGGGGAATAAAAGATCCACCTTTTTCACTTTACTTGGAGTGCTGCCTCATCCTTTGGATATTTATATATATATATATATATATATATATATATATATATACAGACACTTCAAGGACCATTATAATGCAGGGGAGTTATAACTGCAGAGGGCATTATAACTACATGGGGACCTGCAGGGGCGGCATTATATATACTGACGGCACTACGGTGATATTATTACTTTGGAATCATTGCGTTGCTAGTTATTGAAGGAGACCCCTGCTATTACATGTAGCAATCTCCCCATATAGAATAGGTTAAGAAAGGGTTAAATCACTCACAGTCCCAAAGTTGTATTTTACCAAAATAAAGCCTGTTTAGGCTAATAACTTCACTTCCCCCAGATATTAAAACATATCTATTACAATCTTATTTTAAAAAACTTACTACATATAAGTGAATGTGAGCTAAAGAGATAGTTTTAACCCTATCTAATACCCTGTCAGTTCTAAAGCATGTTTGCTGTAGCTGCAATGTCAGCCGGGGGTGCGCTCCCCATCCCGTCACACCCTAGAACTCTGTATTCGCTGATCAGTGCAACACCGTCCTGTATATATTATACTATGGATGATTGAATATACTCCACTAGTATTTTGCTGCACTAATTGCCAGAACTGACAAAGGCATCAGCATCTAAAACACTAAACTGTCCCCCCACATGTTTCGCCAGCTAATCTGGCTTCATCAGGGGTAACAAACAGAATTGAAAAAAGACGCTGCCCCTGAACCTTATAAAGGCTGTCTCCACCTTAACAGCTTAGATATGCTTAGATAGGATTAGATATGCAGTTTAGCAGACAGTATCACACATGATAGGATTAGATGCACAACTCTGCAGACAGTATCAAACACAATAGGTTTACACACAAGACTCTGCAGGCAGTATCACACATGGTGGGATTAGATAAACAGCTCAGCAGACAGTATCACACATGGTGGGATTAGATAAACAGCTCAGCAGACAGTTTCCCACATGGTAGGATGAGATATGCAGCTCAGAAGACAGTATCAAACACAATAGGTTTAGTCACACGACTCTGCAGACAGTATCACACTTGAAAGGATTAGATATGCATCTTAGCAGACAGTATCACACATGGTGGGATTAGATAAACAGCTCAGCAGACAGTATCGAACACAATAGGTTTGCACACAAGACTCTGCAGGCAGTATCACACATGGTGGGATTAGATAAACAGCTCAGCAGACAGTATCGAACACAATAGGTTTAGTCACACGACTCTGCAGGCAGTATCACACATGGTGGGATTAGATAAACAGCTCAGCAGACAGTATCGAACACAATAGGTTTAGTCACACGACTCTGCAGACAGTATCACACTTGAAAGGATTAGATATGCATCTTAGCAGACAGTATCACACATGGTGGGATTAGATAAACAGCTCAGCAGACAGTATCGAACACAATAGGTTTGCACACAAGACTCTGCAGGCAGTATCACACATGGTGGGATTAGATAAACAGCTCAGCAGACAGTATCGAACACAATAGGTTTAGTCACACGACTCTGCAGGCAGTATCACACATGGTGGGATTAGATAAACAGCTCAGCAGACAGTATCGAACACAATAGGTTTAGTCACACGACTCTGCAGACAGTATCACACTTGATAGGATTAGATATGCAGCTTAGCAGACAGTATCACACATGATAGGATTAGATGCACAACTCTGCAGACAGTATCAAACACAATAGGTTTACACACAAGACTCTGCAGACAGTATCACACATGATAGGATTAGATACACAACAGGCAATATCACACATAATAGGATTAGATACGCAGCTCAGCAGGCAGTATCACACATAATAGGATTAAATACACAACTCTGCAGACAATCAATAAGTATTTTAAATGTCATGCAAAAATTGCGGTATATACTGACACCCAATGTGTCTGAATTGTATTATGTACATTTGTAACATGCAATGGGACTATTAAAAGTATATAATAATCTCTGCATAATACTGTGGTTGGTGTGTGTTATTTTGAATATAATAAATATAATACTAGAATAGCACTGTATACTGACACCAAGTGTATCTAAATCATAGTATACGGCATATAGAATTGTAGTGAACAATGGCATAGGTCAAAATATATGGTGATCTTTGCACAGTTAAAAAAAAAAGAGCATCCGTTAGAGGGATTTTATTAATGTATACACTATATTTTTATATATATATATATATATATATATATATATATATATATATATGTTAAATGTAAGGCTACTTTCACACTGGCGTTTCTGGGTCCGCTTGTAAGATCCATTTCAGGGCTCTCACAAGTGGCCCAAAATGGATCAGTTCAGCCCCAATGCATTCTGAATGGATAAGAATCCGTTCAGAATGCATCAATTTGGCTGTGTTTGGTTTCCATTCCGCTTTTGAGGCGGACACTAAAACACAGCTTGCAGCATTTTGGTGACCGTCTGACGATGCAGAGCCAAACGGATCCGTCCTGACTTACAATGTAAGTCAATGGGGATGTATCCGTTTTCACTGATACAATATGGTGCAATTGAAAACAGATCCGTCCCCCATTGACTTTCAATAGAAGTCAAGACGGATCCGAAAAACTGCTACAAGAGGACACAGTTTTAAATTAGATGGGCAAAGGTTTAAAAGTAATATCAGGAAGTATTACTTTACTGAGAGAGTGGTGGATGCATGGAATAGCCTTCCTGCAGAAGTGGTAGCTGCAAATACAATGGAGGAGTTTAAGCATGCATGGGATAGGCATAAGGCCATCCTTCATATAAGATAGGGCCAGGGGCTATGGTTCTTATCTGCCGACACATTCTATGTTTCTATGTAGGAGCTCCCAGATATAGGTATTTAAAGCCAGGATCTTGTCTCGGCTGAGACAATTGACCATCATCCCCAGCCTGAACCTTGCAGCCTCAGCTGGAAGAAAGCAAGCAGACCACTCCAGTTCCAGGAAGAAGCATACCCTGAGACAATAGCTGTGAGTACAGTCCAGAAACCCCAGGAGAAGCCTTATTCCTCCTCATCTAGTCAGTCCCCAAACAGCAGAAGATAGACAGTGCAGAAGCCAAATTCCTGCCACATTTTAGAGCTAACAAGCAGGCATCCTTTTCCTGCAAAAGCTCCAGATGCACGATAGAGCAGAAAATATATTCCTGCCATACATTGCCAATACCTGCTGGGACCAAAGACTAATGCTGTATCTTGCATGGAAGAAAGTTACTACTAGTAAAGACAAGTTTGAACTTCACCCAAAGTCTGGATCTCAATTTCTGCTACCAATTCCTCTATTAGTCTCACTATCACTACCCTAATTTTATTGCAAGTGAGCCAGGATCCAGGAGTCCAGCCGTACCCAGGTAGGAGACACCGTTGACACTATTGCCATTACCACACAGAGACAGTATACCACTCTGGCATTCCTAACCTGGTATGTGAGCTACAACATCTTAAAGGGCCCTGCAACAGTACCCTGTGCACACTGCAATTGGCGTCACAAACAAAACTATAGACTATTAAACCCATATCCTGACCCACTGTATAATTTGGCGTCTGTGTAACCGACCCACTGTCCTGCTCATTGCAATAAAAGATGGATCCACACCGAACCCAGGTGTGAAAGTAGCTTAAGAAAAAGACCTGATGTGAACCCGGCCAAATTTCACAATTGTATTTCTATTAACAGGTCTTTACCTTAAGTTCAAGTATTTAGCTAGTAATACAATGCACCACCTGCTGTCTGAACTTTGTAAAGCTAGTACCACAAAGCGCCACATGCTGTCTGAATGTTGTATTACAATTTATCCAATTTAGATATAACGTCATTTCGAGACACACATCTCAGGACATGTTGAGATAAGTGATCAGTTAAGTGTGGACACATCTCTACCACCATTACAACATAGAGGCGGCATTGCCATTACCTGGCCAAGTTGCTGGTGTGCCTGGGCCAGAACCACAATTATCCAAATGACAGGTATAGTGTATTTGGCCCAGTGCCCCTGTTTAAAATTGTATGTTGGCAAGACATCACAAGAATTTTGACGGCGTATATGCCAACACAGAAGTAGTATTGATACAAAATCAGACAAGACCACCTCTAGTACATTGGGTACAGTAAAAATGTTTTTCTATGATCATGTCAGATGGTATGCACCATGCTTATTGACATATACCAGCATTTCTATGCTGTGAACAACATATATTGTTCTTGACCATAATTACAACTCCATATCTCAGCGCTAGCATGAACTCTACCAGGCAACTCGAGGCCCAAGAACCAGCCCAGCTTTTGCTCAATGTACGTATTCAGGGCTTGTACAGCTTTTTTGGAAAAGTAATGTCAGCTTGGGACACCCCACCTTGGCTGGGCACAAACCATCAGTTCTCTGAAATGTACAGAGTAAACTACATGGAAAGGAAAAGACTGTAGTACAAGCTACTTGGCCAGGTGCACGTTCAGCGTCTGCGCCGTTGGATGAGTGAATTTACACTGTTGTCTTTTTGCAATTACCTCAGCACTCGATTGTTGTCGAAACAAGTGACAAGGAGTAGGGGGAGCGTAAGGAGCAATAAAAGACGTTGAAGTTAATGGGAAGAAATGACAGCTTCCTTCTGCTGATGTTGACGAGTCCTAACGGAGGTATGGGCTAGTGGGAGATGCAGTGTTTGCTGCATCAGGCTGTAAGGATAAATGAGTGGCATAATTCATGTGTTGATGCAGGGCCATGACGGGGGTATTGGTTATCCACCGTTCGCCACCTCCACTTACCTTAATACACTCCTTGGAATCCCTATTCCCCATCATTACACCTCCCCGCCACAGAACTCCGATCCCAATAAGACTCGGACCACCAACTGGAAATGTAATGGCCACAGCAGCTGTTTATTAAATAACAATTACAAAATAATATAACATAATACTGTAATCCCCAATGGGGGAAGGTCCTTGAAGCCCCAAAACATCGAGCTGCCGAACCAGGGTGAGCCATTCTTGCCTCCAGCCGTAACGCCCAGCTCAATGGCACCACCGAATGACCCCCCCTCGATTCACCACAACCGCTCGGTCCACCTGGGAGTCCAGCCCCAACCGTGGGGCCCCCCCAATTGTCCTCAGATTCCACCATGACCAACTCCAAGGACCCCCCCCACCACCACAAGCAGCCATGACAGAACCACTCCCCAGCGAACCCCTCACCATACCACAACCACAATCCCCTAAACACAAAACAAAAAGAAGGGTGGGTGGGAGCTTTTCTCTCTACCTAAAATGGCACCCTGCCTTCCTCCTCCCTGCCTATTTAACCCCTTAACTCCACCCCCTCACTCAAACTAACCTATCCTAACCCTTCTCCCTACCTATAGCCCCCCCCGTCACCCCACCCCAGTCCGCTCAACTCCAGCTCACTAAAACCAAACCCCCGTCATGGGGGCCTCCCCTAGAGGGGGCTCCACCCCCCCCCCCCCCCTCAGTCCGGCCATTACTTCATGCCAACATTAGCACCTTGGCCGCGTCTCACCTTCTGCCCACACATACCGCCACGCTAATGTCTCCAAGTAACTTGGTGAAAAATTCTCACACTGGTGAGTATGGCATTTTCCCTCCACCACTGCTTGATGTCTGCCTGCTGTTGCTTTCATGAACCCGTGCACGGCTAGTGTTTTCCTCACAGGTAGTCTGCCAAGTAGCAATGTACTCCTCCAGCATTTGTCTTCAGATCTCCCACTGATTCTACCCTGTTATCTCACAGACACACTGCAACCTGCTGTCTCAGTGGCATGTTGCCATCCTTGCCCATGATTATGATGATGCCCCTCTTCTCCCGACTCACGCGTGTAATCGGCTACATCATCATCTACAAATGTTTGGTTGTCACTTGTGTCACTCACCTGTCTCTTGCACAAATCCCTGACCTCTCACAATATTTGCTCCCACACAACAGTCATCATCAGTAGTTGCATGTCTAAAGGAGTCTATAGTGGACCTCTTCTCCGAGTCTGGGCTGATCTGTAACTGATGACTGTCCTCACAAAACTCATAATTGCTGAAAAGCCAAGCAGAGCCAGCGGCTATCATTACTTGTCTAGCAGAAGGAGCAGCAAAAGCTAGAGGCAGGTTCAGGACAGGTGAGGGCACAGATATTGTGGGCCATGCCAACTAAGCATGATGTTAGAAGAACCCACCGATTCCTGACTGTGTGTATCTTTTGTCACGTGAGATGATGTTGAAGAGCAAGTCAACCATTCCAATACAGCTGGATTGTTGGTCAAAACACAACCGCTGGATGACAGTGGCAGCTCTGGCCTGTTATTGCACATGCTGCTAGCACCCCCTTCTTATTTTGTTACTTTTGCCAGCTGTAGCAACATTTTTGCCACTGCCCATTCCTTTTGGGGGGCCCAGGCAGCTGTGTGTTGGCCATAGTGTACTTTATCACTAAAATAACAGATTCACTCTGATTGTTGATGCACCAGAATGTGATGCACACAGCGATTTATTACATCTGCCTTTAATACTAAGGCACACTAACTGTATCACTAAAATAAAATAACGTCGATTCACTAGAACATGGCGATACACTCTCCCTGCACTCTCCCTGTACTCTTCCTGCACTCTCCATCTCCAATATTATTTTTAAAAACATTTTGCAGCACCACTAGCAAATAAACGCTTGCCATATCTCTCCCTATACTCAGCTCACAGGACAATGGCAGAGACCGCGCAGAGAACACCTCAGATGCCACTTTTATCACTGATCAGTGGTATACAAAATACATACTCACCTCATCTATTTGCTTGTGGAGTCGCATTGATTGAAGAAACTGCTCAAAATCTCACTCAGTGACACAATGATATCACTGTGCCTAATCAGCACGCTAATGTACCATTGCGTGGTTTCTTCAATCGAGATGGCCGCAACAGCCTCGCCCCGAGCAAATGGATGAAGCACAATTTCTGGAAAAATGTATTTGTTACCAGAACAAGGAAATTTGGCTTAATGATGAATCCAATTTTTCCTGAAATTTGGATTGACGTAAATTTGTTTCACTTTGGTTCGCTCAACACTATATACATATACCTACAGCATGTCATAATGGCCCTATGCCAAAAAGCTGTGAATGTCTCACAAAAGTGGAGACTAAATAATCAGCCTTAAATTTAGAATATTGTGTTCTATAGATTATGTTAAAATGGAAGCATCAGAATGAGAATCAGAGAGTATCAGAAAATGGGAAGGGAAGTCTATATGATTTACCTCACAAAAAAATGAAACTGTTCATTTGGGAACATTTGACACAAGTGCTGTTCTTATCTTTGTTGACATGCTTTTACCATCTTGAAACTGCACTGTTTTCAAACTCATCAGAACCCCCCTTCAACATCACATGAGCTCTGATGTAGGGTTGAGTGAACCCGAAATGTAAAGTTTAGGTTTTTTGGACCCCAGACCCGAACCCGAACATTTCAGTAAAAGTTTGGGTTCGGTGTTCGGCGATTTCTTGGCGCTTTCTGAAAAGCAGCCAATCAACAAGCGTTTTACTGTCTGACCTTAGAAGCCATCACAGCCATGCCTACTAATGACATGGCTTTGATTGGCCAGTGTAGCATGTCACCCAGCCTCTATATAAGTTGGAGTCACGTAGTGCTGCACGTCACTCTGCTGCTACTAGTGTAGGGAGAGGATGCTGCTGCTGTAAGGGAAAGAATAGAACAGAATCTTTAATCAGAACTCCAAGTGAACTCAGTAATCTACATAGATTTAGTTGTGTGGGTGTAGTGCACAATCTTTTTACCCTGCCCTGAGCCCAGTTCCAGCGAAAAATAACTTTTATCCGTCTGTTAGTTAGGTGGGTGGTGGCGGCCATTTTATGCAAGCTCGGTGCACTAGCACTGTATATGTGCTTTTGTTACATTCACATCCAAGCTTGAAATACTGCAATAATAATCAGGTTTAAAAAAAACACACCCTTTTTTGGCAATATCCTACATCTGGTGCCTTTGCAGCATTAGTCAGTGTGCAATTTAAGCTAGAAATACAGCTATAATTTTCTGGGTTTTAAAAAACACCCTTTTTGGGCAAAATACTAAATTTTGCAGCCCTTGTTGCATCTGCACGTGTGAAATTCAAGCGTTATATACTGTTGTCATATTATGTTGGGCAAAAAACTTAATTTTGCAGCCTTTGCTGCATATGTCATTGTGAGATACACCCTTTAGATACTGTGGTTCTATTCTGCTATTAGCAAAACACCCATTTTGGGCAAAAATCTTTAATTTCGGCCTAGTCTGCATCTGTACGTGTGTTCTGCTTTGCGTTATTGACTGTTGTATAACACTAGTCAGACAGCTTAACAATAATTCAGAAGTCAAGAAACGTGAGACATCAGATCTGTTTGTATTCTCTTTTCTGAATAACTTTGTAAAACTACAATATAAACATAAACAAAACATATGTATCAGTACATTACATATAATACAGCAGCCTCACTTCATCAGTGAGAGTACTCACAGACAATTCCATCATTAGTCCAGGAATAAATCAAGAGCTCCTCTGCATGCAGCCTGCAAGATCCAGGAGCAGTGATGAAATGGAGGAAATACAGTTCCAGGTTAAAGGTTACTGCCTCTGGCTCAGAGAACAATACACTTCCTGTAAAGTTCTGGCGAAGTAGAAACTAACTTTGACCACTAGATGGCAGCAACGTCAAACATAACATTTCAGTACAATCTTTACAGCACATTACATACATTATAATGCAAAATAGGCAGAACAACGTGTGAGATACAACCTTTACATACTGTGGTTCTATTCTGCTATTAGCAAAACACCCATTTTGGGCAAAAAAAACGTTAATTGCTGCCTAGTCTACATCTGCACGTGTGAGATACACCCTTTAGATACTGTGGTTCTATTCTGCTATTAGCAAAACACCAATTTTGGGCAAAAATCTTTAATTTTGGCCTAGTCTGCATCTGTACGTGTGAGATACACCCTTTACATACTGTCGTTCTATTATGCTATTAATTATACACCCATTTAGGGCAAGATCCTAAATTTGAGAAATATAAGGAGAGTGTCAAATAAGGGACGTGGCCCAGGTCGTGGTGCTGCTGGTGGCGCTCCTGTTGCAAGTAGAGGATGTGGTCGATCTGTGCCAGCTACACGCACAAGTGAAACCCCTTCCTCAGGCGAGTAGGTGACAGAACCTGCAGCTGTATTTGGTCGGGCCTAATGTGGCTCTACGAATGGTGAGGCCAGAACAAGTTCAGGCGATGGTAGATTGGGTTGCTGACAGTGCCTCGTTCCTTCACATTGTCTCCCACCCAGTCTCCTACTGAAAGATTGAAAGATCAGAGTTGGCACCTGCAGCCGATGTCCATCAGTCTTTCACCTCACCCCTTTGCAAATCAGCCAAGCAATCTCAGCCCCAAGCCATGTAGAAGTCTCTTCTGCTTTTTGAGGACTCTGTTAGCAGGGATTCCCAGGGCCATCCACCTATCCCTGCCCCAGCACCGATGCACAACCACTTACTGGAGTTTCAAGATGAGTACATGGGAGGACCATCACAGCACGTCTCGGATGATGACGAAACGCAGGTGCCAACTGAAAGGAATCCATGTTCTTTTTTATGTCAAAACTAATTCTGCTTTTTGCTGAAGTTTCGTTTCTCTGTTAGGAACTAACTCTGATTGCTGTGAAACCAATTGCTGTAAAGTTTCTATTCTCTGTAACCCTGGATTTTATCTCGTTGGCACTACTCCCGGACAATATTCCTAATATGGAAGTTCTGTTTTTGTTTCTCTTTTTGTGTCTGCAGAATAGAACGTGTTAATATGATAGGTTGAATACATAACTTACGATGATATGCTAATAAAGGGGGTAAAGCCCCCTCTATATAACCTGTGTGCATTAAAATTAAACCTCAGAGTGTTCATTCAGTACATCACTGTTGTGTCTTTTATTACCTACTGAGTGAAGCGCTCTCCTGACGTCAGGGGTACCAGGGGTACCAAGTGGGACGTTGAGATTCCTATCACCAACTGCTGGAGTTTTCAAAAGTATGCAGACTGACAAGGAGGGCAGGGGTGAAGACTGGGTGGAAAATGATGTGGAGGATGATGAGGTCCTCGACCTCACATGGAATCAACCTCAGACGAGTGACCTGTGTAGTTTGGAGGAAGAGGCGGTGGTCACACAGAGCCACCAGCACAGAAGAAGTGGGAGCAGGGTGCAAAAGCAGAGCCGCTGTCCCCTAGACAATATGCCTGCTACTGCACACCACAGCAAGGGACCGATCACACCAAAGCCAGCTCCAAGGAGTTCCCTGTTGTGGCAGTTCTTTAGACAATGTGCTGACAATAAGACACAAGTGGTTTGCACGCTGTGCAATCATAGCCTGAAGCGAGGCATAAATGTTCTCAACCTGAGCACAACCTGCATGACCAGGCATCTAGGTGCAAAGCATGAGCTACAGTGAAGTAGACACCTCAAAAACCAAGAAAGGTCTCTGGCTCCTCCTGCTTCCTTTTCTGCTGCAGTCTCGGCCTCCTCATCCACCTCTGGAGTGACAGAACAAACTGCCACCCCGCAAACAGAGGATCTGCCAGCAACACCACCATCTAGGTCACCAAGCATCTCCACAATGTCCCATGGAAGCATTCAGCTCTCCATCTCCCAAACACTGGAGCGGAAGAGGAAGTACCCCCTACCCACCCGTGATCCCTGGCCCTTAATGCCAACATTTCAAAATGACTGGACTTTGAAATGTTGTTATTCATCTCTTCCCTGCAGAACCAAGTGGGGGACAAAATCAGGTGTGCACTGCGCAACACCATCTGTGGCAAGGTGGACCTCACTACAGATACGTGGACCAGTAAGCACGGTCAGGGACGTTATATCTCCATAACAGCACACTGGGTAAATGCAGTGGCGGCTGGGCCTGAGGGTGGATAGCAGTTTGGCGCAAGACCTTCCGCCACCGAGGATTGCAGGGCGCTTCAGTTTACCTCCTACTGCTTCCTCCTCCTACTACGCTTCCTCATCCTCTACCGACTCCTCATCCGGTCAGTGTAACACCTTCACTACCAACTTCAGCACAGCCAGGGGTAAACGACAGCAGGAAGTTTTAAAACTCATCTGTTTAGGGGACAAACCCTACACCGCTCAGGAGCTGTGGATGGGCCTTTAACAACAGACCGAAGAAAGGTGGGTGCCAGTGAGCCTCAAGCCCGGCTTGGTGGTGTGCGATAATGGGCGAAATCTCGTAGCAGCTCTGGGACTAGCTGGTTTGACACACATCCCTTGCCTGGCGCATGTGCTGAATTTGGTGGTGCAGAGATTCCTAAAAAATTACCCTGATATGTCACAGCTGCTGCATAAAGTACGGGCCGTCTGTGCGTGCTTTTGGCGTTTTCACCCTGCTGCTGCTCGCCTGTCAGCGCTGCAGCGTAACTTTGGCCTTCTCGCTCACCGCCTAATATGCGATGTGCCTACAAGGTGGAACTCCACCTTGCACATGCTGGCCAGACTGTGCGAGCAGAAGCAGGTGATAGTGGAGTTTCTGCTGCAGCACGCATGGGTGAGTCGCTCTGCGGAACAGCACCACCAATGACTGGGCCTCCATGCGAGACCTGTGTTCCTTGTTGCACTGTTTCGAGTACTCCACCAACATGGCCAGTGCCGATAACGCCATTCTCAGCATTACTATTCCACTTCTATGCCTCCTTGAAAAAAACGCTGCTGACGATGATAGAAGAGGATGTTGCATAGGAGGAGGAAGAGGAAGAGGGATCATTTTGTAGGTTTTTCGGCCATTAATTTCCAAGTGGCTCCAAGGGTGGGTTCCTGCACCCACAAACGCCAGGTACACTATTATCCAGCCAGGGCACAGTTCTGGAGGATGACAAGGTGGAGGATGAGGAGGAGGAGATGGAGGAGGAGGAACCATGTTCACAGCAGGGTGGCACCCAGACCAGCTCATGGCCATCACTGGTGCGTGGCTGGGGGGATACAGAGGACAAAGACAATACACAGCTTTTCGTTGCCTCTGGGCAGCCTGGCACACATGAGCGATTACATGCTGCAGTGTCTCCGCAATGACCGCCGAGTTGCCTACATTCTAACTTGTGCTGATTACTGGGTGGCCACGCTGCTGGATCACCATTACAAGGACAACGTACCGTACTTAATTCCCTCACTGGAGCATGATCGTAAGATGCGTGAGTACAAGCGCACGCTGGTAGACACACTGCTTTTGGCATTCCCACCTGACAGCGGGAGCACAGTGGAAGCACAAGGCAAAGGCAGAGGAAGAGGTCGCCAACGCAACTGGGGCACCGCTAGCACCTCAGAAGGCAGGGTTAGCATGGCTGAAATGTGAAAAAAGCTTTGTCAGCACCAGTGATCGCCAGTTCGCATTGTTCGCCCACGAACACATGCGAGCTGCCATCTTTTCTCACAAGTCCGTCGAGCCCTTACCTGTACCTGTGCTCGAGTAGGTCTGAAAGCAAATGCGGTCAGCGGGAGCAGGCAGTTACCGAGAACAGCCGCCTGGGGCCTTCATTGGGCTGTTCTCGGAACTGCCTGCTCCCATTGACCGCATTTGTTTTCAGACCGGCTCGTGCACAGGGAAGGGCATACCTGTGCCTCGCTGGACTTGTGAGAAAAGATGGCAGTTTGCATGTGTTCGCGGGCGAACAATGCGAACTGGCCATCACTGGTCAGCACGCCACAACAACCAGCACCACTAGCTGATATGGAACATTTTAGCAGGAGGCAGCATTTCACAAACATGGTGGAGCAGTATGTGTGCACACGCCTACATGTACTAAATTATGGGTCTGCCCACTTCAACTTCTCGGTCACAAAATTGGTCACATGGCCTGAGCTTGCCCTTTACGCCTTGAAGGTGCTGGCCTGCCCTGCAGCCAGTGTATTATCTGAACGTGTGTTTAGCACGTCAGGAGGCGTCATTACAGACAAGTGCAGCCGCCTGTCCACAGCCAATGTGGACAAGCTCACATTCATTAAAATGAACCAGGGATGGATCCCACAGGACTTGTCCGTACCTTGTGCAGAATAGACATGTATACCGGCACTAACCAGCCATTGTTATACTGCAGCACAATTGCTCATTCTTGTATTTTGTATATTTCACACTCCGCCTCCTCAAAATCCGACTCCATATGGAACTCCACCTCATAAATCTTTTTTTTTTTTTTTTGGGATGTATTTTATTTTATGTCATTTCCCTAATTTGTCTGTTACATTTTCGGGTGAGATTCACCAATTTTTGGGTGTGATGTATCACTGCTATACCTAGTAGACAGGTTAAAAAAATAATAATTGTCAGTTACATTTTCAGGTGAAATTCAACAAGTTTTGGGTGTGATGTACCACTGCTATAACTAGTAGACAGGTAAAAAAAAAAAAAAAAAAAAAATGTGTTAGCTTGTATTCACAATTCAGCCCTAATGGCTCCATGGCCTGGAGTTTATGAATCCAGAAGGCCTCGCACTTCAATAACAGTTTATTCCTGCCTTCATCCCTGTGTCATTGAGCAACATGCTCTATTATCTGAAAGCACAATTGTGTAATAGTATGTTTGCACTGGTAAAATTGATGGGAGATTTGGAGAAGTTAATTGTCCTATCTAACAGTGGAATTGCATTTGGAAAATGCATCTTTCATACGTGTGGAGGTTTCTGCCTCTCTTACTAGACCACAGTGACATTTTAAAACGTAAAGAAAGTAGTCACTGTACCGGAGATCTTTTCCGCGTACATGGATGGAAGAAGTATTCACCTCTAATTACACTTGAACGATATGCACACCACAAGCAGGGATAAGTGCTTTGTTTGGCAGTGGAAAAAACACTTTGCTTAAATTCCTTTTTTAAACCACCTATGTCTGCTCTCTCTTATCTCTGAAATTCTCAGATCTTTCATAGCAGATCATAGGGGGTTCTGGAATTCTTCCACCCGTGGATAAGATTTTGATACCACATTCCAATGTCTATTGATCTCCGTTCTTATTTTGTTAATCCATGGGTGAGTGGTGTTTCTTTGTAGTTTTGTTTTACTGTAATGTATCCAGTTGTGTCTGTTTGACTAGTAATCTATTGAGATATCCTCTTTCTCTAAATTTAGCTGTCATTTCATTTATTCTGGCCTCACCCTCTTCTGGTTTGGTGACAATGCGTTTTAAGCCTCATTCCCACGTCAGTGTTTCACGGACATGTGCTGTACGTGTTATCCGCAGACAGCAGACTTCCCCATTGATTTGAATGTGTGTGTATTCGCACATCAGTGTTTTAGCATGGTCCGTGGGTCCGTGTGTTCAACATGGATGCATGTCCTATCTTGGACCGTGTTCCCGGATCCCTCACGCCCATTATAGTCTATGGGTCCGTGAAAACCATGGATGCCATCTGTGTTTCACGGATCATTAAGAAGAGATGCTTTGAAAATAATGTTTTAGCTGTTCAGTGTCAGTGAAACACGGATGAAACACGGACAGCAAAAAATGGACACACGGACCCAACATGGATCCTTCACGGACAGCTTCACGGATGCATCACTGACCACCTGCTCACGGATGTGAGCACGGACATGGACGTGTGAATGAGGCTTTTCATTCTGATATTGGAAATAAGGGAGGGACTTTTTCACAGCAGATGGATGGTTGCTGGTGTATAGCAATAAACTACTGTGATCTGTGCTTTTTAAATATAGATCAGCACATATTTTTCTCCCATTCTCTTTTATTAGGCTACTTTAACACTGGTGGCAGCAGGATCCATACTAACCATAGCATGATGTAGTTTTTGTCATGCCACCTCTCGGCATGTTTGCGGCCGGAGCAGCCTGCCGGACCCTGCTGTCGCCAGTGTGAAAGTAGCCTTACTCGTGTCAAAGAAATTAATCTTGTTACTATAAACAGGAGGGATAGGAAAACTTGTTTTTCTTGTTCAATGTAGGCACTTTGATGTAACATGCATTGCAATGCCCTGATCTCTTTCTTAAGTTCTGTTGACGTATACAAACTTGCATCCACATCAGGATTGTGGACATACTTTGCCTCTGTTTAGGGGACATGGTTGATATCTTTGTCAGTGTACCCTGTTCAGCTTAATAGCCCAAGCTCCCTTGTTTCCCCTGATGAGCTTTACACTCATCCTTGTAGCGAAACATGCGTGTAGGGACTAGGCAGGAGAGGGCTTTCTACGGCGCACTAATTCCAGGGTTAGGTTCCTGATCGTGACCGGTCACAAGGATCCGTGATTAGGTCACTTAGGCCATTGTAGGTCCCTAGGGTATTACTAGGGCCAGCTAGCCTAGCATCCCTAACCCTGTGCTGTACAACTGCCTTCAGCGACGGTGTATGCACATCTAACACCGGCGAGGCATCTGTTGTATCAAGGAGCATCTCATCAGAGCGGTAGGACCACCTGGTTACTTTTTTGGTGCCGCAGAGCACCTCTTGTTATCTAAATGTGTTCTGGTTATTGAGTACCATTATCACCTGGTCCTAGAGCTGCTACGAGAATTCGCCCATTATCGCACACTACCAGGCCGGGCTTGAGGCTCACTGGCACCAACCACTCATCGGTCTGTTGTTCAAGGCCCGCCCACAGCTCCTGCGCGGTGTGGGGTTTGTCCCCTAAACAGATAAGTTTTAAAACTGCCTGCTGTCGTTTACCCCTGGCTGTGTTGAAGTTGGTGGTGAAGATGTTACGCTGACAGGATGAGGAGCCGGTAGAGGATGAGGATGCGGAGTAGGAGGAGGAAGCAACAGGAGGAAAACTGAAGCGCCCAGCAATCCTTGGTGGTGAAAGGACATGTGCCAAACTGCTATCCGCCTCAGGCCCAGCCGCCACTGCAGTTACCCAGTATGCTGTTATGGAGATATAATGTCCCTGACCGCGCTTACTGGTCCACGTATCTGTAGTGAGGTGCACCTTACAGCAGATGGCATTGCGCAGTGCACACCTGATTTTGTCCCCCACTTAGTTCTGCAGGGAAGGGATGGCTCGCCTGGAAAAGTATTGCGGCTGCTCCGCTTTTGCAACCTGCTCCCTCCTCTGCTGTGCTGGTGGCTATGTGTGACCCCCGACTCTTCCTCCAAACTACATAGGTGTTGTGGGAAATATGTGCCTCCTTTAGACCGTGCCCCTTATAATATATATATATGGCTGTGGCCCCTTATAAAAAAAAAATATATATATATATATATATATATATATATATATATATATTATACATTATGCCCCTTGTATATGTGTATATATTATCAGGAGGACATATATGTGTATCTGCCATGGCTCTCCCCCAGGGGTGTGTGTATGTATAATATATATATATATATATATATATATATACCTATAACTGCCCATGTATGCCCCCAGGTTTATAATAAGTATATATATGTATATAGATGCGCCCCAAGTATGTGTGTATATATATATATATATATATATATATATATATATATATATTATACTTAAATTTCCCCGGCGTCTGCAGGGGGGTGGATATGTGTCCAGGTGGCTGGTGACTTCAAAGGCTAAGGGATAAGTTTATCAGCCTATTTACTATGCGGCCCCACTTTGTGTTTGTGACATGGCTGGGCGTGTGGTGCTGCTAGCCTCAGGGGGCCAACTGGCATGCATACGTCAGTCACACTATGATGTCACACCCCTGAGAAGGGGGGAGGTGGGGGTTTCTGAGGCTGATATAGGAGGCTGAAACCAGGAAGAGGGTCTCTTGCAACCAGACCAGAACCTGACACACATGGGAGAGAGCAGCTACATGATTACCAGCTGGAAAAGGCCTCTGGAAGGATTAAGTATCAACCCTATAACCCCTGATCTACCCCCTTATTGTTTATTATTGTAGTGTGCTGCTATAAATATATATATCTATTCTATTGATTATAGATATATATAATTATAAGCAATGCCTGATCCCTGCTACCGCTGACCCTGGTCCCTGTGTGCCTACTGTGCACCCTGGCCCATGATCTGACCCCCACCCCTGAAACCCCTGATATACCCTTTCCCTACCCTGATTAACCCCTGGTGGTAACCCCTGCTTAAACCCTGCCACCCCCCCCCCCCCTCACTGTACACTTGCAGGGTATTTATCCCCTGCATTGCTGTACAGTTCTGATATCACCACTCCATTGTTAATCCTTTGTGTTTGTGGTCGGCTTACACCCCTGTAAGACCACCGTTAACCCTCTTGTAACCCCGTAGGGACAGTGAGTAGACAGACGGGTGGGTTATTGTTAATATACTTGTATGTGTGTATTGTATAGTTAGTTTGTGGGTGGAATTTGGGAACGTGTTAGTGTAGTTTAGGATTGTGTATGTGTAGTGCTGTGTATTGTTAGTGTATTGCGTGCTTAGTGTATTTAATAAATACCGTAATATTTGTACCCTTTGTGTAGTGTGTACTTGTTAGCGGTAGTGAGTAAGGCGCATGCAGCTAGTGTAGTTGATTAGTGTAAAGCATAGTGAAAGTATTGTGTAATTGTTATATAAAGGTATAAATAGGCGGAGTCATCACTAGACGGCTCCTCCTATTTATGAATATTAATTATCGATATTCGCATAATATTGGTGATTAATATTCCCCCTTTACATTGGCGAGCCAGGCCCACTGCGTGGATTTTGCGTTTGTTTTTGGTCTTAAGGCTGAGGGTCGCTAGTACTGTGAATTAGCGGGCAGGAGAGACGCGGTCAGCGGAGTGTCTGAGTGTCTAGGACCCGATAATTCGGACAGGAGAAGCAATACTTCCCTTACAGTACCAGAAATAAAACAAAATCTTTTGCAGAGAATCTATAATTGTTCTGTGAATTAATATTTTGCTATTTGCTTTACACGGTCACTGCATCGCTCAAGTAATTGTGAGGGAGAAGAGGACACGTCACTGAAGGAGATCCATCTTCATTGGAGCGGCGTACAAGTCCAATGGGAAGAAGCGATCCGGGAAAATGGACTTCTTCCAATCAGCTGCTAGAACGAAGAGGTACGGCCCCAAGGAGAAGATGGACGCTCAAACGGTGAGTATGGACTTCCCCACACTGCAACACTTGAGCAGACACAGCACATTTAATCCCATCCTCCCCACCACATACAAGTCAGCAGAAATGCTATGGTCCGATTTGTTGGCACAGGCTTGTAGTTATGACAAGCTTTGTGTGAACAAACGGATGGTGTTGAACAAGGCCACCAAACGGCTTCAGATGCTAGCCAAACTCGTTCATACATTTGAGGCTACCATCTGTAAGCCAAAGGAAGTGGCGCTGGTGTCTCAGTCAACGGAGACAATTCCTCCGGCTGTTCACTGCCAGTGCTGTGCCAGTAATTCGAACCAGGTTTCGGCATTGCGGGCACAGCTGGCGGAGAATGTGCAGTCTACTGTTGACCGAGATGCGCAGGTGGCTAGGATAGAGTCACAGTTAGTAGAGCTGCAGAGGCAGAAGGAGGAAATTGAGGCTCAGTTGACTCAGTCTTATACTGAGGTCAAGGCCTTCAAGGAGCAGACTGCCTCTACTAATGTGACGGTAGCCAAATTGAAGACTCAGGTTGCTGTAAGCTCCCAGATAATGACTGGCATGCAACAGGTCATCACCAAGTTGGTGCCGGCCCTTTCTTTTCCCATAAAGTCAGGGTCGGAATATCCCAAAACTTTGCCCTATACAGGGCAAAAAGGGGGGAGAGTAGTCTGTGACAGGCCAAATCACCAGACCAAGCCTGTCCAGACTAACAGAGATTTTTCCCTGACTTTGGGGAAAAGAAACATTGTGAAAAGTGCCTCCCTGAAGATGGAACAATTCAGGGAGCGCGGTTGCAGTGTGGACGGACCTAAGCCACACCGGGCAAACATCGAATGCTTTGCTTGTGGTGGCTTGGGTCATATAGCGAAGCACTGCAAAACACACAGGACAGAAAGCCCAATCAGGTGCTTCAGGTGTGGGAACAAAGGACACATTGCAAGGAATTGCCCTTGTGCAAGTAATTGCAATGTGTCCAGTGATGGGATGCAGGTAACAAATGGTGCAGCGGGGTCTAGTCAGCTTGGCCATAAAGGGGTTACCTCTCGGCAGCATCATCAGCTGCTGAGGGGCCAGAGTGGCCAAGCTAGGCTAGGCAACATTTGACACCCCTGTACTATTTGTTACACAGTTTGTTCCCTATACATGTCCATGTTGTGTGTTTGTTGTCCATTGTAACATTCTTCTTGATGTTGATGGTGGTCCTTGTCTATGAGTGTGTTCCACCTGGCTGATTTATGTAGTGTTGTAATGTCCCCTTGGAGTGGAGCAGTGTTATACTGTGGATCGAGAACGTATAGGGTCGCGAGCAGATAATATCACACGGGAAATCCTGCTGGTCGGGAGAAGGCATAAGGACCTTCTTCATGCAGCACACAAAGGATGATGTGATATTATTCTGGGCAACCAGGGTCTCGGATCGATACAGATAACACTGTTGTGCTCAAGGTTTTCGGTAGGGCTGTGTTGCGCTGGGGACTGGGGCGGACAGACAACATTGGTGTAATGTTGTTCTGCGCACTTAATTCTAGTCCGAGCAGGTAGCACAGCTCTGATAGGGATTGGACGCAGAGTGTTTGGCAGCAGAGTGTGGACTGTGTTCTTGTGTTGTGGGGTCCTGGGGAGCCAGGGCATGCCTATGCCGTTGGTTCTGCGGGCCTCCACAAGATAGGATCACAGGGGGAAATCAGCCTGGGTACACATGAGTGGACAGGGATGCGGTGCCATCAATAACAAGATGGTGCTTTGTCCACAGAACTCCAGTTATCCTAACCTAGTAGGGTGGCCATCCTTATCTGTTGGTGCAGAGGGATGTGTAACAGAGGACGCGCTCCTCTGAAGGTAGGGTGTTCAGACACCAGTGTTGGGATAATGAGGAGTCCTGTGAGATAAAGGGCAGCCCAATACCTTTCTCTACCCATGGGTCAAAGGTATTGGTGCTGGGATTTTTGACATCTAATTGCACCGTGAGGGGAGAAATCTCCCAGGTGCGCCTGGTATTTTCTTCTGCCATAGGTGTGTTCAATATGAAGTGGAAGAAAAACCCAGGATATGCCATAGAAGAGACCAGCTATTCCCCCTGACACTCTTGTGAGGCTCCAGAGGATCCCACTGGATTTTGGCAACCAAGCGACCTCTGCCTAGAGGTGTTCTAGAGATGGAAGACTGTGCCACAATCCAGCGGGAGCATTATTTTAGGCTCTGGAGGAAGATTCGGAGACGTTCGGGTGGAAGAGCATATTATCACTTGTTTCACCCAGTGAAACTTCTTCTGGTTCTGGTGATCGTCATCTACAGTAGACTGTGTCAGAGGGTCAAGGGACTTATTGACCAAATACACCAGAACCAGACAGAACTTTACAGAACTATCCGGAGGAGGAGGCTCAGGACATAATTCAAACATTGTTCCTGTAGCCAAATATTGTATGGACACACATTGTTTTCTATGAGGGTTCGGGACGTATAACCTGTACTACCCTGAAACCCCATAGCACATTGTATTTATTGTTTTTGTTTGTCGGTTGATTATGTACCCATGGACACTCTAGGTGCAAATGTGTGACAGCCTATATTTGACTGTACACATTTGCATTCTATAGTCGTTTCCCATTGACACGGGGGTCTGCGACCTACCGGTGTCTTTGGAGGTGTAGAGAGATATGCCAGGTTGCATGAGTCTCTATGGGTACACATATATATAATGGAATTTGGTGTTGGGAGGGATATGACATGTATTTTGTGTGAATGGGGATAAGGTTAGGTCACGATAGGGACAGGCATCATTCATTTGCCACCTTGAACCCTGGAACGGTGAGGTTCTTAAGGGAGGGGCTGGAGGTGTAGTGTGGCGGAGGTGTTCTCCGCAGTAGAATTTAGGTACTGTGACATCGCCGCTTAGACATCCCTAAGGAAAATGGATTAGGGATGTCTAAGTACCTAAAGAACAATGTACACTACAGTTCTTCCTGAACTTCCACCATGGATGGGGTTGAGGGGGGGGCAAATATATCTCAACCCGTTCCCCCAATATATTGTCGTATTATATAGTCCGACAACAGGGGGATTGTTGAGGAAGGGTTGAGACGTATGCATATATATCCATGCATGCCTGCAAACACGTGCGGGCATGTATGGTATATACGTGCATACATTAACCACAGCATCATGGGACGATGTGCCCAGCATCTGCGCACGTCTGCCCATGGTGATCCCCAGGGGCTCATGGTGGCCCCTGTGGGAAATATGTGCCTCCTTTAGACCGTGCCCCTTATAATATATATATGGCTGTGGCCCCTTATAACATATATATATATATATATATATATATATATAATATATATTATGCCCCTTGTATATGTGTATATATATTATCAGGAGGACATATGTGTATCTGCCATGGCTCTCCCCCAGGTGTGTATGTGTGTGTGTGTGTGTGTGTGTATATATATATATATATATATATAAAATATATTTTTATTTTTTAAATTTCCCCGGCGTCTGCAGGGGGGTGGATATGTCTCCAGGTGGCTGGTGACTTCAAAGGCTAAGGGATAAGTTTATCAGCCTATTTACTATGCGGCCCCACTTTGTGTTTGTGACCTGGCTGGGCGTGTGGTGCTGCTAGCCTCAGGGGGCCAACTGGCATGCATATGTCACAGTCACACTATTATGTCACACCCCTGAGAAGGGGGGAGGTGGGGGTTTCTGAGGCTGATATAGGAGGCTGAAACCAGGAAGAGGGTCTCTTGCAACCAGACCAGAACCAGACACACATGGGAGAGAGCAGCTACATGATTACCAGCTGGAAAAGGCCTCTGGAAGGATTAAGTATCAACCCTATAACCCCTGATCTACCCCTTATTATTGTTTATTATTGTAGTGTGCTGCTATAAATATATATATCTATTCTATTGATATAGATATATATAATTATAAGCAATGCCTGATCCCTGCTACTGCTGACCCTGGTCCCTGTGTGCCTACTGTGCACCCTGGCCCATGATCTGACCCCCACCCCTGAAACCCCTGATATACCTTTTCCCTACCCTGATTAACCCCTGGTGGTAACCCCTGCTTAAACCCTGCCCCCCCCCCCCCTCACTGTACACTTGCAGGGTATTTATCCTCTGCATTGCTGTACAGTTCTGATATCACCACCCCATTGTTAATCCTTTGTGTATGTGGTCGGCTTACACCCCTGTAAGACCACCGTTAACCCTCTTGTAACCCCGTAGGGACAGTGAGTAGACAGACGGGTGGGTTATTGTTAATATACTTGTGTGTGTGTGTGTGTATTGTATAGTTAGTTTGTGGGTGGAATTTGGGAACCTGTAGTGTAGTTTAGGATTGTATATGTGTAGTGCTGTGTATTGTTAGTGTATTGCGTGCTTAGTGTATTTAATAAATACCGTTATATTTGTACCCTTTGTGTAGCGTGTACTTGTTAGCGGTAGCGAGTTAGTAAGGCGCATGCAGCTAGCATTAGTGATTAGTGTAAAGCATAGCGAAAGTATTGTGTTATTATTATATAAAGGTATAAATAGGCGGAGTCATCACTAGACAGCTCCTCCTATTTATGAATATTAATTATCGATATTCGCATAATATTGGTGATTAATATTCCCCCTTTACAATAGGTCACTCGCATGACCTTGATTCCATGTAGGGTCTAGGACCTCATCGACTTCCACATCATCTTTTACCCAGTCTTCACCCCTGCTCTCCTTGTCAGTCTGCACACTTTCGAAAGCCCCAGCAGTTGGCACCTGTGTTTCGTCATCATAAAACATAAAACATAAACATAAGTGGTTGGGTATCGGTGCGCTCAATCTCTTCCACGTCTGGGGCAGGGCTAGGTGGATGGCCTTGGGAAACCCTGCTAACAGAGTCATCAAAAAGCAGAAAAAAATGCTGCATGCCTTGGGGCTCAGACTGCTTGGCGGATTTGCAAGGGGGTGAGGTGAAAGACTGATGGACATCGACTGCAGGTGCCAACTCTGATCTTTTAGCAGGAGACTCGGAGGGAGATAATGTGAATGAACTGGAGTCACTGTCAGCAACCCAATCTACTATCGCCTGTACTTGTTCTGGCCTCACCATTCGCAGAGCAGCATTCGGCCCGACCAAATACAGCTGCAGGTTCTGTCGCCTACTTGCACCTGAGGAAGGGGTTTCTCTTGTGCGTGTAGCTAGCACAGATCGACCATGTCCTCTCCCTGCAACAGGAGCTCCACCATCAGCACCACGACCTGGGCCACGTCCCTTATTTTTCGCTCTCCTCATATTTCTCATATTTAGGATCTTTCCCTAAATGGGTGTTTAATTAATCGCAGAATAGAACAATAGCATGTAAAGGTTGTATCTCAAATGTTCAGATGCAGACTAGGCCGGAGTTTAAGTTTTTTTGCCAAAAATGGGTGTTTTTCAAATAACTGAATAGAACCACAGTATGTAAAGGGTGTATATCACACGTACAAATCCAGACTAGGCCGCAATTATTTTTTTTTGTCCAAAATGGGTGTTTGTTTAATAACAGAATATGACAGCAGTATATAACTTATGGATTCCACACATACAGATGCAGCACGGGCTGTAAAACAGTGTATTTTGCCCAAAAGGGCTGTTTTTAAAAACCCAGACAATTATAGCTGTATTTCTAGCTTAAATTACACACTGACTAATCCTGTAAAGGCACCAGATGTTGGCTATTGCCAAAAATGTGTGTTTTATCAAAGCTAGAAAATTATTGCATTATTTCAAGCTTGGATTTGAATGTCACAAAAGCACATATGCTGTGCTGGTGCACTGAGCTTGCATAAAATGACTGCCGCCTCCCACCTAACTAACAGATGGATAAAAGTTGTTTTTCTCTGGCACTAGGCTCAGGGCAGGGTAAAAAGATTGTGCACTACACCCACACAACTAAATCTATGTAGATTGCTGAGTTTAATTGGAGTTCAGATAACAGATTCTGTATTATTCTCTCCCTCACAGCACCAGCATCATCCTCTCCCTACACTAAGCACAGCAGAGTGACGCGCAGTGCTACGTGACTCCATCTTATATAAAGGCCGGGTCACATGCTGCACTGGCCAATCACAGCCATGCCATTAGTAGGCATGGCTGTGAAGGCTTCTAAGGTCAGACAGTTAAACGCTTGTTGATTTGCTGCTCTGCAGCCTTTCAAAAAGCGCTAAGAAATCTCAGAACACCGAACTCAAACTTTTACTGAAATGTTCTCTCAACCCTACTGTCAACGCATAAGTTGCGATAAGCCCAACTCTCACTTAGGGATGACCGCCTTAAGAAGGCACCTGGCCTCCAATCACCAAGCCCAGTGGGAGCAACACCATCACAACCCACAAAGCCACACTCCCAGTGCTCAATATCCTGCCTCTTCTCTTTCTCCTTCTCCTCTCTCCGCCCATTTTTCTTCCACTCCACCTTACACTGTGCCGTTGTCGCGTTTATCTGGCAAAAGGCAGGCTTCCGTGGCCCAAATGTTTGAGCGTAAAAAGATTATGACGCCAGATGACCCTTTTGCCCAACGGCTAACCTCTGGCTTGTCAGAACTGCCAGCCCGCCAACTACTGCCTTATAAACTGGTGGACTCAGAGGCCTTTAGAAAATTTGTGGCCATTGGAACACCACAATGGAAGGTCCTCGGAAGGAAATATTTCTCCCAAAAAGGCATCCCAGAGCTATATGACCTCGTTCAGCTGCAAGTGAATGTATCTCTGGCACACAGTGTCGGTGCCAAGATAAATCAGACCACAGGCACATGGTCTAGCAAACACTGGCAGGGAAGGTACATAACTTTTACTGCCCACTGGGTGAACCTTCTGACGGCCATCAAGCATGCAACCCGTGGCACCCTTGTTGTTTTGGTGTTACTGCCATGGATTGCATGCAGGCCTGCCTTTTCTTATCTTTCCCCTACAGACGTCTGATTTGTGACTACCCGACGCGATCGAACTTCACCTTGTATAAGCTTAGTTAACAAAAGGTTATGGGGAGCTTGTTTTTTTTTTTTTCATCGCAACAGTAGCTGCTCATGCAGCATTCTGCGGCCATTTGATGAGATCACCAAACTGGTCCGTCGCAGCCAGGGCGCCATCAGTGACATCGTACCTTACGCCTTCTTTCTGGAGCGTTCATTGAGTCGTGTCATTGAACAAGCCGTTGAAGAGCAGGAGCAGGAAGAAGAGGAAGTCTAAATGCTTGATAAATTCCCAAGGGGGGCTACTCCATCTGAGACAAGTCAGCAGGAGTCTGAAGAGGAGTCAGAGGAGGATGATGCTGGGGCAGAGGAGGAGCAAGAAGAGCATGCTTTAAACTTTTCTGGGATCCCTGGTGTTGTCCGTGGCTGGGGGAAGGAGAAAGAGGACAACATTATCCTGGATGATGAGCAGGAGCCAGGCCACTCCACCACTTCCAGTTTAGTGCAAATGGGGGCCTTTATGCTCCAGTGTTTGAAGAGGGACCCCCGTATAAAAAGCATAAAGGGCAAGGACCAGTACTGGGTGGCAACGTACTTAGACCCCCGGTACAAACACAAAATGCCAGACATGTTACCAGCATCACAGAGGGCTGTCAGAATGCAGCACTTCCAGGCCTTGCTTCGAGAAATGC
This sequence comes from Bufo gargarizans, assembly GCF_014858855.1. Taxonomy (NCBI): domain Eukaryota; kingdom Metazoa; phylum Chordata; class Amphibia; order Anura; family Bufonidae; genus Bufo; species Bufo gargarizans. Next base: position 182,973,266 of record NC_058082.1, read on the forward strand.
TCCATTCTGCTTTTGCGGGCGCTGGCAGAGGAATTTCCACTCACAGAGAAACAGTTGCGGCTACCAATCCAACAGCAAATGCAAAAAGAGGGTGGTTTAAAGATGTGTTGGTCACTTCGGATAAGAGATCATTCTTGCAGCCAACCCATCAACAGCCGTCCTCCGGATCCAGCCTCAGGTAACACCTAGACCGACAGATGTCCGACTATATCGGTTAACGGCCGATGAGGAGACTCTGAGAGGCGAGGAAACCCCTGGACTACTGGAGGTGCAGGCTTGACCTGTGGCCAGAGCTGGCACAATTTGCCATGGAACTCTTGGCTTGCCCCTTGTCCAGTGTCATGTCAATGAGGCATGGATCTCGGAGGAATTCAACACATGTGACGAGTCGACCATGTTCAATTGAATTTCCTTATGACAGCCCATAAATATCCGCCAACACCCAGAACAAAATATGGTCCCTGTCTTTGTTAAAAACAGCAGCATAAAAGGCCTTTTCTGTCTGTTGAATGCCTAATGTTTTGGGCCTCAGAGGAATTCAACAGCTGTGACGACCACGTGTTTCGACTTTTATCATTAGGGTTGTTTTCAAGAGGGGAGATTTCATTAGCCATGTTTTTCATCCAATTTTATATTTTTAGTTGTTTTAAACATATATATTTGACCTGTATTTGTATTGTCCTTCAGTAAAATTGATCTTCATTGACCGTCTAATAGACCTCCAGCCACATAATCACTTGATCTTTTCTGTACGGTGAATGCATAATTTTGGGGGCCTGTGATACACTGGCCTGCAGTAAAATTGATATCCAATAACCATGTAATCTACCTCCAGCCACATACTTACTTGTTCTTTTATATACGCTGAATGCATAATTTTTGGGGCCTGTAGTACACTGGCATGCTGTAAAATTGATATCCAATGACCGTGTAATTTACCTCCAGCCACATACTTACTTGTTCTTTTCTATACGCCGAATGCATAATTTTTGGGGCATGCTTTAAAATTAATATCCAATTACCGTGTAATCTACCCCCAGCCACATACTTGTTCTTTTCTATACGCTGAATGCATCATTTTTGGGGCCTGTAGTAAACTTGTATGCTATAAAATTGATATCCAATGACTGTGTAATATACCTCCAGCCACATACTTACTTGTTCTTTTCTGTACAGTGAATTAATAATTATTGCAGTCTCAGAGGGATTCAACACCAGTGACGACCACTTGTTATCAAATTTCAACTATTTTCGTTAGGGTTTTTTTTCAAGAGGGGGGATTTAGTTAGCCATGTTTTTAATCCAATTTTATATTTTTAGTTCTTTTAAACATATGTATTTGACCTGTATTTGTACTTGCCTGCAGTAAAATTGATATCCATTGACCGTGTAATATACATCTGGCCACATAATCACTTGATTTTTTTCTGTCTGGTGAATGCATAATTTTTGGGGCCTGTAATCTAACTGGCCAACAGAAAAATTTTTATACGGTTACCGCCTAATGTACATACCTCCAGTCACATAATCACTTTTCTGTAAGGTGAATGCCTAATGTTTGGGGCCTGTACTCCACTTGCCTGCAGTAAAATTGTTATCCAATGACCTTCTATTATACCTCCAGCTACTTAATCACTTGATCTTTTCTGTATGGTGAATGCCAATTGTTTGGGGCCTGTACTCCACTGGCCTGCAGTAAAATTGTTATCCAATGACCTTCTATTATACCTCCAGCTACTTAATCACTTGATCTTTTCTGTACGGTGAATGCCAATTGTTTGGGGCCTGTGCTCCAGTGAGCTCCAGTAAAATTTGTATGAATTGACCGCATAATGTACCTCAAGCCACATAATCACTTGTTCTTTTATGTCAGGCGAATGCCTAATTTTTAGGGCCCGTACTACCATGGCCTAAAATAAAAAAATTCTAGGCTCCAGCAGGGCACATTTTTGAGAATTTCCCTTTAAGACACATAAAAATGGCCCCTGATTAAAAATACATATTTTTCGTGGGAATTTTTGTCATTGATCCCCCTCTAGTATGTCACTGTCCATGTTGTAGGACAATTTGTGCATTTCTAGTAATTATTTGGTGGCTGCAAATATGACCTGAAGGTTTTCTAGGTCCGCCTGCCATTAAAGTGAACGGGGCCCGCTGCGAACTTGTGGTTCGCAAACCTTTGATCGCGTTCACGAACTGTCCCGGACTATATTTGTCCACCACTAATAGCCAAGACGGATCCATCCATTGAAAGTCAATCGGGGACGGATCAGTTTTCTATTGTGACAGATTGTGTCAGAAAAAAACGTATCCGTCCCCATTGACTTGCATTGTGGGTCATGACGGATCCGTTTTTCTCTGCATCCTAGGACGGAAAGCAAACTGCAGCATGCTGCGGTTTGCTCTCCTGTATGAGAACGGAAAGGAATGTCTTTTGGAGTTATTCAGTTACGTTTTGTTCCCATTGACAATGAATGGGGACTAAAAGGAAGCGTTTTTTTTTCCGGTATTGAGACCTATGATGGATCTCAATACATGAAAATATTAACACTAGTGTGAAAGTAGCCTAACATGGCTAAGTCTACAGGGCCCTTACCCCCAATGGTCATGATAGGGACTTCTTCCTGAGGGAGAGGGAGCAGGGCTGCAGCCTTAGCTGCCTCATCAGCTAACCTATTTCCCTTGGCCTCAGGAATGTTTTCTCTTGTGTGTGCTTGCACCTTTATAATACCCTCCTTAAAGGGAAGTGTCAGTGTCTCAAACTGTTCTTTCACACTTTCAGCATTCTTAATGAGTTTTCCCATGGACTCAACAACATCTCTGCTTCTCCAGATAGGGCCATAATCATGTGCAATACCAAAGGCATACCTGGACTCTGTATAAATATTTGCAGTTTTACCTTTTGCCAGCTTACATGACTCAGTGAGAGCCTTCAACTCTGCCTCTTGTGCTGACACAGAGGGTGGGAGTGTTTCTTTCTTTATCACCTCTGTCTGGGTAGTAATTGCATATCCGGTCTTGTAGACCTCCTCATGGTGGTATCCAGAACCATCTACAAAAAACTCAAAATCTGGGTTAGGCAAAGGGTCTTCTTTTACATTTTTTTGTTTCTCTGTCTCTATTTTCATTATTTCTGCAGTCATGTTTTTCGCACGGGTATTGTGGTATCAAATGTTCTGGGAATTTGTCCTCCCACAGTAAGGAGAATTCCTTGTCTGCCCCTGCCTGTACTCTGTCCCTTTCTTTCTTCAATGTCTGCCATTGTTCATGTAAGTCTATTATTTCCTCCTCCCTTGTTGGACCCCGGGGAAGCAATGTCGCAGGGTTCAACACTGTACAACACTTAATGATAAGATTGGAAGGGGTGAGAAGGCAGGTTTCTTACTTAGTGATACAGGAGGCAGACATGTGTTTTTGTAAAAGTTTGATTGAGTGTCTCACTAACTGCATGTGGCACTATAAGGACCAGGGGATAATCAAGGACAATATACGTAGCCTTTCCCTTCAACAAGGCAGCAGCTGCAGTTGCCCAGATACATGAAGGAAAATCCCTGATAACAGGATCTAGCCATCCAGAATAACATGCCACTGGCCGATGTGAGGTGTTTGTGAGAGCAAGGTGTGAGGGTTTGAGACAACTGGAGTGTCAGCTTCTGTGATGCCATTTATAGCCCTAAGGTCATGAACCATCCTATAAGTTACCGGTTGACCCTTGACCGTATTTTTCTTAACTGGGAACAGGGATGTATCTACATAAGGGGGAGGAAGAGGCGCAAGTGTTCCAGTACTCACAAAAGCACTGGCGCTATCTAGGGTCATCATACTCACTCAAGAGGATTTCAGGATACAGGTTAGAGGTGGGGGCAGATGAAATTGAGGTAGAGGAAGTTAGGGTAGAAAGGGATGAAAGTAGGAGAGGGGGTAATATGGGGGAAACTTCTCGGTGCTGGGGAGTTTGGACCATGTGTACCAGCTGCCTTCCAGTAGCTCCAGCAGCTGCATGCTCATCTTCCTGCAAGCTATAGAAGTACACTTGCTGACCTTCTTTCTCGACTAGCCTTTCTGTGTACCCTTGCTTCTTAATTTCCTCACAAAACTTAATACACGCTGCTATCTGTTCTCCCACTCCTTGCTTTCTTATCCAGGGGACTTGGCTTGCTGAAAATCTGTCCAAATATTTATGCTCAGACACCCATTTAAAGACATCTGAACCCTTTTGGTTATCTTCCCGACATTTTTGACAGCTTGTTCCCCTCACCGACTCCTGACTCTTTCTGCTGCTGTAACTTCCCACCCTACATCCTGGGTGTCTTGCTCTGCTTTCTGAGCACTCCGGAACCTTGAAGCCCCCATCTTTAGGCTGCTGAAAGTGATCAAGCTTCCCTATTACTTAAAGGAACTATTTAAATAAGCGTCTCCGGTCTCTGATCCTTACTATTGCAAATACCAGATCCGATCCCCACTGTGTTCAGCAGAACTAGAGTCACCTTACTATTGCAAATTGATCTGTTTACTGGCTGTGTCAGCTAGCCTCACCAGCAGAGCCACCAGAGCTGAGCAACAAGAAATAGATTTGTCAGTGCAACATACATGTTTATTTCTAACCTTACAATTCTACAATCTAGGGGATGCTCACTAGTTACTCTGCAGCCTAGCCCACCCTTCAGTGTAAATACAGACCTAAATATTAATGACAAAATGGCTGGCTCACAGTAATTTACATTTACTGATACATAATATAAAATCAAATACATAAACTTCACATTCACATAAAAATACCTATAAGACAAAGTTCATTTTATTTAAACGATCCCTTTAAATGCAAAGTTCTCTCATGTAAAAAAAAATATAGAATACAAAATGGCGGCTAGCCAAAATAGCGGAAGCCGCTATTTTGTATTTTTATATATATTTTTTATATGCGAGAGAGACACATTTAAAGGGACCTTGTATAAATTAACTTTGTCTTATAGTTATTTTTATGTGAATGTGAAGTTTATTTATTTGATTTTATATTATGCATCAGTGAAAGTAAATGCAAATTACTGTGAGCCAGGGATTAATTCATTATTATTTCCAACCTTATATTTTTATCTGATAATGGGCCCCTGGATCCTTCCCTAAATTTCTACTGCAGTAAGCCTGGTATATCTAGTACACATTATCTATTCCCACAACCTGTATCACTGCAAAACTTGTAATCACGCAGTCCCTATCTGTCCACCGGCTGGGTGCACCTCACATGGGTTACATTCCAGACTCTTGAGGGAACTAACCCGACTCGCGGGCAGGAACCTGTCACTTGCCGCCCGCTCTCAACACATGGGAAGAGAGACCTCTGACAAGTCCCTGTCACTTCTGCAAGGATAAACTTGCATTCTGAGCTTTACACAATTAAAAGGGAAGCCTTGAAACTCGGTAATCCTCAGACACTGCCATTTGAAAGTGAGTAAGGAATCCTTTCAGGTGTGAGCAACTGGAGATCGTAATGCAAGTGCTCCCTTATCTCCTTAACACATCAGTCACTCAGCACACGTTGAGCTTCCTAAGGGCTGTTTCACACGATCAAGTCCATTGTGGGAATCATGCTCAGTGTGTGAGTGTGATCCTCTGCTCTGGACTTGCAGGAGAGCACGGTATTATCATGATTTATAATGCTATGGGCCTCTGCTTGACCTTATTTCTACAGAATCATACTGACAGCTTTATGTCACTATGATTCTGTGGAAAAAAGGCCATGCAGAGACACATAGCATTATAAATCATGATAATGCCATGCGCTCCTGCAAGTCCAGAGCAGAGGATACACACGGAGCGTGATTCACGTAATAGACTCGCTCGTGCGAAACAGCCCTAACTTTTAGACATTCACACAAACCCACAGCCAATGGAGTTATGAAATCTCATAAAATCAACAATATAACATTACCTGGACAGCAGCTAATACAAGGGGGAAGGCACAGTAAGAATCAAAGGTCTTACTCACCGGTGAAATGTGTGATTCTCTGTTGTGCTATTAAGCCACAGTCATCAATCAATTGTCACATTGGATGCTGCTGGGATCACGGACGAGCCACCAAGAAATGTTAATGCGAATATTTTCAATTTCCTAAAGTTAGGATAACATCATTGTCTGTAGGTGCCAAATTAAGGTTGAAATCTCCTTTAAGGGGGAACTTAAGGAGAGTTATCGGCCGGGAGAAGACAAAATGCACACAAACGTGAATGTTGTTCAATAGAGTCTCCTGACTCCTGTCTCTCAGGAGGGTTTATTTATACCAACAAAGCCTGGGTATACCCCCTTACAGTCTAAATTTACTATTCAACACTTTACCATGTTTATCAGGAGTAGAGATGAGCAAATAAAAATAAATAAAGAATACATTTATTTGTAGGGAATCACATTAAAAAAATGCTATTTCCTGGCTGCAGAGAGCCTTTAAAGGTGGTGTAGAACACTGTGCCTTGCAGTAACACGCATAGGGAGTGTGCTGTTGTAGTGAAACAATACTGTGAGTCCGTATGACATGCAGATGACAGGCGTCGCTCTTAGAATCACTGCACACTTCAATTATTTGGGCAGTTACAGTGCCAAAACTGACCAAATAACTCAAGTGTGAACTCAGCCTTACAGGTTAATGTTAGCGCCAAGTATAAAGAACCACGCAGAGGCCCAAGATCCTACTGTAGCGTGAAAGAGCGCACTCCTTTTACACCAATTCACTGATTCCACATAGATGTCTACAGAACCTGTTCTATTAAATGTTTATACAAGTCGAGCCCCCCGACAGAGTAGAGTGGGTGTCAGCAGTAAGTTTGTGTTGACGTCACTGATCATTTTGCCCTTTCTCTGATCCGTCAGAACATTAACCCCCAAAAAAGAGCATCTGCCTTCACTTCAGCATTTGGTCAGTAATCCATCAGTATTGCTAAGGCCAAACAAAAAAAAAAAACTGGAGTGAATCCAAAACAGAGATGCAAGGTGAATGGAATACTTACATGTCTTCTGTGTTTTGTACCCACTCCTGCTTTTGGCTACCAAATTATAAGCCAATTCTGATGCAAAATAGGTACCATGTCACGCAGGCCTTATAGCTGTTACATAGACAGGATCCGTAGTGAGTCTTATTTTTCCTTCCTTCTGACAGATCAGAAGAAGGGTCAAATAAATGATGTCAGCCAGGCCAAAAGGCAAAATACTGGCCCAGTCATGAAGTGGGGAAATTCTGAACAGCATGAGAAGTCCACAGAGTTGCCTTATGACATAGTGGTGAGGTGGAAGCAGCATGAGGAGACCACAGAGTGGCCCAATGACAGGAGGTGGCAGCTGCATCAGAAGGATGCAAAGGAGTAGCATAATGACAGTGTGGAGGTGGATGCAGCATCATGAGGCCACAGAGTGGCACAATTAGTGTTGAGCGCGAATATTCGAATTGCGAATATTTTTCTCGAATATCGTGATTTCGAGATTTCGCGAATATTTAGAATATAGTGCTATATATTCGCGAAATCGAATATTCGTTTTTTTTTTTTTAATGCTCCATTCAGTGCCCGTTGCCGTGCTCATGGAGGGTCCCCATCACCATGGGGACGCTCCATATACTAGAATGTACTGTCGGATTAGAGAATTACGTTGAAATCACCATGCGATTATTTCGTGTTATATTAATCGCATCGCAATTTCAGCTTCGCACTGCTATAATCCATATATGTGTATTTTACGAAATTTCGTACTATTGCTCTAACTTCGTCTTTTAGAATATTACGAATATTCTAAAAGACGAAGTTAGAGCAATATTACGAAATTTCGTAAAATACACATATATATTGTAATTTAGCTAATATAGTGCTATAATCATTTTTTTTTCTCTAATTTTTTTTCCCTCTTCTGAACTTAAGTTTTGTAAAATATGTACACTGTTAAAAAAAAAAAAATATAGCAGTATATTAGCTAAATTACAATATATATGTGTATTTTACGAAATTTCGTAATATTGCTCTAACTTCGTCTTTTAGAATATTCGTAATATTCTAAAAGACGAAGTTAGAGCAATAGTAGGAAATTTCGTAAAATACACATATATGGAATATAGCAGTGCGAAGCTGAAATTGCGATGCGATTAATATAACACGAAATAATCGCATGGTGATTTCTACTTAGTATTGCTATAGTCCATCAGTTGAAATCGCCATGCGATGAATATAACTCGAAGTATAGTACTGCTATATTCCATATTCGCCGAATATGGACTATAGCAGTACTAAGTAGAAATCACCATGCGATTATTTCATGTTATATTAATCGCATCGCAATTTCAGCTTCGCACTGCTATATTCCATATATGTGTATTTTATGAAATTTCCTACTATTGCTCTAACTTTGTCTTTTAGAATATTACGAATATTCTAAAAGACGAAGTTAGAGCAATATTACGAAATTTCGTAAAATACACATATATATTGTAATTTAGCTAATATACTGCTATATTAACTTTTTTTAACAGTGTACATATTTTACAAAGCTTAAGTTCAGAAGAGGGAAAAAAAATGAAAGAAAAAAAAATGATTATAGCACTATATTAGCTAAATTACAATATATATGTGTATTTTACGAAATTTCGTAATATTGCTCTAACTTCGTCTTTTAGAATATTCGTAATATTCTAAAAGACGAAGTTAGAGCAATAGTACGAAATTTCGTAAAATACCATTGCCTTATAATATTATACTAGAAAAATCGCAACACGCGATTAAAATATTCGCATATTCGCGAAAAATTTAAATAATTACGAATATTCGATTTCGACGAATATAACATGAATATTCACTCGAATATTCGCGATATATCGCGAAATCGAATATGGCACCTCTCGCTCATCACTAGGCACAATGACAGAGTGTGGAGGTGGCGGCAGCAGCAGAATCAGGAGGACACCACAGGTTGGCACAATGACAGTGTGTAGGTGGCAGCAGCAGCATCAAGAGGCCACAGAATGGCACAATGACATAGCATGGAGGTGGCAGCAGCAGCAGCATCAGGGGGAGGCCACAAAGTGGCACAATGACAGTGTGGAGGTTATAGCAGCAGCATGAGGAGGCTACAGAGTGGCACAATGACAGAGTATGAAGGTGATGGCAGCAGCATCTTGAGTAGGCCACATGGGGGCACAATGACAGTGTGGAGGTGGCAACAGCAGCATCAGGAGGAGGCCACAGAATGGAACAATGACAGTGTGGAGGTGGCAGCAGGAGCATCGGGAGACCTAAGTGGTGAGGTGGCAGCAGCAGGAGGATACCACAGAGTGACCCGTTAACGGAGCTGCCTATCAGTTACTCTAGACTCAAGTTGCTGCTTATGAAGCTGGAACCACATTTACCCAGTGGGCCGTAAAGGACATGTATTGTCCCTAACCATAGTCACAGCTCCACACCTCGGTGCTGCCAGACACCAACAGGCTCAAGGACTGGCCCACATTCTGTTCTAAAATTGTGTGCAGGACTTATACTGCCTTTTTGACAAAGAAATGACTGCTTCGAACTCTACACCTCGGCTCTGCACGCCAGAAAGGCCTTTAGAACATATAACTTCACCGCTAAAAGGCAAATAGGCCTTTTTTTTCTACTTATACACGCCACAAAAGGCTTTAGCACATATAACTGCGCCGCAGAACGGCAAGTAATATATATTGTTTTGCCACTAATACACGCCAAAAATGGCTTTAGAACATATAACTGTACCACTGAACGTCAAATAATATATATGCCAGGGGGAGAAAAACAGAACTGGATCGCACATCCACAATGCTATGCTTTGATCTAATCAAACTCGCTTCCCAGCGCCATGTTGAAGTGTACAGCCCCCCATACTGCATGCTGTACAAGAGGCATTAGTGTGCATTTTGAGCAAAAGGCATAAGCCCACTCACTACGCCAAGGTTGCCTCTTTGAGTGGGACCTACTCTGACAAAAAGGTGCAGTGCAATGCATTGACAAAGCGGCACTGCCCTAGTAGGCAGCAGGACCCAGGAGTCAAACAGCAACCCTGCTGTCTGACAATGCCACCCATGGCACTGGGTCCCACCAACCCACCAGTGCAGCACCACATAAACAAAGGCCACCACGCAGTACTGCACCATGTGAACAGTTGTCTAACACAACATGTCCAGAGCTGTCAGATAATATATATATTTTTGCCACAAATACAAGCCAAAAAGGGCTTTAGAATATATAACTGCACCGCTGAAAGGTAAATAGGCCCTTACTTTTTTACACTTATACACACCACAAAAGTGCCACGGTGGGGAGTGGGGGAACCCCCCACCATGCGGTGTCAAAGGGTAAAAGGGAATCCATCTGGCCAAAAGGAGTAATAAGGGAGCAGGTCACCTCCTACAGCATCCCTAATCCTCTCCCTGACTCCTCACCGTATGAGCGGACCCCAATGTTAGGATGACTCATTCTCAGGATTCCTAGAGACCCTAAGTCGCCCTGGTAATCCCTCACCAAGGAGCAGGGAAGAGACAACCTGTTCATCCCAGAAATGGAGGAACAGGAGTCTCTATCTGAGGCAATGCTGCAAGGAGAGGGGGACACATACAGCATAAGGAGATGGCAATTAACCAAAACCAATAACGCACTTACCTGCCACAGACACTGAATGGAACCCGTGCACCCGTGCTGCTGTCCACACCAATATTAAAGTACACAGAATACACCACAAACCACACAGGAACCCCGGATACCCATAGCTGCAATAAACACGAGACTGGAGAATGTCTAGCAAACATGACACCAAACGCCACCAGACATGTAACACCAAACTAGACATACCAACACCCTGAACATAACTCACTTCATACAAATAGGGACAGGAAGGGAAGGAGACACCGGAATGACATGGATGACCACAAGGGTGGCCCTCAATGGACAGATGGAGCACCCTGGACTGGAGCAGAGCTCCAGCACCAACCAAAGCTGAAGTCCAACTCACTCCAGCCAGGAAACCACAGAAGATACTAGCCAAATAACTACACCCAGTCAGAGAGTTAACCCTTACAGCACCAGACAGAGGGAGGCTACAACTTAAAGGGGAAGTGCACACACGAGCATACCAAACACGTAACCACCGGCAACAGCATGCGTGGCAACCATGTCACGGCAATCACCCAGAGGGGCGAGACACTGCCACCGCGTGCTCTCACAGCAACACGTTGCTGCGGGCAACCGCAAGTGTTGCAACAGTGTCACAGCGTACACAATAGGCCGTGACAAAAAGGCTTTAGAACATATAACTGCACCTCAGAATGGCAAATAATATATTTTTTTTTGCCACTAATGCATGCCGAAAAAGTGCATTAGAACATATAACTGCACCGCTGAACGTCTGGGGATATCATTAGTCTAAGGGTTCACATACTTTTTCCACCTGCACTGTGAATGTTTACATGGTGTGTTCAATGAAAACATGGTAACATTTAATTCTTTGAGTGTTATTAGTTTAAGCAGACTGTGATTGTCTATTGTTGTGACTTGAAGATGAAGATGAAGATCAGATCACATTTTATGACCAATTTGTGCAGAAATCCATATCATTCCAAGGGGTTCACATACTTTTTCTTGCAACTGTAACTGCATAAGGGCAAATAAGATGTAATAATATTTCCTTATAATAAACCCTGATAATGGCTGTATTAAACAACACTTGTTCCCCAATAACAAGAACAGTTTGCTGGAATTATAGAGCTGCATAATGGCAATTTTGATTTCCAGTCAGTGCAGCAAGGTGTAATAGGATTGTTCCTATTACCCAGGCTGTAAACTCCCCTACTGAACCCTGTTCTGCTTCAATACTGTGGAATGATTCCTCCCTATCCTTTCCCTGAACTTCTATACAGCAAAATAACATTTTTAAAGTATTTTCTACCACTGTCCCTAGTGCCTGCTGATGTCTCTCCCTGCACTAAGTACATTGGAAAATGGCTGAATCCAAGATGGCTCAGGCTATTTATAGGGCTGTGACATCACAGGGCTGGCTGGCTGCTGATTGGCTGCATGCATGGCATTGTGGGTGATCCCTCGTTCCCAGAGTTCCTTGCTCCATATCCTAACACATGCAGCAGCCGTTTTAGGAAAAGGTCACTTGTCCAAAACTGCTGACATAACACAGCTGACAGCAGCAAAACATGTGTTCATACATCTTCAAAATGTATCAAAATGAATTTGCTTTCACGGGTTGATTTGGTAACTATAGTAAAGATTGAACATTGAAAGTTCGTTTTAACTTTTGTTGAGTAATGGTTTTTATAAGACTCCACTTTCAGTAAGTGTTTCCTTAGAGTTGTGGCAACATAGTTAGCTCATTTCTACCCCATCTCCAGTCAAAGCTCTCATTTCATCCATCTCCTCTTTCTTCCTGATGCTGAGATGGTTTTTCTCAGTTAGGACACATGCACCTGGTCCGCTAATTGCAGAAATGCAAAACACGGAAACGGGCCATTTGCATTCCACATTTTGTGGAACGGAATGGCTGTCCCCCAATAGAATAGTTCTATCCTTGCCTAGAATGCAGACAGAAATAGAACATGTTCTATTTTCCGCATACAGGTTTAAAAAAATAAAACTGACACTTTTTTGTGCATGAGCATACTCTGCAGTTCTTGAGTTTGCAGTGCATTGGCGATCTTTATGCACTGTACACCTCTGTACCCTTTGACCCTGCTCACTAACTTTACATGGTCTTCACTTCATGGCTAAGAGTCTGTGGTTCCTAAATGCTTCCAGATTGCAATAATACTAATTACAGTTGATAGTGGAATATCTAGGAGAGAGTACATTTCACAAACTGAAATTTTCCAGTGGTGGCATTTAAGTACCGCACTGGAATTTAATGAGCTCTTTAGGATGACCCATTCTTTCTCAAATGTTTGTAGAGGCAGACAGCATGGATAGATCTTAGATTTTATACACCTGTGGCAATGGGATTTAATAAAATAACTGAATTCAATGATTAAGCGGTGCATTCCAATAAGTCTGTCCATAAAGTGTATTTTGCAATTCTGTATATAAAATTGATTAATGGAATCATTATTAAATAGAGATAAAATAAGTGAAGAAACACATTAACAACAGGTGTTCAGAGGTTTTAAAATCAATTACATCCTAGGTAATCTTTATGTGAGCTGAAAGAAATCAATTTATTTTTGTTCTTTGTGCATTATATTGTTAAGAAGTAAAAAATAGGTAAACAATTCAACCAAATGTACTATACGTAATTTGGAAAGATACTTTATACATATAATATGTATAATTGTACGTCAATGTCATAAGAAAAATAATCTTAATGTCTGCAATAAGCTGTGAAAGAGCAACTGAAATGTGCATTTAACAACATGAAAAGCCAGGCATATTCATGTTCATGTATACTATGAGCTGTGTCCACAGGAACACACAACTAATAACAAGACCCTTCGAGTTATAAATTTCCATTTAAACTGTGAAATATTTAGCCTTCCTGAAGGGTAAATTGAAGAGATAAACTTTGGTCAGACTGACATAAAATGCTGTAGCTGATTCAGAATCATCTTTCATTCCTTTAGAGATTTGCATTCATTACAATTGCAGAATGGTTAAAGATTAAAATTTGAATCTTTTTAGTGACATGTATTTGATAGCATTTAGAGTTTGTGATTTAATGTATTTTGGAAGCTTAATTTGAATTAAACTAAGTATCTTAAGTCTCTAATTGAATAACCTAAACATTCTAAGCCTACATGAATAAGAGGGAAGATTAAAGCAAAATGAAAGTAAACTATTTCTCAGTTAAAAAATAACATACATTGTGTGTGTATGTGTGTCATTTCTTACTGAAAACTAAAGCAAATTAAGGGGTTTGTCGGGTAAGCATTTTATTTATTTACTACACATTAAGCCTGTTACAATAATGGTCGCTAGAATAGTAGTGCATAAACATTAGTAGGAACAATCTATATTAAATGACTAGGGAACTTGACCACACTGACTGGTGGCTGAGACTGGTGGCTGTGGCTGGTGGTCGAGGCTGGCGGCTGTAGCTGAGACTGCTGGCACTGACTGGTGGCTGTGACTGAGACTGCTGGTACTGACTGGGGCTGTGGCTGGTGGTCGAGACTGGTGCCTGTGGCTAAGATTGCTGGTTATGGCTGAGACTGCTGGCACTGAGTGCTGGCTGTGGCTGAGATTGCTGCCTGCGGCTGGTGGCTGAGACTGCTGGCACTGACTGGTGGCTGTGGCTGAGACTGCTGGCTGCGGCTGAGACTGCTGACACTGACTGGTCGCTGTGGCTGAGACTGCTGGCTGTGGCTTACACTGCTGGCTCTGTGACTGGTGGCTATGGCTGTATGACTGGTCCTGAGACTGCTGGTATGTCAGACTGCTAACAAGGGCTCCTCTCTATATGGCTGAGAGTGCTGTGACTGATGAACAGAAATGGCGGCTGGGTCTGAAGAACATAAATGGTGGCGGTCTGACCTGCTTGCCGGCGCGCAGGTCTGGGTCCACATTATTCCGTACTGAAGAGATAGCAGAACAATTTAAACTCTACTATGAATCCCTTTATAACCCTTTATAACCTCCCCTCCCAAAACCTCAAATGACAAAAAACATAATATTTCCTCCTTCCTTAGTACACTAAATCTTCCAACCCTCTCAAATGTGCAACATGACTTACTTGCTGCTCCCTTCACCCTGCCTGACATTCAGGCTGCACTAAAATCTTCTCCATCAGGGAAATGCCCAGGCCCGGATGGCTTACCTCTGTCCTACTACAGATCTTTTTCTGATATTCTCCTTCCCCAACTCCTCACAATTTGCAATAATGCCCTACTCAATACCCCTATTTCAACCGATATGTCTAGAGCCACAATAACGATCATCCCCAAACCTGGCAAAGACCCTTCAATATGTTCAAATTATCGCCCCATCTCTTTGCTTAACACTGATCTTAAATTGCTAGCTAAAATGTTAGCTAACAGATTACAAAAATTTCTTCCCTTTTTAATCCATCCAGATCAAGTAGGATTCATAAAAGGGAGGGAGGGGAAGCATAATGTCATGAAAATATTAATGTCACGGACGGTGTACAGGAAACAAGACAATGCAACATGCATATATGACTCACTGGATCCAAAGCTAAGGAACCAAGAGGGAGACCCCTGCACAAAACCTGGCACTTTCCCTGGCTGCTCAGCCTATGCAAAAATCCCAGAGGTGGATGGTTGCATATCCACGTACCTCGACTATATAACACCTGAACACCCTACAATAGTGAGGGGACACGACCACCGGCTCCCTACACCAGACACGGAGGGAGTCAGGGTCACCTGGGATCCAGCAAACAGAAAATAACAGATAAATGTACAGCACTTAACTTAGTAGCAGGCTGGGAAATAGGATCAGCATGCACACACACTCCAGGAAGAAGTATAAGCCGCCCAGTAATGCATTATGGGGAGGAATTTAAAGGGAAGCAATCAGTCCAACTACATGACAGCTGAGAGAGGCTAACAAGATGAGGAACTGAACAGCACAACAAAGAAAACTCAAGGAGGAGGTTCTGAAAGGCTTCTGTCAGAGCTTCTCAGCTGTCTGGTTGTGACAATTAAATGCTCTATATTTCGCCTCTCTCAAAGAGATCCCTATAGTTCTATTAGGTACGGATGCTGAAAAAGCCTTTGACAGAATTGATTGGGTTTTTATCAACCTCACACTTACAAAATTTTACATCCCGGAACAATTTTGTAATGCGGTCACAGCTATGTACCACTCTTCCTCAGCATCGGTATCAGTAAACGGCACTTTATCCCCTAGCTTTCACATAAAAAATTGCACTAGACAGGGCTGCCCCCTTTCCCCCTTATCTTTATATTAGTTATGGAAACGCTTTTACAGGCCCTAAGACAACATAAAGATATCATGGGACTCAGGGTTGGAGAGCAAGAAATCAAATTAGCTGTCTTTGCTGACCACCTTTTGATTCTCACAACTAACCCGAAAAAATCCCTCCCATCCATCTTATCTCTATTAGAATTTTTTGGCTCCCTGTCTAACTTTAAAGTTAATCCCGCCAAATCCCATCTCCTCCATAGAGGCTTTCCCCTCTCAGCTATTAATTCCCTCAAATCCCATTCACCATTTAATTGGTCTACACAATTATTAACCTACCTGGATGTTAAAATCTCTCCTAATACCGCAGACTTATACAAACTTAATTTTATTCCACTCCTACACTCTTTAATCTCTCAGATGGACTCATTGGACCTCCCTTATCTCTCATGGTTTGGCAGGAAAAACATGGTCTTGGCGCTTGTTTTACCCAGACTGACATATGTCATGCAAACTCTCCCTATAAAAATACTGAAATCCTTTTTTAATAAATTTAATAAAGCAGTTTGCAAATTTATTTAGAAAGGACGACGATCTAGAATAGCCTTTGACACCCTCACTAAGCCCAAACACCTAGGAAGAATCAATCTTCCTGACCCAGAACTGTATATGAAAGCCATACATCTAGCCAGAGTAGTGGACTGGATCAGAGCCTCTCCACACAAGGCGTGGGTTCATATGGAAAAATGCTTCCTCCCTTCCTCCCCTAGAGCACTATTACTAGCGGGCAAACCCTTTCCCTTACCCCACCAAATTCCGAATCCCTTGATAAGGTGCTCGTTAGCAGTATGGGATTGGTTCTCCTCACACAATAAAGTGCTAATCACTCTTTCATCACTTCTTACCCTTAAGGATATAGTCGACTTAGCTCCCACAGACATGAAAGAGACGTGTCCTTCTTCGATCAGACACTCAGATATACCTATCTCTGAACTTCTGAATCAGGAGGGTAATGTCCATCCCCTACCACATCTCTTTGAAGACCTGAAGGAATCCATGGTCCTCTCTTTCATACAGAAATTCCTCACATCAGAAGTTTCATCTTTACTCAAGTCTACCCCCTTGCACCACCTGTCCCCTTGGTTTGACATAATAATTGGGTCAAAACAACCACCCCAAAGAATCATTTAATCTCTATACAACCGCCTGAAAAAAAAAAAAAAGAAAATGGGGAAGATCTCTATTTCTCATACTTCTCGCAGCAGCCAGAATTCTAGTAGCCTCTTCCTGGCTCTCCACTGAAGTCCCAGAGGAAGTCAAATGAATCCAAAAAGTAGACCAGATTTATAGATTAGAAGAACTCTCCCACTGGGAGGCCCATTCACGTCCTTCCTTCCTGGCCATTTGGTCTCCATGGAAAAAATTTAGAGGCTTCTAGAGGCTTCTCCTAATCTCCCCCCCCCTTTCCTCTTCCCTATTCCCCCCTCCCCCTTGCTTACCCTTTACATTCCTATACTTGCTTACCCTTTACATTTACATTCCTATACATCCTTTGACTATATGCACTATGTCAAATTACATCCGTTAAAAGTTATAAGATTTAATTAGGCCCACCTGTCTGGTTATATTTATTACTCTTTTCTTTATGTTAAAATTATTACATTATGTAAAACACATTTTAAGTGTGTACCTCATGTGTATGCTTTAATACCACGTGCCATCGCTTTTGTATTTAATTTGAACACTTTATTTGATAGATGTTAATTATTGCACAGTTCTATTGCTCTGTATACAAACTTGCTGCTATACGTCTTTTACAATTATGATTTGCATCCTAAAAACAAAAAAAAATTGTTACCAAAAAATAAAATCACCCAACAAGGCTAAATGACAGAAAGTAATCAATGGCCCACAATTACTTTTCTAGTCGTGGCAGAAATCATATGTAATGTGGTGACTATTATGCTCAATTTGGAGCATCTAATTTTAGACCTATTTATGAAGCAATTAAGTCACAAAGAATAATCTACTTCACCTCACCTATACAGAGGGCTTGATTTGTTGGGGGAAAAGGCATGGCATAGATGGAGAAGAGCTAGGTTTAAGAGTTGTCTTTTCCTTTCGAAAAGGTTGACATAAAATTCTGTCACAATTAGAGAAGAGTTAATTTCTTAAAATCTGTTTCTGATTGATTCATCCAAATCGACAAAAAATGATTCTCCCTCTCCATTCTCTCCCTCTCTTTCTCGTTGTTAAAAACAAAGTTCACCTAAATTTGTTCTGAAGAAATTCTGATTCTGACTAAGCTAACTTTGAGAAAAAAACCACATATTTTTAATCTATTGAATCGATTTGTTCATCGTTAGTAAAAATTTAAGCATGTAGTATAGTTAGACAAAAGTGCCTATCTTTGCACCAAAGTTATCAACCAGCTCCTGTGTTAGGTGTATCTTGGGACTGAAAGTTTTCACTGTCTACATTTTAGACAGGGTTATGAAATGTCATATACACATAACAATTAAAGCATACATCTAAAACGCCTATGCATATTCTCATAACAATGATGACATGCAATTTCTATCAAATTAGCTCAGGTGCCCTAGTTCATGTGATCTTATAATCCAACTGACATCACATTATAACAGTCTTGTAAGCCTATCCACTAGAGATGAGAGAATCAGCATGTGTGTAACAAATCGGGTTCATTGTGAACTTCCCCAAAATTTGTCTGCAAGACAAACCCAAAGGTTTTCAGGTTTACTTTGGACAAATCCATTAAAAGGCACGCAGCACCATTATACTGCACATTGTGGTTTGGAGGGAGAAAGAAGAAGGATGCTCACCTGACCCTGAGAAGAAGTGATGGGGAGGGGTTGTAGGCTTGCCCTGGTTAGATTACAGGCTGAAAGACAGACTGTATGAGCCATGCAGAATGAGTAGAACATCATTCTGTGTTGGACTGTGAATAAGGGTGGATAGGGGCAGCAGTCCATAGTAGAAAACAATCAGCTGCATTTTATTAAACCAACATATGTGATTACAAGACACTGGGTAGGGCAGCAATCTACCTATGAGTGATTATGAGAAATTGAACATGAGGTCTGGCCCTAAATCAAGTTAATGTTTATTTATTTTTCCACAAGTTTGAAATTTCATTTTTTGGGGGGATGTGTTCATTTTAATTAAACCAGCATATACAATATGTGATCAGTACACCGGTAGACGGGCTAGGGTAACAATTCTCCTGGGAGTAGTAACACAATATTAAGGGTCAGGCCTCAATCTTCCGTTTAACTTTTTTGTTTCTACATGGTTGCAATTGATATTTTTTTTTTTTTTACATGTTGAATTTAATTAAACCAGCATATAGGTGATCAATACACCAGTACATAGGCTAGGTTAACTATTTACCTAGGAGTTTATGCAATATTAAAGGTTACTCCTCAATCATCTGTTTACATATATTTAGTTTCCACATGGCTGCAAATTACATTTTTATTGGGTGGGGGCAATTATATAAGCAGCATACAGATGTGGCCAAGCTAATAAAATTACTCTAACACATATCAAAGTGTTATCTTGTGACAAAAGCCATTGAAATCCATTGAAAAAATATATGAACACTTTCTTGCCATTGTTTACTTAATGTGTTAACCATCAAGTTTAGCTCGGCTGCTTCTGTATATACGTGATTACTACAGATGCAGCCGAGAGGAACTTAGTGGTTAGCACTTTAAGTAGAAAATAGCAAGAAAATGTTATCTGACTTTAAGGCCTCATGCACAGGACCGTTCTGTTTTTTTCAAGTCCACAAACCCTGGATCCACAAAAAACTGAAGCCACTGGTGTGCCTTTCGCAATTGGCGGAACGGAACAGGTGGCCTATTGTAGACATGCCTATTCTTGTCCGCAAAACGGACAAGAATAGGACATACTATATTTTTTTTGCGGGGCCTCGGAATGGAGCAACGGATGCGGACAGCACACGGAGTACTGTCTGCATCTTTTGCGGCCCCATTGAAGTGAATGGGTCCGCACCCAAGCCGCAAAAACTGTGGCTCGGATGCGGACCCAAAAAACTGTTGTGTGCATGAGGCCTTAAATGGATTTCAATGTTTTTGTCACAAGATAACCGCAATAACACCGACATATAATATTACAGTCAATTTTAGCTCGGTTACATCAATACACAGGGTAATGCACAACAGTATCTGAGAGGCCCAAAAATGTTCGGGCTACAGAAAGGTTCCAAATGAAAGACTCAGAGCCAGAATATGGGCAATAGCAGCACGAACGATCAGGCCAGAAGGAGTAGTAGTAGTAGTAGTAGTAGGCCACAGTTGTCCCTGCTGGTTTCGGAAAGGTGCAACATTATAATTGAGGAGAAAGAGGATGAGATTGAGGATTGGATGGCTCATTCCTCCTCTCAGTGGCAGCAGGATGATGTGGAGGTGACATCAGAGTCCAACGCCATGCCTTGGAACCTGGGGTCAAGTGTTCCTCCTGCTCTTCCTCCGTGCCGTCACAAAGAAGGCTTTCCGTGGAGTCCTCTCAGTCTTCCCTGCCTCTTCCTAGTGGGGAGCTTCCTTTTTACTAAGAAGTGTCAAGAAAATCCCACCTGGTGAGGCCACTGAACCTGTGGATGGGTTAGGCCAAAATACGCCAGAGCTAAACCCAGCTTGGCTGCCTGTAGCTTTGTGCGAGCAACTCCCGTATGGAGTTTTTTTTGTCACAAGTTGGGCACACAAGATATGCACAATTAAAATAAGCTGATGCACAATTTAAATAAGCTGATGACACATGATGCGGCATCACCAGATATTTTTGTAATATACAACTGGCCAGAATTTCCAATCAGAACAAATCTGTCTTTCTTCTCCTGGTCCTCATTGTTATTATCATCATCTACTCTTTTTTCTCCTGCTAAGACTCCTCCTTGTAATCGGCTCCATCGTGATACATCTATAACGGAACGGTTAGCAATGAAAAAACTTTTCGCCACCAACAATTAGTTTGTCAACAAGATGAAACCCCATTTGGCCATGTTGTTGGCAGTGCAGTCGCTATAGTACCATTGTAGTGGAGCCTTGCACTCTCACATGGCAGAGAATGTGGGCCACTCCTAGCGACTCTCGCTGTGCATCAAGCTGCATTCCACAGTGGACACCTGGAACAGCTGTTATGGGCAGGGACAGTACATGTCTTTCATGCACCACTGGGTCAATGTTTTTTGTGGCAGTGTAGAGTCAGCACCTCCCACCATATCATGGGGCTGACTCTACTTCCTCCACTTCCTCCTCCATGGACACAGTCCATTTCCCAACATCAGCAGGGCACAGCATCACTCAAACTACCTTTCCTTTCTATCACAGGTTTCAAGTCAGGTGTTGCCACACCATGTTGGGGCTGATCAGCCTGGGCGACAGCTGTCAAACCGGTGAGCAGTTGCTCATGTACATCAAGCAACAAATATTCCGCTGGCTGTCACCTAGCCGACAATAAGCACAACATCTTGGCCACTCTGAACTCACTGCATCCACTGGCTTGTACAAGGTTCTGGAAATGTACAGGAGACTGTTCCTCTTTTCAGCCATTCTCATGAGGTGAGGTACGCTGTCCTTGACTTGCAGCATCAGAATGGTATGTAGCTACACTGCTTAATCTGCGGTGTTGCAACTCGCTGGAATTCAACATTGCATATAATTGAGCGTTTGTATGTGCTGTGAATGATTCGGCCATGCAACAGACTGCCTCAGCAGGAAGCATGTATTTTTGTTAGGTTGGTCAGTGGCAGCTTATGCCATTCATGCTGCAGTTGTCTCTCATCCCCCTATTTATTTTTGAAGAGACATTGACGCTCATGCAACAGGTGGCACTGTAACTGTTGAGTACCCACAATGGCAATCTCCTATAGGGGAGTTGGAGGAGGAAGAATAGCCAGAGTTGGAGGAGAAAGATGATGATTATAACAGTGACAGCATCGACGGCACACAATCATCTCAGAGGGGGCAGAAGTGAAATGAAATGTCTCCTCGGGTACACTGGCAAGAATGGTGACCTGTATGCCTTCTTGCTTACACAGTGACAGGCATATCATTGACATCAAGCAGAATCATGATTACTGGAGTGGATGGCCATGCTTTTAGACCCTCGCTACAGAGACAAAATGGGGGAATGTTTTTCACTCGTAGAAAGTGAGGCCAAATTACATATTATTACCAGGAAACACTGTATTTGCTGCAGTGTTTCTCTGGCTGATTCTGATGGATAGATCTGGCCATGCTGGCAGTGCCCTGTCTTGCCACTGTTGCTGTCTGTCTGCCTACCATCACATTCTGAACAGCTGCTGCTGTCACCTCCATTGTGCCAAAAATGTGATCTGTTAATCATCATGTTCTGTATGGCTGCTGATGCCACCTCCATCTTGCTGCTAATACGACCTGCCAACTAGAGATGGCCTTGCGGTTCGCGGCGAACTTTGCTAATTCGCTGTTTGCCGAATGGACAAGCATATGGCGATATTCGCGCCCGCCATATTATTTTACATTGTGAAGAACTTTGACCCATGACACATCCATCAGGTGGTACAGGACAGCCAACTGAGATGTTTCAGCACATGGACATACCACCTACCTTATAAATAAACCTGATCTGGCCGCTATTTTACATTCAGTCTTTCTCCAGTGTAGTGAGAGGTTGGACAGACTGTTAGGGACACAAATCTCTAGCTAATAGGGACACAAAAGTCCTTTTAAGGACTGGTATAGGTGTGACATACTGAGGGGTGTAATATACTTATAATATACTTTCTAGCATAAAAAGTATATTATAGTACAAATGTATTGTGCAGCAGTTGTGTGCGGTTCTGCTATTGAAACAAATAATTTCTACTGGTGTGATTTGCCAGTTGCTCCCCCCAAAAACTGATTTAGGCAGGTTGTTATATACCAATATTATACTTTCTATATAGTGCATTTAGGTAGTGCAGTATTTGTTTGCGGTTTTGCTGGGTTACCGCATCTACACAGAGTGAAAAACACTATTTGAAGAAATAATTTCTACTGGTGTGATTAACCAGTTGCCCCCCAAAAATAACTTATTGAAGCAGGGGTGTTATATACCAATCATATACTTCCTATATAGTGCATTTAGGTAGTGCAGCATTTGTTTGTGGTTTTTCTGCATTACCGCATCTACACAGAGTGAAAAACACTATTTGAAAAAATAATTTCTACTGGTGTGATTTACCAGTTGCCCCCCCAAAAAACTGATTGAATCAGGGATGTTATATGCCAATAATATACTTTCTATATAGTGCATTTAGGTAGTGCAGCATTTATTTTCAGTTTTGCTGCGTTACCGCGTCTACACAGAGTGACAAACACTATTGGAACCAATAATTTCTACTGGTGTGATTTACCAGTTGCCCCCCAAAAAATTGATTGAGGCAGGGGTGTGATATACCTTCTTCCACAAATAGTGTTCTTCTATAGGGTCTTTTGTCACAGGGTAAATTTGAAAATGACAGGCAGAGGAAGAGGCAGGTCATTCCGCATGGGTAGTAGGGGTCGGGCAGGTGTACCAGGTAGCAGCCTAAGTGGGAAGTTGCAGAAGGTGCGTGCGATTATGTCAAAGGACCACCAGACTAGGTTGAGTGGCTCACTCAACCTTCCACTTCTGCACCCTCCTCATACTCTCTATCTGCACCCGCTTCACTCTCTGTTGTGTCCACCCCCAAAGACACCACCACCACCATATCTCCTCCGCTCGAGTCATTATAAGAACTTACCGATGCGCAGACATTATCAGCATCGGAACAGGAAGAGGAGGTATCAACGGTCGCCACCCAGCAGTCTGACGATAGCACCCAGATCAGCCCAAGGAGGGTGGTCCCTGCTGTTGCTGCATACTCTGAGATTTCTAATGTCAGTTATGGTGAAGGTGATGAATCCGATGATGAAGTGTCAAAGAACGTCACGTGGGTTCCCACAAGAGAGGAATAAGAGGGGAGTTCAGAGGGAGAGACCGAGCAGCAGATAGGAAGGAGAAGGAGAAGAAGCATGCAGAACTTTCAGTGCACAGGAGGCAAAAAGCAGACTGCTAATGTATCTGGAACGAGCCATCCACCATGCACGGTCACATCTGGCGCTCCCAGGATGCCAGCACATGGCTCCGCAGTGTGGGCTTTTTTTAACATGTTCGCTCCTGACAATAGTGTTGCCATCTGCAGCATGTACTGTCAACGCATAAGTTGCAGTAAGCCCAACACTCACTTAGGGACGACCGCATTAAGAAGGCACCTGGCATCCCATCACCGAGCCCCGTGGGAGCAACACCATCAGAACCCACAAAGCCACACTCCCTGCGCTCCCTGTCCTGACTCTTCTCCTTCTCATCCCTCAACCCAGTTATCCTCCACTCCACCTTCCACCATCCTATCGTCATGTTCTTCTCGCAAAAGGCAGGTTTCCTTGCCCCAAATGCTTGAGCGAAAAAAGATGACGCCGGATAACCCTCTTGCCCAACGGCTGACCGCTGGCTTGTCAGAACTGCTAGCCTGCCAACTACTGCTATATAAACTGGTGGACTCAGAGGCCATTGTGGCCATTGGAACACCGCAATGGAAGGTCCCCTGGAAGGAAATATTTTTCCCAGAAGGGCATCCCAGAGCTATATAGCCATGTTCAGCGGCAAGTGAATGTATCTCTGGCACACAGTTTCGGTGCCAAGATAGATCTGACCACAGACACGTGGTCTAGCAAACACAGGCAGGGAAGGTACATAACTTTTACTGCCCACTGGAAGAACCTTCTGACGTTCGTCAAGCATGCAACCCGTGGCACCCGTGTAGATTTGGTGTTACCGCCATGGATTGCATGCATGCCTGCCTCTTCTACAACTCCTACTCCATCCTCCCTCTCCTCGGCTGACTCCTCCTTTTCTGCTGCTACCGTCATTTCTGCTGCACCCCCCCCAAGCTCCCTAGAACCTATTTGACGTGCCAGGTGAGACGTTACCATGCTGTGCTACGTCTGTTATCCCTGGAAGCCAAGAGCCACAACGGTCCTGCACTCCTTTCAGCTTTGGGGTCACAGGCCGATCAGTGGCTAACCCCGCTCAATTTGACAGTTGGTAAAGTGGTGTGCGACAGCGGTGCCAATCTGCTAAGCGCTCTGAAACAGGGCAAAATGACACACGTGCCGTGTAAGGCACACGCCCTGAACTTAGTCGTGCAACGATTCGTTGCCAAATACCCCGGGTCCAGGAAGTCTTGCGGCAGGCCAGGAAAATCTCTGGCCATTTTAGAAGATCTTAGACGGCCATGGCTCGCCTTGCTGACATTCAGCTACGACATCACCTGCCCGTCAGACATCTGATTTGTGACTGCCCGATTCGATGGAACTCCACCTTGTATATGCTTGATAGGCTGCTCCAGCAGAAACGTGCAGTTAATGACCACCTGTACGAACTCTGTGGCAGGAGAGGGTTCTGGGGAGCTTTCGTTTCTTTTCACCACGCCAGTGGCTCCTCATGCGGAACGGATGACAGCCATTTGATGAGATCACCAAACTGGTCAGTCGCAGCCAGGGCGCCATCAGTGACATCGTACCTTACGCCTTCTTTCTGGAGCGTGCATTGCATTGTCATTGATCAAGCCGTAGAGGAACAGGAGCAGGAAGATGAGGAAGTTGCAATGGTGGATGAATTCCCAAGGGCAACATTATCCTGGATGATGAGCAGGAGCCAGGCCACTCCACCACTTCCAGTTTAGTGCAAATGGGGGCCTTCATGCTCCAGTGTTCAAAGAGGGACCCCTGTATAAAAAGCATAAAGGGCAAGGACCAGTACTGGGTGGCAATGTACTTAAACCCCTGGTACAAACTGTTAATTTTGTTACCACCATCACAGAGGGCTTTCAGAATGCTAAATTCTGCTTTTGCGGGTCCTGGCAGAGGAATTTCCACTCACAGAGAAACAGTTGCAGCTGCCAATCAAACAGCCCATGCAAGAAGAGGGCGGTTTGAAGATGTGTTGGTTACTTCGGATATGAGATCATTCTTGCAGCCAACCCATAGACAGCCATCCTCTGGATCCAACACCTGTCGGTCTAGGGATCCGACACCTGTCGGTCTAGGGAACGCCTAGACCGTCAGGTGTCCGACTACATCGGGTTAACGGCCGACGTGGACGCTCTGAGAAGAGAGGAACCTCTGGACTACTAGGTGTGCAGGCTTGACCTGAGGCCAGAGCTGGCACAATTTGCCATGGAACTGTTGGCTTGCCCCCCGCCCAGTGTCCTGTCCGAAAGGACGTTCAGCGCAGCAGGGGGGGCGTGACCAATACGTGCAATTGCCTAGCTCACGACAGTGTGGACTGCCTCAAATTTCTAAAAATTAATTAGGCATGGATCTCAGAAGAATTCAACACCCGTGATGACCACTTGTAATTGAATTTCCTCATGCCAGACCACACATATCCACCACCACCCAGAACAAAGAATGGTCCTTGCCTTATGTATATATATATATATATATATATATATATATATATTTACGCAATTGAAGGTGTTTGCTTACATTAGATAACCAAACTCAGAAATCTCAGAAAAAAGGAGTGCTAACCATGCTACATCCGTAGTTACATTTTTATCCTGTGACCGCCTAATGTACCTCCAGCCACAGAATCCAAAATTCTTTGCTGTCAGGTGAATGCCTATTGCCTAATTGTTGGTGCCTGTACTGGTCGACAGTTACATATTTATCCTTTGACCTCCTAATGTACCTCTAGCCAAAGAATCCAAAGTTCTTTGCTGTCAGGTGAATGTGAATGCCTATTGGCTAATTGTTTCGGCCTGTGGCTGCCTAATGTACCTCCAGCCACAATGCACCTCCAGGCACAGAATCCAAAGTTCTTTGCTGTCAGGTGAATGCCTATTGGCTAATTGTTTCGGACTGTACTGGCCGACAGTTAAATTTTTATCCTGTGGCCTCCTAATGCACCTCCAGGCACAGAATCCAAAGTTCTTTGCTGTTAGGTGAATGCCTATAGCCTAATTTTTGGGGCCTGTACTGGCCGACGGTTACATATATATATATTTTTTTTAAACAATCATTTTTATTGGGTTTTTAGAAAGGTTACAATATGCATTATTGTTAACGCAGTACCAGCATGTACTGAAATAGAACAAATAAACAAACATATGAGATTACAATGAAAGGTACAGTTTCATGTCTTTAATTACAATATTTGTCTTTTATGCATATTTGCATATAGTGCTAATGTAAAAGAACAATAATTAGATTTGGACTAGTGTTCCCATCTAAGGATCTATCATGATGTTTGCATAAGGCCGAATGCTCACGGCCGTGTTTCACGGCCTTGAGCGGTCCGTTGTAACACGGGCTGGATTCCTGCTGAGAGCAGGAGCGCACGGCATCATTGGTTGCTATGACGCCAATCGCTTCCTGCTGCCGCCGCAGTACAGTAATGCACTGGTATGATCTATACCAGTTTAGCACTGTACTGCAGCGGCAGCAGGAAGCGCACAGCGTCATAGCAACCAATGACGCCGTGCTCTCCTGCTCTCAGCAGGAATCCAGCCCGTGTTACCACGGACCGCTCACGGCCGTGAAACACGGCCGCGTGCATTCGGCCTAAGAATGAGGGTTTTATCATATGTATATGTGGAGTTGAGTCTGTGCATTATGTCAGACAATGAAGGAGTAGGGTCACTCTCCCAGTTTGAAGTAATTGCCAATTTTGTGGCTAGAAATAAGTGTGCTAAAATTCCTCTACTTCTCCAAGGGAGGTCGAGATGTAATAGGGCTAAAGAAGGGGATGGGGACAATGGGTAACCGGCTAGCTCAGAGGCAACCTCAAATACTTCCTTCCAAAGTGCAAGTTTGGGGCAGTACCATAGTATATGCAATAAAATGCCCCTATTTCCACACACCCTCCAGCACTGATTAGAGGTATCAGGAAACATGTGGCATAATATTTCTGGGTGTAAAACCATCGTAGTGTGGACTTCCTTATGGATTCATAATGTGTGGTGCATTTAAGGAGTTTGGCGGAAAGTCTCAAGGCGTCCATTGAGCATTTGAAAAGGATTTATTTTATTCTGTCTCCCAAGAAAAAAAGGGTGTGTATTTAGTGAAGGTTTTTTTGTCACCCAGCTTGGCATATATAGGCTTGAGGGCCAGATTCTTCATTCTGGGGATTGACCATAGCTCCAGATGTGATCAGTTTAGAACAACAGAGACACGGAGGTCTGCATGGACTAAATGTCCTAATCTCAAATGGTTGAATACCTCTTTAGTCTGAATTTTGTATTTGAGGCATACGGTTTGGGAAGGATACAAGTTATATCCGGAAACTATCTGGTTCATTTTTGTAATGCTCAAATCCAAGCTAGGAACAAAAAGATGAGTGGCATCCAGGGGCAGGAGTTCCAGAATAGGCATGGAATCACCTCCTGATGTCATCTGGAATTCTTTCCAGTGTTTAATAGTTGTGTTTCCAAGATAAGGAAATTGATTGTGTGAGAAAGTAGGGAGGAGAGATGGAGGAGAGGGACCGCAGCCGCTTCTATATGAACCCAATGTTTATTGAAGTTTCCCTGCCACCAATCCTGCATCTGTTGCACCCTATGCTACACCCTATGCTATACTTTCTGTTTATATAGTAGGGAGGCGGACACCCTTGGTTTCCTACCTGCCCATGTGTAGTTGTTATTCATTAGAGTTGCTTCTGTAAAGAAGGATTATTTTTTTTGTTAAATTTTTTTTTATTTTCAAAGTACAGACCGGATTCCCAAAAAGTTGGGACACTAAACAAATTGTGAATAAAAACTGAATGCAATGATGTGGAGATGGCAAATGTCAATATTTTATTTGTAATAGAACGTAGATGACAGATCAAACGTTTAATCCGAGTAAATGTATCATTTTAAAGGAAAAATACGTTGATTCAAAACTTTGTGGTGTCAACAAATCCCCAAAAGGTTGGGACAAACAGCAATAAGAGGCTGGAAAAAGTAAATTTGAGCATAACGAAGAGCTGGAAGACCAATTAACACTAATTAGGTCAATTGGCAACATGATTGGGAATAAAAAGAGCTTCTCAGAGTGGCAGTGTCTCTCAGAAGCCAAGATGGGTAGAGGATCACTAATTCCCACAATGTTGCGCAGAAAGATAGTGGAGCAATATCAGAAAGGTGTTATCCAGTGAAAAATTGCAAAGACTTTGTATCTATCATCATCAACTGTGCATAACATCATCCGAAGATTCAGAGAATCTGGAACAATCTCTGTGCGTAAGGGTCAAGGCCGTAAAACCATACTGGATGCCCGTGATCTCCGGGCCCTTAAACAACACTGCACCACAAACAGGAATGCTACTGTAAAGGAAATCACAGAATGGGCTCAGGAATACATCCAGAAACCATTGTCAGTGAACACAATCCACCGTGCCATCCGCCGTTGCTAGCTGAAACTCTATAGTGCAAAGAAGAAGCCATTTCTAAGCAAGATCCACAAGCTCAGGCGTTTTCACTGGGCCAGAAATCATTTAAAATGGAGTGTGGCAAAATGGAAGACTGTTCTGTGGTCAGACGAGTCACGATTCGAAGTTCTTTTTGGAAATCTGGGACACTATGTCATCCGGACCAAAGAGGACAAGGACAACCCAAGTTGTTATCAACGCTCAGTTCAGAAGCCTGCATCTCTGATGGTATGGGGTTGCATGAGTGCGTGTGGCATGGGCAGCTTGCATGTCTGGAAAGGCACCATCAATGCAGAAAAATATATTCAGGTTCTAGAACAACATATGCTCCCATCCAGACGTCATCTCTTTCAGGGAAGACCCTGCATTTTTCAACAAGATAATGCCAGACCACATTCTGCATCAATCACAACATCATGGCTGCGTAGGAGAAGGATCCTTGTACTGAAATGGCCAGTCTGCAGTCCAGATCTTTCACCTATAGAGAACAATTGGCGCATCATAAAGAGGAAGGTGCAACAAAGAAGGCCCAAGACGATTGAACAGTTAGAGGCCTGTATTAGACAAGAATGGGAGAGCATTCCTATTTCTAAACTTTAGAAACTGGTCTCCTCGGTCCCCAGACGTCTGTTGAGTGTTGTAAGAAGAAGGGGAGATGCCACACAGTGGTGAAAATGGCCTTGTCCCAACTTTTTGGGGATTTATTGACACCATGAAATTCTGATTCAACATATTTTTCCCTTAAAATGGTACATTTTCTCAGTTTAAACTTTTGTTCTGTGATTTACGTTCTATTCTGAATAGAATATTAAATGTTGGCACCTCCACATCATTGCATTCAGTTTTTATTCACGATTTGTATAGTGTCCCAACTTTTTGGGAATCCGGTTTGTATGAAAACAAAATACGGTACATATTTGACAAGCAGAGTGTCCAACATGACACAGTTATTAGTACAGAGGTTATACATTTTAATTGCATAAAGGTTCCTGATCAGTAACAAAATGCAGAGCATTTCCAAATATACATATGTGCAGATATAATTATATCATGACTATATCTATCATTATTGGTATGGCATAGTATCATCAAAATGTATGCAGCAAAATCCATATTGGGCAAGAAGGAGATGTCGGACAACTAGAGAACCTATGTTCACGCCACAATTGCCATTGTTTTACAAATTTTTGGTGGTTCCTAGCTTCCCAAGAGGATAATTCCTCAAAACATTACAATTGGTCCACTTTCTGTCTCCACTGTTCCATAGATGGGAGGGTAGTTGAGAGCCAATGTTTCGGGACCAATAGACGGGCTGTGATAAGCAATTGTCTAAATAGGAAGGGAGGAGGGCGGGGAACCCCTGAATCAATTGATTCATAGATGCTAAGTAGGGCCTTGAGAGGAGACATTGGTACTGTGGTTTGGCATAACAGGTTACTTAGGCAAAATATTTCCTTCCACCAATTGCTTTCAATGGGGCACTCCCACCAGATATGGAAAAAAGATCCTCTATCCCTCAGACATCTCCAACATCTGTCAGATATTGATTCAGAAAAAAGGCAGGTAATGTCCGGGGTTTTATACCATCTGGTTAATAGCTTGTAACCGTTTTCTTGTATGCGGACACATCTAGAAGCGATATGTGGAGCTAATAAAATATCTGGTAAACTGTTGAGAGGAAGGTTTTGACTAGAGTTGAGCGAACACCTGGATGTTCGGGTTCGAGAAGTTCGGCCGAACTTCCCGGAAATGTTCGGGTTCGGAATCCGAACCCGATCCGAACTTCGTCCCGAACCCGAACCCCATTGAAGTCAATGGGGACCCGAACTTTTCGGCACTAAAACGGCTGTAAAACAGCCCAGGAAAGGGCTAGAGGGCTGCAAAAGGCAGCAACATGTAGGTAAATCCCCTGCAAACAAATGTGGATAGGGAAATGAATAAAAATAAAAAATTTATAAATAAAAATTAACCAAAATCAATTGGAGAGAAGTCCCATAGCAGAGAATCTGGCTTCCCGTCACCCACCACTGGAACAGTCCATTCTCAGATATTTAGGCCCCGGCACCCAGGCAGAGGAGAGAGGTCCCGTAACAGACAATCTGGCTTCATGTCAGCAGAGAATTAGTCTGCATGTCATAGCAGAGAATGAGGCTTCACGTCAGCCACCACTGCAACAGTCCATTGGCATATATTTAGGCCCAGCACCCAGGCAGAGGAGAGAGGTCCCGTAACAGACAATCTGGCTTCATGTCAGCAGAGAATTAGTCTGCATGTCATAGCAGAGAATGAGGCTTCACGTCAGCCACCACTGCAACAGTCCATTGGCATATATTTAGGCCCAGCACACAGGCAGAGGAGAGAGGTCCCGTAACAGAGGATTTGGCTTCATGTCAGCAGAGAATTAGTCTGCATGTCATAGCAGAGAATGAGGCTTCACGTCAGCCACCACTGCAACAGTCCATTGGCATATATTTAGGCCCAGCACACAGGCAGAGGAGAGAGCTCCCGTAACAGAGGATCTGGCTCCATGTCAGCAGAGAATCAGTCTGCATGTCATAGCAGAAAATCAGGCTTCACATCACCCAGCACTGTAAGAGTCCATTTTCATAAATTTAGGCCCAGCACCCAGGCAGAGGAGAGAGGTCCCTTAACAGACAATCTGGCTTCATGTCAGCAGAGAATCAGTCTTCATATCATAGCAGAGAATCAGGCTTCACGTCACCCACCACTGTAAGAGTCCATTTTCATAAATTTAGGCCCAGCACCCAGGCAGAGGAGAGAGGTCCCGTAACAGACAATCTGGCTTCATGTCAGCAGAGAATCAGTCTTCATGTCATAGCAGAGAAACAGGCTTCACGTCACCCACCACTGCAACAGTCCATTTTCATAAATTTAGGCCCAGCACCCAGGCAGAGGAGAGAGGTCCAGTAACAGACAATCTGGCTTCATGTCAGCAGAGAATTAGTCTGCATGTCATAGCAGAGAATGAGGCTTCACGTCAGCCACCACTGCAACAGTACATTGGCATATATTTAGGCCCAGCACCCAGGCAGAGGAGAGAGGTCCCGTAACAGACAATCTTGCTTCATGTCAGCAGAGAATTAGTCTGCATGTCATAGCAGAGAATGAGGCTTCACGTCAGCCACCACTGCAACAGTCCATTGGCATATATTTAGGCCCAGCACACAGGCAGAGGAGAGAGGTCCCGTAACAGAGACTCTGGCTTCATGTCAGCAGAGAATCAGTCTGCATGTCATAGCAGAGAATGAGGCTTCACGTCAGCCACCACTGCAACAGTCCATTGGCATATATTTAGGCCCAGCACCCAGGCAGAGGAGAGAGGTCCCGTAACAGACAATCTGGCTTCACGTCAGCAGAGAATTAGTCTGCATGTCATAGCAGAGAATGAGGCTTCACGTCAGCCACCACTGCAACAGTCCATTGGCATATATTTAGGCCCAGCACACAGGCAGAGGAGAGAGGTCCCGTAACAGAGGATCTGGCTTCATGTCAGCAGAGAATCAGTCTGCATGTCATAGCAGAAAATCAGGCTTCACGTCAGCCACCACTGCAACAGTCCATTGTCAGATATTTAGTCCCAGCACCCAGGCAGAGGAGAGAGGTCCCGTAACAGAGAATCTGTCTTCATGTCAGCAGAGAATTAGTCTGCATGTCATAGCAGAGAATCAGGCTTCACGTCACCCAACATTGGAACAGTCCATTGGCATATATTTAGGCCCCGGCACCCAGACAGAGGAGAGGTTCATTCAACTTTGGGTAGCCTCGCAATATAATGGTAAAATGAAAATAAAAATAGGATTGAATGAGGAAGTGCCCTGGAGTCCAATAATATATGGTTAAGGGGAGGTAGTTAATGTCTAATCTGGACAAGGGACGGACAGGTCCTGTGGGATCCATGCCTGGTTCATTTTTATGAACGTCAGCTTGTCCACATTGGCTGTAGACAGGCGGCTGCGTTTGTCTGTAATGACGCCCCCTGCCTACCTCCAAGGCATAAAAGGCTAGCTCTGGCCACGTGGACAATTTAGAGACCCAGAAGTTGAATGGGGCCGAACCATCAGTCAGTAAGTGGAGAGGTGTGCACACGTACTGTTCCACCATGTTAGTGAAATGTTGCCTCCTGCTAACACGCTGCATATCAGGTGGTGGTGCAGTTAGCTGTGGCGTGTTGACAAAAGTTTTCCACATCTCTGCCATGCTAACCTTGGCCTCAGAGGAGCTGGCCGTGACACAGCTGCCTTGGCGACCTCTTGCTCCTCCTCTGTCTTGGCCTTGGGCTTCCACTTGTTCCCCTGTGACATTTGGGAATGCTCTCAGTAGCGCGTCTACCAACGTGCGCTTGTACTCGCGCATCTTCCTATCACGCTCCAGTGCAGGAAGTAAGGTGGGCACATTGTCTTTGTAGCGTGGATCCAGCAGGGTGGCAACCCAGTAGTCCGCACAGGTTAAAATGTGGGCAACTCTGCTGTCGTTGCGCAGGCACTGCAGCATGTAGTCGCTCATGTGTGCCAGGCTGTCCTCTGTGGGAGGCGTATCGTCATTGTCCTGCCTTTCCCCCCAGCCACGCACCAGTGATGGACCCGAGCTGCGTTGGGTGCCACCCCGCTGTGACCATGCTTCATCCTCATCCTCCACCTCCTCCTCCTCTTCCTTGTCATCCTCGTCCTCCAGTAGTGGGCCCTGGCTGGCCACATTTGTACCTGGCCTCTGCTGTTGCAAAAAAACTCCCTCTGAGTCACTTCGAAGAGACTGGCCTGAAAGTGCTAAAAATGACCCCTCTTCCTCCTCCTCCTGGGCCACCTCCTCTTCCATCATCGCCCTAAGTGTTTTCTCAAGGAGACATAGAAGTGGTATTGTAACGCTGATAACGGCGTCATCGCCACTGGCCATGTTGGTGGAGTACTCGAAACAGTGCAACAGGGCACACAGGTCTCGCATGGAGGCCCAGTCATTGGTGGTGAAGTGGTGCTGTTCTGTAGTGCGACTGACCCGTGCGTGCTGCAGCTGAAACTCCACTATGGCCTGCTGCTGCTCGCACAGTCTGTCCAGCAAGTGCAAGGTGGAGTTCCACCTGGTGGGCAAGTCGCATATGAGGCGGTGAGCGGGAAGGCCGAAGTTACGCTGTAGCGCAGACAGGCGAGCAGCAGCAGGATGTGAACGCCGGAAGCGCGAACAGACGGCCCGCACTTTATGCAGCAGCTCTGACATGTCGGGGTAGTTGTGAATGAACTTCTGCACCACCAAATTCAGCACATGCGCCAAGGGATGTGCGTCAAATTGGCTAGTCCCAGAGCTGCAACGAGATTTCGCCCATTATCACACACCACCAGGCCGGGCTTGAGGCTCACCGGCAGCAACCACTCGTCGGTCTGTTGTTCTATACCCCGCCACAACTCCTGTGCGGTGTGGGGCCTGTCCCCCAAACATATGAGTTTCAGAATGGCCTGCTGACGTTTACCCCGGGCTGTGCTGAAGTTGGTGGTGAAGGTGTGTGGCTGACTGGATGAGCAGGTGGAAGAAGAGGAGGAGGAAGCCGAGAAGGAGGAGGTGGCAACAGGAGGCAAAGAATGTTGCCCTGCGATCCTTGGCGGCAGAAGGACGTGCGCCAAACAGCTCTCCGCCTGGGGCCCAGCTGCCACTACATTTACCCAGTGTGCAGTTAGGGAGATATAGCGTCCCTGGCCGTGCTTACTGGTCCACGTATCTGTGGTTAGGTGGACCTTGCTACAGATGGCGTTGCGCAGTGCACACTTGATTTTATCGGATACTTGGTTGTGCAGGGAAGGCACGGCTCTCTTGGAGAAGTAGTGGCGGCTGGGAACAACATACTGTGGGACAGCAAGCGACATGAGCTGTTTGAAGCTGTCTGTGTCCACCAGCCTAAATGACAGCATTTCATAGGCCAGTAGTTTAGAAATGCTGGCATTCAGGGCCAGGGATCGAGGGTGGCTAGGTGGGAATTTACGCTTTCTCTCAAATGTTTGTGAGATGGAGAGCTGAACGCTGCCGTGTGACATGGTTGAGACGCTTGGTGACGGAGGTAGTGGTGGTGTTGGTGGTACATCCCATGTTTGCTGGGCGGCAGGTGCCAACGTTCCTCCAGAGGCAGAGGAAGAGGCCGAGGCGGCAGCAGCAGAAGAGGTAGCAGGGGGAGCCTGAGTGACTTCCTTGGTTTTAAGGTGTTTACTCCACTGCAGTTCATGCTTTGCATGCAGGTGCCTGGTCATGCAGGTTGTGCTCAGGTTCAGAACGTTAATGCCTCGCTTCAGGCTCTGATGGCACAGCGTGCAAACTACTCGGGTCTTGTCATCAGCACATTGTTTGAAGAAGTGCCATGCCACGGACCTCCTTGAAGCTGCCTTTGGGGTGCTCGGTCCCAGATGGCGGCGGTCAGTAGCAGCCGGAGTCTCTTGGCGGCGGGTGTTCTGCTTTTGCCCACTGCTCCCTCTTTTGCTACGCTGTTGGCTCGGTCTCACCACTGCCTCTTCCTCCGAACTGTGAAAGTCAGTGGCACGACCTTCATTCCATGTGGGGTCTAGGACCTCATCGTCCCCTGCATCGTCTTCCACCCAGTCTTGATCCCTGACATCCTGTTCAGTCTGCACACTGCAGAAAGACGCAGCAGTTGGCACCTGTGTTTCGTCATCATTAGAGACATGCTGAGGTGGTATTCCCATGTCCTCATCATCAGGAAACATAAGTGGTTGTGCGTCAGTGCAGTCTATGTCTTCCACCGCTGGGGAAGGGCTAGGTGGATGCCCTTGGGAAACCCTGCCAGCGGAGTCTTCAAACAGCATAAGAGACTGCTGCATAACTTGAGGCTGAGATAGTTTCCCTGGTATGCATGGGGGTGATGTGACAGACT
This sequence comes from Bufo gargarizans, assembly GCF_014858855.1. NCBI lineage: Eukaryota > Metazoa > Chordata > Amphibia > Anura > Bufonidae > Bufo > Bufo gargarizans. The sequence goes on from NC_058082.1 coordinate 183,009,513, forward strand.
GATGGGGTTGGTTTTCAGGCGCCATCTGTGCGCTTTCTGCAGAAGACTGGGTGGGAGATAATGTGAACGTGCTGGATCCACTGTCGGCCACCCAATTGACTAATGCCTGTACCTGCTCAGGCCTTACCATCCTTAGAACGGCATTGGGCCCCACCATATATCGCTGTAAATTCTGGCGGCTACTGGGACCTGAGGTAGTTGGTACACTAGGACGTGTGGATGTGGCAGAACGGCCACGTCCTCTCCCAGCACCAGAGGGTCCACTAACACCACCACGACCATGTCCACGTCCGCGTCCCTTACTAGATGTTTTCCTCATTGTTATGGTTCACCACAACAACAAAAATATTATTTGGCCCAATGTATTGTATTCAAATTCAGCGGGATATAAATTTGAGGCCTAGTATTTAGGCGCTGGGTGACCGGTATGGATTTACTAACAGAATTAGACTTGGAAATGCACAGTAGCGTGTGTGTGAAGTTATTCTGAATGACCCTATGTGCACCTTGAATATTATATACCCTTTTAGGGATAGATTTCAAATAGCTCTGATATAGCAGGAACCACTAAATTATGAAATTGCTAAATTGGGAATTGTATTTCAACTCAGAACAAAAAATGTGCTTTGACGGACACTAGATAACTTTCCCAGCCACAACAGGACAGCGGTAACGAGAGATTTAGCGGGATATAAATTTGAGGCCTAGTATTTAGGCGCTGGGTGACCGGTAGGGATTTACTAACAGAATTAGACTTGGAAATGCACAGTAGCGTGTGTGTGAAGTTATTCTGAATGACCCTATGTGCACCTTGAATATTATATACCCTTTTAGGGATAGATTTCAAATAGCTCTGATATAGCAGGAACCACTAAATTATGAAATTGCTAAATTGGGAATTGTATTTCAACCCAGAACAAAAAATGTGCTTTGACGGACACTAAAAAACTTTCCCAGCCACAACAGGACAGCGGTAACGAGAGATGTAGCGGGATATAAATTTGAGGCCTAGTATTTAGGCGCTGGGTGACCGGTATGGATTTACTAACAGAATTAGACTTGGAAATGCACAGTAGCGTGTGTGTGAAGTTATTCTGAATGACCCTATGTGCACCTTGAATATTATATACCCTTTTAGGGATAGATTTCAAATAGCTCTGATATAGCAGAAACCACTAAATTATGAAATTGCTAAATTGGGAATTGTATTTCAACCCTGAACAAAAAATGTGCTTTGACGGACACTAAATAACTTGCCCATCCACAACAGGACAGCGGTAACGAGAGATTTAGCGGGATATAAATTTGAGGCCTAGTATTTAGGCGCTGGGTGACCGGTATGGATTTAGTGACAGAATTAGACTGGGATATGGCCAAAAAATAACCACACTATTGCTGGTTAAATGCACTTGGTGACGGGCGCAGCTTGCCCCTGATGTAGTATATGGCCAAAAAATGAACAGACTGTTGCTGGTTAAATGCACTTAGTGTCACAGCTTGACCAACCACACTACTGAGGGTTAAATGCACTTGGTGACGGGCGCAGCTTGCCCCTGATGTAGTATATGGCCAAAAAATGAACAGACTATTGCTGGTTAAATGCACTTGGTGACGGGCGCAGCTTGCCCCTGATTTAGTATATGGCCAAAAAATGAACAGACTATTGCTGGTTAAATGCACTTGGTGTGATAGCTTGACCAACCACACTACTGAGGGTTAAATGCACTTGGTGACGGGCGCAGCTTGCCCCTGATGTAGTATATGGCCAAAAAATAAACAGACTATTGCTGGTTAAATGCACTTGGTGTGACAGCTTCACCCTGATGTAGGCTTTAGCCAAAAAACAACCACACCATTGAGGGTTAAATGCACTTGGTGACAGGCGCAGCTTGCCCCTGATGTAGTATATGGCCAAAAAATAAACAGACTATTGCTGGTTAAATGCACTTGGTGTGACAGCTTCACCCTGATGTAGGCTTTAGCCAAAAAACAACCACACCATTGAGGGTTAAATGCACTTGGTCGCAGCTTGTGCTGGCCAAAATGACCAAAATGGCCGCCGATCACCCCAGAAAAATGTGACTGACAAACGGTCTGGGCAGCCTAAAAACAGTGAGCAATTGAGTATCAGCAGCTCAATGACCCACAGCTGCAGATCGATCAATAATCAAGTCCTTTGGAGGAGTTAATCTGCCTAATCTCGCCCTACTGTCGCATCCGCAACCTCTCCCTACGCTAATCAGAGCAGAGTGACGGGCGGCGCTATGTGACTCCAGCTTAAATAGAGGCTGGGTCACATGGTGCTCTGGCCAATCACAGCCATGCCAATAGTAGGCATGGCTGTGATGGCCTCTTGGGGCAAGTAGTATGACACTTGTTGATTGGCTGCTTTGCAGCCTTTCAAAATGCGCCAAGAAAGTGTCACAAAAGCGCCAAGAAAGCGACGAACACCGAACCCGGACTTTTACGAAAATGTCCGGGTTCGGGTCCGTGTCACGGACACCCCAAAATTCGGTACGAACCCGAACTATACAGTTCGAGTTCGCTCATCCCTAGTTTTGACCAATGCCCTATGTAAGCAGGTTTGGTAAGTAAGGGGGGTGTATTTATCCTGTTGAATAGTTGGGAAATAAGCTTTTTTGTTGGTTTGGTGTTGTTAATAAGGGCCTCTAACCAAACTAAAGGTTGGAGAACATTACCTCTAGAGGTATGCTGGGAGAGGTAGGAGTGAAGGTATGATATTGGAGACATGTACTGGTGATGAGGAGTGAGCAATTTTTGGAGCTCAGAAATAGGTAAAACATGGCCCTCTGGGTCGAAGAGAGAAGATACGTGTATGGCTAGTTCTCTCAGAGGTCGAGGGGTTATTCAATCACCAGAGGGAGAGCTGTACCCAATATATCTCTAAGAGAAAGTAGGGGGGATGAGAAGGGTATTGAGCAGTGGGTGGTCTGGAACCATTTCCATGCCTTCAATGTGGCTTGGATGATGGGGTATGGTGATGATAGTATGTTTAACAGACTGGAATTTCCCAATAGAACAGAGCGCAGTGGTTTACCTGCAAGTTCCTGTTCCATTGATACCCAAGGTTTAGGGTTGGAGTTCCTGAGCCATTCCACTGCCCTGGACATAAGTACTGCTTTCCCATATAGTTCAGGGTCTGGGAGAGCCATCCCTCTGGATTTTTTAGGGCGAGACAGTGTGTCATACGATAGTCTGGGCTTCTTGCCGTTCCGTATAAATTTACGGAAGATTTTCCTGAGGGAATCATAATAGGTTTTTGGTATGTGTATGGGTAAAACCTGCTGCATGTACGTGAGGCGTGGGATAATTAATGACATAAGATTTTTCCTACCAAACCATGATATTATGTGGGAATTCAAACTATCTAGAGTGGAAGATATAGAATGCAAAAGTGGGCAGTAGTTGAGAGTAAACAGATCTGCTACATTGGGACTTATCTTGATTCCCAGGTATGTGGGGAAAGGAGATGACCAGTCAAATGCAGAATTGGCTTTTAAGCGATGTTGTGTCATCAAGGGGATACCAAAACAAATGATAAGTGATTTTTGTTTATTTATTTTGAAGTTAGAAAGGGTGCCATAGTTGTCCAAATGGTGTTGAATTGCTGAGAGTGATGTTTCAGGGTTTGAGGTCATGATCATAATGTCGTCCACGAAAGCGGCAAGTTTATGCTCCCTACCTCCCAAAAATATACCCTTGATATTGGGACTGTTTTCAAACGGATTAGAATGGGTTCAAGGGCTAAAACAAAAAGTAGGGGTGATAGGGGGCATTCTTGGTGGGTGCCATTCCGTATACTGAAGTGATCTGAATGGTCGCCATTAACTTAGACTGAAGCGGAAGCCCAATACATGGCAAAGGTGGCTTGTACAAAGGGACCAGGTAGGCCGAATCCCTGCAGGACTGGATTCAGGTATGACCAATTAATCCTGTCAAATGCTTTCTCCGCATCTGTACTGAGTAGGAGAAGAGGTTTGGATCGGAGGGCAGCATAGTAGACAACGTTAAGAACTCTAGTTGTGTTATCTCTGCCCTCCCTACCCTTGACGAAGCCCACCTGGTCCCCATGTGCCAAAGATGGGAGAGCCGTAGACAAACGATTCGCCAGCATCTTTGCTAGTAGCTTCAGATCGATGTTAAGAAGTGATATGGGTCTATAGTTGGCGCATTGGTTAGGGTTTTTCCCTTCCTTGGGTATCAACGTGATATGGGCTATTGTCATATCTTTGGAAAGTTGTTTCCCTTGGAGGGTCGAGTTACAAACAGAAAGCAGGTGGGGGAGGATAAGTTGTTGGAAAGTTCTGTAATAGGAGACAGTTAAACCATCTGGGCCTGGGCTTTTGCTCGATGGTGCTTGTTTTAGTGCCATTGTTAGTTTGTAAATGTGAAAGGAGATGATAGTTTCTGTTTAATATCCGGAGGGAGGGACGGGAGATGTAGTGATTCTAAGAAGGAGGATGTTAAGGTGGAGTGGGAATCTGATGGAAGTGAAGGGGCAAATTATATAGGGATTCGTAGAATTCCTTGAAACGGGACGCAATTAACTTAGAGGATTATAGTGGAGTACCCTGAGGGGAATCTATTTGGTGAATATAGTTAGCTGCCTTCCAATTCTTGATTTTACGCATCATATATTTTGATGCTTTGTCCCCATGGGCGAAGAACTTGTACTGTGAATTCCAAAAATACTTGGTTGTTGAGTGTTGTAGAAGGGACTTTATTTCTGCTCTAAGATTGGAAAGTTCCTGTAAGTGGGATTCTGACAGGGAGCGTTTGTGCAGAGATTCAAGTGTTTTTATTTTTTCGCAAAGGGCATCTAACTTTTTACCCCTCTCCTTTTTGAGGAGTGAGCCCAAACTAATAAAGTGCCCTCTAATATATGGTTTATGGGCATCCCATAGTGATTGGTCAGATGTTTCTGGACATTTATTCAGCATAAAGTATTCTTTTAACAGCTCGGATATTTTTTCTATGATCGTTTTATCCCCCAAAAGTGACTAGTTTAAGCACCATCTAAATTTATTTGAAGTCGGTACAGATGCTGAGACTTTCAGAAAGATGGGGGCGTGATCTGATAGGTAGATGGATCCCATTTTAGCATCATGACATAACTGCAGGTGTGGCTTGGAAATGAATAAGTAATCCAATCTTTGATAGGACCCGTGTACATGGGAATAAATACTATAATACCTTAAATTGGGGTGTAGCGAACGCCATACATCTATAAGATGTAGGTTCCAGAGTCCCTCCCTTATTGCGCGTAAGGCTCCAGCAGATAGAGAAGACCTCCGGGTGGATGAATCAAGTTGCGGGGTCAGAGTGGCATTTAGATCGCCTCCCAGGACCACCAAACCTTCCGCAAAGTTCTCAATGATTGGGAAGATTGCGGAAAATGCCTGAATTAGGGGCATAAAGATTTATGATAGTGTACATTTGAGGGCCTATGCAACCCTTAACCAGGATGTACCTCCCCTACGGATCCTGCATGTGTGAGGTGTACTTGAACGGGACTTTCCTCTGAAATCCAATGCTTACCGCCCCGGAAGCAGATGTGTTACCACTCCAGTGATACCATTGAGAGTAGTGGGCAAAAGATAGGTTAGGGTAATGATTGAATTTGAAGTGCGTCTCCTGTAGGAGCAGGACACTGACCCCAGATTTGCGCAGCAATGTAAAGATCTGACTCCTCTTGGAAGGGGATTTGAAACCTCTCACATTGTAGGACGCAAATGATAAGTCAGCCATGGTGTTTAAGACGTAGAGGGTTACCTAGCTGGGGTGAATCCCCCTCCCAGAGAGATACACCTCGTACATGTAGAATCTGATCTTTCAGGCTAGGCGAATTGGATGTCAGAGGATTCCCAAGTATTCTTTGAGAAGATGGAATATGTACCTTGAACAATACTAAAACAATAGCGTGTAAAACACTAGTATGAACTTTCAACAGAGTGTACCCGTTAATATGGGTCAAAAAAGTGAACAAAGTGAGAGTCATAAAGGGGGAAATAGTTGATCAACCCAGTTACGATCCTCATAGCATCGGAAAAGGCCTCTATGGAGAGGCTATCAGACAGTGGAGAAAAGTCAATTAGGCTGAAAGAAGATGGACATAGTAGGTTTGGAATGAGTGCAGACAGAGGGAAGAAATTGGTGTGGAGTGACAGGGGTTAAAGGTTTAAAAGTATGGGGAAGGAATGATTTAGAGAGCAAGTATAGGAAATGGACTGGGCCTAATAAGTTTCCTAGCATTGCATGAAAATAGTTTACATTATTGAGCCAGTCCCTATGGAGTAAACTGCATGTTCCTTCACTTGGCCTTCTGCGATTTTGGAGTGTGCGGAGATTCGAATGGCACAATCACAAGTAATTCTGGAAGCTCCAAGATGTCCCGGTAAGGGCTCTTTCACACTTGCGTATTTCTTTTCCAGCATAGAGTTCCCTAGTCGGGGCTCTATGCTGGAAAAATCCTGATCAGGATTATCCCAATGCATTCTGAATGGAGAGAAATCCGTTCAGGATGCATCAGGATGTCTTCAGTTCAGGACCGGAACGTTTTTTGGCCGGAGAAAATACTGCAGCATGCTGCGCTTTTTGCTCCGGCCAAAAATCCTGAACACTTGCCGCAAGGCCGGATCCGGAATGAATGCCCATTGAAAGGCATTAATCCGGATCCGGCCTTAGGCTAAACGTTGTTTTGGCGCATTACCGGATCTGACCATGCACATGGGGTGCTCTGACGTCATTCTGGAGCGCCCCGGGAGCCGCACGGGCGGTAAGTATACTGCTCTCCTGCTCCCCACTACTACTATGGCAACTAGGACTTTAATAGCGTCCTGGCTGCCATAGTAACACTGAATGCATTTTGAAGACTGATCAGTCTTCAAATGCTTTCAGTTCACTTGCGGTGTTACGGATCCGGTGGGCACTTCCGGCAACGGAAGTGCACGCCTGATCCTAACAACGCAAGTGTGAAAGAGGCCTAAAGCTCCTAGTTCTCCATTTCTATCGGCGAGATCTGCATGTGTTAAAACACTTCATCTAGGTCTGCGTACGTGGAAATGAAAAGCCGACGTCCAGCATGGGTAAAGGTAAGTCCGAATGGAAATGTCCATCGGTATAGGATCTTGTTGGACCGGAACCAGTCGGTCAGGGGCTTCAGGGATCAACATTTTCCGAGTGTTGAAGGTGCTAAATCCTGAAAAATCGAGACTGGCGCTCCTTCGCATGTTATGTTGTCTCAGTTTCTGGCTGCCTCCAGTACTGCTGTTTTAATCTGGAAGTTTAGGAATCGGAAAATTACATCTCTGGGGGGTTCAGAGGGTTTGGGTTTAGGCTGCAGAGCTCTGTGGGCATGTTCGATGGTGATTTCAGATAGTTGATCTGGGCCCAATAAAGCTTTGCAAAGTGCCAGCACTGTGGCTGGGATGTCCGTGGCTAGGACTGTCTCAGGTATCCCTCTGAACCTCAAATTGTTTCTGCGGCCTCGGTTTTCTTGATCCTCCAGAGCCATATGGAGGTCATTGAGATGAGTATGACACTTCTGCAGCGAGGATGCAGTGGCTGTTTGGTGGGCTAGGATCGCGGCCTGATGCGTCTCTAGAGTAACCACTCTGTGTCCTACATGCAGGATATCGTGGCGGAGCGCTGTAAGTTCGGATCGGTTCCATAGCTTTGCTGAGCATTTGTTTTAGGAATCGGTGGGTGATCGGGAGTGCCGTCCTGCTGTGAGAATCTTCATTGTCAGAGTCCCCTTCTGAAAGATCAGCGGCGCTCTCACTAACCTTAAGCGAGGGTGTTGGTGTCATCTTGGACTCCCGCGCCGCTACAGTGGCAGCTGCTTTTCGGATGAATTTATCCATTTCCCCGCCGGGGTTAGCGGATTTATTAGTACTGGAACAATCTCCAGACTTAGGCTGGCCTATCTGGACCATTTCTCCGGCTGTCAGCTTTTGTTAGCTAGTGCTATGCAGGATCTAGTACGGAGAGCTCCCGACTAAGCTGCCATCACAGTCAGGCGCTAGCTCCGCCCCCTGTAAAGAACGATTTGGGAACTACGATCGGGAGAATTTTGAAGATATACAAGAGTTTCGGTACTACCATCATCTTAAAGGTAGCTATTCTGCCTAGCCAAGAAATTTCTTTCAATGCCTTAGATGTCAAGTCAGATATTAGGGTGTTTAGCAATGGTATATAGTTATGCTTATACAGGGATTTCATGGATTTGGTGAGTTTTAGACCCAATTAATCGATCTGCTGTGTCTGCCAATCAAGAGCAAAACTAGCTTTAAGATAATGTTCCTCTGCAGAAGGGACATTAAGGGGTAGAATTTGGGATTTACACTACGTGCAGAATTATTAGGCAAATGAGTATTTTGACCACATCATCCTCTTTATGCATGTTGTCTTACTCCAAGCTGTATAGGCTCGAAAGCCTACTACCAATTAAGCATATTAGGTGATGTGCATCTCTGTAATGAGAAGGGGTGTGGTCTAATGACATCAACACCCTATATCAGGTGTGCATAATTATTAGGCAACTTCCTTTCCTTTGGCAAAATGGGTCAAAAGAAGGACTTGACAGGCTCAGAAAAGGCAAAAATAGTGAGATATCTTGCAGAGGGATGCAGCACTCTTAAAATTGCAAAGCTTCTGAAGCGTGATCATCGAACAATCAAGCGTTTCATTCAAAATAGTCAACAGGGTCGCAAGAAGCGTGTGGAAAAACCAAGGCGCAAAATAACTGCCCATGAACTGAGAAAAGTCAAGCGTGCAGCTGCCAAGATGCCACTTGCCACCAGTTTGGCCATATTTCAGAGCTGCAACATAACTGGAGTGCCCAAAAGCACAAGGTGTGCAATACTCAGAGACATGGCCAAGGTAAGAAAGGCTGAAAGACGACCACCACTGAAAAAGACACACAAGCTGAAACGTCAAGACTGGGCCAAGAAATATCACAAGACTGATTTTTCTAAGGTTTTATGGACTGATGAAATGAGAGTGAGTCTTGATGGGCCAGATGGCTGGATTGGTAAAGGGCAGAGAGCTCCAGTCCGACTCAGACGCCAGCAAGGTGGAGGTGGAGTACTGGTTTGGGCTGGTATCATCAAAGATGAGCTTGTGGGGCCTTTTTGGGTTGAGGATGGAGTCAAGCTCAACTCCCAGTCCTACTGCCAGTTTCTGGAAGACACCTTCTTCAAGCAGTGGTACAGGAAGAAGTCTGCAAGGTAAGAAAAACATGATTTTGATGCAGGACAATGCTCCATCACACGCGTCCAAGTACTCCACAGCGTGGCTGGCAAGAAAGGGTATAAAAGAAGAAAATCTAATGACATGGCCTCCTTGTTCACCTGATCTGAACCCCATTGAGAACCTGTGGTCCATCATCAAATGTGAGATTTACAAGGAGGGAAAACAGTACACCTCTCTGAACAGTGTCTGGGAGGCTGTGGTTGCTGCTGCACGCAATGTTGATGGTGAACAGATCAAAACACTGACAGAATCCATGGATGGCAGGCTTTTGAGTGTCAATGCAAAGAAAGGTGGCTATATTTTCTTCACTGATTTGTTTTTGTTCTGTTTTTGAATGTCAGAAATGTATATTTGTGAATGTTGAGATGTTATATGGTTTCACTGGTAAAAATAAATAATTGAAATGGGTATATATTCGTTTTTTGTTAAGTTGCCTAATAATTATGTACAGTAATAGTCACCTGCACACACAGATATCCCCCTAAAATAGCTAAAACTAAAAACAAACTAAAAACTACTTCCAAAAATATTCAGCTTTGATATTAATGAGTTTTTTGGGTTCATTGAGAACATGGTTGTTGTTCAATAATAAAATGAATCCTCAAAAATACAACTTGCCTAATAATTCTGCACTCCCTGTAGTTCCATTTAGTTTATAAAAGGAGAGTTCTCCGAAAACGTTAATAAGTTCCAATGCCGTGCTCAGGGATTTTTTAGGATGAGTGAAGGATAAGATTATGTCGTCCGTGTATAGTGAAATGCGATGTGTACGATTACCTATGGTCACTCCAGATATGTCCGGATGTGTTCTGATAGCTTGAGCCAATGGTTCAATAGATATCACAAATATGATGGGGGATAGGGGTACCCCTGTCTTGTTCCATTTGTTAATGTAAGGGGGTCTGATATTTTAGAATTAGCTATAACTCTGGCAGAGGGGGCTGAATAGAGTGCTGAAATGGTCTTAAAACACTCTCCCTCAAATCCCATGTGTCTGAGGACAGAGAAAACAAATGTCCAATTCACGCAGTCAAGCGCCTTTTCCACATCTAGCTCCACCAATACCGCTAGGGATTTTTGTCTCTCCGAGGTATCTATTATGCTAACGATTCTCCTAGTGTTTTCATGAATCTGTCAGCCTTTTATAAAACCTGTTTGGTCAGGGGACATAAGATGTGGAATCAGTGTTGCCAGGCAGTTAGCAAGGATTTTGGCATATAGTTTTACATCTCAATTCAGCAAGGAAATTGGCCTAAAGTTTTGAGGAGCATCTGGGGTTTTGCCTGGTTTGAGTATTGTAACACAGGTGGCTTCTAGCATTTATTTTGGGAGTTTTCCGTCCTTTATGGCTTGTTGGAACGTATGGGTTAAGTGAGGAGTCAAAAAGTCTCCGTATGATTGATAATATGCAATTGATATCCTGTCTGGACCTGGAGCCTTGTGTAAGGGTAAGGATCGGATGGTTGCTAGGACTTCTTTTTGGTCTAGCGGTGAGTTTAGAGATTCACTTTAGGATTTGCTCAATTTAGGAAGAAGAAGGGACTCTAAATAATAATAAATCGCTGTCTCTTGTGGTTGGATGGAGGGATTTTCTCCCTCTAGATTATATAGTGATGCATAATAAGCTTTGAATTCATTAGCAAATTTATCTGGGTCATACAATTGAGCTCCAGCGGATTGTTTTTTGATTAAGGGAATTATTTATTTTATTGCTTTCTTTTTAATCTTATGTGCAAGTAACTTGCCTGCTTTGATGTCTTGCGAGTAATATGTCGCTTTGGTCTTCCTAAGATTTTATTCGTATTTGTATAATAAGAGTTCTTTAAGTTGAAGTCTCAGGGTTTTCAGTTGTTAGGTGCGTGTAGGAGAGTGATTTCTTTTATTCAGAGTTTCTAGAGGTTTGATTTTGGACATTATTTCCAAGAACTTCCCCTCCCTTTCTTTTTTTGCTTTGCTCCCAATTTTCATGATAATTCCTTTCATGTAGGCTTTGTGAGCGTTCCACAGGGTAAAAGGGTTAGAAACTGAAGATTCATTGAATTGAAAGTATTCCCGAATAGCGGCAGCGATTTCTTCTTTGTCGGTGGTATGCTCTAAAAGAAAGGGGTTTAGGCGCCAGGAAGTACTGTGTCCAGGAGGGTGCATGTTTTGTAGGGTGAGTGTGATGGCTGCATGATCTGACCATGTAATCACTTCTACCGAGGATGCTGTCGATGCATGGATTAGTGATCTATTTAGAAGGAATAAGTCTATTCTTGAATTGTGTGCTGTTGAGAAGAAAGAGTAGTCCCTTTCACTATCATGAAGAATCCTCCAAGTATCATATAGGTCGTTTGAAGAGAAATTCTCTCATCCAGAATTTCTTGTTTGCGGAGGAGGTGGAATCTAAGAAAGTATCCACCACTCCATTAAAATCTCCAAACCATAATGTTTGTCCTTGCCTGACTTTTTCCTCCTTCCTGGAGAGTCTGTTGAAGAATGTAGGTTAGGCCTCATGCACACGACCGTTGTGTGCACCCGTGGCCGTTGTGCCGTTAGACGTTTTTTTCTGCGGCTCCATTGACTTTCAATGGGGCCGTTGAAAACTCGGCTTGTGCACCGTTTTTACACCGCGCCCGTGACCCATGTTTCTAGGCCGTGAAAAAAATAGGACCTGTCCTATTTTTTTCACGGCCAACGGTTCACGGGCCCATTCAAGTCAATGGGTCCGTGAAAAACGCGGTTGCACACCCGTTTGTCATCCGCCTCCGCGCCCGCTCCGCGCCCGTTTTATTTCTTCTTATGGCATGGGCAAATTGTCTGGCCAAAACTTGTGGCAATAAAATTGAAAAAAAACATAGACAGGAAGTTTGAGGTGACAGGATATGCTAATTTCTAGTCATCTGTGGTAAACAGCTTCTGTATAGTGAGGCAGCGATTGCAGCAGGTGCAAATACAGCCACAATGCCACGATGGGATGTAGAAAAACTTATTTCCCTCGTCCAGGAGAGGCCGGAGCTTTGGGATACCCGGCATAATTCATATATTGACCGCCAAAAAAAGGATGCTTCATGGGAGCAAGTGGCACGGAGCATGCGCCGCAGTGAATGGGCCAAGGCTGATAGCCGAGGCCGGGCCGAATTAGGTAAGTGTTATCAATGTAGTTGTGCTGTCCTTGTCCTCTGTGTGCCCCTAAGATGTAGTTGGAAATTCCCTGAGGGGACAATAGTGTTTTTGGGGTGGTCCAGACTCCTTTTGCGGAAAGGCCTGTAAATGGTTGGTAAATGAGGCGTCTAATTTTTCCCCTATATTAATTATTTACCTCACAATTGTCTTCTATGTCATTTCTAAACAGTGAAACAAACCAAAACCCGCTGGGCAAGTTGCCGCGACCAGTTCAGGCGGGAGATGACCAGCAAAGGCCGGAGTGGGGAGGGATCGTTGCGTAAACGGGCCTATATATATACGGCCCAGTTGCAATTTCTGCGGCCAGTTATGGAATTGAGGCCGTAAGTATTTTTCACTTTTTTTTCCCAAATGTTTCATATTTGCACACTTACGTTTGTTTGGACAAAGCGAAAGTTTCCCTGTTAAAAATGGATACAGTTCAGTGGTTCTATTACAGACCTATACTTTCGGTGTGGCAGCCATGTCAGAACTGACTACATCCTGCTTTTAAACTACTGAAACTCCCAGCATGATAGAATAGCTGTAAGCTACTCGGTCCTGCTTGGAGTTGTAGTTGGCCATCAGCTGGTGTGCAACAGTTTCTAAATGCATGGTGTTGGTTGCCTACCTCAGTTTAGTGGTGGAGTCAAACCAGGGTCCACCGCTTTGGAGCTGAATGATGAGACGACACGTGAAGTGTGCAGATGTCGCCTCCCTTATCTGTTTTGTTTGTGTCAAAGCAATTTATTGTCCCTCCTGGAACATAGATGTTTGAAATTGGAACTTGAAAAGCGAATAGAGATGACACTTGCGCACTGCACGCATTATTTCCTCATACAGTAGATCATCGTGTTTGTCGGCTCCTAGTCACACACCAATGTTTATAAATGCTTTTCATATGCCTCCCATTTTAATGGGAGCCCGGACTAGGGTTTTTTGATTTTAAATTTTCGGACGACATGAGAATTGTACCATAGCAACATATTATCTAAATTTCTTTTAGTTTAGAAATGGGTACCCTTTACCTATTGGCATTGTAATTTATATAGCAGAATTGGTATTGCACCGAACCCCACATGGTTTCCTACCATTCCTCCTATAATCTGACTATAACCACATTCTAGGCAAAAGTGGAAAGCTGAGGTTGCAACAACGCTTGAGCAGCAGGATTACAACTAGGACTATCATCATGGTCAAGTGTGGCCTGGTACATGTTGTTTATCTGTATATGTAGTTCTACTAGGTTCTAATTACATCTTGGATATTTACATGTTGGTAGCGGGGCACATGCGGATGAGTTGGCCTCAATTTCAGCACTGGTTTTGGTCCTTGAATGCGGAATCCTCTTCAGAGGCTGGACAGCTCCAAGCAGCAAACAATGTTTTCCCTTTTCCAAAACAATAGGCCTTTACCAGACTTATCCCATTCAATAGATTCCAAATGTATTTGAAATGGGATTTCCACATTTCACATTGAAGCAGTTTTTTGATGAGTACATTAAAATTTCAGATGTATGCTGCCTGTCCGTATATTTATTCTATTTGCACAGTTCGGTTGCGCCTAATATAATCTATGTGCTTTTGGAATGTGTAACGCTAATGATCTAATGTGTTTTTTGTATTCATTTTTTTACATACAGTACTGTGGACAGTCTGGATCCATCCCACGAGTCTGAATCGTCGGGCAGTGAAACCCCTGCAGTCTTTTCCCCGCAGGCAAGTCCTGAACCAACCCCGGCTCAGGACCCGGAAGACTCCACGCAGGCTGAGGCCCCCCTACCACTGGCCAGTCCACCCAGGATTGTCCAGCCTCAGCACCGACGGCGCCGCCAAGTCCCTCCCTCTACCTCTGGGCCAGAGAGTCGGGAGGTTATTGATGCACGCGTCATCGATTTTCTGGCCCAGAGGAGGAGTGATGGCAAGGAGGGGAAGCTGTTGAGGGGACTGGGCCCGCTCCTGCAGCAGGTTCCTACAAATGAACATCCGGACTGCGTGGCCTCCATAGCCATCGTCATCAAAATGTTCGCTTGCCCCAACCATGGGGACATCATTGGCCGATTAAATAACATGCGCATTGAGATTGAAAATGCAGGCCAGCAGCCCAATCCAGCCCCATACCAATTCCCTCCCCAACCCACCCAAGGCCCTTCTTATGCCCCCCCTCAACAGTACCTTCCACCTCAGGGGCCAAGTCATTCTGTGGGGCAGCCCCTTTACCATCCCGGTATAGCAACTGGGGCCCCACCACCGGCCCATGTTAGGCCACGGTCCTCTTTTCCGCCTGGGTCGTTCTCGCAGGACCTTCTGGATTTGTAATTTATGTTTGCATTGTTTGAAAAAGCATTTTATTTGTTCTTTGTTTATTGTTGTAAAAATACCATTGACTGTGTTTTGGGTGTGCCCAAAATTTTACTAAATTATGGTTTGGGTCCCAAATCATTGACTAGTGTTTTATTTGCACACTACACACAACATTCTCATTTGAAAACACAATGTAAAACGTAAGCTACACACACTGTATCTCACAAAGCCACACTTTATTTGGACAATCAACATCTTTATTTAGGGTTCCTGTGCAGATGAGGTATTAGAAAAAATTTTGGACCCGAAGAGCCAAATATCAAGATGTTTCAGTAAATTACCATTTAGACAGAAACATCTTTAATATTTTTAAATAATTTTTTAAAAATATGTGATGTCCAAAAAATCTCAGCCCGCAAGCCCACATCAAGGGTCCTCATTATCTTGCGAGTCCCTACACTCAACTAACACAATCATTTATAGTAAGTTAGCTAGAAAATAAAAAAAAATAAAGAGCCCAGAAGATTTCAAAAACTGCCACGAATAGCGTCCCTCTGCCACGGCAAAGACCCCTCTGGGCTGATAAAGTAGTCTGCAAAGAGTTCCCGAACTGCAATGCCTGCAGTCCCAGGTCGTCTATGCAGGGTCCTTTCCAAACCCAAATCTGATGACGTAGGAAGATCTTCCATGTCAAGAGAAGAGGAAGCCTCGTGAATCCTGGTGAAGTTGTGTAGAACAACACAAGCTTGAATCACCAGGGTAGCATTGTCCGGATCCATCTGTATGGATGACAGAAACACCCTCCACTTGCTAGAGAGTATCCCGAAAGCGCATTCCACATACCGACGGGCACGAGTCAACCGGTAGTTGAAGATACGCCTCCTGACATCCAAACCACGCTTTGGGAAGGGCCGCATAACATGTGGAGTCAATGCAAACCCTTCATCCGCCACGATGACAAACGGAGCCGGCGGACCTGCATATCCGGGCAGTCTTCTGGACTCGGGCAGGGCAAGCTGGTTGGCACGAAGCCGCTCACCCATTCTAGAAGCACTAAAGATGCGAGCATCCGCAGTGCTTCCATAGGACCCGATATCTACCATTATAAACCGGTAATGACTGTCAGCAACAGCCATCAGCACTACCGAGAAAAACTGTTTATAATTGAAGAAACGGCTCCCTGAGTGTGGCGGCTTCTTCACACGGATGTGCTTGCCATACATTGCCCCGATGCAGTTTGGTAACTGCGCAGAATTCTGGAAGCCCTCAGCGATCCGAAGCCAATCGTCCACCTTGGGCTGTGGCATCACCGTCTCTCGGAGTTGCTGCCAGATGACATGGCAAGTGTGTCGTACAATTCTCGAGATCGTTGAGGTCCCTAAAAGAAACTCAAAATGCAGGGATGCAAAAGAGTTCCCAGTGGCAAGGAATCTGTAGGAAAAAGGATATAAAAAAAAAAACAGTCATCAACAAATCGCATGTAAGAACAGATTCAGGATTCTAGTATAATGCTGTATACACTACACGATTGAAAACACCATATGTCTAGTGGTGGGGAACCTATGGGACGGGTGCCATAGTCGGCACTCAAGGCCCCGTGTGTGGGCAGTACTACCACAACTAAGTGACAACAACTATGTTTAGACCCTTTTTAATGCAGTAAATGCTGTGCAAGTGCACAATTATGTGAACATTATGCATGATGAGGACGATAGTTGGAAATCTCGTGGGTTGCCAGCAGCACAATCATCCCAAATAGGGTCCAGACCGGTACATCGACTTTGACCAAGGGACGCAGAGAGAGATCCTGACAGAGGGACCAATTTCATTCAGACACTATCAAAAACCACGGCACTCGACAGTATAGGATGAAAATTGCTGACAGATTAATAACTCTGAAAGGAAGGTTACAGCTGCTGAATCACGGCGGACTGAGTGTATTAAACACCATTTTTAGCAAACTCCTGGCGAGTGCAGTGTATTTTTGGAGTGTCTGGAGGACGATAGCTGAACACAAGTTTTGAACTTTATCCAAATGGTAAAAAATACACAAAAAATGTTAGGTCATGTGACAGGGATTAATGTGTAAAGAAACAAACCATTAAACTCCCCCCCCCCCCACAAAAAAAAAGGGCAAAGAAATGCTACTTCAGCAAACAGTAGCACATGTCTCACAGCAGCCATTTTGGAGCACATGTTACTCCTAACACAAGCACTGGACATTTCTGTTGAAACTTAACAAGTACTATACTGCTTACCTCAACGTGACGATGAGCCTTTCCTCAGGAGTAATGCTGCGCCTCATATTGGTGTCCATAAAGGTAAGGACAGTACGTAGAGACGACAGCAATCGGTCAAAGGTACCCACTGACATCCGACAGAAGGAAAAGAACTTCTCCGGATGGCGGCGAAGATCTTGGTATAGCGTATGGAAGTGTCCTTTCCGGTGCCGTTGTGAAACAATCGGATGGACCCAAAATCGTCGCCTTCTACTCGGTTCCTCATTCATCAAAGGAGTGCGCTGTCCCCAACGCCGAGAAACCAGCCAATGCAGCACGACCTCGTCCTCAGAATCAGACATGGTGATACAGCAAAGAGAGCAGCCAAAATAACCTCTGTACTCTGGAAAGACTACAGAAAATGGCCACCAATGCATACTCAGGTGCCCCTGATTTATACCAGTATCCTGGGTGGAGATATTAAAATGACATTTTTTTAACCATTCCTAGATTTCTGACGGGCCGCAAAAAAAACGGGAACACGGACACACGGAAGCACAACGGAAGCAAAAACGGCCACGGATCACGGAACAACGGAACCACGTTTTGCGGCCCGAGAAAAAAAACTGTCGTGTGCATGAGGCCTCAGTGTCTGTTTGGGGCATATACTGCCACTAAGGTATACGTGACATTGTCAGAGATCCCACTACAATAATGTATCTTATCTGAAATCACTTTGGAGAGGTGGAATGCTACTGTATCCCTAATTCACAGGATAACCCCTCGTTGTTTTTTTATGAATGTGAGATTGGTAAATGACTGGAAAGGAGCGGTGGTGAATCCGGCTAGCGTCCGCAGAGGGGAAACAAACCAGGCTGGTGTAGTGAGCTGCATCTATATTTATTTATATAAGGAGATATATAACGCGAGTTTGACCGCGACGCGTGGTTGATTAAGTGTGGTTGCGTAAGTGTGTGACTTAAGATTAAGTGACTTTAGATTCAGGGACTTCAGTGGGGGACTGTAATTAGCCAGTTTTTTAGTACTACATTATATTGTATTTTTTACTTTGCTGGTGTAATCCCCATTTAGTATGTGTTGCACAATTGACAACGCAGTCCAGTGCACATCTTGCATGATGTATGCAGTCCTGGAACAGGAGTTCAAGGGTGCATATCTTTGTTCAAGATGTGAGCAAATTACCCGTTTGGAATCGCTAATCGAGTCTCTAAATGGGCAAGTTGCAACACTGAGAGGCATTGACAATTTGCAAAAGAGTTTGCTTCTCACCGAGCAAGCACTCTTTGGGGTAGATGAGGGGGAGGGTGACAGAGAGGAGGCTGAGGAAAGTGAGGTAGCTAGCTGGGTAACAGTTAGAAAGCGGGGTAGAGGGAAGAGTGCTAGGGAGGCTAGCCCTGATCTGACACACCCCAACAAGTTTGCACGTTTGGCAGATGAGGGGGATGTCAGTCCAGGGATGGCACTGCCGCAGCCAGACACTTCCTCTCCCAGTCAGGGGAATGCCAGCTCCGGTAAGCAGGGGACCAGGAGAGCAGGGCAGGCCAGACAGGTGCAGGTAGTGGGAGACTCAATTATTAGGGGAACAGATAGGGAAATCTGTGACAGACTGTGATCGCCGAACAGTGTGCTGTCTTCCTGGCGCTAGAGTTCGACACATCGCAGATCGGGTTGACAGATTACTGGGAGGGGCTGGAGAAGATCCAGCGGTCATGGTCCATATCGGAACCAATGACAAAGTTAGGGGTAGGTGGAGAGTCCTTAAAAATGATTTTAGGGATTTAGGTCAAAAGCTGAGGGCAAGGACCTCAAAGGTAGTATTTTCTGAAATACTACCTGTACCACGGGCCACACAAGAGAGGCAGCGGGAGATTAGGGAAATTAACAAGTGGCTCAAGAACTGGTGTAGGAAGGAGGGGTTTGGGTTCCTGGAGAACTGGGCCGACTTCTCTATCGGCTACAGGCTCTATCGTAGAGACGGGCTGCACCTCAATGGGGAAGGGGCAGCTGTGTTGGGGAAGAAGATGGCTAGAAGGTTGGAGGAGTGTTTAAACTAGGGACTGGGGGGGAGGGTAATTATGTTATAGAATGGGAAGATAGTGCAGATAGAGACAGGGGGAAAGGTAGTGAGACTGGGGGAGGAATGGAAGGAGGGACTAGAACAGTTCAGAAGGAAAGGTGTAGAGTAAAAAATATACATAAACCTCTCAAATGTATGTATACTAATGCCAGAAGCCTGACTAATAAAACTGGTGAACTGGAATTAGTGATGTGTGAGGAGGACTATGACATAGTGGGAATAACTGAGACATGGCTGGATGATAGCTATGACTGGGCAGTTAATGTACAGGGTTACAGCCTGTTTAGAAAGGATCGTCAAAACCGGAGAGGGGGAGGGGTCTGCCTTTATGTAAAGTCCTGTCTAAACCCCACACTCCGGGAAGATATAAGTGAGGGACATGAACATGTGGAGTCACTGTGGGTAGAGATACAGGGAGCTAAAAACAATAATAAATTACTAATAGGAGTTTACTATAAACCACCTAATATACCAGAGTCCACAGATCTACAACTAAACGAGATAGACGAGGCAGCAAATCATAATGAGGTGGTTATTATGGGGGACTTCAACTACCCAGATATAGACTGGGAAACTGAAACTTGTATATCTCATAAAGGAAACAGGTTCTTGGCAATAACTAAAGACAATTACCTCTCCCAACTGGTTCAGGACCCGACTAGAGGGACGGCCATACTGGACTTAGTATTAACCAATAGGCCTGACAGAACAACAGACGTGCAGGTTGGGGGACACCTGGGAAATAGTGACCACAAAGTAATAACCTTCCAATTATCATTCAAAAGAGCGTTTCTACAGGGAGGAACAAAAATACCAAACTTCAAAAAAGCTAAATTTAGCCAACTAAGAGAGGCCATAGGCCTAACTAAATAGGATAAAGTCCTCACAAATAAAAATACAGCCACAAAATGGGATATCTTTAAAAGCATCCTAAAATCTCATTGTGAGAGGTACATACCGTATGGGAATAAAAGGTTAAGGAACAAAAAGAAACCAATGTGGATAAACAGAACTGTAAAGAAAGCAATAAATGACAAAAAGAAAGCATATAAAACACTAAAACAGGAAGGTAGCACGGAAGCACTGAAAAAATATAAGGAAAAAAATCTAACATGTAAAAAACTAATAAAAGCGGCCAAACTAGAGACCGAGAGATTAATTGCCAAAGAGAGTAAAAATAACCCTAAAATGTTCTTTAATATATAAATGTTAAAAAGTATAAATCTGAAGGTGTCGGCCCGTTAAAGAGTAATGAGGGGGGAGTTGCAGAGAGCGATGAGGAGAAAGCAAAGCTGTTAAATATTTTTTTTCTCCAATGTATTCACTGAGGAAAATAAACTGTCAGATGAAATCCTGAATGTTGAAATAAATTCCCCATTAAAAGTGTCCTGTCTGACCCAGGAAGAAGTGCAACAGCGACTTAAAAAGATTAAAATAGACAAATTGCCAGGACCGGATGGCATACACCACCGTATCCTAAGCGAATTAAGTAATGTCATAGCCAGACCCTTATTTCTGATATTTGCAGATTCTATGTTGACAGGGAATGTCCCACAGGATTGGCGCATGGCAAATGTGGTGCCAATATTCAAAAAGGGTCCAAAACAGAGACTGGAAACTATAGGCCGGTAAGTTTAACATCTGTTGTAGGTAAACTGTTTGAAGGTTTTCTGAGAGATGCTATGTTAGAGCATCTTAACGGAAATAAGCAAATAACGCCATATCAGCATGGCTTCGTGAGGGATCGATCATGTCAAACAAATTTAATCAGTTTCTATGAGGAGGTAAGTTCTAGACTTGACAGCGGCGAATCAATGGATGTTGTGTATCTGGACTTCTCCAAAGCATTTGACACTGTACCACATATAAGGTTAGTATATAAAATGAGAATGCTCGGACTGGGAGAAAACGTCTGTAAGTGGGTAAGTAACTGGCTCAGTGATAGAAAACAGAGGGTGGTTATTAATGGTACATACTCAGATTGGGTCACTGTCACTAGTGGAGTACCTCAGGGGTCAGTATTGGGGCCTATTCTCTTCAATATATTTATTAATGATCTTGTAGAAGGCTTGCATAGTAAAATATCAATTTTCGCAGATGACACTAAACTGTGTAAAGTAATTAACACTGATGAGGACAGTATACTATTACAGAGCGATCTGGATAGATTGGAGGCTTGGGCAGATAAGTGGCAGATGAGGTTTAACACTGAAAAATGTAAAGTTATGCACATGGGAAGGAATAATGCAAGTCACCCGTACTTATTAAATGGTAAAACACTCGGTAACACTGACATAGAAAAAGATCTAGGAATTTTTAAAAAAAACAGCAAACTAAGCTGCAAAAAACAGTGTCAGGCAGCTGCTGCCAAGGCCAATAAGATAATGGGTTGCATCAAAAGGGGCATAGATGCCCGCTGGAGAGGGTCCAGAGGAGGGCAACTAAAGTAATAACTGGAATGGGGCAACTACAGTACCCTGAAAGATTATCAAAATTAGGGTTATTCACGTCAGGAAAAAAGACGACTGAGAGGAGATCTAATTAATATGTATAAATATATCAGGGGTCAGTACAGAGATCTCTCCCATCAGCTATTTATCCCCAGGACTGTGACTGTGACAAGGGGACATCCTCTGCGTCTGGAGGAAAGAAGGTTTGTACACAAACATAGAAGAGGATTCTTTACGGTAAGAGCAGTGAGACTATGGAACTCTCTGCCTGAGGAGGTGGTGATGGTGAGTACAATAAAGGAATTCAAGAGGGGCCTGGATGTATTTCTGGAGTGTAATAATATTACAGGCTATAGCTACTAGAGAGAGATCGTTGATCCAGGGATTTATTCTGATTGCCTGATTGGAGTCGGGAAGGAATTTTTATTCCCCTAAAGTGAGGAAAATTGGCTTCTACCTCACAGGTTTTTTTTGTCTTCCTCTGGATCAACTTGCAGGATGACAGGCCGAACTGGATGGACAAATGTCTTTTTTCGGCCTTATGTACTATGTTACTATGTTAAGGTGTGATTCCTGTACATTGAAAATGTCACACTGGAAACCTATAATTTCTCTCCACATATTGGCTCTTTTGTGAGGGCTATTTAGTCTTAACATTGAGCGATGCAAATTTAAGCACCATTGATGGGAAAGTGTGGAACGCTCAGCGTGCCCAGGAAACCAGCCCTTTTCAGTAGGGGTATGCCAGCTAGTCAGGATTATGGTTTCTGGACTTGCGCTTGGAGGAGACTACTTGCCACTCTTGGCTTAGATGGGTTGGTGCAGACTTTGAGTTCTGGAAAGATTCTGAAATTGGAATGTTCCATTGTTGTAACAATAACTTTCCTTCTTCAAGAGTAGAGATGGATTGTAGGGCGCCTCCATGCTGGACTAGAATCTTCGTGGGAAAACTCCATCTGTAAGGCATGGCGTGGTCTTGCAAAGCTGCAGTTATGGGAGCTAATATTCTTCTTTGCTGCAAGGTAGCTGCAGATAGGTCAGCAAATAGTTTGATCTTGTCATAAGGAGTGGGCAGGGTGTTCCTGTTCCTGCTAGCCTAAAGTAGAGCTTCTTTGATCTGAAAGAAGTGGATCCGGGCTAGAACGTCCCTAGGTACTGTAGGGGGGAGATGTTTGGGACGTGCTACCCTGTATATTCTGTCGATAACAAGGTCCCGTTCAGAGATTGAAGGGATCAGAGCTTGCATTAGTCCCTGTAAATAGGATCACAGTTCTTGCAGCCGGACTTTTGTAGGAATTCCTCTGATTTGACATTATTTTGGTGTGACCTGTTTCCAAGGCCCACAACCTTGTGCTTTATTATCTCAATTTCTTCTGTGAGTTCATTATGGGCATCAATAAGTTGGTTATGGGAGGATGCAAATTCACCCATTTTTGTTTCAGCATGTGACATTCTACCCTGTAAATCTGATATGGAGGTCTGCAAAGGGTTAGTGCTAACAACATGTCCTTTAAGAGTGACTCTGACTCTGAGACTGGCACATTTGTAGTAGGGAAATCTTGCAGTGTAAGACAATTGTCTCCCAGATTACATATAGGAGGAGGGGTGAGCCAGTAGGAGCGTTATGTGGCTCTTGCAGGGGGAGCTGAGAGTTATGACTGCCAGGTTTAGTGCACACCCTGTGCAAGTGGTCTTTGATGATGGAGCTTCCCCCAAGGCTGTTGTGAAGCGGGGGAACTGGAGAGGAGCCAGCGCTGCTCAGAGCTTTCGCTGCAAGAGCAGGGGATCGTGGATGAGGGACTGTACCTGCTCTCTGAGCATCTATGTCGGGTAAGTGCGCATCGCGTATTGTAGGTGAGGAGGGAGCGCAGCCTCTTGCACATGCTCTTACTCTAGAAAAAAGTTGATCTTGCCCTGGGTTTTAATAGATCTTTTGCCCCTCGTCATCTTGGCTGCATGAGACATGTTAGTAGCGGGGAAATGGTTGCTCTCTGCTGTCCAGTCACTATACAGTCACTACTGTTGGTGTGGAGTTCTTTCTTTAAGCGGCCATGAGGCACGGCAGCAGCAACAGTTACATTTTTATCCTGTGACCGTCTAATGTACCTCCAGCCACAGAATCCAAAGTTATGTGCTGTCAGGTGAATGCCTATTGCCTAATTTTTGGGGCCTGTACTGGCCGACAGTTACATTTTTTTTCTCTAGCCACATAATCACACCCTTGTCTCACTCCTCTGTCTCTCATTATTGTGGTGTATGAACCGCATTTACCATAAGGACCTTCTAATGTCACAGGGTCATGTGGCTGTGCCCCCCACTCTGTACTGTGCTCCTCACCCCATACTGTGCCCCCTTATTCCCTTGTTTCCTCTTACCACACCCTTTGCAGTGCCCCTAGTCATTACCTGTACTGTGCCCTCTTAGACTCTTTTATCCGGTCACGGTATGGCGCTGTTATCTGGTCAATGTATGCCGTTGGTATCCAATATCTGGATGGCCATAACTGTATTCCTTTCCCTGCCCACGCCATCCTTTTTTAGACCTGGCATGAGCGGAAAAAATATGCAGATTGCGGTGTCAAGGACCTTTGTGCCACAATCTGTGTCAAAAATACGCCTAACATAGATGTATTTCTATTTAATAATTGATCACCTAATTGCATTATCATTCGGGGGTAGGGATAATATCTTTATAGTATATAGATTCTAATGTATTATACTGTGCCCTGTATTTCCCAGTAGAAAATGATCCTTGGGAAACACAGTCCTCATACCTGACCACCAGGACCAGGTAGCACTCTGTCAATACATGGCAGCCTCCACTCTCCGCTCCGCTGTGAACTGGTGCTTATTCTGACACTAGGGCTGGGTTCACATCCTATTTTTGCAATCCATTTAATGCATAACAAAAATGTATGCATTAACAGATGCCTCAGACTGATGTCGTACAGTGGCGTCCGATCACCATACAGTTCCATGAGAGAAAAGATTTTTTACGTTAACGTAGGCATTTTTTTAATAGACTCTGCAGTTTACAAAAACATGGAGTATTGCACATTTGTATACATCAAACCGATAGGAAATAAAAAAAATAATTCTAGGCTCCAGCAGGGCACATTTTTGAGAGTTTCCCTTTAAGACGCATAAAAATGGCCCCTGATTAAAATACAGATTTTTTGTGGGAATTTCTACCATGTTGTGGGACTATTTGTGTAATTCTAGTAAGTGTTTGCTGGCCGCAAATATGAGCTGAAGGTTTTTCAGGTTCGCCTGCCATTAAAGTGAACTTGCGGTTCGCAAACATTTGATCGAGTTTGTGTGATCGCGTTCGCGAACTGTCCCGGCCGATGTTAGTCCATCACTACTGTCAACTAGTGTTGGGCGCAAATATTTGAATCTTGCGTATTAATCGCTTAGAGAATTCGCAAATATTTAGAATATAGCAATATATATATATTCGTAATTTTTAATATTCTAGATTTTTTTTTCATCACTAACCTCCCTTCTTGCTTGTGGGCCAATGAGAAGGCTGCAATGTCTTTGTCTGAGCTTAGCCACATCCCTAGCAACCAATAGGAAAGCTGCCTACCCCTTACTATATAAGAACCTCCCCAGCAGCCAAAGTTCTGAGAGAGACATCAGTGTAATTTCTGTGCTTTCTGCTTTCCACACGACATTAGATAGATAGTTAGATAGCTTATATATATACTGCAGATAGTTAGTGGGACATAGTAAGTGTAGATTATATCCTGATATAGTATAGCTATTGCAGTGCAATGTTTTAGGTAGTGTGATAGGTTCTGCTGTCCATACATACATGCAGACCTGCTAAAATGTGAAGTTTCACCCATTGCGCCAAAATATTTGCATTATTAGAGCTGATTAGCGCAATCACAAATATATTGGAGCACTCTAACTGCATATAAAGCCATTTTTAATGTTCTGCCATGCCAACAATTTTCTCCAGTCTCAAGAAACTTCTGGCAGCTTGGAAAATGTAGTAAAAGTGACCCATGCATGTATTTTGCGGGCATTAGGTTAATATTACATTGCCGATTTTTCGCAATCAAGAAAATAATCTTAAATTTGCGAATATAGGACGAATATTTGCGCAAATTCAAATATAGCCCCTGCCGCTCATCACTATTGCCAACCATCACGTTCCTTAGGGCTGTGCCTCCATCATGCCACTGCTGCACCCTACCTACATTCACATTCTGTACAGTTACTGCTGCTGCCGCCGCCGCCTCCGTTGTGCCACTGCTTTTCTACCAACATGTAACATATGGCTGCTGCAGCTTCTCCTGTTCCTCTCTGTTAATCCCCTACTGCCACCAATATCAATACTACTACTATTATTGTTACTACTACCCATAGAGAGCTGTGTATGTTCCATGCTATACTGTTCCTGCAGCTCACACTATTTCCATACCATACCCTTTCCATATGCATATTGCACTGCTGCTACTCCCAATGAAAAAGGGGATTTTTTTCTAGCTTCAATCGCAACAAGACACTTTTTCTTCTGACAATCACTGGTGTGTGTAATAACGGCAGAAATTCCAAACCTGTTCAGGCATAGTTTTTCAACGCTTGGTCTCTTAAGTCTCTTTTTTTTTTTTATGTTTTTTGTCTCATAAAACTGTGTTTAAACATCATCTGCTTCTGATAAGGGACACTTTTTGGAAGCTTTGGAATTTGAGAAAGCAGGAGACGTGCCAGAACAGTGCGTTTTGAAACACGCTATATGTTAACACTTTCAAATGTGCGTTTACCCACAGCTATGCATGTCAGTCACTCAGACATCATTTACTATTGTTGTAACTGTGTTCTAGAGTGTTCCTAAAAATTATGAGTCCTAGGAGGCTAGAGGGGGGTTATATACCAACTTTAACAGCAATTGGAGCAATTTTGGTTTGGCCTGAACCAATTCGGGTCCGAACCAAACTCTTAAAAATTGGGCGAACCAGACCCAACTAATCTTGACTTGTTTGCTTATCTCTAGCCAAATGTCTGGAATATGGGAGGGTTCCAATCAAAAGACCCAAGGCCAGACCTTGTTCTCCCAGAGTCAGAATGTGGGTACTACCGGCATCAGCTATTTTGCCAGAAGTAGTAATAATAGTATTACACCACAGTTCTCCCTAAATTCGTAAAAGCGGAACATTAAAGGGGTATTCTTGTTGTTTCAAGTTATTCTCTATTCACAGGTACAGGGCCTCCTTTCTCAAGGTAGGTGGGGAACCCCACCTAGGACCCCCACCAATCTGATAGTTATCACCTATCCTGTGGGTAGGGGATAACTTGAAGCAACAATAATACCTTTTTAACATTGAGGAGAAAAAGGCTGAGATTGTGGATTGGATGGCTTATTTCTCCCCTCAGTCACAACAGGATGTCATTGAGGTGACTTCTGAATATGACACCATGCCTTGAAGCCCAGGGTCACAGCATTCCTCCTGCTCCTCCTACTTGCAACCCCAGAAAATCTTTCAGTGCCATTCTATCTATCTTCACTGCCCCTTACTAGTAGGTCACCTTCTTTTTTCCTAAGAAGAAGCAACAAGACTCTACCACTCCCTACAGAAGGTAGTCAAGAGAGTCTCCTTGTTGATGACTTGTGTTGGGGAATTAAGCATTTGCACTACCCTGAGGAAGAGGTTCAGTGGAAAGTGTGGGACCCCATGCATAGTGGTCTTGGTGGGGATAATAGCGGCACCCGTAGGCAAGATTTTTGCTGTAGGGACAGTGATAGCAACAGTTTTACTCTGCACAAACACAAACACAAAGTCAGGAGTTGGGAGGGGACCAAGGAGCCAACCAGTCTGATAAAAACATCAAGGAGGGTGAGGACTATGACAATGATTGTGTGTTGGACAGGACCTGGAAGCTGAATTGGGGTGGTAAGGAGGAACTATTAATGGAGAAGGGTAGTGGCCATGGTGGCAATAATGAGTGGAGGCAGACATGTACAGCTGAAACCTCCAAAAGGCCTTGCAGGGCCATATCTGATTCTATTGAGCTCACTTTGGTAACTGGTTATGCTGCTGATACTGTGGCTAAAGGCAAACAAAATTCCAGACCTAGCCCAAGCGCAGCTGCCTCTTGCTCTGTGCCATATGGCGTTTATTTTCTCCACTTCACCAGCACCACAATTATAGCCCACCTCCCACCTGGCCAAGTTGCTGGTGGTACAGTTGCTGCTATACCACTTATACCTCTGCATTTGGTCAGAGGTCATTATACCCAGCATGGGGTCAAAGGTGTTGATTCCATTATCCTGGGTATAATTACCAGATGTTGATTCAGTTACATATTTATTCCCAGAGAATTCTTGTACAGTCACTCAGAATTGAGAAAGCTTGTTGGAAGAACGAGTGAAACATTTTCAAGAAATCTACAGTAAGTCCAGTTGCCCTGATTTATTCTTTACAGATATACCATGACCTGGATAAATGAGAACCTTCACAGACCAGAAAGGGTACGGCTGCTATATGGAAAATTCAACACTTCTTTGCCTTTGCCTAAATTGAATTTTACTGAGCACTGACCAGGGTGGTGTGGTGAAACTCATACGGGAAGGCATTCTACCCACGCATCATTTTTGGATGGTTAGTTCCCCCTCGAGTGAAAAGAAATGAAGTTATCAGCCACAGGGAGGGGAACCATCTACTGATGGTTACTAAATATCAATATAAGAGAGCAGAAAAAAGCATAAGTAAAAGTATTAATAAAATTATAAATAATCATAAGGTAGAAAAGTAAAAAATGGGTGCCCGCCTAAAATAATGATAATAATATCCACGATCATACCATTGATAAACAAATAATAAAAAGTGCAATTGTGAATAAATAACTCACTTCAACAGGGAAGTGGTCTGTGGGATAGAGCTCAAGACACCCACAAACACAACCTCCCTCGCCTGGATCGCTTGTACTTCTGGTAGATTCCTTTATTGGTATCACAGGTCAGATAATTTCACTCTGCCTTGATTTAGTATTACTGCCATTGTGTTCAAGTGCTTAGAGAGGGGGGAGGGAAAAAGCAAAATTTAATGAAAAGAGATAACATATTGTCCTAGGAGACTAGAGGGTGTTCTATACTAATTTCCATGGTAATTGGAACTACTTTGGTTGGGGTAGAATCTATTTGGGTCTGAACCAAGTAAAAAATAATAGTAATAGGAAACAGGAGCCAAACCAAATTTCAAAAGCTTTGCTCATCTCTACTATCCACATACTTTTTTTTAGAATTTTTTTGTAAACTGACGAGTTGAGTGAACCCGAACTGTAAAGTTCGGGTTGGTACCAAGCTTCAGGGTTTTCGGCACCCGGACCTGAACCCGAAAATTTACGTAAAAGTTCGGATTCGGATTCAACAAGCGTCATACTACTTGCCCCAAAAGGCCATCACAGTCATGACTACTATTGGCATGGCTGTGATTGGCCAACTGCAGCATGTGACCCAGCCTCTATTTAAGCTGGAGTCACGTAGCTCCGCCTGTCACTCTGCTCGGATTAGTGTAAGGAGAGGCTGCAGATGCTGTGAGGGAGAGATCAGGGAGAAATCTTATCAAGAATTGTTTTTTTGTACACAGCGATCTACAGCAAAAGTGTTTTGTGGGTGCAGTGCGCAATTTTTTTAAGCCTGCCCTGAGCCAACTACTGCTGAAAACTAACTTTTTTTTTTCTTCAGTTAGTCAATATAAATACATAATTGGCAGCCATTTTATGCAACAATAGTGCACCAGCACAGGCTATCTGCATGTCTGAAAGTCCAGAAATACAGCTTTTTGCTTACTGGGGTTAAAAAAAATACATGTGTTAAATATAGTGCACATTTAGGCCAGAAATACGTCTTTTGGTTACTGGGGTGAGAAAAGCCTCTCATATACTGCACATCTGGGATTAGACATGCATAAGTGACTGTCACATTTATGCCAGAAATACAGCTTTTTGGTTACTGAGGTGAAAAAACCCTCTAATATACTGCTCATCTGGGATTAGACAAGCATAAGTGACGGTCACATTTAGGCCATAAATACGGCTTTGGCATACTGGGGTGAAAAAAGCCTCTAATATATTGCACATCTGGGATTACACGTGCATAAGTGACTCTCACATCAAATTTATGCCAGAAATACGGCTTTTTGGTTACTGGGGCGAAAAAACCCTCTAATATACTGCACATCTGGGATTAGACATTCATGAGTGACTGTCACATTTCGGCCAGAAATACGGCTTTTTGGTTACTGGGGTGAAAAAAAACCTGTAATATACTGCACATCTGGGATTAGACAAGCATAAGTGACTGTCACATTTAGTCCAGAAATACAGCTTTTTGGTTACTGGGGTGAAAAAAAAAAAGCATCTAATATACAGCACATCTGGGATTACACGTGCATAAGTGACTGTCACATCAAATTTATGCCAGAAATACGGCTTTTTGGTTACTGGGGTGAAAAAAAAGCATCTAATATATTGCACATCTGGGATTTCACATGCATAAGTGACTGTCACATTTAGGCCATAAATATGTCTTTGGCATACTGGGGTGAAAAAAGCCTCTGATATACTGCACATGTGGAATTAGACGTACATTAGTGACTGTCACATTTAGGCCACAAATAAGGCTTATAGAATACTGTGGTAAAAAAGAAAAAAAATGATATAGTGCACATCTGTGATTACATGTGCATAGGTGACTGTCACATTTAGGCCACAAATAAGGCTTTTAGGATACTGTGGTGAAAATTTTTTTTTTTCCATATACTGCAAAAATCCCTCTGATATACTGCACATCAGGGATTACACTTGCATAGGTGACTGTCACATTTAGGCCACAAATACGGCTATTAGGTTACTGTTGTTAAAAAAAACCTTTTTTTTTTTCATATACTGCACATCTGTGAGTACACGTGCATAGGTGACTGTCACATTTAGGCCACAAATACCGCTGTCAGATAAAGTTACATTTTTTTTATTGCAATACCCTACATCAGGGTTTTTATTGGCAGTTAATTATTTTTAACAGACTTAACCACTTTTTACTTTGCTTTGTGAACGCTAACTATGAGGCAAACATCTAATAAGGGACTCGGTCATGGTTGTGGTGGTGGTGTTGGTGGAGCCTCTGGTGCCGGGAGAGGACGTGGCCGTTCTGCCACAGCTACACGTCCTACATGAACCTACTACCTCAGGACCCAGTAGCCACCAGAATCTACAGCGATATCTGGTCGGGCCTAATGCCGTTCTAAGGCCTCTTTCACACGGGCGTCAGTTTTTTTTGCCCGGATAAGAGGCGGGTGCATTGCGGGAAAATGCACGATTTTTCCGCACGAGTGCAAAACATTGTCATGCGTTGCACTCGCGTGAGAAAAATCGCGCATGTTTGGTACCCAAACCCGAACTTCTTCACAGAAGTTTGGGCTTGGGATTGATGTTCTGAAGATTGCATTATTTTCCCTTATAACATGGTTATAAGGGAAAATAATAGCATTCTGAATACAGAATGCATAGTAAACCAGCGCTAGAGGGGTTAAAAAAAATTAAAAAATAATTTAACTCACCTTAGTCCACTTGATCGCGAAGCCCGGCATCTCCTTGTATCTCCTCTGCTGAACAGGACCTGGGGTGAGCATTAAATAGAGGTTAAGGAGCTTTGATGACGTCACTCCGGTCATCACATGGTACGTCACATGATCTTTTACCATGGTGATTCACTATGGTAAGACTGTGATGACCGGAGTGACGTCATCAAAGGTCCTTAACCTCTATTTAATGCTCACCCCAGGTCCTGTTCAGCAGAGGAGACACAAGGAGATGCCGGGCTTCGTTATCAAGTGGACTAAGGTGAGTTAAATTATTATAATTTTTTTTTAACCCCTCTAGCGCTGTTTTACTATGCATTCTGTATTTAGAATGCTATTATTTTCCCTTATAACCATGTTATAAGGGAAAATAATAATGATCGGGTCTCCATCCCGATCGTCTCCTAGCAACCGTACTTGCTTGCAGATGCTATGCGATTTTCACGCTTCCCATTCACTTCTATGGGGCCTGCGTCGCGTGAAAATCGGACAATATAGAGCATGCTGAAATTTTCACTCAACGCACAAGTGATGCGTGAAAATCACTGC
Organism: Bufo gargarizans; assembly: GCF_014858855.1. NCBI lineage: Eukaryota > Metazoa > Chordata > Amphibia > Anura > Bufonidae > Bufo > Bufo gargarizans. Next base: position 183,041,138 of record NC_058082.1, read on the forward strand.
TCATGTGCACAGCCCCATAGAAATGAATGAGTCAGGATTCAGTGCGGGTGCAATACGTTCATCGCACGCATCGCACCCGCATGGAAAACTCGCCTGTGTGAAAGGGGCCTAAGGATGGTAAGGCCTGAGCAAGCTAGTCAATTGGATGGCCGACAATGGATCCAGCACGTTCACATTATCTCCCACCCAGTCTTCTGCAGAAAGCACAGAGGCGGCAACTGAAACCATGCCCATCAGTCTGTCACATCACCCCCGTGCATATCGGGGAACCTGTCTGAGCCTCAAGTCATGCAGTAGTCTCTTATGCTGTTTGAAGACTCTGGCAGGGTTTCCCAAGGGCATCCACCTAGCCCTTCCCCAGGGGTGGAAGACATAGAATGCACTGACGCACAACCACTTATGTTTCCTGATGAGGACATGGGAATACCACCTCAGCACGTCTCTGATGACTAAACACAGGTGCCAACTACTGCGTCTTTCTGCAGTGTGCAGACTGAAAAGGAGGTCAGGGAGGAAGACTGGGTGGAAAACTATGCAGGGAACGATGAGGTACTAGACCACACATGGAATGAAGGTCATGCCACTGACTTTAAGAGTTCGGAGGAAGAGGCAGTGGTGAGACCGAGCCAACAGCGTAGCAAAAGCAGGAGCAGGGTGCAAAAGCAGAGCAGCCGTCGCCAAAACAGTTCGTCTGCTACTGGCCACCGTCAACAGGGACCGAGCGAGCACACCAAAGGCAGCTTCAAGGAGTTCACTGGCATGGCACTTCTTCACACAATGTGCTGACGACAAGACCCGAGTGGTTTGCACGCTGTGCCATCAGAGCCTGAAGCGAAGCATTAACGTTCTGAACCTTAGCACAACCTGCATGACCAGGCATCTACATGCGAGACACGGGCTGCAATGGAGTAAGCACCTTCAAAACCAAGAAAGGGCCCCTCCTGCTCCCTCTTCTGCTGCTGCCTCGGCCTCTTCCTCCGCCTCTGGAGGAACGTTGGCACCTGCCGCCCAGCAAACAGAGAATGTGCCACCAACAACACCACCTCCGTCACCAAGCATCTCCACCATGTCACACGGAAGCATTTAGCTCTCCATCTCACAAACCTTTGAGAGAAAGCGTAAATTCCCACCTAGCCACCATCGATCCCTGGCCCTGAATGCTAGCATTTCTAAACTACTGGCCTTTGAAATGTTGTCATTCAGACTGGTGGAGACTGACAGCTTCAAACAGCTCATGTCGCTTGCTGTCCCACAGTACGTTGTTCCCAGCCGCCACTATTTCTCCAGGAGAGCTGTGCCCTCACTGCACAACCAAGTATCGGATAAAATCAAGTGTGCACTGCGCAATGCCATCTGTGGCAAGGTCCAGCTAACCACAGACACGTGGACCAGTAAGCATGGTCAGGGACGCTATATCTCCCTAACTGCACACTGGGCAAATGTAATGGCGGCTGTGCCCCAGGCGGAGAGCTGTTTGGCGCACGTCCTTCCGCAGCCAAAGATCGCAGGGCATCATTCTTTGCCTCCTGTTGCCTCCTCTTCCTACTCGGCTTCCTCCTCCTCTTCTACCACCTTCTCATGCGGTCAGTGACAGACCTTCACCACCAACTTCAACACAGCCAAGGGTAAACATCAGCAGGCCGTTCTGAAACTGATGTGTTTGGGGGACAGGCCCCACACCGCGCAGGAGTTGTGGTGGGGTATAGAACAACAGACCAATGAGTGGTTGCTGCCAGTGAGCCTCAAGCCCGGCCTAGTGGTGTGCGATAATTGGCGAAATCTCGTTGCAGCTCTGGGACTAGCCGGCTTCACGCACATCACTTGCCTGGTGCATGTGCTGAATTTGGTGGTGCAAATTCATTCACAACTACCCTGACATGTGAGAGCTGCTGCATAAAGTGCGGGCTGTCTGTGCCCGCTTCCGGCGTTCTCATCCTGCCGCCGCTCGGCTGTCTGCTCTACAGCGTAACTTCGGCCTTCCTGCTCACCGCCTCATATGCGACGTGCCCACCACATGGAACTTGCACATGCTGGAGAGACTGTGCGAGCAGCAGCAGGCCATAGTGGAATTTCAGCTGCAGCACGCACAGGTGAGTCGCACTGCGGAACAGCACCACTTCACCACCAATGACTGGGCGTCCATGAGAGACCTGTGTGCCCTGTTTCGAGTACTCCACCAACATGGCTAGTGGCAATTTCGCCGTTATCAGCGTTACAATACCATTTCTATGTCTCCTTGAGAAAACATTTAGGGCGATGATGGAAGAGGATGTGGCCCAGGATGAGGAGGAGGAAGAGCGGTCATCTCTAACACTTTCAGGCCAGTCTTTTAGAAGTGTCTCAGAAAGAGTATTTTTGCAACAGCAGAGGCGAGGTACAAATTTGGCCAGCAAGGACCCACTACTGGAGGACGAGGAGGAGGATGAGGAGGAGGATGGGGATGAAGCATGTTCACAGTGGGGTGGCATCCAACGCAGCTCAGACCCATCACTGGTGCGTGGCTTGGGGGATACGGATGACGCAGATGAAACGCCTCCCACAGAGGACAGCTTGTCCTTACCTCTGGGGAGTCTGGCACACATAAGTGACTACATGTTGCAGTGCCTGCGCAACGACTGCAGAGTTGCCCACATTTTAACATGTGATGACTACTGGGTGGCCACCCTGCTGGATCCCCATTACAAAGACAATGTGCCGTCCTTAATTCCCTCACTGGAGCGTGATCAGAAGATGCACGACTACAGGCGCACACTGGTAGACACGCTCCTGAGAGCATTCCCAACTGACGCCGGGGGACAAGTGGGAGCACAAGGCGAAGGCAGGGGAGGAGGAAGAGGTCGCCAACTCAGCTGTGTCAGTGCCAGCACCTCAGAAGGCAGGGTTAGCATGGCCGACATGTGGAAAAGCATTGTCACCTTGCCGCAGCAACTGGCCCCAACTGCTCATATGGAGCGTGTTAGCAGGAGGCAGCATTTGAACAACATGGTGGAACAGTACCTGTGCACACGACTACATGTACTGACTGATGGTTCTGCCCCAATCAACTTCTGGGTCTCCAAATTGTCCACATGGCCATAGCTGGCCCTGTATGCCTTGGAGGTGCTGGCCTGCCCTGCAGCCAGTGTACTCTCTGAACGTGTATTTAGCACTACAGGAGGCATCATTACAGACAGACGCAGCCGCCTGTCCCCAGCCAACGTGGACAAGCTCAACTTCATTCAAATGAACCCGGCCTGGATCCCACAAGACTTGTCTGTACCTTGTGCAGAATAGACATTTATACCGCCATCAAACATACATTCTTGTACTCAAGTCAAGTGCAATGATTCTTTTTCTTTTTTTATTATTTGTCCCAATATTTGGGGGGCTACCTACCCCCCCAAAAAATAAAAAAAAGCATTGTTAGCTACCTCCTCCTCCTCCATTGCTGCCTCCACCTACAACACCACGTTCACCGCCTCCTTAACCTCCGACTCCATATCCACCTCCTTCTCTGAGTTGCAGGTTAATAATTTGTCATTTTTAGTTATTTCATTTTAAGTTATTTCCCTATCCACATTTGTTTGCAGAGCAGTTGCCATGCTCTTAAGCACATTTTACTGCCTTTTACATCCCTCTAGCCTTTTCGATATTTTTTTTTATTTAGTGCCCTAAATCGAAAAAAAACTTATTTTCAATTGTCGGGTGACATTTTACCATTTTTGGCATATACAAACCCCTGCTGTGCCTGGGTGACAGGGGCCTAAATCTCTCACTATCGTCTGTTCTATTGCTGGGTGACAAGATCCCCCTTTTGCTGTGAATGAACCCCTGCTGTGCCTGGGTGACAAGGGCCTAAATCTCCCAAAATCCTCTGTTGTATTGCTGGGTGACAAGAACCCCTTTTTGCCGTGAATGAACCCCTGCTGTGCCTGGGTGACAGGGGCCTAAATCTCTCAAAATCCTCTGTTGTATTGCTGGGTGACATGAACCCCCTTTTGCCGTGAATGAACCCCTGCTGTGTCTGGGTGCCATGGGCCTAAATCTCTCAAAATCCTCTGTTGTATTGCTGGGTGACATGAACCCCCTTTTGCCATGAATGAAACCCTGGGTAACAGGGGCCTAAATCTCTCAAAATCCTCTGTTGTATTGCTGGGTGACAAGAACCCTTTTTTGCCGTGAATGAACCCCTGATTTTGCCGTGAATGAACCCCTGCTCTCCATTGCTGACAGAGAACTAAATTTAGTGAAAACATCTGTTACTGATCGGAAGATGTGCGACTACAAGCGCACGCTGATGATAGCATTCCACCTGACAGCGGGGACACAGCGGAAGCACAAGGCAAAAGCAGAGGAGGAGGAAGAGGTCGCCAACACAGCTGGGGCAACGCCATTACCTGACAAGGCAGGGTTAGCATGGTCAAAATGTGGAAAAGCTTTGTCAGCCTTGGAGGTGCTGACCTGCCCTGCAGCCAGAGTATAGTGTGAACGTGTGTTTAGCACGGCAGAGAGAATTATCACAGGCCGCAGCCAATGTGGACAAGCTTACGTTTATTAAAATAAACTAGGCGTGGATCCCACAGGACTTGTCAGTACCTTGTGCAGAATAGACATTTATACCACCATCAAACATACATTCTTGTATTCAAGTGCACTTATTCTTTGTTTTATTTTGTTATATGTCCCAATATTTTGGGGGATACCCAATAAAAAAAAAATATATAACACAAATCAGTGTTGGCTACCTATTCCTCCTTCACCGCCGCTTCCACCTACACCTTCACATCCAACCATCCACAACCTCCTACTCCTAGATCCAGATTGTTATTTTAATTTTTTTCTGTATTTTATGTTATTTTAAGTAATTTCCCACAAATTTTATGCCTTTTGCAGCCCTTTAGCCCTTTCCAGGACTATTTTAGAGCCATTTTAATGCCCAAAAGTTCGGGTCTCCATTGACTTCAATGGGGTTCGTTGTCAAGTTCGGGTCCCGAACCCGAACTTTTTTTATTCAAGTTCAGCCGAACCTGCCGAACCCAAACATCCAGGTGTCCGCTCAACTCTAAAACTGTGCTGCATCACCGGGCTTCACAAGAGTATGCTAGGTGGAGACTAGGCTGTTTTAGAGCCTAGGGCTATGCTATAGACCACCCACTTGTGACAGTGACATAACTGGGATCACTGTTAGGTGGAAGCCTCTGCTTAGAATAGTGAAGATGTAAAAAAACAGACCTTCTGCTGCGCAATACAGCACAGGGCAAGGGGGAGCATCAGAGTAAGAAATGCTCTGATGCTCCACTAATACATGCTAAATGAGTGAAGATGAGGTTATGTTGTGGTTCAGCTCTGGACCAGGACAACACCTTTTAATATATTAAGCATTTTCTCCTACATAAGTTTCAGTAGTCTCATGACTTAAGCAAAGCATTACATAACTTAAATCTTCTTAAGCTGTTAAAAGGGTTTATCTAATTTCTCAAAACACGGGTGATGCTAGGAAGGCTCGTCTCCATTCCCGCCTGCCATTGGCTGCTCCCCCACTACACTAGATGTTTTCATCCGTGTGCAGGGAGAAACAGCTGTGACGGTTAGGGGAGCAGGTGTGGCGCCGGAAAAGTTGAGCAGGGTAAGTATATTACTGGTGAGGGGCCCGGCACGTGTGTGTGTGTGTGGGGGGGGGGGGGGGGGGTTGAGAATAACCCCTTTAAACAAAAAATGAGCCTCATGAAATTTTTTGGCCATGCAAAATGTCAACACTTTAGACACTAATTGCATAGAATCATATGATAAGGGTATATCAAATGGCATCATAACATTACAAGGACATAACTGTGTCATAATTACATAGTTAATACAGTTGAAAAAATACATCATGTCCATTAAGTTCAACCAAGAGTTGGGTGGGTATTCAGAAGATCAGAGATAACTTTGCCATTAAAGGGATTCTGTCATCAGAAATGAGCCCTATAAGCTAAACATATGGCGATGTCCCCTGTAAACCACAGAATCCTAAAGTGAGTTTATCTAATGCCCCTGTGGCTCTATATTCATAAAAAAGACGTTTATATCACCTGCCAATCAAAATGTGTCCAAGGGGACGTCTCCTGCTGAAAGGTGCCCTGCTGCAGCCATGTCGTTTAGGTGCCCAGCACCGCCTTCTGTAGTGAAATAGCCGTCCTCCCTTTCATGTGATCCGCCTACCTCACATCATCACTGCTTCTCTAACCACCGATCGCTTCATCCAGATCCCACGCGTGCGCACTAGGTTGGATGGCTGGGATGGGCTGTAATAGGGCAGTCAGTGGAGGTTCGAGCGAAGTGCGCCGGCCGGCGCATGCGCACTTTGCTATACGAGGCCGCTGCCAGTAGTCCGCACGGGCGCATCAGGATATACCTAGTGGCCACGAACTGAAGTAGGCGGATATAATAAAAGGGAGGGCGGCAATTTCACTTGAGGAGGCGGCGCTGGGCACATAAACAACATGGCTGCAGCCGGGCCCCTTTCAGCATGAGACGTCCCCTTGGACACATTTTGAAGTGATTGGCAGGTGATATAAACGTCTTTTTTTATGAATATAGAGCCACAGGGGCATTAGATAAACTCACTTTAGGATTCTGTGTTTTACAAGGGACATCGCCATATGTTTAGCTTATAGGGCTCATTTCTGATGACAGAATCCCTTTAAACCTGTATTATCTTTGCACTCCCCTCAAAAGAGGGTATTTTTTCCTTTCCATTCCCTTGATGTATCTGTCACCCAAAGATCTTGATTTAAGCACTTTTATTACAAGCTGCAGGATTATATTGAGATAGACACTGAGAAACATTGTCCTCAAAAGTCCCTTCCGTTGTCTAGTAGTCAGTTGGGAATCGACTGTTTTCACACGTTTTCCTCACACCAATTGTCTAGTTTTCTGACAATAATTTTATTTTTTCCCCCCAAGAAAACACACATTCTAGTTCAAAATGAACATGGACTCTTAGAAATGTATCAAATTTTCTTTCTTTTATTCTGTTTTGTATCAGGACCCTTTTATTCTCCAAAAATTGGAATTATACTTTAGTAAAGTGTTTCATTCTGTAGATTATTCATTTCCAACTTCACCTTTGAGTGCTATTGTTTAAAGTGATGAATGCAATTCTCAGAAGATTCATTAGGGGAATTCATTAACACTGTTTCATATGTCAATCAAAAAGTATACTGGAGAAAGATACGACAAAGAGGTCTATGCCTCTTAATAACTTGTTATCTCTTCTTCATGCCCATCCTCTAGAAAATCAATTCTATAACAGCAATTAACTGCCCTAGATTTTAGATATAATATACACTACTTTGTCCTATACAAGGAGAAAGTGTCGAAAGGTATGGAAAACAGACAACGTTGTTCACAAATCAGTGTGTTAAAATTAGCTACTTTTGTAGGCCAGTTATCTGGTATAAAGCCAGTGATACATACCCACCACCCCCTTTTACGGGTTTAATATGAACATCCATCTGCTTTAGGACAACATTTTGACCTCTTACTATGGAGATACAGTACCGGTTTGAAAACACACAAACCATGCAGATAAAAATGATATTCATTATACCATTACAAGGTTGTCTTAGTCCAAACCAATCTCACTTTTTCTGCTAGGTCTTAGTCTACAAAGATTTGTCGATGCATTATGTAATTACTGTATGAGTATTTTATTCTTTGTGTAGCTGCTGTCAAATAAGCATGCTGATTGATTTAATAATCACACTGCAGGCCTTGAGAAAGCATATGAACTTCCATTGGCCAGCCTATATGTATGTCTCCAAACCATTGTCTGCTTTAGAAAAAAATAAAAATAAATTGCTTACATTTTAATCGTTTAAAGGGGTTGTCCCGGTTTTTATCATATTGATGACCTATCTATGCTCAGATAGGTCATCAATATCAGATCAGTGGGAGCCAACTCCTGGCACCCCCGCCCATCAGTTGTTTGAAGAGAAAGTAGTTCTTGTACGTGCCTTCTCTTAATTGTTCACCTGCTCATCATTACAACCAGATATGAGCAAAGTTTTTACATTTTATTTGTTATGAATGAATTAATCATGAATCGTTATAAATCAGGTATACCCAGGTCACTGTGACTTAGGATATGGCCACACGGAGAGGCCACACTGTATAGTCCTTGTTCAATGTTAATGGCTGTGCGACACCTTTAAACATGGGTTGATGCTGGTATGGTGGGGGCACAATATAAATATTTTTGCTGTTGTTGCCTGCAATCTCCTGCGGGATATTTGACAGTTATCACTGAATATTAATCAGCTCTTGCATACCCACTTCTCCAAACCCAGTGCTCTCCAGGTTGGAGCCCTTCTTCTGCCATCTGCTTTTCCTCCTTTTCCACATCATCTAACATCAATGTGAATATGTAGTTAGGAACATCCAGCTCCTCCTCTCTCTGTATCTTGCTGGCTTTTCTAGGACATGGAGACCAAGAAGGATGATTTGGAAGAAGTAAAGCCAGCAAAAGATGAGTATGGTCATCATTAAGACCTGGCCCCTCTAAAGGATGCAAACTGGATGGTATTGGTTGGCATGCTGGCAGTGGAATAATAAAGGCTTCCATCTTATTGGCAGTGAATTATATTCATGGCTGATGTAGGAATAAGTAAATGTAGAATAAATAAAACTGATGCAGACTAAGTCTCCCTGCACTCTCCCTGCACTCTCCCTGCACTCTCCCTCTCCAATAGTCTTATATTAATCAATTTCAGCAACACTGTTGCTAGTGCATGAGCGATTGCCACGTCTCTTCCTATGCTCATCTAACAGAACAATGACGGAGACCGTGCAGGTTGATGGTTTTATTGCACCATGACATCACAGGGGATGGCTATCTGCGCATTGGCTGCTTGCATGGCATTATGGGTGATCTCGCATTCCTGGGCTTCTTACTTTCACTTTGTAACAGGCACCATTTTAGAAAAAAAGGATTTGTTACCACGAAGCATGAGGAAATTCATATTCATTGAGAGTAGGGATGAGCAAACTCGAACTGTATAGTTCGGGTTCGTACCGAATTTTGGGGTGTCCGTGACACGGACCCGAACCCGGACATTTTCGTAAAAGTCCGGGTTCGGGTCCGGTGTTCGTCGCTTTCTTGGCGCTTTTGTGACGCTTTCTTGGCGCTTTTTGAAAGGCTGCAAAGCAGCCAATCAACAAGCGTCATACTACTTGCCCCAAGAGGCCATCACAGCCATGCCTACTATTGGCATGGCTGTGATTGGCCAGAGCACCATGTGACCCAGCCTCTATTTAAGCTGGAGTCACATAGCGCCGCCCGTCACTCTGCTCTGATTAGCGTAGGGAGAGGTTGCGGCTGCGATAGTAGGGCGAGATTAGGCAGATTAACTCCTCCAAAGGACTTGATTATTGATTGATCTGCAGCTGTGGGTCATTGAGCTGCTGATACTCAATTGCTCACTGTTTTTAGGCTGCCCAGACCGTTTGTCAGTCACATTTTTCTGGGGTGATCGGCGGCCATTTTGTGTCTTGTGGTGCGCCAGCACAAGCTGCGACCAAGTGCATTTAACCCTCAATGGTGTGGTTGTTTTTTGGCTAAAGCCTACATCAGGGTGAAGCTGTCACACCAAGTGCATTTAACCAGCAATAGTCTGTTTATTTTTTGGCCATATACTACATCAGGGGCAAGCTGCGCCTGTCACCAAGTGCATTTAACCCTCAATGGTGTGGTTGTTTTTTGGCTAAAGCCTACATCAGGGTGAAGCTGTCACACCAAGTGCATTTAACCAGCAATAGTCTGTTTATTTTTTGGCCATATACTACATCAGGGGCAAGCTGCGCCCGTCACCAAGTGCATTTAACCCTCAGTAGTGTGGTTGGTCAAGCTATCACACCAAGTGCATTTAACCAGCAATAGTCTGTTCATTTTTTGGCCATATACTAAATCAGGGGCAAGCTGCGCCCGTCACCAAGTGCATTTAACCAGCAATAGTCTGTTCATTTTTTGGCCATATACTACATCAGGGGCAAGCTGCGCCCGTCACCAAGTGCATTTAACCCTCAGTAGTGTGGTTGGTCAAGCTGTCACACCAAGTGCATTTAACCAGCAATAGTCTGTTCATTTTTTGGCCATATACTACATCAGGGGCAAGCTGCGCCCGTCACCAAGTGCATTTAACCCTCAGTAGTGTGGTTGGTCAAGCTGTCACACCAAGTGCATTTAACCAGGAATAGTGTGGTTATTTTTTGGCCATATCCCAGTCTAATTCTGTCACTAAATCCAAATCTCAAATTTATATCCCGCTAAATCTGTCGTTACCGCTGTACTGTTGTGGCTGGGCAAGTTATTTAGTGTCCGTCAAAGCACATTTTTTGTTCAGGGTTGAAATACAATTCCCAATTTAGCAATTTCATAATTTAGTGGTTTCTGCTATATCAGAGCTATTTGTAATCTATCCCTAAAAGGGTATATAATATTCAAGGTGCACATAGGGTCATTCAGAATAACTTCACACACACGCTACTGTGCATTTCCAAGTCTAATTCTGTCACTAAATCCATACCGGTCACCCAGCGCCTAAATACTAGGCCTCAAATTTATATCCCGCTAAATCTCTCGTTACCGCTGTACTGTTGTGGCTGGGAAAGTTATTTAGTGTCCGTCAAAGCACATTTTTTGTTCTGGGTTGAAATACAATTCCCAATTTAGCAATTTCATAATTTAGTGGTTTCTGCTATATCAGAGCTATTTGAAATCTATCCCTAAAAGGGTATATAATATTCAAGGTGCACATAGGGTCATTCAGAATAACTTCACACACACGCTACTGTGCATTTCCAAGTCTAATTCTGTCACTAAATCCATACCGGTCACCCAGCGCCTAAATAGTAGGCCTCAAATTTATATCCCGCTAAATCTCTCGTTACCGCTGTCCTGATGTGGCTGGGAAAGTTATTTAGTGTCCGTCAAAGCACATTTTTTGTTCTGGGTTGAAATACAATTCCTAATTTAGCAATTTCATAATTTAGTGGTTTCTGCTATATCAGAGCTATTTGAAATCTATCCCTAAAAGGGTATATAATATTCAAGGTGCACATAGGGTCATTCAGAATAACTTCACACACACGCTACTGTGCATTTCCAAGTCTAATAATGTTAGTAAATCCATACGGGTCACCCAGCGCCTAAATGCTAGGCCTCAAATTTATATCCCGCTGAATTTGAATACAATACATTGGGCCAAATAATATTTTTGTTGTTGTGGTGAACCATAACAATGAGGAAAACATCTAGTAAGGGACGCGGACGTGGACATGGTCGTGGTGGTGTTAGTGGACCCTCTGGTGCTGGGAGAGGACGTGGCCGTTCTGCCACATCCACACGTCCTAGTGTACCAACTACCTCAGGTCCCAGTAGCCGCCAGAATTTTTACAGCGATATATGGTGGGACCCAATGCCGTTCTAAGGATGGTAAGGCCTGAGCAGGTACAGGCATTAGTCAATTGGGTGGCCGACAGTGGATCCAGCACGTTCACATTATCTCCCACCCAGTCTTCTGCAGAAAGAGCACAGATGGCGCCTGAAAACCAACCCCATCAGTCTGTCACATCACCCCCATGCATACCAGGGAAACTATCTCAGCCTCAAGTTATGCAGCAGTCTCTTATGCTGTTTGAAGACTCCGCTGGCAGGGTTTCCCAAGGGCATCCACCTAGCCCTTCCCCAGCGGTGGAAGACATAGACTGCACTGACGCAAAACCACTTATGTTTCCTGATGATGAGGACATGGGAATACCACCTCAGCATGTCTCTGATGATGACGAAACACAGGTGCCAACTGCTGCGTCTTTCTGCAGTGTGCAGACCGAACAGGAGGTCAGGGATCAAGACTGGGTGGAAGACGATGCAGGGGACGATGAGGTCCTAGACCCCACATGGAATGAAGGTCGTGCCACTGACTTTCACAGTTCGGAGGAAGAGGCAGTGGTGAGACCGAGCAAACAGCGTAGCAAAAGAGGGAGCAGTGGGCAAAAGCAGAACACCCGCCGCCAAAAGACTCCGCCTGCTACTGACCGCCGCCATCTGGGACCGAGCACCCCAAAGGCAGCTTCAAGGAGTTCCCTGGCATGGCACTTCTTCAAACAATGTGCTGACGACAAGACCCGAGTGGTTTGCATGCTGTGCCATCAGAGCCTGAAGCGAGGCATTAACGTTCTGAACCTGAGCACAACCTGCATGACCAGGCACCTGCATGCAAAGCATGAACTGCAGTGGAGTAAACACCTTAAAACCAAGGAAGTTACTCAGGCTCCCCCTGCTACCTCTTCTGCTGCTGCCGCCTCGGCCTCTTCCTCTGCCTCTGGAGGAACGTTGGCACCTGCCGCCCAGCAAACAGGGGATGTACCACCAACAACACCACCACCCCCGTCACCAAGCGTCTCAACCATGTCACACGGCAGCGTTCAGCTCTCCATCTCACAAACATTTGAGAGAAAGCGTAAATTCCCACCTAGCCACCCTCGATCCCTGGCCCTGAATGCCAGCATTTCTAAACTACTGGCCTATGAAATGCTGTCATTTAGGCTGGTGGACATAGACAGCTTCAAACAGCTCATGTCGCTTGCTGTCCCACAGAATGTTGTTCCCAGCCGCCACTACTTCTCCAAGAGAGCCGTGCCTTCCCTGCACAACCAAGTATCCGATAAAATCAAGTGTGCACTGCGCAACGCCATCTGTAGCAAGGTCCACCTAACCACAGATACGTGGACCAGTAAGCACGGCCAGGGACGCTATATCTCCCTAACTGCAGACTGGGTAAATGTAGTGGCAGCTGGGCCCCAGGCGGAGAGCTGTTTGGCGCACGTCCTTCCGCCGCCAAGGATCGCAGGGCAACATTCTTTGCCTCCTGTTGCCACCTCCTCCTTCTCGGCTTCCTCCTCCTCTTCTTCCACCTGCTCATCCAGTCAGCCACACACCTTCACCACCAACTTCAGCACAGCCCGGGGTAAACGTCAGCAGGCCATTCTGAAACTTATATGTTTTGGGGACAGGCCCCACACCGCACAGGAGTTGTGGCGGGGTATAGAACAACAGACCGACGAGTGGTTGCTGCCGGTGAGCCTCAAGCCCGGCCTGGTGGTGTGTGATAATGGGCGAAATCTCGTTGCAGCTCTGGGACTAGCCAATTTGACGCACATCCCTTGCTTGGCGCATGTGCTGAATTTGGTGGTGCAGAAGTTCATTCACAACTACCCCGACATGTCAGAGCTGCTGCATAAAGTGCGGGCCGTCTGTTCGCGCTTCCGGCGTTCACATCCTGCTGCTGCTCGCCTGTCGGCGCTACAGCGTAACTTCGGCCTTCCCGCTCACCGCCTCATATGCGACGTGCCCACCAGGTGGAACTCCACCTTGCACATGCTGGACAGACTGTGCGAGCAGCAGCAGGCCATAGTGGAGTTTCAGCTGCAGCACGCACGGGTCAGTCGCACTACAGAACAGCACCACTTCACCACCAATGACTGGGCCTCCATGCGAGACCTGTGTGCCCTGTTGCGCTGTTTCGAGTACTCCACCAACATGGCCAGTGGCGATGACACCGTTATCAGCGTTACAATACCACTTCTATGTCTCCTTGAGAAAACACTTAGGGCGATGATGGAAGAGGAGGTGGCCCAGGAGGAGGAGGAGGAGGAAGAGGGGTCATTTTTAGCACTTTCAGGCCAGTCTCTTCGAAGTGACTCAGAGGGAGGTTTTTTGCAACAGCAGAGGCCAGGTACAAATGTGGCCAGCCAGGGCCCACTACTGGAGGACGAGGAGGACGAGGATGAGGAGGAGGTGGAGGAGGATGAGGATGAAGCATGGTCACAGCGGGGTGGCACCCAACGCAGCTCGGGTCCATCACTGGTGCGTGGCTGGGGGGAAAGGCAGGACAATGACGATACGCCTCCCACAGAGGACAGCTTGTCCTTACCCCTGGGCAGCCTGGCACACATGAGCGACTACATGCTGCAGTGCCTGCGCAACGACAGCAGAGTTGCCCACATTTTAACCTGTGCGGACTACTGGGTTGCCACCCTGCTGGATCCACGCTACAAAGACAATGTGCCCACCTTACTTCCTGCACTGGAGCGTGATAGGAAGATGCGCGAGTACAAGCGCACGTTGGTAGACGCGCTACTGAGAGCATTCCCAAATGTCACAGGGGAACAAGTGGAAGCCCAAGGCCAAGGCAGAGGAGGAGCAAGAGGTCGCCAAGGCAGCTGTGTCACGGCCAGCTCCTCTGAGGGCAGGGTTAGCATGGCAGAGATGTGGAAAACTTTTGTCAACACGCCACAGCTAACTGCACCACCACCTGATACGCAACGTGTTAGCAGGAGGCAACATTTCACTAACATGGTGGAACAGTACGTGTGCACACCCCTCCACGTACTGACTTATGGTTCGGCCCCATTCAACTTCTGGGTCTCTAAATTGTCCACGTGGCCAGAGCTAGCCTTTTATGCCTTAGAGGTGCTGGCCTGCCCGGCGGCCAGCGTTTTGTCTGAACGTGTATTCAGCACGGCAGGGGGCGTCATTACAGACAAACGCAGCCGCCTGTCTACAGCCAATGTGGACAAGCTGACGTTCATAAAAATGAACCAGGCATGGATCCCACAGGACCTGTCCGTCCCTTGTCCAGATTAGACATTAACTACCTCCCCTTAACCATATATTATTGGACTCCAGGGCACTTCCTCATTCAATCCTATTTTTATTTTCATTTTACCATTATATTGCGAGGCTACCCAAAGTTGAATGAACCTCTCCTCTGTCTGGGTGCCGGGGCCTAAATATATGCCAATGGACTGTTCCAATGTTGGGTGACGTGAAGCCTGATTCTCTGCTATGACATGCAGACTAATTCTCTGCTGACATGAAGACAGATTCTTTGTTACGGGACCTCTCTCCTCTGCCTGGGTGCTGGGACTAAATATCTGACAATGGACTGTTGCAGTGGTGGCTGACGTGAAGCCTGATTTTCTGCTATGACATGCAGACTGATTCTCTGCTGACATGAAGCCAGATCCTCTGTTACGGGACCTCTCTCCTCTGCCTGTGTGCTGGGCCTAAATATATGCCAATGGACTGTTGCAGTGGTGGCTGACGTGAAGCCTCATTCTCTGCTATGACATGCAGACTAATTCTCTGCTGACGTGAAGCCAGATTGTCTGTTACGGGACCTCTCTCCTCTGCCTGGGTGCTGGGCCTAAATATATGCCAATGGACTGTTGCAGTGGTGGCTGACGTGAAGCCTCATTCTCTGCTATGACATGCAGACTGATTCTCTGCTGACATGAAGCCAGATTGTCTGTTACGGGACCTCTCTCCTCTGCCTGGGTGCTGGGCCTAAATATATGCCAATGGACTGTTGCAGTGGTGGCTGACGTGAAGCCTCATTCTCTGCTATGACATGCAGACTAATTCTCTGCTGACATGAAGCCAGATTGTCTGTTACGGGACCTCTCTCCTCTGCCTGGGTGCTGGGCCTAAATTTATGAAAATGGACTGTTGCAGTGGTGGGTGACGTGAAGCCTGATTCTCTGCTATGACATGAAGACTGATTCTCTGCTGACATGAAGCCAGATCCTCTGTTACGGGACCTCTCTCCTCTGCCTGTGTGCAGGGCCTAAATATATGCCAATGGACTGTTGCAGTGGTGGCTGACGTGAAGCCTCATTCTCTGCTATGACATGCAGACTAATTCTCTGCTGACATGAAGCCAGATTGTCTGTTATGGGACCTCTCTCCTCTGCCTGTGTGCTGGGCCTAAATATATGCCAATGGACTGTTGCAGTGGTGGCTGACGTGAAGCCTCATTCTCTGCTATGACATGCAGACTAATTCTCTGCTGACATGAAGCCAGATTGTCTGTTATGGGACCTCTCTCCTCTGCCTGGGTGCCAGGGCCTAAATATCTGAGAATGGACTGTTCCAGTGGTGGGTGACCGGAAGCCAGATTCTCTGCTATGGGACCTCTCTCCAATTGATTTTGGTTAATTTTTATTTATTAAATTTTTATTTTAATTCATTTCCCTATCCACATTTGTTTGCAGGGGATTTACCTACATGTTGCTGCCTTTTGCCTTTCCTGGGCTGTTTTACAGCCGTTTTAGTGCCGAAAAGTTCGGGTCCCCATTGACTTCAATGGGGTTCGGGTTCGGGACGAAGTTCGGATCGGGTTCGGATCCCGAACCCGAACATTTCCGGGAAGTTCGGCCGAACTTCTCGAACCCGAACATCCAGGTGTTCGCTCAACTCTAATTGAGAGTCAAAGTTTTCCTAAACTTCAGATGGTATTCTCCTTCAAATGCTTTGTTAAACATTAGTTGCAACCACAGCGGTCAGCAGGTATAATTACAACTTAGCTGTCCCATTCACTTCAATGGAATGGCTCCTTCCTATTCACTTGAATAGGAAGGAGCTGTCCCATTAAAGTGAATGGGACAGCTAAGTTGTAATTATACCATACCTGCTGACCACTGCTGTTGTGACGGCGATCATACAAGCACTGCCTCCTCTTCAAACAGATGTTAGGTGGGGAAACAGAGAGTCCAGAGAGTCAGAACCAGCTATTATGGTGCCAGTCTGGCTTCTGAGCTGAAGCCATATTTAAAATCTAGAAATCTTCTGTACATGTACGGTGGTGGTCTGAAAGGGGTACTGGTTGTTCGTATTTAGGAAGGTATGTTATATATACTATAGTTGCAAGTTTTTGAAATGGAGACTCCTTATCCCATCTTCCCACTTCCCACTGTGTACAACCTCCTGTTGCTATCTCTACATTGAGATAGCGGAGAGGGTACAAAGAGAGCTGTCAGAAACAGGTTTAGTGCTATGATAGATTTATGTCAGATTCAGAAGCACAAGCAGCTAAGGTTACTTTCACCCGGAAAGCGGGGGAAAAAAACGCTTCTGTTTTGTCCCGATCCATTGTCAATGGGGACAAAACTGAACTGAACAGAACAGAATGCTCCAAAATGCATTCCGTTCCGTTTAGTTGCATTCCCATCTGGAGAGCAAACCGCAACATGTTGTAGTTTGCTTTCCGTCCTGAAATGCGGAGCAAGACGGATCCGCCATGACCCCCAATGCAAGTCAAGGGGGACGGATCAGTGTTCTCTGCCACAATAGACAATGGATTTGCCCTCCCTTGACTTTCAATGGAGTTCATGACGGATCCGTTTTGGCAATGTTAAAGATAATACAACCGGATCAGTTCATAACGGATGCAGATAGTTGTGTTATCAGTAATGGAAGCGTTTTTGCTGAACCCTGCCGGATCCAGTAAAGACGCTAGTGTGAAAGTAGCCTAAGGTGAAATGCATGCACACACTCTGCAGAAGGTAAATGGTCAGACATTTTTAATTAAGACTATTTAGAAAGTAGCTTGGTTTTGTATTTTAGAAGCAAATGAACAAGAAAAGAAAAATGAGTGAAAAGGTGTCAATAGCCTGTAATTAATATTTACTTTTATATGTACTGTATGTGATTGTGATAAAATAGTTAGAAAAAATAAAATTGTTTTTGAGAGGACAGCATGATAAAAAAAGAAAAAAAACCAACTCCATTCACGTTTGTGTTCTGTTGTGACATGTTTACAAATATTACATTGTATACTGTAAAATATCTTTATTTTTATTTTACTTAGAATGACTGCTCTCCTTTTATTTTGACATGCTTTTAAGTACACGGTAAATGATGTGTTTAAAGAAAAATACATTTAATTCACTCTTTTCAGAAAATTTTTATAAAAATATATTTATTTCACTGTTATGAATTATCCTGGACAGCTCAATAAAATAAAAAAAATAAAAATAAATGTTTCATATAATAATACATACATTTCATCTCAGTGGAAGAATGCACAGCTGAATTGCCTAGAGATATTTAAGATTTCTGCATTGTTGTTCCCTGTGTACATCACTTGATTATTGCTATTTTTTCTGGCACATACAATCTGTCAAAACAGTGGGAAACAATTGCTAGGAGCAATGACCCACATAGAAATGACTGTGAAATTTTGATCTCCTTTGACCAGTCAATCAGCAATGTATAGTACAGTGAAAAATAGTTTCACCTGATTTGTCTTTAAAGAAAGCTATTGTCTTATAAAACCTATGCTCCCGTTGGCCTATTGTTCAAGTCATTGGTGGAAAAATCTTTATTTGATAAAGACTACAATGAAATATGGACTGGAAAATGTTTTATTTCTTAGAAAATATTAGGTAATCATCAAATTCTGATTACTAAATAAAAAAATGAGAAAACTTTTTTTTTATAAATTAACAGAAAGTGGCATCCTACTGAAATGCTCAAAAACTAATTATTTTTTTTCCAACAGTATTGACAAATGATAAAGATAAATTATTTTGTCAATATAATGAATTTGAGACTTTACAATTAATGTGATTTAAGAGTATACATACAGCATAGAAAATAGATAGGGGGAACCATTCAAATGTTAGACATGGTGAGTGAACAAATAAAGCTAGCTTCATGTGACACTATTATGGCTCAATACTGGAGTCTTGTATTAAAGGGGTTGCCATATAACAAACACTTGTCACCTACCCTGTAGATAAAGGATAAGTGTCTGATTGGGGCGGTCTAGCCATTGGAACCCCCAGAAGTTGGTTACCTCTGGCATTCACATAGAGTTGAATGGAGCACCACTATGCATGTGTAACTACTAAACCATTCACATGGGGAACACAGCATGCCCATTCACATGATCCGTGGGGGCCCTTGTACCTTGTAGTCTGACTGATCAAACACTTAGCTCTTATTCACAGGACAATTATTTGTTAAGGGGGGCAGAATTCTTGCCCATATTTATAATCACACAAGTAATAATTGTGTCAGAAGAAGTAGCTAGTTCTGAATAAGCCTTTTATTTATTTATTTATTTATTGAGGAATTAATATCATGTGTCTGTGAGTCACAAATGTTTGACCCCTTTGTGAAGCAATAACTATAGCTAAATGTTTTACCCTGCACATCGCCTTGGAGGAATTTTAGTCCATTCTTCTCTACAAAGCAACTTAAACTCTGTTATGTTGGTGGGTTTCCTTTCATAAAGTGCTTGCTTCAGATCCTTCCATAATATTTCTACTGGATTAAGGTATTATCTTTGACTTGACCATTCCAGAACTTTAACAGAGGCTTCCAGCCTGTTTACTGTAACTACCCCAGTCTCTGGCTATATAGATTTGTCCTATCACTTCCCATCATCCTGTCTATCTGACGTGTTATACATAGGCATTATCAGAAGCACCAACCAGATGCCACAGTGCAGCAGAAAATACCAATAAAGTTATAGGGGTCAGAATATGGCGATAAAAAGAAAAAAAACAACTTTTTTAAATCATTTTTTTTCTGTATTAAAATGCAAGAAAATATATACATATTGCCATAATCGTACTGACCTGAAGAATATAATAAATAGGTCAGTTTTAGGGAATGCCATAAAAACAAAACCTATAAAACATATGAAATAGAGAATTGCATTTTTTCCCAATTTCACCCCATTTGGAATTTTTTTACAGCTCCCCACTACATTGTATGCAATATTAAATGATGGAATTAGAAAGTGCAACTTGTCTCGCAAAAATAAAATAGTTCACTCATCTCCATACAGTGCCCCAGGCCCTCAACACCTCATTCCTTCAAGCTAATTTCCCTGATTAAAGACCCTTAATTATTTATTTACATTCTTTCCCTATACTGCCACTGTTACACTAGAAGAGATGCTTGCCTGTGCCTTTGTAGACTGCATCTACCCATCCGCCATCATTAACAGCCTAAGGGCTCATGCACATGACCGTTGTGTGCATCCGTGGCCGTTGTGCCGTTTTCCGTTTTTTTTTTTCGCGGACCCATTGACTCTCAATGGGTCCGTGGAAAAATCGGAAAATGCACCGTTTTGCAGCCGAGACCGTGATCCGTGTATCCTGTCCGTCAAAAAAATAGGACCTGTCCTATTTTTTTGACGGACAACGGTTCACGGACCCATTCAAGTCAATGGGTCCATGAAAGAACACGGATGCACACAAGATTGGCATCCGTGTCCATGATCCGTAGGTTACTTTCATACAGACGGATCCGAAGATCCGTCTGCATAAAAGCTTTTTCAGAGCTGAGTTTTTACTTCGTGAAAACTCAGATCCGGCAGTATATTCTAACACAGAGGCTTTCCCATAGTGATGGGGACGCTTCTAGATAGAATATACAACGAACTGTGTACATGACTGCCCCCTGCTGCCTGGCAGCACCCGATCTCTTACAGGGGGCTGTGATCCGTACAATTAACCCCTCAGGTGCTGCACCTGAAGGGGTTAATTGTGCGTATCATAGCCCCCTGTAAGAGATCCGGGGCTGCCAGGCAGCAGGGGGCAGACCCCCCCCTCCCCAGTTTGAATATCATTGGTGCCCAGTGTGCGGCCTCCCCCGGCCCCCCTCCCTCCCTCTATTGCATTATTAACATTGGTGGCAGTGTGCGGCCTCCCCCGGCCCCCCTCCCTCTATTGCATTATTAACATTGGTGGCAGTGTGCGGCCTCCCCCGGCCCCCCCCTCCCTCCCTCTATTGCATCAATAACATTGGTGGCAGTGTGCCACCTCCCCTCTTCCCCCCCCCCTGATCATTGGTGGCAGCGGAGTTCCGATCGGAGTCCCAGTTTAATCGCTGGGGCTCCGATCGGTAACCATGGCAACCAGGGCGCCACTGCCGTCCTGGTTGCCATGGTTACTTAGCAATAGTAGAAGCATCATACTTACCTGCTGGCTGCTGCGATGTCTGTGTCCGGCCGGGAGCTCCTCCTACTGGTAAGTGACAGCAATGCGCCGCACAGACCTGTCACTTACCAGTAGGAGGAGCTCCCGGCCGGACACAGACATGCTTCTACTATTGCTAAGTAACCATGGCAACCAGGACTGCAGTAGCGTCCTGGTTGCTATGGTTACCGATCGGAGCCCCAGCGATTAAACTGGGACTCCGATCACAACTCCGCTGCCACCAATGATCGGTGGGGGAAGGGGGGGGGAGGCGGCACACTGCCACCAATGTTATTGATGCAGTAGAGAGAGGGGGGGGCCGGGGGAGGCCGCACACTGCCACCAATGTTAATTAATGCAATAGAGGGAGGGGGGGGCGGGGGAGGTCGCACACTGCCACCAATGTTAATAATGCAATAGAGGGAGGGAGGGGGGCCGGGGGAGGCCGCACACTGCCACCAATGTTAATAATGCAATAGAGGGAGGGAGGGGGGCTGAGGGAGGCCGCACACTGGCCACCAATGATATTCAAACTGGGGAGGAGGGGGTCTGCCCCCTGCTGCCTGGCAGCCCCTGATCTCTTACAGGGGGCTATGATACACACAATTAACCCCTTCATGTGCGGCACCTGAGTGGTTAATTGTGCTGATTACGGCCCCCTGTAAGAGATAGGGTGCTGCCAGGCAGCAGGGGGAAGTCATGTACACAGTTTGTAGTATATTCTAACTAGAAGCGTCCCCATCACAATGGGAACACCTCTGTGTTATAATATACTGTCGGATATGAGTTTTCACGATGTAACTCATATCCAACAGTATATTCTAACATAGAGGCGTTCCCATGGTGATGGGGACGCTTCAAGTTAAAATATACCATCGGATTGGAGAAAACTCTGATCCGATGGTATAAAAGAGACTCCAGACTTTACATTGATCCGTTTGCAATTGCACCATATTGTGTCAACGTCAAACGGATCCGACCCCATTGACTTGCATTGTAATTCAGGACGGATCCGTTTGGCTCCGCACGGCCAGGCGGACACCAGAACTACTTTTTTTCATGTCCGTGGATCCTCCAAAAATCAAGGAAGACCCACGGATGAAAAAACTGTCACGGATCACGGACCCCGTTTTTGCGGACCGTAAAAAAAACGGTCGTGTGCATGAGGCCTAACACAGAATGCAGTTCTACTCACTCTGCACAGGCATCCCCACCTATAGCCCTACAGACTGGCTGATCCAAGCTGCCAGCCTGTGATCCAGTCAAGGCAAGCCCTCCCTCCCCATTTTCTTTTAGGGTCATGTGGCATCCCCCACCTATAGCCCTTCAGACTGGCTGATCCATGCTGTCAACCTGTGATCCAGTCCGGGCAAGCGTTCCCCCACTTCCTTCTAGGGTCATTTGTGCATCCTTCTTCTTCCTCCCTCATGGCTGCCAATGTGTGCAGTAATATGGTGTTCACAGTTTTACTTGATTCATCCAAAGTGAACCTGAGATGCTTTGGATTAGTTTGGTAGACACATTTTGTGAAATGTCCTTAGTAAAATGTTGGAAATAACCCAAAATAACAGACTAATATGAGTTGGTTGCACTATAAAACAATACTATATTTGGTAATGCGCTGGACCATGCTCACCACCTTCAGTGTATTGTCAGGGACCATTCAAATCAACTAGACTGGAAAGATAGTAAAATGTCTAATAATAGGTATCTCTACACAGACTGTGGAATAAAGCAGAGCTCAGAATCAGTGTTGATCGAGCACCAAAGTGCTTGGGTGCTCGGGCCGAACACCTCAGGATGCTCGGATGCTCTACCGAGCACAATGGAAGTCAACGGGAGAACCCGAGCATTAAACCAGGCACCCCTGCTCTGAGGAAGGGAGGGTGTCTGGTTCATACGAAAAGGTCAGAAATTATTAGAAACACCACTGAAATGGTTCGAGAACAGCATGAGGAGGATATCTGGATGCATCTTGGACTCCCAAGTCGCTGCTGTGGTATAATTGTTCAGGTAGTGGGACACCTACACTCATAAAGCCTATACACAAAGTAAAAGGGCTGCCAAAAACTACAAGGAGCCAGCACACCAATACACCCTTTATTACACATAAAGGAGGGCATCATACACCCTTGAAAAATGATGATTCATGGCCTGCAGGTGAGCTGACCCTGTAAAACATTATATGCAAGAGCCTGCAGGTGAGCTTACCCTGTAAAACATTATATGCGATGGTCTGCAGGTGAGCTGACCCTCTAGAAAATTATATGTGAGGGCCTGCAGATGAGCTGACCCTGTAAAAGATTGTAGGTGAGGGCCTGATGGTGAGCTGACCTTGTAAAACATTATATTTGAGGGCCTGCATGTGAGCTGACCCTCTAAAAAATTATTTTCGAGGGCTTGCAGGTGAGCTGACCCTGTAAAAGATTGTAGGTGAGGGCCTGCATGTGAGCTGACCCTGTAAAAGATTATATGTGAGGGCCTGCAGGTGAGCTGACCCTGTAAAAAAGATGAGCAGGAGGATGAGAAAAGGAAGATTCAACCAAATATCCTTGTTTGTGGTGGAAGGGGTGCATGCGAATACAGTGTACTCAGTACATTACAAGCAACACAATTAAAGTGCCTTCATGTTCATCAGCTTTTCTCTGGTGGAGTTGAGAAGTCATGGTCAATCCAGGCCTTGTTCATTTCTATAAGAGTCAACCTGTCAGCATTTTCAGTTGACAGGCAGATACGCTTATTAGTGATGGACAAGCATCAGCCGGGACGTTTCACGAACGCGATCGCACGAATATGATCAAATGTTCGCGAACCGCAAGTTCGCAGCGGGTCCCATTCACTTAATAATTACAAGAAGTGCACAAATCGTCCCACAACATGGACAGTGACATACAAGTTGTATTATTCGAAATTAGCAATCTCCATTCATTATGTTTTCCAATACAAAATATTGGCAATGTAATTTTCGCCCATGCGCAAAATATGTGCGGCCTACTACAGCAACTGGGTTTCCACCAGACCGAAGTTGGATGCGATCAGAAAAGATGGTTGGCAACAATTTTTGTGACGTTCTGATCACTGTAAGTAATTTGACATTAAAGCAGTGTATTTGATTACATTTCACATGCATGTTATAACAATTGCTGTATATGCAGATTGAGTGTTTAAAAAAGCACCATTGCAAAAATCTCTAATGATGCAATTAATTTTTTTGGGGTACACACAACTTCACATTTTATAAGTATTGTTGTGAGAACTTGCCACTCCAGTACAGGCCCCAAAAATTAGCCAATAGGCATTCACCTGACAGCACACAACTTGGTGGAGTTCTGTGGCTGGAGGTACATTAGGCGGTCACAGGATAAATATGTAACTGTAGGCCAGTACAGGCCCCAAAAATTAGCCAATAGGCATTCACCTGACAGCAAATAATTTAGAATTCTGTGGCTGGAGGTACATTAGGCAGTCACAGGATAAATATGTAACTGATGGCCAGTACAGGCCACAAAAATTAGCCAATGGGCGTTCACCCAACAGCAAAGAATTTAGAATTCTGTGGCTGGAGGTATATTAGGCGGTCAAGGGATAAAAATGTAACTGTAGGCCAGTGTGCTTATCGGTCACGATCCCCCCTGCTGCGCTGAACGACCTTTCAGACAGGACACTGGACGAGGGGCAAGCCCACAATTCCATGACAAATTGTGCCAGCTCTGGCCAGAGGTCAAGCCTGCACACCCAGTAGTCCAGGGGTTCATCACTTCTCAGAACTTCCACATCGGCCGTTAACCCAATGTAGTAGGACACCTGTCGGTCTAGGCGTTCCCTGAGGCTGTATCCGAAGGACGGCTGTTGATTGGTTGACTGCAAGAATGATCTCATATCCGAAGTAACCAACACATCTTCAAAGCGCCCTCTTCTTCAATGCACTGTTGGATTGGTAACAGCAACTGTTTCTCTGTGAGTGGAAATTCCTCTACCAGCGCCCGCAAAAGCAGAATGCAGCATTTCTCAGAGAAAGAAGGAGTAAGGTGAGTAAGGTATATTTTAATTCAAAGAATATATACTACAATAGTACAAAAATACTCAATTTTATTAAGAAAATCACAAAAAAGACACATGATCAGCACTGGTCACAAATGAGACAATACACACAGGTTACAATACATGTTAAAAACCAAGTGAACCGATGGTGGGCTGCCAATACATATATCCAAAGTAAAGTGCAAGTGCATAATTGTACCCAAATGGTCATCAATAGTGGGCATATAGTATCCACAAGCTATAGCTGTTAGATACCAAAAATATCCACATGTATATATGTGTCAAAGTTTGCCACAAGCCGGTGTAAAAATACCCCTTGAAAAAGCTGTATGCGAAACGTGCGTTGGGGAGTGGACCGGTGGTATTGCTGCACGATACAATCAAATCAATTGGTCAGTATATATAACGCTTTCCATCATGTGTCAAATACAATTGTGATTATTGTTTATTGTTATTGCCCTAGTTTTGATAACTTTGGTGTATACTTTTACACCGGCTTGTGGCAAACTTTGACACATATATACATGTGGATATTTTTGGTATCTAACAGCTATAGCTTGTGGATACTATATGCCCACTATTGATGACCATTTGGGTACAATTATGCACTTGCACTTTACTTTGGATATATGTATTGGCAGCCCACCATCGGTTCACTTGGTTTTTAACATGTATTGTAACCTGTGTGTATTGTCTCATTTGTGACCAGTGCTGATCATGTGTCTTTTTTGTGATTTTCTTAATAAAATTGAGTATTTTTGTACTATTGTAGTATATATTCTTTGAATTAAAATATACCTTACTCACCTTACTCCTTCAATCGGTTATATATATTCTATTTAGGGGTAAGCCCGTAATTTTGTTAGGGCTATATATAGGTGTTTCATATTTCTCAAAGAAAGGCCTGGAAGTGCTGCATTATGACAGCCCTCTGTGATGGTGGTAACATTTCCACCATTTTGTGTTTGTACCAGGGGTCTAAGTACGTGTCCACCCAGTACTGGTCCTTGCTCTTTATGCTTTTTATATGTGGGTTCCTCTTCAAACACTGGAGCATGAAGGCCCCAATTTGCACTAAAATGGAAGTGGTGGAGTGGCCTGGCTCCTGCTCATTATCCAGGATAATGTCATCCTCGTTCTCCTCCCCCCAGCCACGGACAACACCAGGGATCCCAGAAAACGTTTAAATCAATCTCTTATTGCTCCTCCTCAGCAGAGGCAACATCCTTCTCTGACTCCTCTTTAGACTCCTTTTGTTGACTTGTCTCAGATGGAGTAGCCCCCCTGGGAATTCTTCCAGCATTGCAAATTCCTCATCTTCCTGCGCCTGCTCCTCGACGGCTTGATCAATGACACGACACAATGCACGCTCCAGAAATAAGGTGTAAGGTACGATGTCACTGATGGCGCCCTGGCTGTGACTGACCAGTTTGGTGAACTCATCAAATGGCCACAGAAGTCTGCATGTGTCGCGCATTAGCAGCCACTGGCGCGGTGAAAATAAACCAAACTCCCCAGAACCCACTCCTGCCACTGAGTTCGTACAGGTGGTCATTAACTGCACATTTCTGCTGGAGCAGCCTATCAAGCATATACAAGGTGGAGATCCATTGCATCGGGCAGTCACAAATCAGACTTCTAACGGGCAGGTGGTGTCGCCGCTGAATGTCAGCAAGGCACGCAATGGCCATGTAAGATCTGTTGGGCAAGAGGGTTATCCGGCTTCATCATCATCTTTTTTCGCTCAAACATTCGGGGCAAAAAAGCCTGCCTTTTGCCAGATGAACGCGACAACGGCATGGTGGAAGGTGGAGGATAACCAGAAGGAGAGAGGAGAAGGGGAAGAGGCATGTGAGCTTTCTTAAGGCGGTCGTCCCTAAGTGAGTGTTCGGCTTACCGCGACTTATGCAATGATAGCACAGGTTGCAGATGGCAACACTATTGTCAACAGCGGACACATAAAAAAACTCCCCTCCTCTTCCTCTATTGAGGGCATCCACGTGACGTCTATCGACACGTCATTATCGGATTTGTCACCTTCACCACCACTGACATTAGAGACCTTGGAGTAGGCAACAACAGCCGGGACCACCCTCCTTTTGCTGATCAGGGTACTGTCGTCAGACTGCTGGGTGGCGACCGTTGACACCTCCTCTTCCTGATTTGATGCCAAGAATGGCTGCGCATTGGTAAGGTCTTGGAATGTATGGGGAAATAATTCCTTTGACTCGAGCGGAGGGGATATGGTGGTTGTGGTGGTGTCTTTGGGTTTGGACACAACAGAGAATGAATAAGGTTCAGATAGAGAGGATAAGGAGGGTGCAGAAGCGGAAGGCTAAGTGAGCCACTCAGCCAAGTCTGGTGCGTCCTTTTGACGTAATTGCACGCAACTTCCCACTTAGGCTCCGGCCTGGCGCACCTGCCCGACCCTACCACCCCTGCGGAACGCCCTGCCTTTTCCTCTTCCTGCCATTTTCAAAATGACCCTGTGACAAAAGTCCCTATAGAAGAGCAGTATTTCTGGAAGAAAGTATATCACACCCCTGCCTCAATCAGCTTTTTTGGGGGGGCAACTGGTAAATCACACCAGTAGAAATTATTAACTAAACAATATGCCCATTTCCGGACTAATAACATGAATCCTAAATTGGCCTTATTAAACCTGCTTGTTATTAGCTATTAGCGCAAAAAACAGTTTTTTATAACCTACCACCTACCTAAGGTGCCCAAAGGGACATAGGGTTAATAAAGGGTGCTCGGCCGTCTGGTGCCCAGCACCTCCTTCCCAGTCTTAATCACCGCCCTCACTGTCTACAGTGCCGCCTTCCTCACCTCAGCGCCACCTCCGCAATCCTCCCTCTGCCATATCCGGCGCCTGCGCACTAGGCTCAGCCCTCTGGGTCTCACAGGCCGGAAGCTGTATGAGTAATACTCACTGTATTACTCATACAGCCAATGCATTACAATACAGAAGTATTGTAAAGGATTAGACCCCCAAAAGTTGAAGTCCCAAAGTGTGACAAAAAATAAAGTTAAAAAAATTAGTTAAAAAAATAAAGCCCCCCCTAAAAATTAAAAGTTTCAAGTAAAAATAAACAAAAACATAATTTCCCCCAAATAAAGTTAAAAAATAGACATATTAGGTATTGCCACATCTGTATCAACCGGCTCTATAAACATATCACATGACCTAACCCCTCAGATGAGCACTAAAAATAAAAACTGTGCTAAATAAAAAAAAATTTTGTCTCCTTACATCACAAAAAGTAAAACAGCAAGCGATTAAAAAAGCATATGCCCACCAAAATAGTACCAATCTTCAACCTCATAACGCAAAAAATGAGCCCCTACCTGAGACAATCGCCCAACAAATATAAAAACTATGGCTCAGAAAATGGAGACACTAAAACATCATTTTTTATTTTTTTTAAAGCTGTTATTGTGTAAAACTTACATAAATTAAATAAAAAAGTATACATATTTGGTATCGTCACGTCCATATCGACCAGCTCTATAAAAATATCACATGACCTAGCCCCTCAGATGAACACCATAAAAAATAAAAACTGTGCCAAATAAACCATTTTTTGTCACCTTACATCACAAAAAGTAAAACAGCAAGCAATCAAATACGCGTATGCCCACCCAAATAGTACCGATCTAACCGTCAACTCATAACACAAAAAATGAGCCGCTACCTGAGACAATTGCCCAAAAAATATAAAAACTATGGCTCAGAAAAAAAAATATTTTAAAAAAGCTGTTATTGTGTAAAACGTACATAAATAAAAAAAAAAGGATACATATTAGGTATTGTTTCGTCCATATTGAGCGGATCTGTAAAAATATCACATGACCTAACCCCTCAGATGAACACCGTAAAAAAAAAAAATGCTAAATACAATTTTTTGTCATCTTACATCACAAAAAGTGTAATAGAAAGCGATCAAAAAGTCTACCTTGAGTGGTGTAGTTCTAGAAAGGGGTCACGTTTTTGGAGTGTCTACTCTAGGGGTGCATCAGGGGGGTTTAAAATGGTACATGGTGTCAAAAAAACAGTCCAGAAAAATCTGCTTTCCAAAAACTGTATGGCATTACTTTCCTTCTGTGCCCTGCTGTGTGCCCATATAGCGGTTTACGACCACATATGGGGTGTTACTGTAAAATACAGAATCAGAGCCATAATATTGAGTTTTGTTTGGCTCTTAACCCTTGCTTTGTAACTGGAAAAAAATTATTAAAATTGAAAAATCTGCCCAAAAAGTAAAATTTTTAAATTGTATCTCTATTTTCCATTATCTCTTGTGGAACACCTAAAGTGTTAACAAAGTTTGTGAAATCAGTTTTGAATACCTTGAGGGGTGTAGTTTCTAGAATGGGGTCACTTTTATGGAATTTCTACTCTAGGAGTGCATCAGGGGGGCTTCAAGTGGGACATGGTGTCAAAAAAACAGTCCAGCAAAATCTTCCTTCCAAAAACCATATGGCATTCCTTTCCTTCTGCGCCCTGCCGTGTGCTCGTACAGTGGTTTACGACAACATCCACATATGGGGTGTTTCTGCAAACTACAGAATCAAAGCCATAAATATTGTGTTTTGTTTGGCTGTTAACCCTTGCTTTGTAACTGGAAAAAAGCAAAGTTTTGAAATTGTATCTCTATTTTCCATTAATTCTTGTGGAACACCTAAAGTGTTAACAAAGTTTGTAAAATCAGTTTTGAATACCTTGAGGGGTGTAGTTTCTAGAATGGGATAAATTTTGGTTGGTTTCTATTATGTAAGCCTCACAAAGTGACTTCCGACCTGAACTGGTCCTTTGAAATGTGGGTTTTTGAAAATGTCAGAAACATTTCAAGATTTGCTTCTAAACTTCTAAGCCTTGTAACATCCCCAAAAAATAAAATGTCATTCCCAAAATGATCCTAACATGAAGTAGACATATGGGCAATGTAAAGTAATAACTATATTTGTAGGTATTACTATGTATTATAGAAGTAGAGAAATTGAAACTTGGAAATTTGCTGATTTTTCAAAATTTTGGGCAAATTTCATATTTTTTTATAAATAAAAATAAAAATTTTTGACTCCATTTTACCAGTGTCATGAAGTACAATATGTGACGAAAAAATAATCTCAGAATGGCCTGGATAAGTCAAAGCATGTTAAAGTTATCACCACATAACGTGAAACTGGTCAGATTTGCAAAAAATGGCCTGGTCCTTAAGGTGAAAATGAGCCCCGGTCCTTAAGGAGTTAAAAGGACTTTGAAAAGCTTTTGGTAGTAAAAACAGCAAATTTCTCTCCCTGTACTATCTGTCCCTTTCTCAGCACGGATGTCCCTGAGACTGATCAATTCAGCGCAGGTAAAAATATATTGCTGCTCTAAAACACACACACACAAGTAGTCCTTAAAAGGAACCTGTCACTGGGATTTTGTGTATATAGCTGAGGACATTGGTTGCTAGATGGCCGCTAGCACATCCGCAATACCCAGTTCCCATAGCTCTGTGCTTTTATTGTGTAAAAAAAACTATTGGTTAGATATGCAAATTAACCTGAGATGAGTCCTGTCTCCGACTTATCTCAGGGACAGAACTCATCTCAGGTTTATTTGCATATGTATCAAATCGTT
This sequence comes from Bufo gargarizans, assembly GCF_014858855.1. Classification (NCBI taxonomy): domain Eukaryota; kingdom Metazoa; phylum Chordata; class Amphibia; order Anura; family Bufonidae; genus Bufo; species Bufo gargarizans. The sequence continues at coordinate 183,071,604 of NC_058082.1, forward strand.
TTTTTTATTTTACACAATAAAAGCACACAGAGCTATGGGGACTGGATATTGCGGATGTGCTAGCGGCCATCTAGCAACCCATGTCCTCAGCTCTATACCCAAAATCCCGGTGACAAGTTCCCTTTAAAAGGACTTTTGGGTCTTTGAAAAGCTTTCTTTGAATAATAACTGTGAATTTCGTTCCCTGCACTGCCTTTCCCTTCCTACCCTCTGCTCTCCATGACTATGACTGATCCGAGTACGTGTCATTGGGTGCTATATAGCACCCAATGTTGCATTCCGGCCAGTCAATCACTGTAATGCCAGCAGCCGGCATGGCTATTGGCATTACAGTGATGGCAGTACTTACCTGCACATTTATTGGCTGCTTAGCAGCCCTGAAATGTGCGGGAGGGAGACTCGAGCATGGCCAAGTACCGCCATGTGCCGAGCATAGCGATGCTCGAGACGAACAGTTATTTGGCCGAGCATGATCGCTCATCTCTAATCATGTGTTATTATTACAGTTTTTTGGACTATTTCACATTACATTCAGCTTATTTTTTTTTTTCATGCAGACCCTATGCAGATACATATCTTAACCACCTCCCGACCGCCGTACGCGTATATGCGTCCGGGAGGTGGTTGCTTTATTCCTCCTGGACGCATATACGCGTCTTCTCGCGAGACGCGAGAATTCCTGTGAACGCGCGCGCACAGGCGCGCGCGCTCACAGGAACAGAAGGTAAGCGAGTGGATCTCCAGCCTGCCAGCGGCGATCGTTCGCTGGCAGGCTGGAGATCCGAATTTTTTAACCCCTAACAGGTATATTAGACGCTGTTTTCATAACAGCGTCTAATATACCTCCTACCTGGTCCTCTGGTGGTCCCTTTTGTTAGGATCGACCACCAGAGGACTCAGGTAGGTCAGTACAGTCCCACCAAACACCACACTACACTACACTACACCCCCCCCCCGTCACTTATTAACCCCTTATAAACCCCTGATCACCCCATATAAACTCCCTGATCACCCCCCTGTCATTGATCACCGCCCTGTCATTGATCACCCCCCTGTCAGGCTCCGTTCAGACGTCCGCATGATTTTTACGGATCCGATCCATGTATCCATGGATCCGTAAAAATCATGCGGACGTCTGAATGGAGCCTTACAGGGGGGTGATCAATGACAGGCGGGTGATCACCCATATACACTCCCTGATCACCCCCTGTCATTGATCACCGCCCTGTCAGGCTCCATTCAGACGTCCGCATGATTTTTACGGATCCGATCCATGTATCCATGGATCCGTAAAAATCATGCGGACGTCTGAATGGAGCCTTACAGGGGGGTGATCAATGACAGGCGGGTGATCACCCATATACACTCCCTGATCACCCCCTGTCATTGATCACCGCCCTGTCAGGCTCCATTCAGACGTCCGCATGATTTTTACGGATCCGATCCATGTATCCATGGATCCGTAAAAATCATGCGGACGTCTGAATGGAGCCTTACAGGGGGGTGATCAATGACAGGCGGGTGATCACCCATATACACTCCCTGATCACCCCCTGTCATTGATCACCCCCCTGTCATTGATCACCCCCCTGTAAGGCTCCATTCAGACGTCCGCATGATTTTTACGGATCCGATCCATGGATCCGTAAAAATCATGCGGACGTCTGAATGGAGCCTTACAGGGGGGGTGATCAGTGACAGGGGGGTGATCACCCTGATTACCCTGATCACCCCCTGTCATTGATAACCCCCCTGTAAGGCTCCATTCAGACGTCCGCATGCGTTCTGTGGATCCGATCCATGTATCCATGGATCCGTAAAAATCATGCGGACGTCTGAATGGAGCCTTACAGGGGGGGTGATCAGTGACAGGGGGGTGATCACCCTGATTACCCTGATCACCCCCTGTCATTGATAACCCCCCTGTAAGGCTCCATTCAGACGTCCGCATGCGTTCTGTGGATCCGATCCATGTATCCATGGATCCGTAAAAAATCATGCGGATGTCTGAATGGAGCCTTACAGGGGGGGTGATCAGTGACAGGGGGGTGATCACCCTGATTACCCTGATCACCCCCTGTCATTGATAACCCCCCTGTAAGGCTCCATTCAGATGTCCGCATGCGTTCTGTGGATCCGATCCATGTATCCATGGATCCGTAAAAATCATGCGGACGTCTGAATGGAGCCTTACAGGGGGGGTGATCAGTGACAGGGGGGTGATCACCCTGATTACCCTGATCACCCCCTGTCATTGATAACCCCCCTGTAAGGCTCCATTCAGACGTCCGCATGCGTTCTGTGGATCCGATCCATGTATCCATGGATCCGTAAAAATCATACGGACGTCTGAATGGAGCCTTACAGGGGGGGTGATCAATGACAGGGGGGTGATCAGGGAGTCTATATGGGTGATCACCCCCCTGTCATTGATCACTCCCCCCCTGGTAAGGCTCCATTCAGCCATTTTTTTTGGCACAAGTTAGCGGACATTTTTTGTTTGTTTTTGTTTTTTCTTACAAAGTCTCATATTCCACTAACTTGTGTCAAAAAATAAAATCTCACATGGACGCACTATACCCCTCACGGAATCCAAATGCGTAAACATTTTTAGACATTTATATTCCAGACTTCTTCTCACGCTTTAGGGCCCCTAAAAAGCCAGGGCAGTATAAATACCCCACATGTGACCCCATTTCGGAAAGAAGACACCCCAAGGTATTCCGTGAGGGGCATATTGAGTCCATGAAAGATTGAAATTTTTAGCCTAAGTTAGCGGAAAGTGAGACTTTGTGAGAAAAAAAACAAAAAAAATCAATATCCGCTAACTTATGCAAAAAAAAAAAAAATTCTAGGAACTCGCCATGCCCCTCATTGAATACCTCGGGGTGTCTTCTTTCCAAAGTGGGGTCACATGTGGGGTATTTATACTGCCCTGGCTTTTTAGGGGCCCGAAAGTGTGAGAAGAAGTCTGGGATCCAAATGTCTAAAAATGCCCTCCTAAAAGGAATTTGGGCCCCTTTGTGCATCTAGGCTGCAAAAAAGTGTCACACATGTGGTATCGCCGTACTCAGGAGAAGTTGGGGAATGTGTTTTGGGGTGTCATTTTACATATACCCATGCTGGGTGAGAAAAATATCTTGGTCAAATGCCAACTTTGTATAAAAAAATTGGAAAAGTTGTCTTTTGCCAAGATATTTCTCTCACCCAGCATGGGTATATGTAAAATGACCCCCCAAAACACATTGCCCAACTTCTCCTGAGTACGGCGATACCAGATGTGTGACACTTTTCTGCAGCCAAGGTGGGCAAAGGGGCACCTTTCGGATTTCGCAGGCCATTTTTTACACATTTTGATTTCAAGGTACTTCTTACACATTTGGGCCCCTAAATTGCCAGGGCAGTATAACTACGCCACAAGTGACCCCATTTTGGAAAGAAGACACCCCAAGGTATTCCGTGGGGGGCATGGTGAGTTCCTAGAATTTTTTATTTTTTGTCGCAAGTTAGTGGAATATGAGACTTTGTAAGAAAAAAAATAAAAAAATAAATCATCATCATTTTCCGCTAACTTGTGACAAAAAATAAAAAGTTCTATGAACTCACTATGCCCATCAGCGAATACCTTAGGGTGTCTACTTTCCGAAATGGGGTCATTTGTGGGGTTTTTCTACTGTTTGGGCATTGTAGAACCTCAGGAATCATGACAGGTGCCAGAAAATCAGAGCCGTTTCAAAAAGCGGAAATTCACATTTTTGTACCATAGTTTGTAAATGCTATACCTTTTACCCAAACCATTTTTTTTTTGCCCAAACATTTTTTTTTTATCAAAGGAATGTAGAACTATAAATTTAGCGAAAAATTTATATATGGATGTCGTTTTTTTTGCAAAATTTCACAGCTGAAAGTGAAAAATGTCATTTTTTTGCAAAAAAATCGTTACATTTTGATTAATAACAAAAAAAGTAAAAATGTCAGCAGCAATAAAATACCACCAAATGAAAGCTCCATTAGTGAGAAGAAAAGGAGGTAAAATTCATTTGGGTGGTAAGTTGCATGACCGAGCGATAAACGGTGAAAGTAGTGTAGTGCCGAAGTGTAAAAAGTGGCCTGGTCATGAAGGGGGTTTCACCTAGCGGGGCTGAAGTGGTTAAATTACTGATTAAAAAAAAAAAAAAACATTAGGCTCCATTCGCACGTCTGCAGAATGGGTCCACATCTGTTCCACAATTTTGCGGAACAGGTGCGGCCCCATTAATTTTTTTTATGGGGCCAGAATGGATGCGGACAGCACACTATGTGCTGTTTGCATCCACAGTTCTGGATCCACACTTCCGGATCTGCAATTCCGTTCCCGGAAAAAATTTAACATGTCTTATTCTTGTCCGCAACTGCAGACAAGAAAAGGCTTTTTCTTTTTCTATTATAGAGTTGGCAATGTGCGGTCCGCGAAATGCGGAACGCACATTGTCGGTGTCCGTGTTTTGCGGATCCGCAATTTGGGGATCTCTTCAAAACACAGACATATATGAATGGACCCTTAAGGATAATCTGAACAAGATTGGTTGATCATTGAACACTGAGTATCCTTTTAATGCATTGATATAAAATGGAGAGCAGCAGACATTTCAAGTACCTACATTTAAAATTTTAATCAACAGTTAGCCTATTTTATCAACTGATAACGAGAAATGAGCGAATCAAAGTTGATGAAGTTGAATTCGATCTGAATTTCAGGAAAAATTTGATTTGCACCTAATCTGAATTTCCTCACGCTTCGTGGTAATGAATCACATTTTTTCCTAAAAAGTCTGTTCCACGTGTGAGGACATGGAGCAAGGAACTTCGGGAACACGGGATCACCTATAATGCCATGCATGCAGCCTATCAGCAGCCAGCCAGCCCTGTGATGTCACAGCCCTATAAATAGCCTCAGCCATCTTGTATTCAGCCATTTACCAGTGTACTTAGTGCAGAGAGAGACGTCAGCAAGTGTTAGGGACCGTGTTAGAAAATACTTCATTGTGCTAAAAAAAAGATTTACAAGTTCAGGGAAAAATGATTCAAGGTGTAGGGAAAGGATAGGGAGGAATCATTCCACAACATTTATGCAGAACAGGGTACAGTAGGGGAAGTTACAGCCTGGGTAATATGAACAATCTGATTACCTTGCTGCACTGACTAGGGATCCAAATTGCCATTATAAAGCTCTGCAATTCCAGAAAACTATTCTTGTTATTGGGGTGCAAGTGCTGTTTGATACAGCCATTGCAGGGTTTATTACAAGGAAATATTTCTACATCTTATTTGCCTCGGTGCGATGCAGTTATATGTTCTAAAGCAATTTTTGGCTTGTACAGATGTAGCAGGGTTAACACACATGCTTTATGAGACATGTAAACTAAATGCATTAAGCAATTGCTTTTCAATAGCTTTTGTTTCAAGATAGTGCGATGAGCTAAGAAATTTGAGTTAAGAATGTGAGTGTTACCCCTGCTACATCTGTATTAGTGGGGGGAAAAAGGGCTTATTAGCTGCTGTGTGTTGAAGTGCAAAAATGACAGCCCTTTTTGGCATGTATTAGTGGCACAAAAAATTTTTTTTGTTGCCGTTCAGCAGTGCAGTTATATGTTCTAAAGCCCTTTTTGTCATGTATTATTGGAAAAAGGAAAAAACATATTTGCCATTCAGTTATATATTCTAAAGCCTTTTATTTTGTGTATTAGTGGAAAAAAATAAGGGCCTATTTGCCATTCAGAGGTGCACTTATTTATTCTAGTGTCCTTTTTTTGTGTATTAGTGAAAAAGAAAAATATATAGACAATCAGCTATGCAGTTATATGTTCTAAAGCCTTGTGTGTCATGTATAAGTGGAAAAAAATAAGGCTTATTTGCCGTTCAGTGTGCAGTTATATGGTCTAAAGCCATTTTGTGGAGTGGATAAGTGGAAAAAAGAAAAATCTATGTGCGTTTCAGAAGTGCAGCTATATATTCTAAAGCCTTTTGTGGAGTGTATAAGAGGGAAAAAAACAAAAATACATTTGCTGGTCAGCGATGCAGTTATATATTCTGAAGGTTTTTGTGTCGTGTATAAGTAGAAAATAATAAGGGCCTATTTGCCGTTCAGCGGTGCAGTTATATGTTCTAAAGCATTTTATAAAGTGTATAAGTGGAAAAAAGAAAAATATATTTGCCGTTCAGCAGTGCAGTTATATGATCTAAATAAAGTCTTTTGTGGAGTGTATTAGTGGAAAAAAATAAGGGCCTATTTGCCATTTAGCGTTGCAGTTACATGTTGTAAAGCCCTTTCTGTCGTGTATTAGTGGCAAAAGAAAAATATATTTGCCGTTCAGCGGTGCAGTTATATGTTCTAAAGCCCTTTTTTGCATATACTGGTGGCACAAAAAACCTTTTTGCCGTTGTGTGGTGAAGTGAGAAAATTGCAGCCCTTTTTGGCGTGTTTTAGTGGGAAAAAAATGGCTTATTAGCCATTGTGTGGTAAAGTGAGAAAATTACAGACTTTTTTAGGGTGTTTTAATTTCCTTTTCATTTATTTATTTGATCTAACAGTATGTCAGACAGAGAAGTACCAGGCCCTGAACAGGGTAGTGGCAAAAGCCTAAATGTTTCTGGCACAGGCAAAGATCACAGCAGAGTAAGGGAGTGCGGCAGCAGGAGTCGCAGCAAGAGGCTCCCAGTGTCATCTAGCTGTCGTGTCTTGACCAGCAACCCAGCAGTTCTTGAATGGTTGATTCGGTCATCCTCTTCGTCCCAAGTGACATCAGACACTTCCAGCCAAGAGTCGTTGGGTTCGTCAGACACCACCCTTACTTGGCATGGCCCGAAAGCAGGCCCTGTGCCCTCACCTGTCCTCAACCTGCCTCTGTCCTTTTCTGTTCCCTCAGCCCTAGAAGTATTATATGCTGTGGGCTCAGCCCCACTATACAGCGAGGGCGAGCTACTAGAGGACAGTCAGCAGGTACTGGCCAGCAAAGATATGGACATCCGCTGCTTCTTCCAGTAGGCCCGACAAGTAGTAATGAGGAGAGTGATGTGGGAGCTGGAATTGCGAGCAGTGAGGCTCCTGACCCAGAGACCATTGAGGAGGACATCAGTGACATGCAGACAGTACTCGATGATGATGATGTAGCCAATCGCACTTGGGAGCTGGGTGAATTAAGGGCTTCATCATCATAGGAAGAAGCTAGCAAGTCGTTAGCGTGGCCGGAAGTCAGCAGGGTCGCAGCAGTGGGAGGTTGGTAGACAAACAAGCCCGGGGTAGATCACTCGCTTCTCAAGAGCCTATCTACCCGAGAAGTAGTGGTGCACAGGTTCACAGAAGCAGCGGCAGTAGCAGTCAGTCAGTGCTTAGTGTTGGGGGTAAAATCACCTACTCGGTGGTGTGGCAGTTTTTTGTTAAGCCACCAGAGGAGGTGAACATCATCATATGTAGAATCTGTGGGCAGAAGGTGAAGCGTGGCCAGGGTGCCACTGCCAATGTTGGCACTAGGGGCCTGCATCAACATATGCAGCATCACCATACAGTGGCTTGGGAGAACCGTGTCTCCGATGTGGTGGTCTAGCTTGCCGCAGCAACTGTTGCATCACCAAGTGGTGCGCACCTGGTTTCAGACCCATCCCATCATCTGCTGGTCCTGATGCTCCTGCTTCTCCACATCCCCGTCGGTCATTCTGTCAGCAATCGATGAACGAAGCGATTTCCAAGGGACAGCAGTATGCGTGCACTTATCCAACGGCACAGAAGCTGAATGTGCTCCTGGCCAAGGTGCTGGTGCTACTGTCCCTCCCTTTCCAAGTGGTGGACTCTGCACCTTTCAGAGAACTGATGGCTTGTGCCGAGCCGAGGTGAAGAGTCCCAAGCCATCATTTCTTTGCCAAAAAGGCAGTACCAGCCCTGCAAACACATGTAGAACAGAAGGTGGGCCAGTCCTTGAGCCTGTTGGTGTCTGCCAAAGTGCACGGCAGTGCAGACATGTGGAGCTATAACTATGGTCAGGGACAATACATGTCCTTTACGGGCGACTGGCTGAATGTGGTTCCTGCACAGCCACACCAGCAACTTGGCCAGGTGACGCTGCTTCCGCCTCCACGTTCTCACGCCATTGGTCCTGCAACAATGTCCGCCTCTGCCTCCTCATCCTCCACCGTGTCCTTAGCCTCCACTGTAGGGACAATTCACAGTGCCCCATGTGAAGGACACGGCGGTTTTATGCTGTTCTGCATCTCGTTTGCCTGGGCGAATGGAGTCACACAGGGGAGGAACTGCTCAGTGTCCTTTATCAATAGGTCAAATCCTGACTTTCTCAGCGAAAACTCAAATTTAGAACCATGGTGACTGACAACAGAAAGAACATGGAGTCGGTGCTGCATCAAGGAGGGCTGAGCCATGCACCCTGCATGGCACACATGTTCAATCTGGTTGTCAAGTGGTTCCTGAAGTCTTTCACCTATCTGCAAGACATCCTAAAAAAGAAACTTTGTATGCACTTCAGCCACTCGTTGTAACAGTCCCTCAGGTGACTGGTGTCAGGAGATCAGAGAGACTGGATGAGTCTGGAGGAATCTAACAGCCTCCTTGATTTCTCTTGATTCAGTGTTGATACAGTTAATGACCACTTCCCTATTCTCAGCTGTTGCTCAATGGTCATCACTTCTACCCTTTATAGTCTGGCCCCACCTTTCTAACTATGCGGTAGATAGCTTCATTTGGGTTTGGCTGAGATGGTGTGAGGTTGTCTCTGGTGTTCCAGTTCTTCCATCTCTACAGAAGTTAAGTGTTGCGTTTGTTTGTATTTATTATATTCCCTGTTGTTGTATCTGGGCCTGAGACACAGACTTCCTTTCGTCCATCTGGGGAGGAATGGGTTGTCTCTGGTCCTTAACTTATTCCAGGGCCTTATAGGGAAATCAGGACCTAGGTATACTGCATATGAATATTCCTACCTTTAAGGTCTATTCATATTCATAGGTAGTCAGGGCCCGGATTAGAGTTGTCTAGGAGGTGACCTGTTTCTTCCCTAGTTTATAGGCCCAGTTACTGTTCCTCTTCCCTCCTGTGTTCAGTGTGGAGTTTTCCCCCACACTGATCGTGACATACATTATCTACCGCCCTAAAAAACACCATTTAGTTCAGGTCAGTGCAGCTATGGATTCTATGTCTGCACTGGTCGAACATCTGCAGGGACTGTCATTGGAGGTATCTGACCTCCGGGCTACAGTCTTACGGATTCAGAGACCACAGAAGGCTGGTTCCAATGGTGGGTATCAGGCCTGCCCTGAACCTAAGGTTGCCTTCCTGGACAGATTTTCGGGGGCTAGTGACAACTTCATTCGGTTCAGGTAATCGTGTAAGTTGTACTTTAAGCTGCGTCCATATTCTTCTGGGGATGAGTGTCAACGTGTGGGCATGATCATTTCTTTGCTTAAGGATGATGCACAGTCTTTGGCTTTTTCTCTGCCAATCATATCACCTTCTCTCCAGTCGGTAAATAAATTTTTAGAGCCTTGGGTCTTATTTATGATGACCCGGATCGGATCTCTCAGGATGAGACCAAGTTACGTGGTTTACGGCAGGGAGAGCGCTCCGTGGAAATCTATTGATCTGAATTTAGGAGATGGGCTACGGATACAGAGTGGAATGATCCTGCTCTCCATAGTCAGTTCTGTCATGGTCTATCTGAGAGGCTGCAGGACGCGTTGGCCTTTCATGAAAAACCTGAGTCATTGGAAGCAGCTATGTCCCTTGTTGTACGTCTGGATAGACGGAGGGAGATCTAATGATCCTCAACCTCAGGATGCACTGTCTAATAAGGTGGCAGCTTCCTTTGACACTTATGGTAAAGAGACACCTGTGGCTTGAGGGAGCTACTCCTGTGACTGCTTGTAAGAGCTTTGGTCATATGAGGGGAGTCTGTTTTTGTTGTGGAAAAAAGGGACAATTTGTAAATATTTGTCCATACATTCAGCGTCAAGGTGTAAACAAAACAAAAAAAATGCTTAATCCCCAAATTACTATTGGTGGTGTGGTTGGGAAGCGAGAAAACTTATTTTTGTCATTTAATGGTAGTACCCGATTTCTCCTGTCTGCAGAGGTGGCGATATAGTCCAAAACTGTGGAAATTGAGGTATTTATCAACATTGGGGCTAGGGTAAACCTGATTGATGGACAGTTTGTTCATATTCATGGGTTGACTACTAGTGCACTAGAGAAAGGAATTTTTGTCTTTGCAATTGATTCTGTATCTCTTATCCAAAAATGCCTGTCGCAGGTAGTAAATAACATCCATTTAAGAGTGAGTGATTTCCATCAGGAATCTATCTCATGTTATTAGTTGGAGGGACTGCCTGCTCCGATGGTTTTGGGTTTGCCATGGTTAAGCAAACATAAACCTACCATCGACTAGCAAGCAAGTCAGATTCTCGATTGGAGTAATTTTCACCCGAATATGTAACAGACAAATTAGTGAAATGTTACCTGTCTACTAGGTAGAGCAGGGGTATATGACACCCACAAATTGGTAAATTTCTCCCGAAAATGTAACAAACAAATTAGTGAAATTATTTTACCTGTCTACTAGGTGTAGCAGGCATATATCATAGCCAGAAATTGGTGAATTTCCTCCATCTCCTCCACCTCATCCTCCACCTAATCATCCTCCAGAACTGTTCCCTGGCTGGACAATTGCGTACCTGGCATTTGTGGGTGCAGGAACCCACCCTCGGAGCCACTTGTGAATGACTGGTCAGAAAATCCTATGAAATGATCCCTCTTCCTCCTCCTCCTACAACTGTGCCACATCCTCTTCCATCATCACCAGAAGCGTTCTTTCAAGGAGGCATAGAAGTGGGATAGTAACGCTGAGAACGGCGTTATCTGCACTGGCCATGTTGGTAGAGTACTCGAAACAGTGCAACAAGGAACACAGGTCTCGCATGGAGGCCCAGTCATTGATGGTGAAGTGGAGCTGTTCCACAGAGCGACTCACCCGTGCATGCTGCAGCTGAAACTCTACTATCGCTTGCTGCTGCTTGCACAGTCTGGTCAGCATGTGCAAGGTGGAGTTCCACCTTGTGGGCACGTCGCATATGAGGCGGTGAGCTGTAAGGCTGAAGTTATGCTGCGGGGCTGACAGGCGAGTAGCAGCAGGGTGAGAACACTGAAAGCGAGCACAGACGGCCCACACTTTATGCAGCAGCTCTAACATATCGGGGTCATTTTTAAGGAACCTCTGCACCACCAAATTCAGCACATGCGCCAGGCAAGGGATGTGTGTCAAACCGGCTAGTCCCAGAGCTGCTACGAGATTTTGCCCATTATTGCACACCGCCAGGCCGGGCTTGAGGCTTACTGGCACCAAACATTCATTGGTCTGTTGTTCAAGGCCCGTCCACAGCTCCTGCTGTCCCCCAAACAGATATTTTTTAAAACTGCCTGGTGTTGTTTACCCCTGGCTGTGCTGAAGTTGGTAGTGAAGGTGTTAAGCTGACCGGATGAGGATCCAGTAGAGGATGAGGAAGCGGAGTAGGAGGAGGAAGCAACAGGAGGCAAAGAGAAGCGCCCTGCAATCCTCGGTGGTGGATGGACATGCGCCAAACTGCTATCTGTCTCAGGCCTAGCCTCAACTGCATTTACCCAGTGTGCTGTTAGGGAGACATGACGTCCCTGACCGTGCTTACTGGTCCACATATCCGTAGTTAGGTGGACCATGCCACAGATGGCGTTGTGCAGTGCGCACCTGATTTTGTCCCATACTTGGTTGTGCAGTGAAGAGATGGCTCTCCTGGAAAAGTAGTGGCGGCTGGGCATGACATACTGTGGGACAGCCACCGCCATAAGGCCTTTAAAACTATCCGTCTCCACCAGCATTTCCAAGCCTAGTAAATTAGAAATGCTGGCATTCAGGGCTCGGAATTGCGGGTGGGTAGGGGGTACTTCCTCTTCCGCTCCAGTGTTTGGGAGATGGAGAGCTGAATGCTTCCTTTGGATATTGTGGAGATGCTTGGTGACCCAGGTGATGGTGTTGCTGGCAGATCCTCTGTTTGCGGGGTGGCAGGTGCCACTGTCACTCCAGAGGTGGATGAAGAGGCAGAGACTGCAGCAGAAGAGTAAGCAGGAGGATCCAGAGACCTGTGCTCGGTCCCTTGCTGTGGTGGGCAGTAGAAGGTGTACTGTCTAGAGGATGTCCGCTCCGCTTTTGCACCCTGCTCCCTCTTCTGATGCGCTGGTGGCTTTGTGCGATCATCGCCTCTTCCTCCGAAACTACATAGGTCACTCGCATGACCTTGATTCCATGTGGGGTCGAGGACCTCATCATCCTCCACATCATCCTCCACCCAATCTTCACCCCTGCACTCCTTGTCAGTCTGCACACTTTTGACAGCCCCAGCAGTTGGCACCTGTGTTTCGTCATCATTTGAGACGTGCTGTGATAGTCCTCCCATGTACTCATCTTGAAAGATGAGTGTTTGGGCATTGGTCCACTTCTGGGGCAGGGATAGGTGGATGGCCCTGGGAAACCCTGCTAACAGAGTCATCAGAATACAGAAGAGACTGCTACATGACTTGGGGCTCAGACTGCTTGGCTGATTTGCAAGGGGGTGAGGTGAAAGACTGATTGAAATGGGCTGCAGGTGCCAACTCAGAGTTTTTCAGCAGGAGACTGGGTGGGAGACAACGTGAAGGAACTGGAGGACCTGTCAGCAACCCAATCTACTATCGCCTGTACTTGTTCAGGCCTCACAATTCGTAGAGCCACATTAGGCCCAACCAAATACCGCTGCAGGTTCTGTCGCCTACTCGCACCTGAGGAAGGGGTTTCACTTGGCACATATCGACCCCGTCCTCTCCCTGCAACAGGAGCTCCACCAGCAGCACCATGACCTGGGCCATGTCCCTTATTTGACGCTCTCCTCATATTTCTCAAATTTAGGATCTTGCTCTAAATTGGTGTTTAATTAATAGCAGATTAGAACGGCAGTATGTACAGGGTGCATCTCACACGCCCTGATCCAGACTAGGCCTCAATGAAATTTGTTTGCACAAAATGGCTGTATTTCAAATACTTAAATAGAACCACAGTATCTAAAGTGTGTATCTCACAATGACATATGCAGCAAAGGCTGCAAAATTTAATTTTTTGCCCAAAACGTTTTTTTGTTTAATAACTGAATATGACAGCAGTATATTACCCTTGAATTTGACATGTGCTGATGCTGCAAGGGCTGCAAAATTGTGTTTTTTTCCCAAAAGGATGTTTTATTAATAGAAGAATATAATCACAGTATCTAAAGGGTGTATCTCACACATACAGATGCAGAATAGGCTGCAATTAAAGATTTGTGCCCATAATGCATGTTTGTTTAATAACTGAATAGAACCACACTATGTAAAGGCTGTATATCACAATGACATGTGCAGCGATGGTTACAAATTAAACTTTTTTTCCCCAAATGGGTGTTCGTTTAATAACTGAATATGACAGCAGGGTTGCAAGGGCTGTAAAATTGTGTATTTTGCCCTAAAAAGGTGCTTTATTAATAGAAGAATATAACCCCAGTATATAAAGGGTGTATCTCACACGCCCTTATCAAGACTAGGCAGCAATTAAAGATTTGTGCCCAAAATGGCTGTATTTCAAATAACTGAATAGAAAGACAGTATGAAAGGCGGTATCTCACAATGACATATGCAGCAAAGGCTGCAAAATAAACGTTTTCTTCCCAAAACGGGTGTTTGTTTAATAACTGGTTATGACAGCAGTATATAACCCTTGAATTTTAAACGTGCTGATGGTGCAAGGCCAGAAAAATTGTGTATTTTGCACAAAAAAGGATGTTTTATTCATAGAAGAATAAACCCCAGTATATAAAGGGTGTATCTCACACGCCCTGATCCACACTAGGCCGCAATTAAAGATTTGTGACCAAAATGGGTGTTTGTTTAATAACTGAATAGAACCACACTATGTAAAGGCTGTATCTAACAATGACATATGCAGCAAAGGCTGCTAAATAAACTTTTTTGCCCAAAATGGGTGTTTGTTTAATAATGGAATATGAGAGCAGTATATAACCCTTGAATTTCACACGTGCTGATGCAGCAAGGCCAGTAAAATTGTGTATTTTGCCCCAAAAAGGGTGTTTTATTAATTGAAGAATATAACCACAGTATATAAAGGGTGTATCTCACACCGACTGATCCAGACTAGGCCGCAATTAAATTTGTTTGCCCAAAATGGCTGTATTTCAAATAACTGAATAGAACCACAGTATGTAAAGGGTGTATATCAGAATGACATATGCAGCAAAAGCTGCAAAATAAACTTTCTTGCACAAAACGTGTATTTGTTTAATAACTGAATATGACAGCAGTATATAACCCTTTAATTTCACACTTGCAGATCTGTAAAATAGTGGATTTTGTCCAAAACGTATGCTTTTAAAAACCCAGAAAATCATGGCTGTATTTCTAGCTTAAATTGCACACTGACTAATCCAGATGTTGGATATTGCCAAAAATCCTGTGATGGCTCCTAAGGGCACAGAGTTAAACGCTTGTTGATTGTCTGCTCTGCAGCCTTTCAAAAAGCGCCAAGAAAGCACCGAACCCGAACCAAAACTTTTACGAAAAATCCTAAACTTCAGTACGAACCGAAACTTTACAGTTCGAATTCGCTGAACCCTAATCTTGACTTACATTGAAAGTCAATGGGGGATGGATCAGTTTTCAATTACACCATATTGTGTCAGTGAAAAACAGATCCGTCCCCATTGACTTACATCGTCAGACGATCACCAAAACTCTGCAAGCTACGTTTTAGTGACCATTTAAAAAATGCAATGGAGACCAAACGCAGCCAAATTGATTCATTCTCAACGGATCCTTATCCATTCAGAATGCATTGGGGCTGAACTGATCCGTTTTGGGCCACTTGTGAGAGCCCTGAAACGGATCTCACAAGTGGACCCAGAAATGCCAGTGTGAAAGTAGCCTAATGAGTGCATCTCACACTGACAGATGCAGCAAAGGTTGCAATGTTAAGTACTTTGCCAAAAATGGGTGTTTTTTTAATAACAGAATAGAACAGTAGGATCTAACGTGTGTATCTCACACAGACAGATGCAGGGAAGGCCGCAAATTGAGTTTGTTTATTTTTTTTCCCAAAATGGGTGTTTTTTAATAACAGAATAGAACACCAGTATCTAATGCGTGTATTTCACAATGACAGATGAAGCATAGGCCCCTGATATAGGGTATTGCCAAAAATGGGTGTTTTATTAAACTCAGAATATTATTGCTGAATTTTAAGCTTGTATCTCACACTGAAAGATGCAGCATAGGCTGCAAAATTAAGTACTTTGCCCAAAATGTTTTTTTTTTATTTATAACAGAATGAAACAACAGTATCTAACGTG
The DNA here is from genome assembly GCF_014858855.1 of Bufo gargarizans. Lineage (NCBI taxonomy): Eukaryota > Metazoa > Chordata > Amphibia > Anura > Bufonidae > Bufo > Bufo gargarizans. The sequence goes on from NC_058082.1 coordinate 183,087,039, forward strand.
TTTATTTCACACTGACAGATGCGGCAAAGGCTGCAAATTTAGTTTTTTGTCCAAGATTGGTGTTTTTCTAAACCCAGAAAATTATTGCAGTATTTCTAGCTTGTATGTTACACTGACAAATGCTGCAAAGGCACCAGATGTAGGATATTGTCAAAAATGGGTGTTTTTTTAAACTCAGATTATTATTGCAGTATTTCTAGCTTGTATGTCACACTAGCAAATGCAGCATAGGCTGCAAAATTAAGTATTTTGCCCAAAATGGGTGTTTGTTTAATAACAGACTAGAACACCAGTATCTAACGTGTGTATCTCACACTGACTGATGCAGCAAAGGCTGCAAATTTAGTTTTTTGCTCAAAATGGGTGTTTTTTTTTTAAACCCAGAAAATTATTGAAGTATTTCAAGTTTGTCTTTCACACTGACATATGCTGCAAAGGCACCAGATGTAAGATATTGGCCAAAATGGGTGGGTTTTTTTTAAACCCAGAATATTATTGCAGTATTTCAAGCTTGTATTTCACACAAAAAAATGCAGCATAGGCCCCAGATGTAGGGTATTGCCAAAATGGGTGTTTTTTAAACCCAGAAAATTCTTGCAGTATTTCAAGATCGGATTTCACACTGACAAATGCTGCAAAGGCCCGAGATGTAGGGTCTTGCAAAAAAATGAGTGATTTTTAAAACCCAGAAATTTATTGAAGTATTGCAAGCTTCTATTTCACACCAAAAAATGCAGCATAGGCCCCAGATGTAGGGTATTGAAACAAATGGGTGTTTTTTAAACCCAGAAAATTATTGCAGTATTTCAAGATCAGATTTCACACTGACAAATGCTGCAAAGGCCCCAGATGTAGGGTCTTGCCAAAAATGGGTGTTTTTTTTAAACCCAGATTATTATTGCCATATTTCAAGCTTGGATTTGAATGTCACAAAAGCCCATATGCTGTGATGGTGCACTGATCTTGCATAAAATGGCCGCCGCCACACACCTAACTAACAGACGGATAAAAGTTATTTTTCTGTGTCACTGAGCTCAGGGCAGAGTAAAAAGATTGTGCACTGCACCCACAAAACTAAATCTAGGTAGATTGCTGAGTTAACAAGCACTTCTGATTGAAGATTCTTTCCTATTCTCTCCCTCACAGCAGCAGCATCCTCTCCCTACACTAGTAACAGCAGAGTGGCATGCAGCGGCTTATATAGAGGCTGGGTCACATGTTGCACTGGCCAATCACAGCCATGCCATTAGAAGGCATGGATGTGAAGGCTTCTAAGGGCACAGAGTTAAACGCTTGTTCATAGGCTGCTCTGCAGCCTTTCAAAAAGCGCCATAAAATAGCCAAACACTGAAAAGTTCGGGTCCAGGGTCCAAAATTCCTAAAATTTGGTATGAACCCGAACTTTACAGTTTGGGTTTGCTCAACCCTGGTCACCACTAAAACTCTACCCTCTTTCTTGTACAAATTTTATGATGTGTTTTCTAAAAGTGGTAACCAATAGTTACCCCCGAATCAGGAATATGATTGTCCCGTCAATCTTATTCCTGGAGACAAACTTCTCAAATCTCGGTTGTAATAAAGGATATACAAGAGTATAGCACCGAGAGCTTGGCGAAGGGTCATATCAGACCATCCAATTCTCCAGTGGCTGCTAGGTTTTTCTGTAAAAAAAAAAAAAAAGATGGTACCCTTAGACCATGTTTGGACTAACGTGAGCTCAACCATATTTCCGTCCGTGATCCTTACCCCCTTCCTTTTATTCCGGATTTTTTTTAATCAAATAGTTAGTGCCAAGGTGTTCTCTAAATTGGATTTGAGGTGGGAATATAATTTGGTAAGGATTAGAGTTGAGCGAGCCCTAACGAAAGTTAGGGTTCGTACCGAACTTTAGGTTTTTCGGCACCCGAACCCGAACATTTACGTAAAAGTTTGGGTTTGGTTTTCGGCACTTTCTTGGCGCTTTTTGAAATGCTGCACAGCTACTTGACCCAAAAGGCCATCACAGCCATGCCTACTATTGGCATGGCTGTGATTGGGCAACTGCAGCATGTGACCCAGCCTCTATTTAAGCTGGAGTCACGTAGCGCAGCCCGTCACTCTGCTCGGATAAGTGTAGGGAGAGGCTGCAGCTGCTGTGAGGAAGAGATCAGGGAGAAATCTTTATCAAGAACTGTTTTTTGTACTCAGCAATGTACAGCAAATGTGTTTTGTGGGTGCAAAGCACCATTTTTTTAAGCCTGCCCTGAGCCAACTACTGCTGAAAACAAACTCTTTTTTTCTTCAGTTAGTCAATATCAATACATTATCGGCAGCCATTTTATGTCTGCAAGTCCAGAAATACAGTTTTTTGCTTACTGGGGTTAAAAAAAACCTCTAATATACTGCACATCTGGGATTAGACAAGCATAAGTGACTGTCACATTTAGGCAGAAATACAGCTTTTTGGTTATTGGGGTGAAAAAAGCCTCTAATATATTGCACATCTGGGATTACACATGCATAAGTGACTGTCACATTTAGGCCAGAAATATGGCTTTGGCATACTGGGGTGAAAAAAGCCTCTGATATACTGCACATCTGGGATTACACATGCATAAGTGACTGTCAAATTTAGGCCAGAAATATGGCTTTTTGATTACTGGGGTGAAAAAACCCTCTAATATACTGCACATTTGCGATTACACGTGCATAAGTGACTGTCACATTTAGGCCAAAAACACGTCTTTTTGGTTACTGGGGTGAAAAAAAACCTCTAATATAATGCATATCTGGGATTAGACAAGCATAAGTGACTGTCACATTTGGGCCATAAATACGGCTTTGGCATACTGGGGTGAAAAAAGCCTCTGATATACTGCACATGTGGGATTACACATGCATAAGTGACTGTCACATTTAGGCCAGAAATACGGCTTTTTGGTTACTGGGGTGAAGAAAGCCTCTGATATACTGCACATCTAGGATTAGACATGGATAAGTGACTGTCTCATTTAGGCCAGAAATACGGCTTTTTGGTTACTGGGGTGAAGAAAGCCTCTGATATACTGCACATCTAGGATTAGACATGGATAAGTGACTGTCTCATTTAGGCCAGAAATATGGCTTTTTGGTTACTGGGGTGAAAAAACCCTCTAATATACTGCACATCTGGGATTAGACAAGCATAAGTGAGTGTCACATTTAGGCCACAAATACCGCTGTCATATAGAGTTAAAAAAAAAAAAATTGAGTGCAATACCCTACATCAGGGTTTTTATTGGCAGTTAGTTATTTTTAACAGACTTAACCACTTTTTACTTTGCTTTGTTAAAGATAACTATGAGGTAAAAATCTAATAAGGGACGCGGTCGTGGTGGTGGTGTTGATGGAGCCTCTGGTGCAGGGAGAGGACGTGGCCGTTCTGCCACATCCACACGTCCTACTGAACCTACTACCTAAGGTCCCAGTAGCCGCCAGAATCTACAGCGATATTTGGTCAGGCCTAATGCCGTTCTAAGGATGGTAAGGCCTGAGCAAGTACAGGCGCTAGTCAATTGGGTGGTGGCCGACAGTGGATCCAGCACGTTCACATTATCTCCCACGCAGTCTTCTGCAGAAAGCGCACAGGTGGTGACTGAAACCCATGCCCATCAGTCTGTCACAGCACCCCCGTGCATATCGAGGAACCTGTCTTAGCCTCAAGTCATGCAGCAGTCTCTTATGCTTGTTGAAGACTCTGCTGGCAGGGTTTCCCAAGGGCATCCATCTAGCCCTTCCCCAGGGGTAGAAGAGATAGAATGCACTGACGCACAACCACTTATGTTTCCTGATGAGGACATGGGAATACCACTGTAAAGGGGGAATATTAATCACCAATGTTTATGCAAATATCGATAATTAATATTCATAAATAGGAGGAACCGTCTATTGATGACTCTGCCTATTTATACCTTTATATAACAATAACACAATACTTTCGCTATGCTTTACACTAATCACTAAACTAGCTGCATGCGCCTAACTAACTCACTACCGCTTTCAAGTACACGCTACACAAAGGGTACAAATATAACGGTATTTATTAACACCTGACGCACACAATATACAGTAAATACACAGCACTACAAATATACAATCCTAAACTACACTACACAATTCCCAATGTCCACCCATAAACTAACTATACAATACACACACATACGGATATTAGCAACCCACCCACCTGGTTCTATACTAGCTCTATGGGGTATGACGAGGGTAATCACACAATTGTGGCACTGCAGGGCATAATACCTGCAGGCCAAGGAACACAGGGTTAACAGGGGGCACAGTATCTGGGTCACCACCATGTAATATCAGGCAGTGAAGGGGTTAGGGGTTACCAGGGGCGTAGGGGTATGTGGATAGGGGTGAGGTCCATGCAAGGGTTAATACCCTGCAAGTGATGTAGGGGATATGGGAGGAGATACAGGGATGGGGGATGTGGATCGTTGGTGGGATGGGGGATATGGGCAAATAGGGGTTAATAGGGGGCGATACTTAATGTTTCTGCTCGTTGTCCAGGGTGATTCTCTCCAACAGGATGGAGACCGCTCCATCCCCCTGAGCGCCGATCGCGTTCTCCTATATGGGGGGGGTCCCGACCTGCCTGAGCGCAGGATGCGCACTCCTTCAAGGTGGGGGGGTCCCGATCCTTCTCCTTGAGTGCAGGGGCCGCCGGATATTTATCCCTGGCGGCCCGTACTCCAGCACCGCCCACCAGGGGGCGCGCGCGCCCGCCCATCATCCACGTGGGCCGGCGCAGTGATATGACCTCACTGCGCCGGCCCGCACATCGGGGACGCGCTACACGCCAACAGGCGGGAGAAGCCTTTGATCTCCCGCCTGTGGCACTCTGCATTCCAGCCAGCAAGATGTTAATTTCGCTGCCGGAATGCGCATAAAAGAAGGAGGGGAGGCTTCTCAAATCTCTCAAATTCCTCTGTTGTTTTGCTGGGTGAAAAGCACCCCCTTTTGCCGTGAATGAACCCCTGCTTTTGCCGTGAAATTTAGTTCCCTGTGCATTGCTGACAGGGAACTAAATTTTGTGAAAACATCTTTTACTGATTGGAAGATGCGCGACTACAAGTAGTGTTGAGCGCGAATATTCGAAAAGCAAATTTTTTTCGCGAATATCGCAACTTCGCGATTTCGCGAATATTTCGAATATAGTGCTATATATTCGTAAAAACGAATATTCTTTTTTTTTTTTTTTCACAAAATTACAGTACACATATAATTGATTGTTTCCCAAAGGTCCAAAAGCTCAGATCTTACTCACATTGCCTAGAAAGTGATTGAGACGCGAATCTTCGTAATGCGATTTTATTAGCGCACATGCGAATATCGGCACTTGTCCCAGAACAGAGGCAAAGGGCTTTGCATTCATACATTAGTGAATTGAGTTGCGAATCTTCGTAAGGCGATTTTATTAGCGCACATGCGAATATCTACACTTGTCCCCAGAACAGAGAGGCAAAGGCCTGTGCATGTGCATTCATATAGTATAGCACCATATTCGCGAATACTTCGAACTTCGTAAAATTCGATTTACGAATATTCGTATTTTTTATTTTAGTTTCCACCTTACAGATTACATTGATCTGTACTCTGTCAACTACTGTCATCACCCCCCACTGTATATCGATTGATTCCCAAAAGTCCAAAAGCTCAGATCTTACTCACATTGCCTAGAAAGTGATTGGTGTGAATCTTCGTAAGGCGATTATATTAGCGCATATGCGAATATCTACACTTGTCCCCAGAACAGAGAGGCAAAGGCCTGTACATTCATATAGTATAGCACCATATTCGCGAATACTTCGAACTTCGTAAAATTCGATTTACGAATATTCGTATTTTTTATTTTAGTTTCCACCTTACAGATTACATTGATCTGTACTCTGTCAACTACTGTCATCACCCCCCACTGTATATCGATTGATTCCCAAAAGTCCAAAAGCTCAGATCTTACTCACATTGCCTAGAAAGTGATTGGTGTGAATCTTCGTAAGGCGATTATATTAGCGCATATGCGAATATCTACACTTGTCCCCAGAACAGAGAGGCAAAGGCCTGTACATTCATATAGTATAGCACCATATTCGCGAATACTTCGAACTTCGTAAAATTCGATTTACGAATATTCCTATTTTTTATTTTAGTTTCCACCTTACAGATTACATTGATCTGTACTCTGTCAACTACAGTCATCACCCCCCACTGTATATCGATTGATTCCCAAAAGTCCAAAAGCTCAGATCTTACTCACATTGCCTAGAAAGTGATTGAGGCGCGAATCTTTGTAAGGCGATTTTATTAGCGCACAGGCGAATATCGGCACGTCCCAGAACAGAGGCAAAGGGCTTTGCATTCTTACATTAGTGATTGAATTGAGTTGCGAATCTTCGTAAGGCGATTTCATTAGCGCACATGCGAATTTTGCATCTCATAATATGTATTATGCGATGCGAAAATTCGAATTATCGCATATGCGAAATAATAACTAATTCAAATATTCGCGAATATTTTACGAATATTATTTCGAATATTCGCGAAATTTCACGAATTCGAATATGGGACATGCCGCTCAACACTAACTACAAGCACACGCTGATGATGGCATTCCCACCTGACAGCGGGGCACAGTAGAAGCACAAGGCAAAGGCAGAAGAGGAGGAAGAGGTCGCCATCGCAGCTGGGGCACCGCCAGCACCTGAGAAGGCAGGGTTAGCATGGCCAAAATGTGGAAAAGCTTTGTCAGCCTTGGAGGTGCTGACCTGCCCTGCAGCCAGTGTATAGTGTGAACATGTGTTCAGCATGGCAGAGAGAATTATCACAGGTCGCAGCCAATGTGGACAAGCTTATGTTTATTAAAATGAACCAGGCATGGAACCCACAGGACTTGTCCGTACCTTGTGAAGAATAGACATTTATACCAGCCTCAACCATCCATCCATTGTACTCAAGTGCAATGATTTTTGGTTTTATTTTTTATTTGTCCCAATATTTTAAGGGATACCCCAATAAAAATAAAATAAATAAAAACATTGTTGGCTACCTCCTCCTCCTCCATTGCTGCCTCCACCTACAACACCACATTTACCGCCCCCTCAACCTTCGACTCCATATCCACCCCCTTCTCTGAGTTGCAGGTTAATAATTTGCATTTTTTTTTTTTTCATTTTAAGTTATTTCCCTATCCACATTTGTTTGCAGAGCAGTTGTCATGCTCTTAAGCACATTTTACTGCCTTTTACATCCCTCTAGCCTTTTCAAGGACTATTTTAGAGCCGTTTTTAATTTAAAAAAGTGCCAATTTTAGTGCCCTAAATTGAAAAAAGTCGGGTGACATTTTACAATTTTTGGCGTATACAAACCCCTGCTGTGCCTGGGTGACAGGGGCCTAAATATATCAAAATCGTCTGTTCTATTGCTGGGTGACATGAACCCCCTTTTGCCGTGAATGAACCCCTGCTGTGCCTGGGTGACAGGGAACTCAATTTAGTGAAAACATCTGTTACTGATCAGAAGATGCGCGACTTCAAGCGCACGCTGATGATAGCATTCCCACCTGACAGAGGGGGCACAGTGGAAGCACAAGGCAAAGGCAGAGGAGGAGGAAGAGGTCGCCAATGCAGCTGGGGCACCACCAGCACCTGAGAAGGCAGAGTTAGCATGGCCAAAATGTGGAAAAGCTTTGTCAGCCTTGGAGGTGCTGACCTGCCCTGCATCCAGTGTATGGTGTGAACGTGTGTTTAGCACGGCAGAGAGCATTATCACAGGCCGCAGCCAATGTGGACAAGCTTACGTTAGTTAAAATGAACCAGTCATGGATCCCACAGGACTTGTCCGTACCTTGTGCAGAATAGACATTTATACCAGCCTCAACCATCCATTCTTGTATTTAAGTGCACTTATTCTTTGTTTTATTTTGTTGTATATCCCAATATTTTGGGGGATACCCCAATTGAAAAATAAAAAATAACACAAATCAGTGTTGGCTACCTATTCCTCCTTCACCGCTGCTTCCACCTACACCGCCATGTCAACCTACACCCCCACATCCACCCATCCACCGCCTCCTCAACCTCCTACTCCTAGATCCAGATTGTTATTTTTAATTTTTCTGTATTTTATGTTATTTTAAGTCATTTCCCTAACCACATTTGTTTGCAGAACAGTTGTCATGCTCTTAAGCACATTTTGATGCCTTTTGCAACCCTCTAGCCCTTTCCAGGACTATTTTAGAGCCATTTTAGTGCCCAAAAGTTTGAGTCCCCATTGACTTCAATGGGGTTTCGGTTTGGGGTCCAGTTCGGGTCAAGTTCGGGTCCCGAACCCAAACTTTTTTTTCAAGTTCGGCCGAACCTGCCGAACCCAAACATCCAGGTGTCCGCTCAACTCTAGTAAGGATCAAAGAGGGGGACAAATGGAATATGGCCTTTAATACCCCTGAGGGTCATTTTGAGAATCTGGTCATGCCTTTTGGGTTAACCAATTTTCCAGCGGTTTTTCAACACTTTATCAATGACATCTTTCATCATCTGGTGGGGAGATTTGTTGTTGAATATCTGGATGACATACTAATTTATTCTCCAGACATGGAGACTCATCGGGATCCTGTGAGACAGGTGTTACAGATCCTAAGAGAGAATAAATTGTATGCAAGGATGGAAAAATGTGTTTTTGCTGTTCAGGTAGTGCAATTCCTGGGTTACCTGCTCTCATCCTCAGGTTTTCGTATGGCTCCCGAGAAAATCAGTACGGTGTTGGACTAAGATCGACCCGAAAATCTGAAAGTACTTATGCAGTTTTTGGGATTCACCAACTACTACCATAAAATCATCTTGAATTATTCTAATGTGGTTAAACCTTTAACAGACATGACTAGGAAGGTGGTCGATTTTTCTGTTTGGTCTGAGGCGGCATTATAAGCCTTTTCTGCTGTGAATGTTTTGCTTCAGCCCCTATTCTGGTGCAACCAGACATGTCTCAGCCATTCATTGTAGAGGTTGACGCATCCAAAGTAGGGGTGGGAGCAGTTTTTTCACAAGGTCACCTAGTAAATGGCGCCAATGTGCTTTTTTCTCAAAAAAATTCTCGACTGCTGAAAGAAATGATGACATGGGTAATAGGGAATTGCTGGCTATTAACGGGATTCTGTCACCTCTTTTTACCATATAGAGATGCGGATATGCACGGCTAGATCGCGGCTAGCATGTCCGCAATATACCTCTCCCATATCTCTAAGTGATTTTATTGAGTGTATAAAATGATTTTATATATATGTAAATCTGCCTCATAAGGCGCCTAAAGGGCTGCACTAACCATTCTGGAGCCCAGCCACGCCCCCCTGCACCGCCTGTATCCAGTAATCTCCTCCTTGCTTACAAAGTCAGATTTCCGTAATCTCGCGATGCGCAAGCTCGCACATGCGCAGTGCTGGCATAGTGTTCCTTCCCTGTGCCTGCATCAGCCTCAGGGAAGGAACGTGCATGTACGAACTCGCGCAGTGCAAGATTACAGCAATCTGACTTTGTGAGCAAGGAGGAGATTACTGGATACAGGCGGTGCTGGGCTCCTTCACAGGGGGGCGTGGCTGGGCTCCAGAATGGTTAGTGCAGCCCCTTGGGCTCCTTATCAGGCTGATTTACATATACTGTTTATAAAAATAATTTTTTACACTCAATAAAACCACTCAGAGATATGGGACAGGTATATTGCAGACATGCATGTCCGCATCTCTATAGGGTAAAAAGAGGTGACAATATCCATTTAAGTTGGCTTTTAAAGAATGGCACCACTGGTTGGAAGGAGCAATTCATCCTATTATGGCAATTACAGATCACAAAAATCTGGCTTACCTTGAAATGGCTAAACGACTGAATCCAATGCAGGCCAGATGGTTGCTGTTTTTCAACAAATTTAACTTCATTGTCACTTACCGGATGCTTTGTCATGCAGCTTTCCTCGGGAAGGGGGGGGGGGGGGTGTGATTCTAAAGATCCTAGTCCTATTTTGTCTGAAGGGGTAGTCATATCTGCCCTATATCCTGATCTGGAGGCTAAGGTGTTGGAGGCCCAAGAGGATGCACCGGACTCTTGTCCTGAGGCTAAACGATTTTCCTCTTCTTTGTCTTTGATTTGGCGGAAAATTTTATATAACCTGAAAAAGATGGGCAACAGGTATAAGCGTGTGGCTGACAGGAGACGTATGGATGGTCCGGACCTGAGAGTGGGTGTTTCCGTGTGTCCACAAGAAACATTAAGCTTAAGGTACCTTCTTGGAAGTTGGGCCCAAGATTTATTGGTCAATATAAGATCACTGCCATTGTTAACCCTGTAGCCTTCCATCTTGAACTTCCTCAGGCTTTGAAAATTCATAATGTATTTCAAAAGTCGCTGTATTCTGTAGATCCCTCAAGTATCTCGTCCACTGGAAGAGTTACGGACCAGAGGAGAGGATGTGGGTTCCTGCGGCCAATGTTAATGCTAGTCGTCTTGTAAAAGCCTTTCACAGAGCCCATCTTGATAAGGTCGGTCCTGGGTGCCCAGAAGTCACCCGTAGAAGGGAGGATACTCAGGTGACTTGTGTCAGCAGATCAGAAAGACTGGCTGGCTTAGCGTAATGGAATCTAACAGCCTCCTTGATTTCTCTTGATTCAGTGTTTAAAGTGTTAATGACCACTTCCCTTTTCTTAACTGTTGCTCAGTCATCACTTCTACCCTATATAGTCTGACCCCACCCTTATGACTATGCGGTAGAAAGCATAATTTGGGTTTGGGTAAGATGGTGTGAGGTCGTCTCTGGCGTTCCTGTTCTTCCATCTCTACAGAAGTTAAGTGGTGTGTTTGTTTGCATTTGTTGTATTCCCTTTTGCTGTATCTGGGCCTGAGACAGAGACTTCCATTTGTCCATCTGGGGAGGAATGGGTTGTATCTGGTCCTTAACTTATTCCAGGGCCTTTTAGGGAAATCAGGGCCTAGGTATCCTGCATATGAATATGTCTACCTTCAATGCCTATTTATATTAATAGGTAGTCAGGGTCCAGTAGGCTTGTCTAGGAGGTGACCTGTTTCTTCCCTAGTTTTTAGGCCCAGTTACTGTTCCCCTTCACTCCTGTGTTCAGTGTGGAGTAACCCCCACACACTGATCGTGACACTAGTACACCGCAAAGCACACCCTCCTTGAGCTGCAACGGCAGAATGGCGTTCCCCAACATATACTAATATGCAACGTTTCCACCTGTTGGAATTCCACCCTCCATATGTTGGACCAACTATATGAACAGAGAAAGGCAATTTCTTGATGATCCAAGTAGACAGGAGCACTCCTCTGTGTGACTTTGATGTCAGCCAGTGGCAGCTCATGCATGACACCTGCCAGGTTGCTCAGACCCTTTGAGGAGGCTACGTTATTTGTCAGTCACCCGGACTACGGAGATGAACAATGTCATTCCACTGCTTAATGTCCTGGAACAGATGCTGGCAAATCTGGCTGGTCAGCGGACTGCAAATGTGGCGCCTAGATCTCACAGCCACATAAGCTCTGTATTGGCTAAACTGGAGTAGGAGAAGGACATTAGAGCACAGGCAATGTGTAGCTAAATAGGTGGTTTTTACACACAGGTGACAGGAGAGGAGGAGCAGCCAGAGGAGCTACAGGGCGATGAGAAAGATGAGGCAGAGGACCCAGACACACTGTGGCAGTATGCAATGGAGATGGAGGCAGGGAGTCTCTCCAAAAATGGTCCGATGCATGCTCGCTTGTGTAGTGACAGCCGAATTGTCACCATTTGGCAAAGGGATGACTTCTTGCTCTCCACCTTGTTGGACCATCGCTACCGGTCCAAAATGTGGCCTTATTTTTACACCTGCTGAGAGGGAGGACAAACTGAAGTACTATAGAGACATCCTATGTAGTGAGTGCCTATCTGCGCCATCATCCATCCTCCTGCAGGTCTGACCAGGGGGGGGGGGGGGCTCTGCGCTCATGTTTCTCTGCCATGGCTGCTGTGGCAGGGTGTGGGGGTAGGAGCAGTTCCAGCTTCATCAGCAGCAACTTGAGTCTAGAGTCGCTGATGAGCAGCTTTCGTCATCCGCCTAGTGAAAAAACTACTCACCAGCAGCAGCTGGACCTGGAGCAGGACCTGAACCAGTTGGTGGTGGCATACTTGGAGTGCACCCTGCCACCCCACATTGAATATCCGCTGGACTAATAGGCAGCCAAACTGGATTTGTAGCCGCAACTAGCACAGTTTGCCCTGGAAAAACTGTTCTGCCCAGCCAGTAGTGTGGCATCAGAGTGGGTATTTAGTGCAGCTGGGGCCATAGCTAATCCAAGAAAAACTCACCTATCCAAAATGTGGAGAGACTGACCTTTGTCAAGATGAACCAGGCATGGAACAGCCAGGATTTCCACCCACCAATTCCTCACAACGGATCCTGTCTCTGTTGCAGCTGTAAGGCCTGTATGGTCCCATCAGAATTGGCTTGTGATTTGATAGCCAAAAGCAGGAGTGGGTACAAAACACAGAAGACATGCAAATACTCCATTCACGTGTCATCTTTGTTTTGGATCCACTCCTGTTTTTTTGGCATTAGCAATACTGATGTACAAACCGGATTCCAAAAAAGTTGGGACACTATACAAATCGTGAATAAAAACTGAATGCAATGATGTGGAGGTGCCAACTTCTAATATTTTATTCAGAATAGAACATAAATCACGGAGCAAAAGTTTAAACTGAGAAAATGTACCATTTTAAGGGAAAAATATGTTGAATCAGAATTTCATGGTGTCAACAAATCCCAAAAAAGTTGGGACAAGGCCATTTTCACCACTGTGTCGCATCTCCCCTTCTTCTTACAACACTCAACAGACGTCTGGGGACCAAGGAGACCAGTTTCTCAAGTTTAGAAATAGGAATGCTCTCCCATTCTTGTCTAATACAGGCCTCTAACTGTTCAATCGTCTTGGGCCTTCTTTGTTGTACCTTCCTCTTTATGATGCACAAAATGTTCTCTATAGGTGAAAGATCTGGACTGCAGACTGACCATTTCAGTACCCGGATTCTTCTCCTACGCAGCCATGATGTTGTGATTGATGCAGAATGTGGTCTGACATTATCTTGTTGAAAAATGCAGGGTCTTCCCTGAAAGAGATGACGTCTGGATGGGAGCATATGTTGTTTTAGAACCTGAATATATTTTTCTGCATTGATGGTGCCTTTCCAGACATGCAAGCTGCCCATGCCACACGCACTCATGCAACCCCATACCATCAGAGATGCAGGCTTCTGAACTGAGCGTTGATAACAACTTGGGTTGTCCTTGTCCTCTTTGGTCCGGATGACATGGCGCCCCAGATTTCCAAAAAGAACTTCGAATCGTGACTCGTCTGACCACAGAACAGTCTTCCATTTTGCCACACTCCATTTTAAATGATCCCTGGCCCAGTGAAAACGCCTGAGCTTGTGGATCTTGCTTAGAAATGGCTTCTTCTTTGCACTGTAGAGTTTCAGCTGGCAACGGCGAATGGCACGGTGGATTGTGTTCACTGACAATGGTTTCTGGAAGTATTCCTGAGCCCATTCTGTGATTTCCTTTACAGTAGCATTCCTGTTTGTGGTGCAGTGTCGTTTAAGGGCCCGGAGATCACGGGCATCCAGTATGATTTTACGGCCTTGACCCTTACGCAAGAGATTGTTCCAGATTCTCTGAATCTTCGGATGATGTTATGCACAGTTGATGATGATAGATGCAAAGTCTTTGCAATTTTTCGCTGGGTAACACCTTTCTGATATTGCTCCACTATCTTTCTGCGCAACATTGTGGGAATTGGTGATCCTCTACCCATCTTGGCTTCTGAGAGACACTGCCACTCTGAGAAGCTCTTTTTATACCCAATCATGTTGCCAATTGACCTAATTAGTGTTAATTGGTCTTCCAGCTCTTCATTATGCTCAAATTTACTTTTTCCAGCCTCTTATTGCTACTTGTCCCAACTTTTTGGGGATTTGTTGACACCGTGAAAATTAGAATTAACATATTTTTCCTTTAAAATGATACATTTACTCGGATTAAACTTTGATCTGTCATCTACGTTCTATTACAAATAAGATATTGACATTTGCCATCTCCACATCATTGCATTCAGTTTTTATTCACAATTTGTTTAGTGTCCCAACTTTTTGGGAATCCGGTTTGTATTACAAATGCTGGCCGAGTGAAGGCGGATGCTCAGCAGACAGGATCCATTTTTGGGGGGTTATTGTTCTGACAGATAAGAGGAAGGGCAAAATAATCAGTGACATCAACACAAACCTACTGCTGACACCCTCTTCACTCTGTCGGGAGTCTTCATGTATAAGCGTCGAATAGAACAGGTTCTGTAGATATCTATGTGGAATCTAGTGATGAGCGAGCATGCCCCGCACGTTTCGCGGCTGCTAAGCAGCCAATAATCGTGCAGGTAAGTAAAGCCATCACTGTAATGCCAGTAGACATGTTGGCTGCTGGAATTCCAGTGATTGGCTGACCGGATTGTGTCATCGGGTGCTATATAGCACCCAATGATACATGTTCGGCTCATTGCGAGTTTGTGATCGCAATTTATTCAATTATAAAACGTTTCAAAGACCCAAAAGTCCTTTTAAGGACTATTGTGTGTGGTAGTAGCAATTTAACTGTGCAAAGTTGTACTCAAATTTTTATTTTATACTTTTCAAAATAACGATTATTTTGCTAAAAAGAAGGTGTCTGCAGTGACTTGTGACATCTGTGCAGCAATACCTTCTGTGTGTCAGGGTCAGAGATAGGAAGAATATTAGTAAAAATAATATTTTTTCCCATAATCCACATTTTTGCTGTCAATTGTGTAATCCGTGAATTGTGTGATCTGTACTTCAATACCTTGTGTTTTGTTAGGCCTAGATATAGGGGGGAAAATTTTAAAATACAGAAAACTATTTTTCTCCTATAATCTGTCCACATTTTTGCTGTCATCCGTGTAATCTGTGAATTGTGTGATCTGCGCTTCAATACATTGTGTGGTTGTCAGGCTTAGATATAGGGAAAAGTATAACTATAAACTACATCAGAAAACAGTGTCTGTACCGCAGATTCCAATAATCTGGGCCTAAAATAGTGTCCATATTCTGTGGTGTTCTGTGACACATACAGTACACCATCCGAAAAAAACTGTTTATTTAGGGCAAATTCCAAAAATCTGGGGCTAATATAGTGTCCATATTCTGTGTGTTTCTGTGACATATCTTTAGCGGACTGTAAAAAACTGTTTGCCACATCTAGTGACAAAACCATTAATATGAAGAAGGCGAGCACTAACGGTCGGGGAAGTGGGTGTTATGCTGATGGTGCACGAAGAGGCCGTGGCCCCTGGACGCAATGAAAATGTGCCTGCTGCCAGTGCACCAGGAAAAAAAAATCCACCGTACCCAGCTTCATGTCCAACTTAGCTGGGCGGCGCAGGACAACATTGTCCAAGTCAGATCAGCGTGAACAGTTGGTCGGATGGATTGCTGACGATAATGCTTCCAGTCGGTTAAGCACCACCCTCTCTTCCACCAAGTCCAGTCTCTGTAGCCAAGAGTCTGGTCAGCCAAATCTACCTTGCCAAGGGGTAAGTCTTCCGCAGTATGGTGCTTTTTTGAGGAAAGCGCAGACGACAAAAAAAGGAAGTTTGCAAACTGTGCCGTACAAAAATGAGCCGGGGCGTGAACACTAGCAACCTCACCACCACCAGCATGATCCGCCACATGGCATACCAGCAACCTAACAAGTGGGCGAACGCCTGGTTCCACAATCTGGGTCATCGGGTCACACTACTTCCTCCTCTTCCCCTGTGTTACGCACTGCTGGCCAATCCCCTGTCGAAGGCGCAGGCCCGGATGCCCCTCGCCCTGCACCTGGACCTTCACATGAACCATCAGCAGTCAGAGTCATTTGAACACAAGCGCAAATACTAACCCGCCCACCCACCCTCAGGCCATAGCACTAAATGCACAACTTTCAAAATTACTGGCCCTTGAAATGTTGCCATTTAGGCTTGTGGACACTGAGGCCTTCCGTAGCCTGATGTTGGTGGCCGTCCCTCGGTACACAGTTCCCAGCCGCAAGTATTTTTTACGGTGTGCCGTGCCCGCGTTACACCAGCATGTGTCCCAGAAAATCACCTGCGCCCTGACCAACGGAGTTTCTGGTAAGGTCCACTTAACCATAGACAAGTGCTGGTGGCCAGAGATGCTATATTTCCCTGACTGCACACTGGGTGAATGTTGTGGAGGCCGTGAGTGAGTCGTATCCTGGGATGGCACAGGTGCTACCAACGCCCAGGATTGTGGGCCCTACATCCATCAGGGTCTCCGCCAGCAGCTATATTGCTGGCTCCAACTCCCACTTCTAATCCTCCGTCTCCTCCTCCTCCATTTCCACCTCCAGCAGCAGTCAGCCATCAGTCGCTAGCTGGAAGCAGTGTAGCACTGCTGTGGGTAAGCGTCAACAGGCCGTGGTGAAGTTGATCTGTTTAGGGGCCAAACAGCACACCGCCGCAGAGCTGTGGCAGGATATAATGGACCAAACTGAGCTGTGGCTCTCACCACTCAACCTACAACCAGGCATGGTTGTGTCTGACAATGGCTGTAACTTGATGACGGCTTTGGAGCTCGGCAACCTGACACACATCCCATGCCTAGCCCACGTCTTAAACTTAGTGGTTCAGCGGTTTATCAAAAACTACCCCAATTTGCCTGAGCTACTAGTGAAGGCGCACCGCGTTTGTGCCCATTTCCGCAAGTCGTCCACAGCTTCAGCCGATCTGTCAACGCTGCAGCAGCGCTTGCGGGTTCTATCTCACCAACTGTTATTAGACGTGAGCACGCGCTGGAACTGTGGAATACCAGCTGCAGCATGGTCGTTGCCTTTCAAATCAACTGCCACTATTCACAAGCGAGGAGTGGGCATTGATGTCAGACCTCTGTGAGGTTTTAAAAAACTGAATCTACACAGATAATTAGCGGCAATAACGCTATTATCAGCATAACCATGCCACTGCTGTGTCTACTCAAAACGACGGACTGAATGTGGCAGACGAGGAAATGGGGGAGGACATTACACAGGGTGATAGCCAGCCCACCCTCAGTTAGTCTTCTCAGAGCGAATTGTTCCATTAAGAGGAGCTGGAGACAGTTGCCTCTGCTACAGAGGGTAGTACCCATTAAACTTTAATTCCATCTGTTCAGCGTGGATGGACAGAAGAGGAGGAGGAGATGGAGAGTCATCCTGATGTCGACATCGAGGTCTTGCCTATTGGTACTCTTGGCTGACTTCATGTTAGGCTGCCTTTCCAGCGACCCTCGCGTTATACGCATTTTAGATAACATGGATTACTTGGTTGTGGCGAAACTAACCTCGCCACTGGGTTTTGGAGGGGCCTGTTTGCTAGTCTCTTGCCTCTCATCCGCCAGGCCTCCTTTGTTCACAAAGGACTTGTACTAACTTGAACCCCTGGTCTAATTCATGCCATTTTGGGATGTTAAATGTCTATGTGTATTATAAAGGGTGGGACATTGTATGCGTTGAGTAGTGAGGTCTGTTCCATTGTCTCTCTGTGTGTATTGGCGATGTCCCCCCTTTGTCCTGAGAGATAATTGAATGACAACTTGATTGTCTCCAGGACAGAGGACATTGTGTATTCTCCTGCCTGTGGTGATTATGTTAACCATGGTGTATCATGATTATATCACAGGCAGAGGGGAGGATTCTATGTGGGTTGTAGCCTTTGTGTTATTGGTAATTGTATTTTGTTGATTGCGTCTCAGACAATGCCGGTGTGTTCATTATTTGCATCTCAGACAATGCCAGTGTGTTAGTTAATTGTGTCAAAGACAATGCTCATTGTATCTTGTTGATTGTGTTACAGACCGAGGGAAGGGGGTTTGTGTACAATTGCTGGGAAGGTTTCAATACTGTAAATGCATGTGATTGGCTGTTTTTACAAAACCCTGTGGGTGGTAACCTTGTTGGAAGATGTGTATAAATCAATGCTGTGTGTTCAAATAAAGAGTTCCTGTTTTACATTCAACATAGAGCCTCGTCTTGTGTGTGTGGGGATTGCTATACGTGTATACTCCCCTGGCTATTACTCCTAGATCTTGTAAGAGCTGTTCCTGTTCCTGGTTCCTGTGGTGGTATCGGTGTCAAGTGGAGTGCTTGGAGTCCTCGGGAGGCACTGGGAGCATCCATTAACGGAGGTACCCGTTCGGGGTGTCAGGAGATCCTTTACATGAGTGTTAACCCTTTTCGACCCCCGCTACAAAGAGAACTTCTCATCTTTAATTCCTGTGGTGGAGAGGATGAGTAAAATGGTGCAATACCAGAAGGCACTTGTTGAGAGATTGCTCAAAAATTTTCCATCTGACAACACGGCCGGCAGAGTCCATACTTCCTTAGGCAACGAGGAAGGGAGGCAAGGGGAACACACAGCAATTCCAAAGTCAGGGCAACACTCTCCAAGGCATGGGACACTTTCATGACACTCCGCCAGCAACCTCACCCAGAAGCGCGGCCTAGTGATACAAGGGGGGAAACGTTTTGGAAGATGTTGAAGGAATATATAGCAGACCGTGTCAGCATCGTAAATGATCCCTCAGTGCCTTACAACTACTGGATGTCCAAGCTGGACACATGGCATGAAACTTGCGCTCTATGGCTTAGAGGTGCTGGCCTGCCCTGCTACCAGCGTTTTGTCTGAGCGTGTATTTAGTGCTGCTGGTGCCATTATAACAGACAAACGTATCCGCTTGTCCACTGGCAATGCTGACAGGTTAACTCAGATAAAAATGAACAAGGCCTGGATTGACCCTAACTTCTCAACTCCTCCAGAGGAGAGCAGAGCTGATGATGAATATGCACAAGGCAATTTCATTATATCATTTATAATTTACTCAATCTACTCTACTGTATTCCCATGCACATTTTCCACCACCAAAAAGCGTATATGGTTGAATCTTGTTTTCTCCTCCTCCTCATCCAGATTGTATATATTCCCTCCACTCTAATTTTTTTTTATAGTGTTAGCTGAACTGCAGGCCCTCAACTAAATTTTTTTAAAATTTTATAGGGTCAGCTAAACAGCATGCACTCGCATATAATGTTTTAGAGCATCAGCTCACCTGCAGGCACTAGCATATAATGTTTGAGAGCAACAGTTCAGCAGCAGGCCCTCTCCCCTAATGTTTTAGAGGGTCAGCTCAGCAGAAGGCCCTGACTGCTAATGTTTTAGAGGGTTTATCTCAGCAGCAGGCCATTGCATATAATGTTTTAGAGCATCAGCTCAGCAGCAGGCCCTCGCATATAATGTTTTAGAGCTTCAGCTCACCAGCAGGCCCTCGCAAATAATGTTTTAGAACATCAGCTCACCAGCAGGCACTCGCATATAATGTTTTATAGTGTCAGCTCACCAGCAGGCACTCACATATAATGTTTTAGAGCATCAGCTCAGCAGCGGGCCCTCGCCCATAATGTTTTAGAGGGTCAGTTCAGCAGCAGGCCCTCGACCCTAATGTTTTAGAGGGTCAGCTCAGCAGCAGGCCCTCACCACTATGTTTTAGAGGGTCCGCTCAGCAGCAGGCCCTCTCCCCTAATGTTTTAGAGGGTCAGCTCAGCAGCAGGCCCTCGACCCTAATGTTTTAGAGGTTCAGCTCAGCAGCAGGCCCTCACATATAATGTTTTAGAGCATCAGCTCACCAGCAGGCCCTCACATATAATGTTTTACAAGGTCAGCTCACCAGCAGGCCCACACCTAAAATCTTTCACTTGTTCAGCTCACCTGCAGGCCCGCAACTCAAATCTTTTACAAGGTCAGTTCACCTACAGGCCCAAACCTAAAGTATTTTACAGGGTCAGCTCACCTAGAGGCCCTCAACTCAATGTGAATGAGGCCCTCCCTTATGTGATATACAGGTTGTATCGGAGTGCCTCTTCCTTGTAATTTTTGGCAGCACTTGCACTCTATATACAAGTAAATATACAGGAAAGAATGTTTTCAATACATTTTTCCTATAAAATTGATCTTTTACTTTGGTTTTGTGCGTAAAACCTTAATTAGATTGTCGGCCTGGTAATCACTTTAAGCCCTTTTAAGCTGCATCAGCAGCAACATGGTGATAAAAATTAGTGGCAAGGTGACATGGTGTGGAGATAGCAGCATGAGGAGGCCACATAGTGGCACTGAGTCTGGATAAAAGACTAAGGCCATAGATTGTTTAGAAAGATGCAGATGGAAACAATCTGTGAAGCTGCAGATTAATGCAGCCATCAAATTCAATTTGGGTTTGTCGGTTCCACCTCAGCTCACCTGAAACTGTATCACGGTCACCTGCAGATTAATGCAGACCAGGGCCATAGCTATAGGGTAAGCAAGGTAAGCTTCAGCTTTGGGGCTCTGACCCAGAAGGGGCCCATCCAGGAGGAGGAGGACTAAAGGATTTGGTCAGGGCCCCCTCAACAGTATTACACAATGAAATTAGATACAGTGACAGTATAGACCATGTATAAAACTGATGGAACAGCTGCCGG
This sequence comes from Bufo gargarizans, assembly GCF_014858855.1. Taxonomy (NCBI): domain Eukaryota; kingdom Metazoa; phylum Chordata; class Amphibia; order Anura; family Bufonidae; genus Bufo; species Bufo gargarizans. The sequence continues at coordinate 183,107,657 of NC_058082.1, forward strand.
CCCTGGTCTGAGAGAGCGATCTTTACTAACCACATAAATGGGGCAGCATGAAAGGAAGGGGTCTCTAAAAAGATTACTGTGGGATGGAGCTCCATTCAAAAATTTGATGTGGGGCCCAGTCAATTCTAGCTACCCCACTGCTGCAGCCCACAAAATCAACTTGGGTTTATCAATTGCAAAACCTTAATTAAAGTGTGGGTCTGGTGATCAGTTTAAGGCCTTTTAAGCAGCATCAGCAGCAGCATGGTGATAAAAATGAGTGACAAGGTGACATGGTGTGGAGATGGCAGCATGAGGAGTACACATAGTGGCACAATGACAAAGTCTGGATAAAAGACTAAGGCCACAGATTGCTTAGAAAGATGCAGATGGAAACAATCTGTGCAGCTGCAGATTAATGCAGCCATCAAATTCAATTTGGGTTTGTCGGTTCCACCTCAGCTCACCAGAAGGCCCGCACCTAAAATCTTTTACTGGTTCAGCTCACCTGCAGGCTCACAACTCAAATTTTTTACTGGGTCAGCTCACATGCATGCCCGCAACTCATGCTGCCTTTCATTGAAGTAGTAGCCATAGCCGTTTATCATACTCCCTCTCCGAAATTGAACAATTATTCCCCGTTACCGGTGGTCACCATGTTAGGCAAGTTGATAGGGAAGATATCCAAATGGATTGTGGACGTCATGGGGACGTGCGATCAGGCAGAAGTTATCTAGAGTCAACAATGCGGCAACAGGGCTTCTCCTGTATAACGTTTTCTTATCCAAAATACTGCAGTGACATTCCCTGTAATTTTTTATTACTCATTCCAATAACAGGGTATCTTAAGAGTCCTGTATTGTTATTTATTGTCACTACCTCCGCGAGTCAGGAGTGGGTAATTGCCGCGTGCCTGCTGCCTTCCTTCGATTTTTTCTGCTTTAATAACTTGACCCATCCTCTCCACCCAATCAGATTACAGCCATTGACCTCCCTTGGATGTGGTATCCCTTTCTCAAGCTCCCTCTCTGGCATAGAACCCTGATTCCCTGTTACCCGTGAAAACCATGGTAGGGGCAGAAAAGAACATCAAAAGTTGATAGGGCAGACATCCGAATGGATCGTCACCGTCACGGTGATCGCCCAGAGGTTATCTAGAGTCACCAATGTGGCAGTAGGCCCTCCACCCTAAGGTTTTAGATGTCAGATCAGCAGGCCATTGCTCCAAATGTTTTTGAGGGTCACCAGCAGGCCATCAATCATAATTTTTCGAGGGTGTGCATGATGCCCTCCTTTATGTGTAACAAAAGGTGTTTTGGAATGCCGGTTCCTTGTATTTTTTGGCAGCCATTTCACTTAGTGCATAGGCTTTTTTTTTTTTTTGGGGGGGGGGGGGGTTTGTGGTATTTTTGTCAGTTTGTAAAAGTAGCGTACAACTTGGACAACATGGTTCCCAGCAGCGACCTGGTAGTCCAAGATGCATCCACATATTGTCCCCATGGTGTTCCTGATCCATTTCAGTGGTGTTTCTGTAACTTTCTGACCTTTTCCAATGAACCAGGCACCCTCCCCTCTTCAGAGTAGGAGGTGTCTGGTTGTCTTCCATTGACTTCCATTATACTCGGGTTCTCGGCCGAACACACAAATATAGCAATGTGTTCGGGCCGTACACCCGAACACCAGAATACTTTGGTGCTCGATCATCACTAGTGGAATCAGCTTCCGATGGTGTAAAAGGAGTGTGCTTCTTCTTGGCGCTAACATCGACCTGTAATGCTGAGGTTTTACTCGAGTTATTTGTTCAGTTTTGGCCTTGTGACTGCCCAAATAAGTAAAGTGTGCAGTGATTCTAAGAGTGACGCCTGTCATCTGCATGTTATGCTGACTCTCAGTATTATTTCACTACCACAGCAGACTCCCTATGCATGCTCTCTGCAGCCAGGAAATAGGCATTTTTTTAAACACTATTTGTCGCAAATAAATTCAGATCAAATCAAATTTTTTCGAAAAGTTCGGCTAACCGGCCAAATTGAATTTTTATTTTTTTTCGCTCATGTCTACTGATAACCCTAAGGCCCCTTTCACACCGGTGAGATTTCCGCGCAGGTGCAATGCGTGAGGTGAACCCATTGCACCCGTACTGAATCCGGACCCATTCATTTCTATGGGGCTGTGCACATGAGCAGTGATTTTCACGCATCACTTGTGCATTGCGTGAAAATCGCAGCATGTTCTATATTGTGCATTTTTCACGCAACACAGTCCCCATAGAAGTGAATGGGGCTGCGTGAAAATCGCAAGCATCCACAAGCAAGTGCGGATGCTTTGCGATTTTCATGCACGGTTGCTAAGAGACGATCAGGATGGGGACCCAATCATTATTATTTTCCCTTATAACATGCTTATAAGGGAAAATAATAGCATTCTTAATACAGAATGCTTAGTACAATAGGGCTGGAGGGGTTAAAAAAATAAAATGTATCTCACCTTAATCCACTTGTTTGTGCAGCCCAGCTTCTCTTCTGTCTTCATCTTTGCTGTGCACAGGAAAATGACCTGTGGTGACGTCACTACACTCATCACATGGTCCATCACATGATCCATCATCATGGTAAAATATCATGTGATGGACCATGTGATGAGTGCAGTGATATCATCAAAGGTCCTTTTCCTCAAAGAAGAAGACAGAAGAGAAGCCGGGCTGTGCGAACAAGTGGATGAGGTGAGTTAAATTATTATTATTTTTAAACCCCTCCAGCCCTATTTTACTAAGCATTCTGTATTAAGAATGCTATTATTTTCCCTTATAACCATGTTATAATGGAAAATAATACAATCTACACAGCACCAATGGGTTTAGGTACCAAACATGCTGATTTTTCTCATGCGCATGCAAAAATCGTGCATGTTCCCTCAGCGCACCCGCATGTTTTTTTCGCAACTCCCGTGTGAAACCAGCCTAATATAGCTTACAATTATTTACAATAAATCAATAATTTGAATAAATGAAACTGTGGTTTGCAGCTTAATTTTGATTATGTTAACATTATTTTTATCACATCTCATTGTGTAATATTTACATATTGTACTGCATGTACATTGCATAGTAAACCTACTTAATTGAGTTTGATACATGAGTTAATTTTTCTTGTGTATTAAAAGTTATGTCCTATGGAATTCAAGTCCTCACACAGTCCTCACTAGTCCATTTTAATCTGTGTTCTATTTTATATTCTTTTCCCAAGTCAAAGAATCAATACACTTATTGAGTATAACAGTAAGTAATAAGCTCCTTTGAGAGAGAAAAAAAAAAACCTTCAACTGCAAATTACATGTAATCGCAATGTGTTTTTCAGTTTCTATTGCACTCAAATAATGTGTTTATATTTTGCTGATTGCATCACACCAGGTGGAAAGCTGTTTCTGAAAAAATACGATTTAATGTTCAAGCACTCTCTATATTCAAAATTAAATTCACTAAAAAACTAGGAACCACAAAGATTAGCCATGTCTTAATAATATCTTGTACCTTATTAGTTATCATTCTTTTACTGAAATGTTTGTTTACAATTTCATAAAGTAAGGATTTAGTACAAATATTTAAATATTTACATTATAAATGTTTAAATTAAATCCACTTTCATTTATCTTTTCTACCCGTATCAAGTGTTAATTAACCCCTTCATGACCCTGCAATTTTTCATCTTAAGGACTAGGCCAGTGGTGGGCAAACTTTTTAGTCAACTGAGCTAAATATCAACAAAACCGCTATTTAAATTTCTTTTAAGAGGCAAATTTGTATAACTCAAAATATATAGGAAGGTACATTGTTTTTAGTTTCAATATGTTTTTATTGGGAATATTCTGCATGCAAATATACATAGGAGGATTCAAATAACACAACTAATAAAAGAAAGACTTTATAACAATATTATTTATTGAAAAAGTTAAATATCTTAAAATTTCCCTTACAATGTACAGAAAATTAAATCTTGACAATGACTTACAAACACTAATGTGAACAATGGCCTTGCATCTCTTTGGAAAGTTTGAGTAAGTCAGGTTTGTATGTTGTTGTTTTTAATTTTAGGCATGATTCCAGGTTCTCATCGATAAGACGATTTTTCAATTTACTCTTGATAAGGTTCATGCTTGAAAATGATTGTTCACATAAATATGTAGACCCGAATAAGGAAAGAACAGCAAATGCTAGTTTTTTCAGTTGATTATATGAGTCAGGAATACTATTCTAGGTGCTAAAAATCAACATATCTTTCTTCTCCAGGTCTTTCAAAGCAGACCACTTGTGTTATGAACTAAGTTCACATTTGTATTTCTAAATCAGCACAAAGACATTCAAATTTTGAACTCCACAGATCTTTATTTTTTAAATCCAACAATTGCATTTCAAAGTTGCCAATGTCAATATTAAAGGGAGAAAAATTTAAATCTGATACAGTAGCATCCAGAGTTTTTTTTTAACAAAGGCTAATGTCTTTGCTCTTTCTGAATTCCTGAAACCTGTTGAGACAAACTTCCCTCATATTTAAAAGTGCTGTTAAGATACCAAATGTTAATATCAGAATTATTTTCTTGGCAATGTTAATTCTGGATAGTGAACACTAGAGTTGAGCGAACACCTGAATGTTCGGGTTCGAGAAGTTCGGCCGAACTTCCCGAAAATGTTTCGGCCGAACTTCCCGATCCGAACTTCGTCCCGAACCCGAACCCCATTGAAGTCAATAAGGACCCGAACTTTTCGGCACTAAAACGGCTGTAAAACAGCCCAGGAAAGGGCTAGTGGGCTGCAAAAGGCAGCAACATGTAGGTAAATCCCCTGCAAACAAATGTGGATAGGGAAATGAAAAAAAATTAAAATTAAATAAATAAAAATTAACCAAAATCAATTGGAGAGAGGTCCCATAGCAGAGAATCTGGCTTCCCGTAACCCACCACTGGAACAGTCCATTCTCAGATATTTAGGCCCCGGCACCCAGGCAGAGGAGAGAGGTCCCGTAACAGACAATCTGGCTTCATGTCAGCAGAGAATCAGTCTTCATGTCATAGCAGAGAATCAGGCTTCACGTCACCCACCACTGTAAGAGTCCATTTTCATAAATTTAGGCCCAGCACCCAGGCAGAGGAGAGAGGTCCCGTAACAGAGGATCTGGCTTCATGTCAGCAGAGAATCAGTCTTCATATCATAGCAGAGAATCAGGCTTCACATCACCCACCACTGCAACAGTCCATTGTCATAAATTTAGGCCCAGCACCCAGGCAGAGGAGAGAGGTCCCGTAACAGACAATCTGGCTTCATGTCAGCAGAGAATCAGTCTTCATGTCATAGCAGAGAATCAGGCTTCACGTCACCCACCACTGTAGGAGTCCATTTTCATAAATTTAGGCCCAGCACCCAGGCAGAGGAGAGAGGTCCCGTAACAGACATTCTGGCTTCATGTCAGCAGAGAATCAGTCTTCATGTCATAGCAGAGAATCAGGCTTCACGTCACCCACCACTGCAACAGTCCATTTTCATAAATTTAGGCCCAGCACCCAGGCAGAGGAGAGAGGTCCCGTAACAGACAATCTGGCTTCATGTCAGCAGAGAATTAGTCTGCATGTCATAGCAGAGAATCAGGCTTCACGTCACCCACCACTGCAACAGTCCATTTTCATAAATTTAGGCCCAGCACCCAGGCAGAGGAGAGAGGTCCCGTAACAGAGGATCTGGCTTCATGTCAGCAGAGAATCAGTCTGCATGTCATAGCAGAGAATCAGGCTTCACGTCAGCCACCACTGCAACAGTCCATTGTCATAAATTTAGGCCCAGCACCCAGGCAGAGGAGAGAGGTCCCGTAACAGAGGATCTGGCTTCATGTCAGCAGAGAATCAGTCTTCATATCATAGCAGAGAATCAGGCTTCACATCACCCACCACTGCAACAGTCCATTGTCATAAATTTAGGCCCAGCACCCAGGCAGAGGAGAGAGGTCCCGTAACAGAGGATCTGGCTTCATGTCAGCAGAGAATCAGTCTTCATATCATAGCAGAGGATCAGGCTTCACATCACCCACCACTGCAACAGTCCATTGTCATAAATTTAGGCCCAGCACCCAGGCAGAGGAGAGAGGTCCCGTAACAGACAATCTGGCTTCATGTCAGCAGAGAATCAGTCTTCATGTCATAGCAGAGAATCAGGCTTCACGTCACCCACCACTGTAAGAGTCCATTTTCATAAATTTAGGCCCAGCACCCAGGCAGAGGAGAGAGGTCCCGTAACAGAGGATCTGGCTTCATGTCAGCAGAGAATCAGTCTTCATGTCATAGCAGAGAATCAGGCTTCACGTCACCCACCACTGCAACAGTCCATTTTCATAAATTTAGGCCCAGCACCCAGGCAGAGGAGAGAGGTCCCGTAACAGACAATCTGGCTTCATGTCAGCAGAGAATTAGTCTGCATGTCATAGCAGAGAATCAGGCTTCACGTCACCCACCACTGCAACAGTCCATTTTCATAAATTTAGGCCCAGCACCCAGGCAGAGGAGAGAGGTCCCGTAACAGAGGATCTGGCTTCATGTCAGCAGAGAATCAGTCTGCATGTCATAGCAGAGAATCAGGCTTCACGTCAGCCACCACTGCAACAGTCCATTGTCATAAATTTAGGCCCAGCACCCAGGCAGAGGAGAGAGGTCCTGGAACAGACAATCTGGCTTCATGTCAGCAGAGAATCAGTCTTCATGTCATAGCAGAGAATCAGTCTTCATGTCATAGCAGAGAATCAGGCTTCACGTCACCCACCACTGTAAGAGGTCATTTTCATAAATTTAGGCCCAGCACCCAGGCAGAGGAAAGAGGTCCCGTAACAGACAATCTGGCTTCATGTCAGCAGAGAATCAGTCTTCATGTCATAGCAGAGAATCAGGCTTCACGTCACCCACCACTGTAAGAGTCCATTTTCATAAATTTAGGCCCAGCACCCAGGCAGAGGAGAGAGGTCCCGTAACAGACAATCTGGCTTCATGTCAGCAGAGAATCAGTCTTCATGTCATAGCAGAGAATCAGGCTTCACGTCACCCACTACTGCAACAGTCCATTTTCATAAATTTAGGCCCAGCACCCAGGCAGAGGAGAGAGGTCCCGTAACAGACAATCTGGCTTCATGTCAGCAGAGAATTAGTCTGCATGTTATAGCAGAGAATCAGGCTTCACGTCAGCCACCAATGCAACAGTCCATTGTCAGATATTTAGGCCCAGCACCCAGGCAGAGGAGAGAGGTCCCGTAACAGAGGATCTGGCTTCATGTCAGCAGAGAATCAGTCTTCATATCATAGCAGAGAATCAGGCTTCACGTCACCCACCACTGCAACAGTCCATTTTCATAAATTTAGGCCCAGCACCCAGGCAGAGGAGAGAGGTCCCGTAACAGAGGATCTGGCTTCATGTCAGCAGAGAATCAGTCTGCATGTCATAGCAGAGAATCAGGCTTCACGTCAGCCACCACTGCAACAGTCCATTGTCATAAATTTAGGCCCAGCACCCAGGCAGAGGAGAGAGGTCCCGGAACAGACAATCTGGCTTCATGTCAGCAGAGAATCAGTCTTCATGTCATAGCAGAGAATCAGTCTTCATGTCATAGCAGAGAATCAGGCTTCACGTCACCCACCACTGTAAGAGTCAATTTTCATAAATTTAGGCCCAGCACCCAGGCAGAGGAGAGAGGTCCCGTAACAGACAATCTGGCTTCATGTCAGCAGAGAATTAGTCTGCATGTCATAGCAGAGAATCAGGCTTCACGTCAGCCACCAATGCAACAGTCCATTGTCAGATATTTAGGCCCAGCACCCAGGCAGAGGAGAGAGGTCCCGTAACAGAGGATCTGGCTTCATGTCAGCAGAGAATCAGTCTTCATATCATAGCAGAGAATCAGGCTTCACGTCACCCACCACTGCAACAGTCCATTTTCATAAATTTAGGCCCAGCACCCAGGCAGAGGAGAGAGGTCCTGTAACAGAGGATCTGGCTTCATGTCAGCAGAGAATCAGTCTGCATGTCATAGCAGAGAATCAGGCTTCACGTCAGCCACCACTGCAACAGTCCATTGTAATAAATTTAGGCCCAGCACCCAGGCAGAGGAGAGAGGTCCCGTAACAGACAATCTGGCTTCATGTCAGCAGAGAATCAGTCTTCATGTCATAGCAGAGATTCAGTCTTCATGTCATAGCAGAGAATCAGGCTTCACGTCACCCACCACTGTAAGAGTCCATTTTCATAAATTTAGGCCCAGCACCCAGGCAGAGGAGAGAGGTCCCGTAACAGACAATCTGGCTTCATGTCAGCAGAGAATCAGTCTTCATGTCATAGCAGAGAATCAGGCTTCACGTCACCCACCACTGCAACAGTCCATTTTCATAAATTTAGGCCCAGCACCCAGGCAGAGGAGAGAGGTCCCGTAACAGACAATCTGGCTTCATGTCAGCAGAGAATCAGTCTTCATGTCATAGCAGAGAATCAGGCTTCACGTCACCCACCACTGTAAGAGTCCATTGTCAGATATTTAGGCCCAGCACCCAGGCAGAGGAGAGAGGTCCCGTAACAGAGGATCTGGCTTCATGTCAGCAAAGAATTAGTCTGCATGTCATAGCAGATAATCAGGCTTCACGTCACCCAACATTGGAACAGTCCATTGGCATATATTTAGGCCCTGGCACCCAGACAGAGGAGAGGTTCATTCAACTTTGGGTAGCCTCGCAATATAATGGTAAAATGAAAATAAAAATAGGATTAAATGAGGAAGTGCCCTGGAGTCCAATAATATATGGTTAAGGGGAGGTAGTTAATGTCTAATCTGGACAAGGGACGGACAGGTCCTGTGGGATCCATGCCTGGTTCATTTTTATGAACGTCAGCTTGTCCACATTGGCTGTAGACAGGCGGCTGCGTTTGTCTGTAATGACGCCCCCTGCCGTGCTGAATACACGTTTAGACAAAACACTGGCCGCCGGGCAGGCCAGCACCTCCAAGGCATAAAAGGCTAGCTCTGGCCACGTGGACAATTTAGAGACCCAGAAGTTGAATGGGGCCGAACCATCAGTCAGTACGTGGAGGGGTGTGCACATGTACTGTTCCACCATGTTAGTGAAATGTTGCCTCCTGCTAACACGTTGCGTATCAGGTGGTGGTGCAGTTAGCTGTGGCGTGTTGACAAAAGTTTTCCACATCTCTGCCATGCTAACCCTGCCCTCAGAGGAGCTGGCCGTGACACAGCTGCCTTGGCGACCTCTTGCTCCTCCTCTGCCTTGGCCTTGGGCTTCCACTTGTTCCCCTGTGACATTTGGGAATGCTCTCAGTAGCGCGTCTACCAACGTGCGCTTGTACTCGCGCATCTTCCTATCACGCTCCAGTGCAGGAAGTAAGGTGGGCACATTGTCTTTGTAGCATGGATCCAGCAGGGTGGCAACCCAGTAGTCCGCACAGGTTAAAATGTGGGCAACTCTGCTGTCGTTGCGCAGGCACTGCAGCATGTAGTCGCTCATGTGTGCCAGGCTGCCCAGGGGTAAGGACAAGCTGTCCTCTGTGGGAGGCGTATCGTCATCGTCCTGCGTTTCCCCCCAGCCACGCACCAGTGATGGGCCCGAGCTGCGTTGGGTGCCACCCCGCTGTGACCATGCTTCATCCTCATCCTCCTCCACCTCCTCCTCATCCTCGTCCTCCTCGTCCTCCAGTAGTGGGCCCTGGCTGGCCACATTTGTACCTGGCCTCTGCTGTTGCCAAAAACCTCCCTCTGAGTCACTTCGAAGAGACTGGCCTGAAAGTGCTAAAAATGACCCCTCTTCCTCCTCCTCCTCCTCCTCCTCCTGGGCCACCTCCTCTTCCATCATCGCCCTAAGTGTTTTCTCAAGGAGACATAGAAGTGGTATTGTAACGCTGATAACGGCGTCATCGCCAATGGCCATGTTGGTGGAGTACTCGAAACAGCGCAACAGGGCACACAGGTCTCGCATGGAGGCCCAGTCATTGGTGGTGAAGTGGTGCTGTTCTGTAGTGCGACTGACCCGTGCGAGCTGCAGCTGAAACTCCACTATGGCCTTCTGCTGCTCGCACAGTCTGTCCAGCATGTGCAAGGTGGAGTTCCACCTGGTGGGCACGTCGCATATGAGGCGGTGAGCGGGAAGGCCGAAGTTACGCTGTAGCGCAGACAGGCGAGCAGCAGCAGGATGTGAACGCCGGAAGCGCGAACAGACGGCCCGCACTTTATGCAGCAGCTCTGACATGTCGGGGTAGTTGTGAATGAACTTCTGCACCACCAAATTCAGCACATGCGCCAAGCAAGGGATGTGCGTCAAATTGGCTAGTCCCAGAGCTGCAACGAGATTTCGCCCATTATCACACACCACTAGGCCGGGCTTGAGGCTCACCGGCAGCAACCACTCGTCGGTCTGTTGTTCTATACCCCGCCACAACTCCTGTGCGGTGTGGGGCCTGTCCCCCAAACATATGAGTTTCAGAATGGCCTGCTGACGTTTACCCCGGGCTGTGCTGAAGTTGGTGGTGAAGGTGTGTGGCTGACTGGATGAGCAGGTGGAAGAAGAGGAGGAGGAAGCCGAGAAGGAGGAGGTGGCAACAGGAGGCAAAGAATGTTGCCCTGCGATCCTTGGCGGCGGAAGGACGTGCGCCAAACAGCTCTCTGCCTGGGGCCCAGCTGCCACTACATTTACCCAGTGTGCAGTTAGGGAGATATAGCGTCCCTGGCCGTGTTTACTGGTCCACGAATCTGTGGTTAGGTGGACCTTGCTACAGATGGCGTTGCGCAGTGCACACTTGATTTTATCGGATACTTGGTTGTGCAGGGAAGGCACGGCCCTCTTGGAGAAGTAGTGGCGGCTGGGAACAACATACTGTGGGACAGCAAGCGACATGAGCTGTTTGAAGCTGTCTGTGTCCACCAGCCTAAATGACAGCATTTCATAGGCCAGTAGTTTAGAAATGCTGGCATTCAGGGCCAGGGATCGAGGGTGGCTAGGTGGGAATTTACGCTTTCTCTCAAATGTTTGTGAGATGGAGAGCTGAACGCTGCCGTGTGACATGGTTGAGACGCTTGGTGACGGAGGTGGTGGTGGTGTTGGTGGTACATCCCCTGTTTGCTGGGCGACAGGTGCCAACGTTCCTCCAGAGGCGGAGGAAGAGGCCGAGCCGGCAGCAGCAGAAGAGGCCGAGGCGGCAGCAGCAGAAGAGGTAGCAGGGGGAGCCTGAGCGACTTCCTTGTTTTTAAGGTGTTTACTCCACTGCAGTTAATGCTTTGCATGCAGGTGCCTGGTCATGCAGGTTGTGCTAAGGTTCAGAACGTTAATGCCTCGCTTCAGGCTCTGATGGCACAGCGTGCAAACCACTCGGGTCTTGTCGTCAGCACATTGTTTGAAGAAGTGCCATGCCAGGGAACTCCTTGAAGCTGCCTTTGGGGTGCTCGGTCCCAGATGGCGGCGGTCAGTAGCAGGCGGAGTCTCTTGGCGGCGGGTGTTCTGCTTTTGCCCACTGCTCCCTCTTTTGCTACGCTGTTGGCTCGGTCTCACCACTGCCTCTTCCTCCGAACTGTGAAAGTCAGTGGCTTGACCTTCATTCCATGTGGGGTCTAGGACCTCATCGTCCCCTGCATCGTCTTCCACCCAGTCTTGATCCCTGACCTCCTGTTCAGTCTGCACACTGCAGAAAGACGCAGCAGTTGGCACCTGTGTTTCGTCATCATCAGAGACATGCTGAGGTGGTATTCCCATGTCCTCATCATCAGGAAGCATAAGTGGTTGTGCGTCAGTGCAGTCTATGTCTTCCACCGCTGGGGAAGGGCTAGGTGGATGCCCTTGGGAAACCCTGCCAGCAGAGTCTTCAAACAGCATAAGAGACTGCTGCATAACTTGAGGCTCAGACAGTTTCCCTGATATGCATGGGGGTGATGTGACAGACTGGTGGGGTTGGTTTTCAGGCGCCATCTGTGCGCTTTCTGCAGAAGACTGGGTGGGAGATAATGTGAACGTGCTGGATCCACTGTCGGCCACCCAATTGACTAATGCCTGTACCTGCTCAGGCCTTACCATCCTTAGAACGGCATTGGACCCCACAATATATGGCTGTAAATTCTGGCGGCTACTAGGACCTGAGGTAGTTGGTACACTAGGACGTGTGGATGTGGCAGCACCATAGGGTCCACTAACACCACCACGACCATGTCCACGTCCGCGTCCCTTAATAGATGTTTTCCTCATTGTTATCGTTCACCACAACAACAAAAATATTATTTGGCCCAATGTATTGTATTCAAATTCAGCTGAATATAAATTTGAGGCCTAGTATTTAGGCGCTGGGTGACCGGTATAGATTTACTTACAGAATTAGACTTTGAAATGCACAGTAGCGCGTGTGTGAAGTTATTCTGAATGACCCTATGTGCACCTTGAATATTATATACCCTTTTAGGGATAGATTTCAAATAGCTCTGATACAGCAGAAACCACTAAATTATGAAATTGCTAAATTGGGAATTGTATTTCAACCCAGAACAAAAAATGTGCTTTGACTGACACTAAATAACTTGCCCAGCCAGAACAGTACAGCGGTAACGACAGATTTAGCGGGATATAAATTTGAGGCCTAGTATTTAGGCGCTGGGTGACCGGTATGGATTTACTGACAGAATTAAACTTGGAAATGCACAGTAGCGTGTGTGTGAAGTTATTCTGAATGACCCTATGTGCACCTTGAATATTATATACCCTTTTAGGGATAGATTTCAAATAGCTCTGATATAGCAGAAACCACTAAATTATGAAATTGCTAAATTGGGAATTGTATTTCAACCCAGAACAAAAAATGTGCTTTGACGGACACTAAATAACTTGCCCAGCCAGAACAGTACAGCGGTAACGACAGATTTAGTGGGATATAAATTTGAGGCCTAGTATTTAGGCGCTGGGTGACCGGTATGGATTTACTGACAGAAATAAACTTGGAAATGCACAGTAGTGTGTGTGTGAAGTTATTCTGAATGACCCTATGTGCACCTTGAATATTATATACCCTTTTAGGGATAGATTTCAAATAGCTCTGATATAGCAGAAACCACTAAATTATGAAATTGCTAAATTGGGAATTGTATTTCAACCCAGAACAAAAAATGTGCTTTGACGGACACTAAATAACTTGCCCAGCCAGAACAGTACAGCGGTAACGACAGATTTAGCGGGATATAAATTTGAGGCCTAGTATTTAGGCGCTGGGTGACCGGTATGGATTTACTGACAGAATTAAACTTGGAAATGCACAGTAGCGTGTGTGTGAAGTTATTCTGGATGACCCTATATGCACCTTGAATATTATATACCCTTTTAGGGCTAGATTTCAAATAGCTCTGATATAGCAGAAACCACTAAATTATGAAATTGCTAAATTTGAAATTGTATTTCAACCCAGAACAAAAAATGTGCTTTGACGGACACTAAATAACTTGCCCAGCCAGAACAGTACAGCGGTAACGACAGATTTAGCGGGATATAAATTTGAGGCCTAGTATTTAGGCGCTGGGTGACCGGTATGGATTTACTGACAGAATTAGACTGGGATATGGCCAAAAAATAACCACACTATTGCTGGTTGAATGCACTTGGTGTGACAGTTTGACCAACCACACTACTGAGGGTTAAATGCACTTGGTGACAGGCGCAGCTTGCCCCTGATGTAGTATATGGCCAAAAAATAAACAGACTATTGCTGGTTAAATGCACTTGGTGTGACAGCTTCACCCTGATGTAGGCTTTAGCCAAAAAACAACCACACCATTGAGGGTTAACCTCTTAAGGACATAGGGCGTACAGGTACGCCCTTGTGCCCTGGTACTTAAGGACACAGGGCGTACATGTACGCCCTGTGTATTTCTGATCACTGCCGTGCGGCTGGCTGTGATCGGAACCCGGTGCCTGCTCAAATCATTGAGCAGGCACCTAGGCTAAATGCGCGGGGGGGTCCCGTGACCCCCCCATGTCGGCGATCGCGGCAAACCGCAGGTCAATTCAGACCTGCGGTTTGCTGCGATTTCTGCAGTTTCTGATCCCTGCGGTCCCTGACCGCGGGGATCAGAAACTTTAGGATTCAAAAAATGTTCCTGCATCCCTCCCCCCTGCACCCCTAAGTTATTTGAGCACGGTGGGAGGTGCAGGGGGAGGGTTGTGGGCGGTGCGGGCGGTGCGGGAGGCGGGCGGTGCGGTAGGCGGGATCGCGATCCCCCGCCCGCCTCCCCTTGAATAATCGTTGGTTTCTAGTGGGTATACCAGGGTGCCAGCACATTGCTGGCACCCTGGTATAAACGGCTGACATCTGTGCTGCGATGTCAGCCGTTTAACCCTTTCCATACCGCGGTCCGTACGGACCGCTGTATGGAAAAGGTTAACAGCGCAGGGAGCTCCCTCCCTCTCCCATCGGGGGGCTGCTGTGCCTTTGCAGCCCCCCGAATGGAGAGGGAGAGAGCTCCCAGGCAGCCCCCCCAGAGCCCCGTCCTTACCCTTCCCCGTCTGCGCAGTTCTGACCATAACTGAGCAGACGGGGAAGGTTCCCATGGCAACAGGACGCCTCTCAGGCGTCCTGCTGTCCATGGTGCTGAACAGATCTGTGCTGAAAGGCATAGATCTGTTCAGACAAAGTGTAAAATACAGTAAAGTACTATATATTGTACTGTACTGTATTATACAGACATCAGACCCACTGGATCTTCAAGAACCAAGTGGGTCTGGGTCAAAAAGAAAGTGAAAAAAAGTGAAAATAAAGTAAAAATCAAAAAACACATTTATCACTGATTAAAAATAAAAAAAATTAAATTCCCTACACATGTTTGGTATCGCCGCGTCCGTAACCACCTGATCTATAAAACGGTCATGTTACTTTACCCAAACGGTAAACGCCATAAAAAGAAAAAATTAAAAACTATGATGAAATTGAAATTTTGCCCACCTTACTTCCCAAAAAAGTTAATAAAAGTGATCAAAAAAGTTGTATGTACTCCAAAATTGTAACAATCAAACCGTCATCTCATCCCGCAAAAATCATACCCTACCCAAGATAATCGCCCCAAAACTGAAAAAACTATGGCTCTTAGACTATGGAAACACTAAAACATTGTGTAAAACTTACATAAATAAAAAAAAGGATACATATTAGGTATCGCCGCGTCCGTATCGACCGGCTCTATAAAAATATCACATGATCTAACCCCTCAGGTGACCACCGTAAAAAAAAAAAAAAAAAACGGTGTAAAAAAAGCTATTTTTTGTCATCTTACTTCACAAAAAGTGTAACAGCAAGCGATCAAAAAGTCATATGCACCCCAAAATAGTGCCAATAAAACCGTAATCTCATCCCGCAAAAAATGAGACCCTACTTGAGATAATCGCCCAAAAACTGAAAAAACTATGGCTCTTAGACTATGGAGACACTAAAACTTTTTTTTGTTTTAAAAATTAATTCATTGTGTAAAACTCACATAAATAAAAAAATTTGTATACATATTAGGTATCGCCGCATCCGTGACAACCTGCTCTATAAAATTACCACATGATCTAACCGGTCAGATGAATGTTGTAAATAACAAAAAAAAAAACGGTGCCAAAAAAGCTATTTCTTGTTACCTTGCCGCACAAAAAGTGTAATATAGAGCAACCAAAAATCATATGTACCCTAAACTAGTACCAACAAAACTGCCACCTTATCCCGTAGTTTCTAAAATGGGGTCACTTTTTTGGAGTTTCTACTCTAGGGGTGCATCAGGGGGGCTTCAAATGGGACATGGTGTCAATAAAACCAGTCCAGCAAAATCTGCCTTCCAAAAAACGTATGGCATTCCTTTCCTTCTGCGCCCTGCCGTGTGCCCGTACAGCAGTTTACGACCACATATGGGGTGTTTCTGTAAACTACAGAATCAGGGCCATAAATAATGAGTTTTGTTTTGCTGTTAACCCTTGCTTTGTAACTGGAAAAAAAATATTAAAATGGAAAATCTGCCAAAAAAGTGAAATTTTGAAATTGTATCTCTATTTTCCATTAAATCTTGTGCAACACCTAAAGGGTTAACAAACTTTGTAAAATCAGTTTTGAATACCTTGAGGGGTGTAGTTTCTTAGATGGGGTCACTTTTATGGAGTTTCTACTCTAGGGTTGCATCAGGGGGCTTCAAATGGGACATGGTGTAAAAAAAACAGTCCAGCAAAATCTGCCTTCCAAAAACCGTATGGCATTCCTTTCCTTCTGCGCCCTGCCGTGTGCCCGTACAGCAGTTTACGACCACATATGGGGTGTTTCTGTAAACTACAGAATCAGGGCCATAAATAATGAGTTTTGTTTTGCTGTTAACCCTTGCTTTGTAACTGGAAAAAAAATATTAAAATGGAAAATCTGCCAAAAAAGTGAAATTTTGAAATTGTATCTCTATTTTCCATTAAATCTTGTGCAACACCTAAAGGGTTAACAAACTTTGTAAAATCAGTTTTGAATACCTTGAGGGGTGTAGTTTCTTAGATGGGGGTCACTTTTATGGAGTTTCTACTCTAGGGTTGCATCAGGGGGGCTTCAAATGGGACATGGTGTCAAAAAAACTGTCCAGCAAAACCTGCCTTCCAAAAACCAAACGGCGCACCTTTCACTCTACGCCCCGCTGTGTGGCCGTACAGTAGTTTACGGCCACATATTGGGTGTTTCTGTAAACGGCAGAGTCAGGGCAATAAAGATACAGTCTTGTTTGGCTGTTAACCCTTGCTTTTTTAGTGGAAAAAAATTGGTTAAAATGGAAAATTAGGCAAAAAAATGAAATTCTCAAATTTCATCCCCATTTGCCAATAACTCTTGTGCAACACCTAAAGGGTTAATGAAGTTTGTAAAATCAGTTTTGAATACCTTGAGGGGTGTAGTTTCTTAGATGGGGTCACTTTTATGGAGTTTCTACTCTAGGGGTGCATCAGGGGGCTTCAAATGGGACATGGTGTCAAAAAAACAGTCCAGCAAAACCTGCCTTCCAAAAACCATATGGCGCACCTTTCACTCTACGCCCCGCTGTGTGGCCGTACAGTAGTTTACGGCCACATATAGGGTGTTTCTGTAAACGGCAGAGTCAGGGCAATAAAGATACAGTCTTGTTTGGCTGTTAACCCTTGCTTTGTTAGTGGAAAAAATGGGTTAAAATGGAAAATTAGCCAAAAAATGAAATTCTCAAATTTCATCCCCATTTGCCAATAACTCTTGTGCAACACCTAAAGGGTTAACAAAGTTTGTAAAATCAGTTTTGAATACCTTGAGGGGTGTAGTTTATAGAATGGGGGCATTTTTGGGTGGTTTCTATTATGTAAGCCTCGCAAAGTGACTTCAGAGCTGTAGTGGTCCCTAAAAATTTGGTTTTTGTAAATTTCCGAAAAATTTCAAGATTTGCTTCTAAACTTCTAAGCCTTGTAACATCCCCAAAAAATAAAATATCATTCCCAAAATAATTCAAACATGAAGTAGACATATGGGGAATGTAAAGGCATCACAATTTTTAGGGGTATTACTATGTATTACAAAAGTAGAGAAACTGAAACTTTGAAATTTACAAATTTTTCCAAATTTTTGCTAAATTAGGTATTTTTTGGTGCAAAAAAAATATTTTTTTTTACTTCATTTTACCAGTGTCATGAAGTACAATATGTGACAAAAAAACAATCTCAGAACGGCCTGGATAAGTCAAAGCGTTTTAAAGTTATCAGCACTTAAAGTGACTCTGGTCAGATTTGCAAAAAATTGAATGGTCCTAAGGTGTAAAAAGGCTGTGTCCTTAAGGGGTTAAATGCACTTGGTCGCAGCTTGTGCTGGCGCACCACAAGACACAAAATGGCCGCCGATCACCCCAGAAAAAAGTGACTGACAAACGGTCTGGGCAGCCTAAAAACAGTGAGCAATTGAATTTCAGCAGCTCAATGATGCACAGCTGCAGATCGATCGATTAATCAAGTCCTTTGGAGGAGTTAATCTGCCTAATCTCGCCCTACTGTCGCAGCCGCAACCTCTCCCTACGCTAATCAGAGCAGAGTGACGGGCGGCGCTATGTGACTCCAGCTTAAATAGAGGCTGGGTCACATGGTGCTCTGGCCAATCACAGCCATGCCAATAGTAGGCATGGCTGTGACGGCATCTTGGGGAAAGTAGTATGGCGCTTGTTGATTGCTGCTTTGCAGCCTTTCAAAAAGCGCCAAGAAAGCTCCAAGAAAGCGACGAACACCGAACCCGAACCCGGACTTTTACGAAAATGTCCGGGTTCGGGTCCGTGTCACGGACACCCCAAAATTCGGTACGAACCCGAACTATACAGTTCGAGTTCGCTCATCCCTACCCATGAGCAATCGTAATTGAGAACGTACCTGTGTCTATGGACCCGATACCCTGGCCTTACAGCTTGAGGCTTGACAGATGAGACCCGACTCGCCCTGGGGACTGGAAATGTTAGGAGCCGACATGAGTGAGTTATGCGGTGCAGGATTTAACAAAACCATTTGTGGCGCCGAAGGATGAGAGGATGGACGCACCGACGTGCTGGTTTGACATGAGAAGCAGAGTGACGTTGGATGAGTAAGGCAGGAAACTAATAGAGGCTCCCGTGAGCCGAGCGGATACACAGCTAGGGAGGAAAGTAAGGTGCAGAAGAGTGACTAGGGTGCCAGGATGAGGAGTCATGGTTGCAGCAGCGAGAAAAAGACCTGGACGCTTCAGGCCGAGTAGAGAGGGTTGACCTGAATGCTTCAGGCTAAGGAGGTGAGCTACGTCACCTGAACGCTTCAGGCTAAAAGATAGCAATGTCACCTGAACGCTTCAGGCTAAGAAGGACAGGGAAGACACCTGAACGCTTCAGGCTAAAAGATAGCAACGTCGCCTGAACGCTTCAGGCTAAGAAGGACAGGGAAGACACCTGAACGCTTCAGGCTAAGACGGACAGGGAAGACACCTGAATGCTTCAGGCTAAGATGGACAGGGAAGACACCTGAACGCTTCAGGCTAAGACGGACAGGGGGGACACCTGAACGCTTCAGGCTAAGACGGACAGGGAGGACACCTGAAGGCTTCAGGCTAAGAAGGACAGGGAAAGCACCTGAACGCTTCAGGCTAAGAAAGACAGATACAACCCCTGAACGCCTCAGGTAAGGGAGACAACAGTGAGACCTGAACGCTTCAGGCCAAGAACCACAGGAACCCGACTGCCATGAGCATTGAGGAAAAAAGTGTGACCTGGATGCCTCAGCTTGGAACCAGGCAAATGTTAAAAAATTTTATTTTATTTTTTTAAAACAGAGGCCTGACCCGTGAGCCACAGCGCAGTAGCGAAAGAAAGAAGTGCAAAGGACCAGAAGGCTTCAATAGTGGTGGATAGCTTGCACCCGGGACCCTGGTGTAGCGGGTGGAACTGCAGGAATGCGGAGTGCAGCGCTAGAATACCTACCTGAGAAGACACTCAGGCCTAAGAAATCCACTAGGTTGACTGGCAGGAACCTTTAGAAGTGCCTGTTGGAAAAATAAGTTTTTTTTTTTTTTTACTATGTAATAGGCGTACGAAACCAAGGAACCTGACAAAGGAACCTGAGGCCGCTGCGATTGATAAAAAAATATCAAAACTGATTTTTTTATCGCCACAGCGCTTGTAGTGATTGTGCAGTGATAAAAGAAAAAACATTTTTTTTGTCACTGCGGCGGGGCGGGCATGGGTGAACGCGCGTGTGGGCGACCGATCAGGCCTGATCGGGCAAACACTGCATTTGGGTGGAGGGCGAGCTAAGGTGACACTAATACTATTATAGATCTGACTGTGATCAGTTTTGATCACTTACAGATAGTATAAAAGTACAGTGACTGCGGTGCGGTGGGCTGGGCGCTAACCAATTGCTAACTACCTAACCAAGGGGCCTAAACTATCCTAAAACCTAACAGTCAATACCACTGAAAAAAAAAGTGACAGTTTACACTGATCACTTTTTTCCCTTTCACTAGGTGATTGACAGGGGTGATCAAGGGGTTAATTGGGGTGATGGGGGTGATCTGGGGCTAGGTGTGCTCACTGTGAACTGTGCTCCTCTGCTGAGACCAACCGACTAAAAGGACCAGCAGAGGAGCACAGCAGCCATTTAACACCTTATATTTATAAATATAATGTGTTAACTGGCTTCTGATTCGTTTTTTTTTAAATCATCAGCTTGCCAGCCACGATCATTGGCTGGCAAGCTGATGACGTGATCCCCCTCGATGCACATGCGCTGGCCGGCTGAGCGCGTCATCTCGCGTCATCGCGAGATGACGCATATATGCGTGGCTGTGCCTGGGACAGCCGCCTCCAGACCGCGATCCTGCATTAGGTGGTCCGGAGGCGGTTAAAGGGCTGGTCACCATCAAAGTCACTGTTAAAGTAGGGGTCACCGACAAAGTGAGAGTTAAAGGGATGACTTTAAGCCTCCGTCTAATTATAAAGTTACCGTGACAACTAAATCAACAGGGAGGGAGGGCGAGGTGGCAGCAGATATTCAAAATGCGGCTTGGCAGACAGTTTAATGCTGTCAGCCAGAAAAAAATTATATACCCAACATAACACCATCCAATTACCCCTTATCTAATTTCCGAACTGTTGTTTGGTTTACCTAAACATCCATTACCCAGTCACAATACCCTATAGGGTACCTTCCTAACAAATCCCATGTTGCCTCATCCTACCTTGTAACTTTGACTAGTTTGACCCATCTATAACCTTTTTTTTTATGAGGTAAATCCACTATTGGTAAAATTCATAATCCCATGCAGATTCCACCATATAGGAAATTCTTGATCTTAACCTTTGTTATGATGAGTTGTTTTTGTAAATTGTTTTTGAAAATTTGTGTCATTATTACAGGTAAACCCGTTCCCTCGGTCCGCCACCACAAAAAAAAAAAAAAAAAATGGAGTCGCCCATGGAAGAGGAAGGAGAAAATGTGGAGGTGCCCATGGAGGAGGAGGGAGAAAATATGAAGGTACCCCGGAGGATGAGGGAGAAAATCTGGAGGACATTTCACCCCCAGATATTGGCGAGACAGAGGCGACTGGGGAGGAGGCTGGACCTTCCCAGCCATCTGATTCCGCCCCCCTAACTCCAGAAGAGGAGGAAGAGGTGGTCTACACCCCCCACCGGGAGGGTAAATATGTGCACACATTACTATAATTTGATATACATAACATATTCACTAGCATCCCACAATCCCCCCACCACCCTGCATCTCCGGAGCTGTAATGCACATGTGTAATGAATCTGAAAAAAAGCCACCCTTAGTTAACATGGCTGCCTGTTTAGCTGAGTTGCATTTGCACCCTGCTTTACAACTGTGATTTCGTAATAAAGAGATCACAGAGAGGCACGGAGCATTATCAATCATGTTAATGCTCCGTGCCTCTGCAGTCTGCATCGGGTCTTGGCACTCTTTCATGGAGCGGATGCCACACACGGCATCCGCTCGTGTGAAACAGCCCTATATCTTTTATTATTTGACGGTTCCTCTGATCCATCCTCCGAACCTTCTTTGAAACCCGCCGCAGCAGCTTTTGCAGAGCCAATTGATCATTTTCTTGCTCCTTCTGGAACTTGCCCATTCGTTGATGGCATTTATAGATTACTGTATGTTTAAAAGAAAAGAAAATATTAATGCAATTTAGTTTAGCAGACAATTAGTGCATTTGTGTGGAGTAGGTGTATAAACACTTCAGATTTACATCAAAATCCAGAGGTTACACATGTTTATGTTCATTATAGTGTTTTTTGGATTAGAGATAGTTTGGATACAGTTCAATGTTGGGTAGTTTATATTTATTAGCTACTTTAGACACTTTAGACACTTACGCCACTTGCACTCGACCATATGCCCTTCGAGACATATGGTCCATGAGCATGCCATATGTCCCGGAGCGCACAGCAGCAGAGGTTACTATGATACTCTCTGCATCGTCCGCCCGTGGGACTATAGTTCTGTGTTCATATGAGTGCAGGACAATCGACTCGCGGGTGGCCGATGCGCACAGCATCAATAGTAACCTATGGTTAATATACATTATTTGCATAGTAACCTATGATGCTGCGCGCTCCCGTGTGCACGTTGTATGCCGCTCTGGGACATATGGCATGCTCATGGACCGTATGTCTCGGAGGGCATATGATCGTGTGCAAGGGGCCTTAGGCTACATGCACACGACTGTTGTGTATTTTGCATTGTGCGTTAATGGTGTATTCCTATGCGTTATGCAATTAGCGTAACTGCCCAGACAGCCATTTCAAAAACTGCATATTCTTGTCCGCAAAACGGACAACAATAGGACTGGTAATATTTTTTCTAGGCACCACATAACGGAGCTACGGATGGGGACATCACACGGATTTCAGACCGCATCTTCTTCGGCACCATGGAATAGAATGGGTCCATATCCAAGCTGTAAAAACTGTGGCTCAGGTGCATAGTTAAACAACGGTTGTGCGCCTAATGGACGGGTGCATTTCTGTTGTTTTATAGTAAGGTAGTCTATGTTGACCCCCTCATTGTAGGGACTTAAAAACATTTACCAACCAGCCAATTTACTAGTAAGCCGCAGCGGGAAGTGACTGGGCGCACAAGGACGTACTATTATGTAACAACAAACCCCCAGGCCCCAGGCGTAGTTGCTTGCTAACCGGGGTGCAAAGGCTGCTCAGGTAAACAGTCAGCCATGTTAACTAAAGTCGGCTTCAGTTTAGATTTCTTACTATTTATTAATATGCAAATAACTTAAATAAGGAGCCCAAGGGGCTGTCCTTCTGTCCGGTGGAGCCCAGCCACAACCCTTCTCCTTGAGCCCAGCACCGGCCCACTGCTAATTTATTCACTCCTCATCGCCGACCTCATATGCCTGGTGCGCGGAAATCTCCATAATCTCGTGCATGCGCCGTGGATAGACCTGCCAGCGCTGTGTCCTGGCATCGGTCTCACAGAACACATTCCACATGCGCTGACTGGTCTTTCCACGGCGCATGCGCGAGATTACGGTGCACCAGGCATATGAGGTTGGCTATGAGGATTAAATAAATTAGCAGTGGGCCGGTGCTGGGCTCAAGGAGAAGGGGTGTGGCTGGGCCCCACCAGACAGAGGGACAGCCCCTTGGGCTCCTTATTTAGGTAATTTGAATATTAATAAAAGTGATTTTACAGACAAATTACAAGACACAGCGCAGTAATACTAGTATATTGTAATGTAAATCGTGAAGACTGATGTGGTCATGTTAACAGCTCAGTAAGTGAAATCCTGGTGAGAGAATCCCTTTAAACTGGCTTGCCGATAGGTGGTGACTGGTGAGCGGACTTGATGGTTAAATTTTATTTATCCACAGTTTATTGCAGGTCTATTCAGTGGTTAATGTTAGTCTTCCATGTAAAATCAACAGTTTACATCACTAATGTTTGATCTCCCATACCTTCCACCTATTACAATCTTAACCTCTCATTTAGCATTGAATTATTGGTTTATGAAGTGAATTTACTGGTGTTTGTGTATATATATATATATATATATATATATATACTCTGTAATCTCATGCAAATTATGAGGGGGATGTATGCAATGGACGGGTCCTTTCACCGGAATACTGAAAGATGTTTGCTGTTGATGTACAGTATATATATATATATATATATATATATATATATATATATATATATATTTATGTGTGTGTTAATTGTATGAAATCATCCGGTGAAGTCATACATGGGTCCCGCGCTCTGTGTATAACTCTATATATGCATACAATCACCGCGAGGGAGAGATTTATGACGTAGCCGGATGATTCTGTACATGTCAAAACCGGTATTAAGTAATCATTTGTAAAAAAAAAAATGGTGACAAAACCGCTGTTTTATGAATGCCCAGATTCTTGTATTTCGTCTGCTGTTAATTTAGTTAACCGTATATAGCCCTTTAAATGTACACAAACCACCATATCTGCCTGTTACGCAGTTAGTGAACACAATGGACATTGCCTGTGACACAATCCACATACACAATGTACAGGGAGTGCAGAATTATTAGGCAAGTTGTATTTTTGAGGATTAATTTTATTATTGAACAACAACCATGTTCTCAATGAACCCAAAAAACTCATTAATATCAAAGCTGAATATTTTTGGAAGTAGTTTTTAGTTTGTTTTTAGTTTTAGCTATTTTAGGGGGATATCTGTGTGTGCAGGTGACTATTACTGTGCATAATTATTAGGCAACTTAACAAAAAACAAATATATACCCATTTCAATTATTTATTTTTACCAGTGAAACCAATATAACATCTCAACATTCACAAATATACATTTCTGACATTCAAAAACAAAACAAAAACAAATCAGTGACCAATATAGCCACCTTTCTTTGCCAATATAGCCACCTTTCTTTGCAAGGACACTCAAAAGCCTGCCATCCATGGATTCTGTCAGTGTTTTGATCTGTTCACCATCAACATTGCGTGCAGCAGCAACCACAGCCTCCCAGACACTGTTCAGAGAGGTGGACTGTTTTCCCTCCTTGTAAATCTCACATTTGATGATGGACCACAGGTTCTCAATGGGGTTCAGATCAGGTGAACAAGGAGGCCATGTCATTAGATTTTCTTCTTTTATACCCTTTCTTGCCAGCCACGTTGTGGAGTACTTGGACGCGTGTGATGGAGCATTGTCGTGCATGAAAATCATGTTTTGCATGTTTTTACACTGCAGACTTCCTGTACCACTGCTTGAAGAAGGTGTCTTCCAGAAACTGGCAGTAGGACTGGGAGTTGAGCTTGACTCCATCCTCAACCCAAAAAGGCCCCACAAGCTCATCTTTGATGATACCAGCCCAAACCAGTACTCCACCTCCACCTTGCTGGCGTCTGAGTCGGACTGGAGCTCTCTGCCCTTTACCAATCCAGCCATCTGGCCCATCAAGACTCACTCTCATTTCATCAGCCCATAAAACCTTAGAAAAATCAGTCTTGAGATATGTCTTGGCCCAGTCTTGACGTTTCAGCTTGTGTGTCTTGTTCAGTGGTGGTCGTCTTTCAGCCTTTCTTACCTTGGCCATGTCTCTGAGTATTGCACACCTTGTGCTTTTGGGCACTCCAGTGATGTTGCAGCTCTGAAATATGGCCAAACTGGTGGCAAGTGGCATCTTGGCAGCTGCACGCTTGACTTTTCTCAGTTCATGGGCAGTTATTTTGCGCCTTGGTTTTTCCACACGCTTCTTGCGACCCTGTTGACTATTTTGAATGAAACACTTGATTGTTCGATGATCACGCTTCAGAAGCTTTGCAATTTTAAGAGTGCTGCATTCCTCTGCAAGATATCTCACTATTTTTGCCTTTTCTGAGCCTGTCAAGTCCTTCTTTTGACCCATTTTGCCAAAGGAAAGGAAGTTGCCTAATAATTATGCACACCTGATATAGGGTGTTGATGTCATTAGACCACACCCCTTCTCATTACAGAGATGCACATCACCTAATATGCTTAATTGGTAGTAGGCTTTCGAGCCTATACAGCTTGGAGTAAGACAACATGCATAAAGAGGATGATGTGGTCAAAATACTCATTTGCCTAATAATTCTGCACGTAGTGTATATGCCTTTGACACAATCCACAAACACAATGGATATTGCCTGTGAGACATTTAGCAAACAGAATGGTCTTAATCATCGACCGCATGGAACTATGTCTGTCCCTTTTATCCAATTATCTCCAGGATAGAGAGGAGAGATTTTACTATTCATGTTGGAGTGTGTTATATCTTACTGTATATTGATTGGTGACTGTATTTTGTGTGTCTGTTTCCCACAAGGGCCCCGTGTGAGTTAACCCTTGTCGGAAGTTAACCCTACTACATCTGTACGGATTAGCAGCATTACTGTATATATACATTGCAGAGTGTTGTAGAGAGAGGGACCAAATTCATGTAAGCATTGTACCTGGGCATAAACTTGAACTCTACTCCACTACTTGATCGTACTTTAGCCTCTTTATGTCACACCATTTTTTGGGGATGGCTGGGATTTCATGCCACACTCCATATTTGGCATATAACTCTGATTTAAGAGACAGTACTATCTCCATTTTTTTCCTTTTTGTGGTCTGGTCATATCCACGAAGAAAAAATTGCCGATGGCTAAAGATGAAAGCATAAATTCAAAACATTTTTAGTATACTACATATTAGACATATATCCGAATTTAAAATAAAAAAAAACATTGAAAGCCAAATTATAATTTTCATGTTACTGTTAAGAATCCTGATTCTATTGAGATTCTATGTGTGTGGGCTCTGACAAATCAGATATTGACCAAGTAAGCTGAGATGTATCTGTCTTGTTAAGGCACGGTACCGTATGTATAGCTGGGTCACCTCACCACGGTGCACTCTGTGTAGCGCAAAATGAACCGGTAAAACCTTACATTCAGACTAAGAAAGCTTGTGGTCATAAAATAGAATCTATATATATTGTGTGTCTGCTATATAGTGTGTGGTATATATTTAGTGGCCAGAAAATTGATATGTTATGTGCATGTGATAGAGTTTTTCCATGGACCAGAATGCTAATTTCACCAATTTGCAATATATACTGTAACCAGTTAAAATGTGTTGAATATATTTTTTATTTAATCAACTTCGGCATACAACTCCCGACAAGCGTCCCCGTCACAATGGGAATGCCTGTGGGTTAGAAAATACCATAGGATCTGAGTTTTCCTTGACATTGTGAAAACTCAGATCTGATGGTATATTCTAACCCACAGGCATTCCCATGGTGACGGGGACGCTTGTCGGGGAGCAGCATGCCAAAGTGGAATAAAAGTACACATTGAAAAAAATATATATGACTATTCTTAATAACGAATATATTCACTATATTGCTATAACTTTGTTTTTTAGAATATTCGTCATATTCTAAAAAACAAAGTTATAGCAATATAGCGAATATTCGTAAAATACACATATAGACTGCAATTTAGCTAATATAGTGCTATAATCTTTTTTATAGTCTAATTTTTTTGTCTCTTCTGAACTTCATTATTTTTTTTAATTTACACTATTAAAAAAAATAACTACAGCACTATATTAGCTAAATTGCAGTCTATATGTGTATATTACGAATATTCGCTATATTGCTTTAAGGCAATGTTCTACAAAGGCAAAATCTAAAAACGTATCCGTTCAACCTCCCATAGAAACTAATTGACGTATGTATGCATACGTTTGACTCCGTTAGTTGGTAATACGTTCGGAATACGTTTTTTCAGACGGAAAACAAAATCCTGCTTGCAGGATTTTTTTCTACGTTCAGAAAAGCGGATTCTTGACGGAGCGTCCATTCACGTTCATTGTAGTAAATGAGAAACGGATTGTTCAATTTTTATTTCGCGGACATAGCGTTCCTAAAGTACGTTTTTTTTGTTGCTGAACATGCGCAGAACAAACAGGAACTTACAAACGAAGACAGGAAAACAAGGGAGTGTCATGTGACAGTCACGTGAGCGCTACTCCTCACCATTTCTGAAGGCTGATGTCCAAGTTGGAGAAAGTCTCAAGAAAAGGGTATGAATTGATGCAATTGAAAAGTATTTACTTCAATCATCTACTGGTGCATGCTATTTGGCTACTGGGGGCTATTATCTTGAAACTGTGGATGCTATTAGGCACATGGGGGATGTTATTAGTCTTTTGTGAGATGCTATTACGCTACTGGGACATGTTATTTGGCTACTGGGGGCAAATATTTTGAAACTGTGGATGCTATAAGGCTATGGGAGGATGCTATAAGGCTACTGGGGAATGCTATTATGCTACTGTTGAAGCCTGTTGGAGGATGCTATTGCGCAAGTGGGGGATGCTATTCGGCTACTGCGGGGGTGCTACTAGGCTACTGGGGGATGCTATAAGGCTGCTGGAGAATGCTATAAGGCAATCTCGGAATGCTATAAGGCTACTGGGGGATGCTATAATGCTACTGGGGAATGCCATAAGGTTGATATAATTTTAATGACCAGAGGAGCAATTTTGTGTTTTGACTAATCCCTGTTTTTACCCTTGTTGCATCTTGTGCCAATGTGTATGTTGAAATATGTCTATAAGCTCTTGTCTATAATGTTCCTGTAACGTTTTCAGATGTCTTCGCCTTCTCCTTCGGTTTGCAGTCGAAGTACCCCCTCCTTTCACATGCAGGTAAAAATCTTTAAATTAAAATCTATTATTAATGATCCAAATAATAAATATGTTTGAACCACAATACATATTTATATATTTCAGGGACACTCCGACACTGAATCCTCTGCTGGCGAGGAATTGCGTTTTTCTCCTGAACCAATGGAGTCAGTAAGTGTGGAATGTTATATTTAGATTTTTTGGTTTCTACACATCCATAATTGGTACAATGGATATAAACTCGAAAGGTACATGATTTGCCAACACCGCAAAAGGATAGATAGGCCAATGTATTGGCAACAAGATTTGAAATAGTGTATATGGCATTTTGGTTGCTGCAGGGCAGGCAGATGGCAAATTTCACTGAATAGAAAACTGTGTTTGTTTTTCAGACACAGGAGGGTACACATTCAATAGAAAATCTGCGAAGTAGACGTCATAACGACGATGATGTGAGTATCTATACTTAGGTTCTCTAACTAAATAAATTTTCTTTTGTGATAACTATATTATTTATTAGGACCCAAACAGTCAAATTGAAAATCCATCACCTGTTCAAAAAAGAACTTCCAGGCGTGGTGGTCGCGGACAACGTGGTCGCGGCAGTCGTGGTGGACGTGTAGGCCGTGTGAGTAGGCACATGTGCTGTCATGTGAGCTGTCCACACTGCCCTCAGTATACAGTATCTTATATCACCTATAAGATAACGTGGCCATCATACCTCAAATTTTTTTTATTATTAGAACAAATGACCATGAGGATTGGAGACATTTGTTTTACCCAAACCAAAGTTTAAGTGTTGCTTATGCCATAATGGACATACCATGAACAGGGGCTACTCTCTTATAAAATAAAAAGCAATGACCCGCTCGCCAAGTCTATATCTTTATAGCCGTTCACACCCAAAGATTAAATACAAGGAAACACAAAAAAAAATTATATTTTTTTCTTACAACAAAAGATGCAGTGGGCAGTGGTTGGCACATGCAACATATTCGCTATACAAGTTTTATCCAAAAGACTTAAGTGCTATTGGAATTGAAGGTAGCTTTTATAGGTAATGATAACATTTGTTTTAAACAAATAGGGTAGACAGCAAGAATTGGACGAGGAAGATAGGCAATTTCTCCCAATCATAAACTGTGAACTGCTAATACAGCTAGTAGAAGCAAGGCCAGCTCTATGGGACCAAACAGACCCCAAGCACTCGGACCACAACACGACTCGTCGACACTGGCAAGAGGTCTATGCCAATTTGGTTCCCACATGGAACGATTTGAGTCGTCAGGCTAAAAAAAATTGTGGTACATTAATTTCATTCCTTTTGTTAAATCATTTGGTTTTAGAAGATTTAATAGTGATGTTTCTAGTTGGAAGAATAGTGAAATGAGCATAAGTTTTCTGTTTGGAAAACTTTGTTTCAACAACTGATACAGCCAATTCAGGTACCGGGCAAAATAACAGTTAAATACAATGCAGAATTTTGGACTGCCTGGGGCAACAGTTTTTTATGCAATCCGATGTCAACAGAAAAGAATATATATAGCATTATATACGGTTATTAAAATTGTTCTTTATTTTCTAGCTGAAATCATATCAACACGCTGGAGGTCAATACGCAATAGGTTTATGCGTGACCTCAATCATGAACGAACGGCGCCAAGTGGTTTGGGTACTTCTCGGAGGAAACCTTACCAATATGCACCACATCTTCAATTTCTTCAACGTTGTTTTCAGCAGCGCATGTGAGTTAAATTTCCTAAAGAGAAGCCCAAAAAAAATTATGAATATAGAAATTATACCTTTTATTTCCCTATCTATTTTAGGACTCATTCAAGCACACTCCCTCCTGAAGCAGAACCTGTTGAACATGAGGACTCAACCGAACAATTGTCTGGACGATATACCGATCAAACTTCATTACCATCTCAGTCACAGGATTCTGCTCTGGAGTCGCGCGGCCGGCAAACTGAGACATGTGCTCAGATTGAAGATACTCGACAGTTCATTTCTTCTGCCTTTGACAGAGTTTTAAGTAGGCCGAGGCCACTTCGAAGACCACATAGAGTCTTTGAGGATCTTGCACTGATCTTCCGAGATTGTTTATTAAAAATAGAGGAGGAGCAAACTCGGTATAAGCAAGAGTTAACTTCCATGATCAATCATGTCGAGGTAGTTTGTCGTCCAGAACCCCTTAACCATAATCAGCAGTTTCTCTTAACGTTAAGTCATTGGATGGACAACATGACTCCAGAGTAGAATTGTGATTGTCGAGTGATATTGATCAAAACTGTTTGGAATATTAAACACGCACCATCCTCTAATTTTGTTCCTCTGGCTCAGTCGTATCCACCAGCCACCTCCTACCCAACATCCATGACTTCTCCACCTGCTCACTCATACTCTGAGCCACATATCGCTCCCCAGTCACAAAACTTTCAACAGTCACAAAACTTTCAACAGTCACAAAACTTTCAACAGTCACAAAACTTAGCCCTATCCCAAAACTTTAGCCACTCCCAAAACTTTCCCCCATCCAAAACTTTACCTACGTACCACAACTTCCCACAGGCCCAAAACGTAGGCACTGCACAAAACTTTCCAGCTTTACAGAACTTTCCATCAACATCCCACATCTTTATTCCATCCCAAAGCCATCCACCGTCCCAAAGACAACCTACGTCCCACCAATACCCAACGGCTCACACATTTCCACCTTCTCAAAGCCATAGCACATCCGTCAGATATCAACCTGCATCAACCTTTCAAGAGACTTTAAGCCAATCTCAATCACAGCTACCTTCCTATGTCTCTGCACAAACACCTTTCCAATCCAACAACACTGGAAGTTCCCAAACACGTCTACAGACACCAAGTCCAGATGTGATTTCTATGTCAACTCCAAATAAAATCTCCATAAACGAAGGTGTTTCCACCTCAGTTTTTCCCACTCAAACCACTTTTACTACCCCTTTCTCAAACAAATCTGTTCCATACCAATCTGACTCATATTCCCTTCATACCCCACAACATCAACAACAGGGTGAATATGTCAGACCACAACATTCGTTCATGCAATCACTTCTAGACCAAAGTGCAGAAGATGCTGGGTCCCCAACTGCAGCCCCAGGAAAGGGTCCATTCACTCAACCACCACCCTAGTTAACAAAATATATATTATGTTTTAAAGTTTATAAATGAGTACCTCACAAGGTTTATATTGACCACTGTATCAATTTGTTGAAGTTTATAAATAAGTACCTCACAAGGTTTATATTGACCACTGTGTCAATTTTTGGAAGTTTATAAATAAGTACCTCACAAGGTTTATATTGACCACTGTGTCAATTTTTGGAAGTTTATAAATAAGTACCTCACAAGGTTTATATTGACCGCTGTGTCAATTTTTGCACTTTAATGATGTTGAACTTGAAAGATTTTATATGTTTTATACTTTTATATTATTAGATTAATAAGGATGTTTCAGATATGTGTGTAATTATTGTGCACTTATCAGCTTTCAGAAGCCGATACAAGCTGCTAAATATAGGCAGGTGGTTTGATTTCCTCGTTCGGACGTTTAGATTTTCAAGAACTAACATGATAATCATAGCAGATTGGACCCTAAAAAGAGTAATTGGCCTTATTATTCATGATTTCTTTATCTCCTGCCCAAGGTGCTGATGACTTACAGTTTTCCAACTAGTCTTTTTTCCTTATATTAAGGAGAAAAATGCCATTCATCAGCACATGGGTCAGAGACACAGAGATTAGCTACCATGACTAGACTCAGATTGGTTCAACTCTTTTACGGTAATGGACTGCAATGATTATGATGATAGTTCTTGTTTACCACTTGTGAGTGAGTGACACAGTACACAAATCTATATACTGTCACTTATTCACCACCTTACGTGGTCTGCACAAAGCTGATGACTTTTTCAGTCTCCCACCTGTTGTTCCATTGCTATTGTCTCGCTATCGTGATCCTCCATTGTACACTTGCTTGAAAACAATGCAAATACAATAATAGAAATGGCATATGTCATTACTATTTTCTTTGATATAATGTCTCATGCACAAGACTGAACACACTCAGAGACATGGTGTTTGTCAAAAAAAAATTGTACCTGCTGATGTAATTTAAAGGGGTACTGGAGGACACACCATCAGTGATTACACTGATTCTTTGCATGTTGTGCCACCCACATGGCTGTAGTCTAGCACTTTTTACATCATATTGATGATGCACAGTAGCCCTGTGTTTGGTGCATAGCAGCATTGAAATAACTGATAATGTGCACTTCCATTTGCATGATTCATGTCACCATATAACTTCTTGCCCGCTCAAGGAAGACATGTCTCGCGGTGCATACTGTATTGTGATTATTCTGAACTTGGTATGATGATGCTATCACATAGCATGTGCAATCATGAGAATGGTGTACACTTCAGTCACAGATAGAACAACTTTTTCACAATGGACATTTTGTTATTCCTACATGTACGGTAGAGCTTATCCTTTTCTTATGTGAATTCTAGTTCCATTGTGTTGAGCTACGTGCTTTTATGGAAGTTTATTTGTAAACTTATGCAAATGATTATTAAAATATAAAAATATGTTTAAAAAAAAAGTATTTATCTAAATAAATACTTTTATCATTTCAAATATTCTTTGTCAGTGGTTTTCATACTTTCAAGACTCAAAACGACAAACAAGGGATATGGAGATGCTTGGAGAGGCTTACCTTTTGCTGAATCCAAGGCAATAAATGTAGGTAGACCGATACATCATGGTTGACTCAACAATAAACAACAATATATTAAGAAGAAACAATAAAATAAACTATTATGTACATAACTAATTACAACTTTAAACTGTACATATTTAATAAACAAACAGTAACAAACAATAGAGAATATTTGTTCAAATATGTTCATCCTGCCAATGCACAGATCCAGCTGAAGAAATGAAATATTCTGCAAATTGATCGCGCATGCGACTCACAGCAACTGTTGATCTTGGGCCAGTTTCTATGTTATCTCCTGGTGGATTTAATGACAGTGGCTCCGTAGGCAAAGGCTCTTTGGTCAGTACATAATTGTGCAACACAACGCATGCTTTTATGACATCATCCACAGTATCTGTTTTCAATTGTATTGGACGAGTGAATATTCGCCATTTTGCAGTCAATATGCCAGAAGCACACTCGACCATTCTTCTTGCTCGAGTCAGTCTGTAATTGAACACTCTTTTGCGATAGTCTAGACCACGGCTGGCATATGGCTTCAGTAAATTTCCACACATTTGGAAAGCTTCATCTCCGACTAGAACAAATGGAAGTGCAGGGTTTGTAGTACCTGGTAAAGGCCTGGGCTCTGGTATACCAAAGTTTCCGGAGTACAGCCTTTTTCCCATATTAGAATTTTTAAAAACACGTGAGTCATTTGTTCGTCCAAAAGCTCCAATATCAACAGCCACAAATTTGTAATTTGCATCAACAATTGCCATTAGGATCACAGAAAAATACTTTTTATAGTTAAAAAAGGAGGATCCACTACGTGGGGGCTTCAAGAGCCTCACATGCTTCCCATCCACTGCACCAATACAATTGGGAAACTGTGTCACCTCATAAAACTTGTCGGCTATGCTGATCCACTGTTGGCAAGTAGGATGGGGAAGAAATTCTTCACGCAGAAGATTCCAAATTGCCCGGCAGGTATCTTTAACAATGTAAGATATTGTAGATTTCCCTAGTCGAAATTGAAAATGAAGACTGGAAAAACTTTCACCACTAGCCAGAAACCTACAAAAAAATAAAATAAAATTTAACATAATTGTTACACAAATACTATTCACAATAAAAAAACTGCAGCAAAACAACTTTTTGGATTGTCCCACAAGCATTAATTCAAGATCCTTCACAGCAAACAGATCAACATTACCTAGCGGTTGAACGGAAAATGGTATCAAATTTGGATGCATTTACATATTTTAGGTAACTACTATATTTAAAAACTTTTCTCTTGAGATTAATCATATACTCACAATAATAATAAAAACAAAAAGGCTCTGAAACACAGTAGAAGCAATAATGGAAAGTTGTACCATACATACCGCAGAGTGACCATGAGTCGTTCTTCTGGAGTTACACTCCGACGAAATTTTGTATCCTTCCGTCTCAATCGGCGACGTAAACGTTGGGAAAGGTCATCAAAGCTTGCGACACTTACACGGAGATATTCTGCAAATTTGACAGGGTGTTTTCGGAGTTCTTGATAAAGGGTCGAATATACACCTCGTGTCATTCGGCATGATGTAATGGGATGCACCCAATATCGCCGTCTCCTTTTCATGGATGACATTCGCATCTTTCGAAGTTTCCATATCATATAGTCCACAGAAAAAAGGACATGAGCAGGCAGCATTGTTCCTCTTCCAGCAATTGGATGTCACAATATGGCACCATGCATTTTATATAGCATGCAGATAGGGGAGGGACAACTGAAAAAAAAAATAAAGGAAAAAAACGGATCCGTTATCGGAGTAACTAAACGGATTGAACGGACATTAACTGACATTTTTAATCCGTTTATTAACGTATCCGTTAGATGGAATCCGTTTAAAAACGTAGCAAAATATGTCCGTTACGTTCCGTTATGAATGAATCCGTTTCAATTTTGAAACGGACGCAAGTCCGAACGGAAAGCCGAACGGAGGACTGAACGCTGATGTGAACGAGGCCTAACTTAGTTTTTTCAAACATTCGTAATAGTCTAAAAATTGAAGTTATAGCAATATAGCGAATATTCGTAAAATAGACATATAGAATGCAATTTGCAAGTTGCCTTATATAGTTTAAAGAAAATCGCAATACACGAAAAATGTAATCACATATTATTCGAGATAAATAGAATAATGATGAATATTCGATTTTGAAGAATATGGCACCTCCCGCTCATCACTAACATTGAATACCTTCTGCTACAAATTATTACATCTGAACTTAAATTTGGATAAAACTAATATGAATTGTGAGCTATTGAATATGTATTTATCTTTATATATTATGAGATATTTACCAGAAGATATTTACTTCCATTTTAAAATAACTAAAATGTGCAAACAAATAGTTCAAAAAAGGTGTTTTCTGTATTTTTCAGACATTGATATAAAAATGTTCTTAGCATAACCGACTTTAAAATATGAAAAGCCAATATATTGATGTCCAGTTGCATGAAGTTTAATGCCAGTAAATGATCTAACATTATTTCCAGGAACAGGCTATGAATCTTTGCAGCAACAATCATTATCTTGTTTTTCTTTTTACTATGAATAAATTTCTAATATGTAGTAGATCACATCATTAATACATGTATTGTTCATTTTAAATGCTGCTTAATTATATATTTCACAACAAATACAGATATATTTAGTAAAATATTTGAAGTTAATTTTCTATTCCAGTCGGAGGCTACTATTTGCACATTTTTCAATTCATTGTATATTGTTATACATAAACACAATATCTAAATAAGGACAGATATGCAACTCAATTCATATTATATTGTCATAAAAATCACTGGAAAAAAAATATTTGGTCAAGGCTATTTTGTAATGTTCATGTCAAATTACACTTCAAACAATATATATGGTAAGCAGGCTTTTATGACTGCCTCGACAAAGAAACCTTGCCTACTCTACATTATATTCAGCTTTCAAGTAAAGAAAAGTAAAAGAAAAAATGACAAAGGCACAATGACATTCAGTTTAAGTTAGAATTAGCTTATTACAACAGTGTAGTAAATTATATTCAGGCCTACCCATTCTTGCATAATATGGTAAAGCCATCAATTTTATGGAATTCACAGTAGTATATAAAGTTATTGTCATTTTCAGCCAAGGTAATAATACAGTACATCAAAGGTTTTAATATGGTAGTGTTATGACTCTAGACTGCTATGATATGTGTTTACTTACTTTAACCATTAAGTAACCATTGCCAGTGTAATGTCAATCCAGATACATATGCACATTGGAGTCTACTTGGCCCTCAACAGTGACAGATATTCCACACACCTGGACAGCATAGTTACATCTGACACAATACAAAATAATGACTAGTGATGAGCGAATCGAAGTCCGCGAAGTGGATCGCTCCAAATCCCAAATTTGATCCAAATTTCAGGATAAATTTGATTCGCCGAAAAAGCCAATTTTCTTTGTGCTTCACCTGATCCATTTGCACCCGATGGACTGGCAGCCACCATCTTTCTTGAGATCTCGGCAAAAATCCCGTGCGTGGTGGCGTATGGCGTCATCTAGGGCTGTGTGAGATTTTGCACCTTCAAGCAAGGCGGAATTGGCCCGCCCATCGCAGGCAAATGGATCAGGTAAGTATTATTATTATTTTTTTTTTATTTTTTTTATACTGTCTTACTTATATCAGATGCCATGATCAATTTTGACCGTGGCATCTGAGAGGTACAATGACGGGGAGCGGCACAGTCATCGTTCCCTGTCATTGCACTCACTGCTTACAAAGAAATGTGCTTCCTCACAAAGCTGATTTTTAAAATAAAATCCGGTGAAGCAGCCAAATTGAATTTTTTAATAATCCAGTAAGTTATGAGTATGCTTGGAAAGCAATGTTTTATAGTAATACTGTATTGTGTGAATGATTAAGGGAGTTAATCAAGCAAGACTTTTTTTAGGGGTGAGCGAATAAAGATTTGGATCCAAGATCCTAAGTCCATTTGTTGCAAAACTTTGTTTTAATGCTGTACAGAGACCTGTCTCCATTCATGCACATGTTTCTGCTTGACAAAGGGCTTGGTCAATAATAGCTCTGTCTTGACAGTGCACACAACTGGACTAATACAAATAGATTTGAATAAGAAAGCAAAAATGGTCTGTATGTGTACAGATTAGAGATGCGTGAACAGTATCCCACAAAGTGGAATTTGATCTGAATTTCAGGATAAATTTGATTAGCCTTAAAGCCGAATTTCCTCACAAATCAATTTAACCTGAAATAGTGTAAAAAACTAAAATTCATACTTACCTCATCCGTTTGCACACTACGGGCAGCCAGCTGCCATCTTGATTGAAGATCTTGGCAGAGATCCCATGTGTGGTGACGCCGCGCAAGATTTCACACCAGATCTTCAAGCAAGATGGCAGTGGCCGGCCCATCACGAGCAAATGGAGGCGGCACGTTTTTTAGTTTTTTTAATGTTAATTTTACACAGTTTTTACACTCAGATGTTTTTACACTCCGCTATGCAACGTTTCAAAGGACCTCCTTCTCAAGCGTCATCATGATGTGTCACCATTTTCATTTAAATATTTGTTGCAAAACAGAGTGCTACTGCTCCCTGTCTTGAATGAAGTTGCCCAGAGAGAGACACCAACTGGGAGCACGGGTGAATGCATGAAGAAACCGGCACACTGAAATGAACCTGCAGTGGGGTGGAGTAAGCAAAATGGACTAGGGTTTTACAACCCTGCTTTCGCTATAAATGTTTTACCTTTTCTCATCAAAGAAAAGGACACTAATTTAATATATTCCTAGTTATATATAACATCGAAAGTGGAAGTCCAAATAATAAGGATAAAGTCTAGCCACTAATAAAATTCAATTAAGAGTCTATATAAAATGTCCTAATTTTCCTTTATTTTGCTGCCAAACATAACTTGACCTCTAAGCGTATGGTCGCAGTATCAAGTAATTTGTTAGATTTCACAAATCCCATTTTACATTTACACAATTTGACCTACCTCCATAAATTTGTGCTTAGGGCAATGGTAAAATTAGAGGGTGGAAGGACTGTAAGCCGTTAGTTTAAAGACTTATCCCTCCATGAATCCTTAATGTCTTGTCTACTTATATCTCTTTTCATTTTACTTTACTAAAGTTAGATTAGGGATAAATTATACAAACAGAGTGCTAGACTATTAAAATTACAACCAAGAAACATTAATTGATATTGTCATATGTCTTTGCACATTTACATGTCTTCTGGTATTTTTAAATACAGAGTAACATTACGTACACTTACTTGTCAGGTTGAATTTGTTAAACAATACATTAAGTGTATTCATATTCATTAAACTTTATTCAGGTACGACTTATACTTTTGTTCATATAGTTTATGCACATATGTAATGTATTTTTAAGGAATATCACTTGAAAGGAAATGTTTAGATGGTATGTAGTAACAATTGATTTAGATAAAGTTTCAATTATAAATGTAAATATATATTTTAATCACATTTTTATTGAATTGTTATTTCTAAACAGGTATGTGGTAACAAAAATGGGCAAGCATAATTAAAGCTTGCTGACTGATTATACTCAACTACTACAGATCCATGACGCAGCGTGCAACATGTCAAATAAGAAATCAATAATATTCTATATTAGTAACTACTACATTTTTCATGGGATAAACCACCTAACATTTGTTTTGTAACAGCATCCAGGGGTACTATAGAGCATCCCTTGTAGTTTATGTATTTGTTTCTCCGACCGGAAGTGTAAACTAAAATATATAGAATAAAGATATAAAAAACATTCAATTGTAATTGTAAACTAAAATATATAGACTAAAGATATTTAAAAAAAAATTCTGTTGTTTTAAAACTCTATAATACAGGCACATTATTGCATCATAACAATAGTCTAAAAAATTATGTGAGGTTCTAAGGACATTAAAGTGTAACTGCCATTTCACTACCAAACATGAAATTCCTAACATATGTGATGCTGAAGGTAAGATATTCATAAAGCTGCATTTTTCAGATAATTTTACCTTTCTGGTGTCTGTATTTAGCCCTTAGCAACCATATTTCTCTGTGCCTCTATTTCAGCAGCTTCCTAAGATGGCCTCTGCTGCTCCTCCTGTGGCCATGCTGTATTTTCCTTACTTCCCATAAGACCTTGCTCTCCTCACATGAACTAGCAGGACCAATAAGAATGCAGATAACTTCCCACAGTACCCAGAGCAGTGTGTATCCTCACATACAGCTAACCAGATACAAGCCCTGCAATTACATTAAATCACTAAGCATTTATTTTAACCACTAAATAGCCAGCTGTCCCTAATTCTCTTCCAGACTGACAGGGAGCTTTAGCTGCTTATATCTCTGGTTCGGTACCAACTAGAAATATGCTCTGTATTGTCTGAAAGCTTACATTCCAAACTTTAAAAAAATACCAGAATGACATAAATATGTTCATTACAGGGGAAGATGTCAATGATAGAAATCAGGATGCTGTGAATGAAGCTGAAAGTAAAAGCAGATTTTACCCACGATTATTCCCGACTCTATTTCGAACAGTGATTTCTCCTCTGTTGCTTGGACTAGAGCTGGTCTTATATGAAAGCCTGGACTGTCAGATTTCAAACAAGACCAGTTTCATATTTCTAGCTCCTGCAATTGAAAAGATATCACCATCTAAAGCAGCCCTCCCCCCTCTACTTTCTGCCTCAGCCCAACTCCAGGCTGTCATGGCTGAGCTCCTCCTCCCAGAGCTCATCCACCCCTTGTTATAATACTGAGAAGACAGACTGCACATGGCGATGCTGTGAGATGAGAGCTGCTGAATAGGAAAGTAGCATGCATTGGTGGGAGTTATTTGCAGGTAAAACTGAAAATGATCAAATTTTTTATCACAAAAACACTTATACAGCAGGGTCTACTATACCATTAGGGAATACAAAATGAATCAGCAGTTACACTTTTAAATGTGACTGCAATCTAGTTGTTTAAAATCAGCTTTCATAAGCAGCAGATTTTGTTGCAGAAGATTTTACGTAGTTGAAAGCCAGTTCTATTCACCTGAATTGAGCATGCAGAAATCCATGTGCTTACCTCCAAGACAACCCCATTCAATTGAATGAAACTGGTTTTCAGTTGCAGATATTTTTGTGCAATAAAATCTGTTATGTGTGAAGGCACCCTATTAAAGAAAAACACATTAGGGGAGATTTATCAAAATTGGTGCAGAGGAAAATTGGCTTAGTTAGCCATAGCAACCAGTCATATTCCACATGCCAGAAGATGCGAGTAGCACAAAGGTTAAGAAATGACAAACTCAGATTCTTGTCTAAAAATGCTCGCAGTTTAGGGAATAAGATCAATGAACTTGAGGCTATAATGGCATCTGAGAATATAGATGTAGTGGCTGTTACTGAGACGTGGTTGAAGGGGAGTAATGACTGGGATATAACAATACCAGGGTTCTCTCTATACAGGAAAGACAGAGAAGGCAAGAAGGGGGGAAGGGGGGCCCTGTATGTGAAAGATAGCATAAAATCTAATTTGATACAAGTTAGCGAGAACAATTTAGAGTCAGTTTGAGTTTCCTTGCAGCTTGATAATCATAAGGTAACTCGTGTAGGTGTGATATATAGACCACCTAGCCAAGTCAAAGAATTAGATGATCTACTAGTTGAGGAAATAGCTAAAATGACATTGAAGGGGGAAGTTATCATTATGGGAGACTTCAATCTTCCAGATGTAAACTGGAAAACAAAAATAGCTATCTCTTTATAAGATTAGGCAGAGAGAGGCCAAACAAGTTATAAAAGCTTCTAAAACACAGGCAGAAGAGAAATTAGCTCAGTCGGGGAAAAAAGGCGATAAGGCATTCTTCAGATACATAAATGAAAAAAGGAAACTAAAACAAGGAATTACCAAATTAAAAACAAAAGAAGGAAGGTATATGGAAGAAGATAAAGAACTAGCTGACTGCCTCAATGAATACTTCTGTTCAGTTTTTACAAAGGAAAATGAAGGAAAAGGACCTCAGTTAGGAAAGAAGACAAATGAAGCTTTTGATGCATGTGTCTTTACAGAGGAAGAGGTTCTAAGTCAGCTGTCTAAAATTAATACAAATAAGTCACAAGGGCCTGATGGGATACACCCAAAGCTATTAAAAGAGCTCAGCGTTGAAATAGCAAAACCATTAACAGATTTATTTAACCAATCACTGGCAACAGGAGTCGTCCCAGAAGATTGGAAATTAGCAAATGTTGTGCCCATTCACAAGAAAGGTAGTAGGGGGGAATCGGGAAACTATAGGCCAGTAAGCCTGACATCAATAGTGGGGAGATTAATGGAAACCATACTTAAGGAGAGGATTGTGGAACATCTAAAATCCCATGGATTGAAAGATGAAAAACAGCATGGGTTTACTTCAGGGAGATCATGTCAAACTAATCTTTATTGATTTTGTTGACTGGGTGTCTAAAATAATAGATGGAGGAGGTGCAATAGACATCGCTTATCTAGACTTTATTAAGGTTTTTGATACTGTCCCACATAGAAGGCTTATCAATAAATTGCAGTCTTTGGGCTTGGACTCCCATATTGTTGAATGGATTAGGCAGTGGCTGAGGGACAGGCAACAGAGGGTTGTAGTGAATGGAGCATATTCAGACCAAGGTCTTGTTACCAGTGGGGTACCTCAGGGATCTGTTCTGGGACCCATATTGTTTAATATCTTTATCAGCGAAAATTCAGAAGGCCTCGATGGTAAGGTGTGTCTTTTTGCTGA
Organism: Bufo gargarizans; assembly: GCF_014858855.1. Lineage (NCBI taxonomy): Eukaryota > Metazoa > Chordata > Amphibia > Anura > Bufonidae > Bufo > Bufo gargarizans. The sequence goes on from NC_058082.1 coordinate 183,149,446, forward strand.
TGACACAAAGATTTGTAACAGGGTTGATGTTCCTGGAGGGATACACCAAATGGAAAAGGATTTAGGAAAACTAGAGGAATGGTCAAAAATCTGGCAACTAAAATGTAATGTTGATAAGTGCAAGATAATGCACCTGGGGCGTAAAAACCCAAGAGCAGAATATACAATCAGTGATACAGTCCTGACCTCAGTATCTGAGGAAAGGGATTTAGGGATCATTATTTCAGAGGACTTAAAGGTAGGCAGACAATATCATAGAGCAGCAGGAAATGCTAGCAGAATGCTTGGGTGTATAGGGAGAGGAATTACCAGTAGAAAGAGGGAGGTGCTCATGCCGTTCTACAGAGCACTAGTGAGACCTCATTTGGAGTATTGTGCTCAGTACTGGAGACCATGGGCCAGATTTATCACGACTCTGACAGCTCACTCCACTTTCACATATGGCTAAAGTCAGTTTTAGCCAAGTCAGATTTATGATCGCCCCTTTAAGACTGTAATAAATGTGGTTTGACGGTAGCAGTTTATCCGTCAGTAAGCAGCTTTACAAAAGTCGCACGTTTTTATGAAAAAGTCGCATGTTCTATTAAAAAGTCTCATAAGATAAGCATGGTCCTCACTGGAGTGAAGTTGCGACTTTTTTGCGACTTTTTTGCGACTTTTTAAAAAAGTCCCAATAGTAAATCTGTCTAGAGATTCATTTACATACGAAAACACGCCCACTTTCAGAAAACTGGCGAACATAGTGCAGAGCAGAAAAAAGTCGCAAATTTGTGCGCAGTTTTAGCCTTTGGGACTTTTTGGCGACTTTTCCACTCCACAAAAGTGACTTTGCCTAATGATATATCTGGCCCCATATCTCCAGAAGGATATTGATAATTTGAAGAGAGTACAGAGAATAGCTACTAAACTGGTACATGGATTGCATGATAAAATTTACCAAGAAAGATTAAAGGACCTTAACATGTATAGCTTGGAAGAAAGACGAGACAGAGGGGATATGATAGAAACTTTTAAATACATAAAGGGAATCAATGAGGTAAAAGAGGAGAGAATATTTAAAAGAAGAAAAACTGCTACAAGAGGTCATAGTTTTAAATTAGAGGGGCAAAGGTTTAAAAGTAATATCAGGAAGTATTACTTTACTGAGAGAGTAGTGGATGCATGGAATAGCCTTCCTGCAGAAGTGGTAGCTGCAAATACAGTGAAGGAGTTTAAGCATGCATGGGATAGGCATAAGGCCATCCTTCATATACGATAGGGCCAGGGGCTATCCATAGTATTCAGTATATTGGGCAGACTAGATGGGCCAAATGGTTCTTATCTGACGACACATTCTATGTTTCTATGTTTCACTTTTCATTTTTCAGAGCTCCTTTAGAAAATTTAAGGAGGAATCTTATTGGTTGCTATGGGCAGCTAAGCCAGTTTTCCTTTATACCAATTTTGATAAATTTCCCCCATTTGGACAGCTTTACTAATAGTGGGCCAAGTATCACCAATATTCAGTGCCTTAAAGGGATTGACCAGTTTCCTATATTGATGACTTATCCTCAGTATAGGTCATTAGTATCAGATCAACGGGGGTGATGGGAATTGATCAGCTATTTGCTAAAAACACAGGGACATAGCAACATGTTAGTAGTTCCGTGAAAAAAAATTGAAATACATAAATAAAAACTATTCACAGAATATTTGTAGGGTGTTGACCACCACATTTTAAACATATTTAAAAGTTTAAATTAAAAATGTAATAAAAAAATGCTGCAAGAATATGGCTTAACGAAGGATTAAAAGTGAAGATTTAAAAATTTTGAGGAAGGCAGTCTACATATTTTTTGCCGCAAATTTGAAAATGGAGTCGTAAAAATGAGCAACATTTAGATCACATTAAAGCTGGTATAATTTGCAAAAAAATATATATCTATGGATTACACTAGTGTGGGTTGTGGCTGGCATGCTAATGCTGTCCAGATTATATTAGTCCATTTGGCTCCTGATGAAACAATCAATTGTGTAGAAACATGTTGAGTGAGAATTATGACATATCCTGGGTCCCTAGCAGCCTATTACATTTTACTTTTGCTTTTCAGCACTGTATGGTGAATACCTTGTGCTAGCCTTGGTTTCATACAACCCGGAGTGGTTTTGGAAGGTTTTTACTGTAGCAATTGTGCTGTTAATGGGCTATGGTCCAGACGGTGACTCTAGTACCTCCTAACAGAAAAACAATTCTAAACACGCTAGAAATGCTTTATATATGTATAACTAAAAATAATGCAACACTTTTTTTTTTGGGGGGGGGGGGGGGGCTCCCTTTTTTTACCAGTACTGTGCTTGAATAGTTACTGCTTGGGGGCATATCAACGGTTCTTTAGGCCCCCCTCTCATCTGCTTATTAGATCTCCTATCACTTTTCTCCAAACCATGTATAACTTCTCTGTCTGATTGTTCCCTGTCCACTACAAATTCTAGCATTCTGGCTTTTACAAAGGTCCCATGGAATCATAATCACTTCCTTGAATCACCATATGTATTGGCTCATACTGAGAGGTTGATGTCCACAATGATTTTCTTGTTTTTCATGATAGATGGGTTGTCTAAGATCAGTGCCTTCTGCAGTGCACCTGCAGGCTTTAGTTTTCTACATTTGTGCTGTTGTGAAAGTGTTAGTGATGGGCAATGAGTATGGCATTAATAATGATGACGTTAATTGTGGGAGTAACTAAGTGTATGTCTGGGAGGCAGAATTTAAGAAAAATTACAGGTTTATGTGATGTGGTACAGAATTGCAGTAAACATACTATAAAGGGTTGTAAATTGAAGAAATTGCTCATGTTTGTATTGGGATACATTTTAAAAATAAACTTACTCTCGGAAACCCCTTTAATAGTGTAAGAAGTAAGATGTAAATTCATACAGTATATGAAATGGCTAACCTAAGCACATACTTAAAGTCAACATGATTAAAATATAGATAACATTTTCTGTCACAAAAATTATGTAGATTCTTAAAGTATTGCTCAGTGTTCTGCGCTCTGTACTGTCTTTCAGCACTTTACATCAAAAAGTAATTACAGAAAATTACATAGAAATTACTTGTCTGACTAAGGCTCTCAGTCAGTCAAAGGTTTTACTAAAAAACTCCTTCTAAAAAAAAAATCTGAGTGTAGTGAATACATATAGCATATGCTGTGAAGATACAAGATGTGCAGCACCTGAAACTACAGATACTGGAATCCTGTGCTAGCATTTCTCCTACGGTGTTGCTATCAGTGTGTGAAGAGTGGGAGAAGAGGGTTGCATTGACAATCCAACACAATGGGCAGCACATTGAACACATTTTATAAGTGGTCAGAAACTTGTAAATAACTCATGAAAGAATATAGTTACGCTAAAACCAAGCACACCATTGTCTTTCTTATGAAATTCCCAATAAGTTTGATGTGTCACATGACCCTCTTCCTATTGAAAAAACAAAAGTTGGATTCAAAATGGCCGCCATGGTCACCACCCATCTTGAAAAGTTTCCCTCCTCGCATATACTAATGTGCCACAAACAGGAAGTTAATATCACCAACCATTCCCATTTTATTAAGGTGTATCCATATAAATTGCCCACCATGTAGTATATTTTTTCCATCATTTTCAATACTTTTTCTATAGAGGGTGTCTGCAGTGACTTGTGAAATCTGTGCATTGCCTTCTGTGTGTCAGGGATAGAGATAGGAAAAATATAAGTGAAATCTATTTTCCTTTCTCCATACTTTTACATACTTTTTCCATATACTGTGCTTGCTGTGAACTGTGACATCCAATCTACATCTTGTGTGTCAAGCATGCATATAAAATGTAATATGAAGAAGGCGAGCATTAAGGGACGGGGAAGTGTCAGTGATGCTGATGGTTCACGCAGAGGCCGTGGCCCTGGGCACGCTGAAACTGTGCCTGCTGCCAGAGCACAAGAAAAACAATCATCCACGATACCTAGCCTCATGTCTAAGTTTGCAGGGCGTCGCAGGACAAAACTATTGAGGTCAGACCAGTGCAACCAGGTGGTCGGTTGAATTGCAGCAGATAATGCTTCCAGTCGGTTGAGCACCACCCTGTCTTCCACCAAGTCCAGTCTTAGTAGCCAAGAGTCTGGTCAACAGAATCCTCACCCTGATCCTCCTTCCTCCCACCATGGAGAATCTGGCCAAACAAGTGATCCCTCACTTGGAAATTCCGAGGAGCTCTTCTCATCGCCATTACTTGATTTTGCCCTCTCGGGAGGGACATGAGATCTTGTGCCCTGATTACCAACCTCTTGAGCATCCACAGTCACAAGAAAATGGTGGTGGGGAATGGCAAATAGTGTCTAATGAGGTGAATGATGATGAGACACAGTTGCCAATTAGTCAACTGCAATTACTGTCTCAAGAGGTTGATGAAGAGGATGAGACACAGTTGTCAATCACTGAGGTTGTGGTTAGGTCAACAAATCAAGAGGATAATCAAAGTGAGGAAGTGGAAGAGGAACTGGTGGACGATGAGGTCACTAACCCAACCTGGGAATTTCGAAAGCCGAGCGAGGACAGCAGTACAGAGGGGGAGGGATCTGCAACACTGCAACAGGCTGGAAGCGGCAGTGGGGTGGCAAAAGGGAGAAGGTGGGCCACACCAAACGTCCCCACAACTTCCATGAACACCCCCTTGCAAAAATCTCCCTTGCCAAGGGGTAGGTGTTCCACAGTATGGCACATTTTTGAGGAAAATGCAGATTACAAAAGAATAGTAGTTTGCAACCTGTGCCACACCAAAATGAGCCGGGGCGCGAACACTGGCAACCTCACCACCACCAGCATGAAACAAACGCTTGGGTTCACAATCTGTGTCTGTGGGTCACACCACTGCTTCCTCTTCCCCTATGGTACATGCTGGTGCACCTACAATCTTTTACAGGGTCAGCTCACCTTCTAAAGATGACAGGGAAGTCTTGCCGGTTGGTACTCTGGTACACATGGCTGGCTTTATATTAGGCTGTCTTTCCCATGACCCGTGCGTTATACACATTTTAGACAACACAGATTACTGGTTGTTCACACATCTTGACCCCCGCTTCAAAGAGAACTTCTCATATCTCATTCCTTTGGTGGAGAGGACAAGCAAAACTGTGCTATACCAGAAGAACTTTGTTGAAAAATTGCTCCAAAGTTGATAGGTCAGACATCAAAATGGATAGTCGCTGTCAAGGGGACGTGCAATCACCTTGAAGTTATCTAGAGTCAACAAAGCAGCAGTAGGCCCTCACCTACAAGTCCAGTCTTAGTATCCAAGAATCTGGTCAACACAATCCTCACCATGATGGCACACTGGGTGAATGTTATGGAGGCCGGGAGAAAATTAGTTGCTGGCACCAGACTTGCCCTCCAATATATCCTCGTTAACGTAAAGTGTACTCATTCCAATATCAGGGCCTCTTAAGAGTGCTGTATTGTTATTTATCGTCACTAACTCCCTGAATCGGAAGTGGGCAATTGCCGCACGCCTGCTGCCTTCCTTGGACGCTTGTGCTTTAATAAGTTGTCCAACCCTCTCTGGGTTGTTCACAATTAGGAAAATAAAGGGGCAAGGCAACAACAGCCAATCATATTTCAGCCATTGACCTCCCTTGGATGTGGTAGCCCTTTCTCAGACTCCCTCTCCAGCATCGAACCCTGATTCCCCGTTACCCGTGATCACCATGATAGGCGCAGAAAAGAACATCAAAAGTTGATAGGGCAGACATCCAAATGGATCGTCACCATCACGGGGACAAGCAGTTGCCCAGGGGATATCTAGAGTCACCATTGCGGCAGTAGGCCCTCACTTCTAATGTAATAACTGGAATGGGGCAACTACAGTACCCTGAAAGATTATCAAAATTAGGGTTATTCACTTTAGAAAAAAGACGACTGAGAGGAGATCTAATTAATATGTATAAATATATCAGGGGACAGTACAGAGATCTATCCCATCATCTATTCATTCCCAGGACTGTGACTGTGACGAGGGGACGTCCTCTGCGTCTGGAGGAAAGAAGGTTTGTACACAAACATAGAAGAGGATTCTTTACGGTAAGAGCAGTGAGACTATGGAACTCTCTGCCTGAGGAGGTGGTGATGGTGAGTACAATAAAGAAATTTAAGAGGGGCCTGGATGTATTTCTGGAGTGTAATAATATTACAGGATATAGCTACTAGAGCGAGATTGTTGATCCAGGGATTTATTCTGATTGCCTGATTGGAGTCGGGAAGGAATTTTTATTCCCCTAAAGTGAGGAAAATTGGCTTCTACCTCACAGGGGTTTTTTGCCTTCCTCTGGATCAACTTGCAGGATGACAGGCCGAACTGGATGGACAAATGTCTTTTTTCGGCCTTATGTACTATGTTACTATGTTTTAGATGGTCAGATCAGCAGGCCCTTGCTCCAAATGATTTTGAGCGTCACCAGCAGGCCATCAGTCATACATTTTCAAGGGTGTGTATGATGCCCTCCTTTGTGTGTAACTAAAGGTGTTTTGGAGTGTCGGTGCATAGTCTTTATGAGTGCAGGAGTCCCACTACCTGAACTATTGTAACACAATGTGAATGAGCCCTCTATTATGTGATATACAGGTTGTATTGGAGTACCTTTTCCTTGCAATTTCTGGCAGCACCTGCACTTTATATACAAGTACATAAATATACAGTAAATAATGATTTTTTTTAGCAATTTATCTTGTAAAAAATAAAAAATAAATAAAAAATCTGGTTTTATGTGTATTATTCTCAGTCTGTAAAAGTTGCTTGCTACTCCGACATCATAATTCCCAGCAGCGACCTGGGAGTCCAGGACATCCTCCCCATGCTGTTTCCAAACCATTTTGGTGGTGTTTATATCAATTTCTGACCTTTTCCTATGAACCTATGAATATATTTATTAATGATCTTTTAGAAGGCTTGCATAGTATAATATACATTTTCACAGCTGACACTAAACTGTGTAAATTAATTAACGCTGAAGAGGACAGTATACCACTACAGAGGGAGCTGGATTTATTGGAGGCTTGGGCAGATAAGTGGCAGATGAGGTTTAACACTGACAAATGTAAAGTTATGCACATGGGAAGGAATAATGCAAGTCACCCGTAAATACTAAATGGTAAAACGCTTGGTAACACTGACATGGAAAAGGATCTAGGAATTTTAATAAACAGCAAAATAAGCTGCATAAACTAGTGTCAGGCAGCTGCTGCCAAGGCCAATAAGATAATGGGTTGCATCAAAAGGGGCATAGATAAGAACATAGTCCTACCACTTTACAAATCCCTAGTCAGACCACACATGGAGTACTGTGTAAAGCTCGGGGCTCCTGTGAACAAGGCAGACATAGCATAGCTGGAGAGTGTCCAGAGGAAGGCAACTAAAGTGATAACTGGAATAGGGCAACTACAGTAAGAAAGATTATCAAAATTAGGGTTATTCACTTTAGAAAAAGACGACTGAGGGGAGATCTAATTACTATGTATAAATATATCAGGGGTCAGTAGAAAGATCTATCCCATCATCTATTTATCCCCAGGACTGTGACGAGGGGACACCCTATGGGTCTGGAGGAGAGAAGGTTTGTACACAGACATAGAAGAGAATTCTTTACGGTAAGAGCAGTGAGACTATGGAACTCTCAGCCTGAGGAGGTGGTGATGGTGAGTACAATAAAGGAATTCAAGTGGGGCCTGGATGTATTTCTGGAGTGTAATAATATTACAGGCTATAGCTACTAGAGAGGGGTCATTGATCCAGAGAGTTATTCTGATTGCCTGATTGGATTCGGGAAGGAATTTTTTATTACCCTAAAATGGGGAAAATTGGCTTCTACCTCACAGTTTGTTTTTTGCCTTCCTCTGGATCAACTTGCAGGATGACAGGCCAAACTGGATAGAAAAATGTCTTTTTTCGGCCTTATTAGCCAATAGGCATTCACCTGACAGCAAAGAACTTTGAATTCTGTGGCTGGAGGTACATTAGGTGGTCACAGAATAAATATGCAACTGTCGGCCAGTACAGGCACCAAAAATTAGTCAATAGGCGTTCACCTGACATGAAAGAACTTTGAATTCTGTGGCTGGAGGTACATTAGGCGTTCACAGGATAAATATGCAACTGTAAGCCAGTACAGGCACCAAAAATTTGCCAATAGGTGTTCACCTGACAGAAAAGAACTTTGGATTCTGTGGATGGAGGTACATTAGGCGGTCATAGGATAAAAATGTAACTGTCGGCCAGTGCTAGCCAAAAAATTAGCCAATAAGCATTCAGCTGACAGCAAAGAACTTTGTATTCTGTGGCTGGAGGTACATTAGGCGGTCACAGGATAAATATGTAACTGTTGGCCAGTACAGGCCTCAAAAATTAGGCATTCAACGGCCATAAAAGGCCTTTTATGCCGCTGTATTTACCTATGGCAGGGACCATGATTTGTTCTGGGTGGTGGCAGATATTTGTGGGCTGTCATGAGGAATTTCAATCAAACATGGTTGACTCGTCACATGTGTTGAATTCCTCCGAGATCCATGCCTCATTCATTTTTAGAAATGTGAGGTAGTCCACACTGTCATGAGCTAGGCGATTGTGCTTATTTGTCACGTTCTCCCCTGCTGCACTGAACATCCTTTTGGACAGGACACTAGACGAGGGGCAAGCCAACAGTTCCATGGCAAATTGTGCCAGCTCTGGCCACAAGTCAAGCCTGCACACCCAGTAGTCCAGGGGTTCATCGCTTCTCATAGCGTCCACATCGGCCATTAACCCAATGTAGTCAGACACCTAGGCGTTCCCTAAGGCTGGATCCGGAGGACGGCTGTTGATGGGTTGGCTGCAAGAATGAGCTCATATTTTTGATATCCTGTTGTAAATAATCCCATTAAGACGTTCAACCTTACCTCTGCTCTGAGGATGATACGGGGTATTTAATCCTGGTTGACATGTGGCTTTTCATATTTCTTCAAAAATCTGACCGGTGAAGTGAGAGCCACGATCCGACTCGATCATTTCAAGTAGATGAACTAAGGCAGGTGCTTTGGATAGCTCCTGGGTCAGATCCTGTAGGATCGACTAGTTGTTTTACAATTGAAAAGGTGTTTTTGATGTCAGCTCATAAAGATACACAAATTTGGATGATATGTTAGGGATCCAGTCTCTGCAGTAAGTCCGAGAATGGCTCTCAATTGTCGGGTGTTTTTTGGTCTCTGCAGGTCTTTCAATGTCTATACTCTCTGGGTGGGTAAATGTTGGGTTCCCTAAGAGATGCAAAAAGATAACCTTTTGCTTGCAAACCTGTAGTTTCTCCTTGCTAGCCTTATTCCCCGTGGAGTCCAGATGGTTAAGCAATGATACAGTATGCTGATCACAGACCTCCCGTGTGGGACAGCAAAGTAGCAAGTCATCCACATACTGCAAGAGTACCACCCCTGAATCCATCGGGGCCCACTGGTCTAACACAATCTTAGGCTTGCAACTGTATTCCGAGGGACTGGTCACCGACCCCTGAGGGAGACGTGTCCATGTTAGTTGCTGACCCTGGAATGTAAAATAAAAAAGGTACTGGCACTGGGAGTCCAGTTGTACAGAGAAAAATGTTTTGGTTAAATCAATTGTAAAAACCTTTGAGTTTGGTGGTACAGAGGCCAGCAAGGTGGTGGGGGTTAGGTACCAGAGAAGCATCACTAATAATGATCTTGTTTACAGCTCTCAGGTCATGCACTAGCCGGTATGTTGTTTGCTAGCCTTCGCAATGATACAGTATGCTGATCACAGACCTCCCATGTGGGACAGCAAAGTAGCAAGTCATCCACATACTGCAAGAGTACCACCCCTGAATCCATCGGGGCCCACTGGTCTAACACAATCTGAAGCTTGCAACTGTATTCCGAGGGACTGGTCACCGACCCCTGAGGGAGACGTGTCCATGTTAGTTGCTGACCCTGGAATGTAAAAGAAAAAAAGGTACTGGCACTGGGAGTCCAGTTGTACAGAGAAAAATGTTTTGGTTAAATCAATCGTAAAAACCTTTGAGTTTGGTGGTACAGAGGCCAGCAAGGTGGTGGGGGTTAGGTACCAGAGAAGCATCACTAATAGTGATCTTGTTTACAGCTCTCAGGTCATGCACTAGCCGGTATGTTGTTTGCTATACTTTGGCTGACCTTTTGGCCCCTGGGAATAGTGGTGTGTTGAAGGGTGATTTGGTTGGCGTGAGGACCTTTATCTGTAGATATTGGTCCACTTGGATCTTAAGACTATCTATTTGAGCCACACTCAAGGAGTATTGTGGTAATCAGGGCAAAACGCTCCCTGGCTTTATGTTAACTCTAGTTGGCGGCACAGGCAGAAGACCCACATTGTACTTGTCAGCCACCCAAATTTTGGAATTTACCTCTGCCAGCACATCTAACTCCAGGAAACAGGCTGGTTTCGTTAGATATGGTAATGCTACCATAGGACATAATTGCCTGTATTTCTGATAAGATATCAGCTCCCAACAAATTTATGGAACATCATCCGATACCAGTACCGACCTGATGGCTTCCGTGTGCTTCCCTAGTCTACAATAGAGTGGTTTGGTGGTCTGTAGAGACACTGGCTGACCTGTGAGACCCACAGTGGGCATAGTCTCCCCAGAGAGGGGAACCTTGCCTCAGGTATCTGTGGATTTCAAAAATGTTCTGGCTGCACTGGTGTTAATGAGGCAATAGATGGGATATTTTAATTTCTCGATAAACATTTTGATATAGCCTGACACCGGTTTGACAACGTCCTATGAAGTATCATAGCAGTGGCTGGCCATCCCCACAACCGAAGTTGTTGGATCGTCTGAAATGAACTGCCACTTACCGATGGGTCTGTTAGGACAGTCACGCTTTAGATGTCCTTCCTTTTTGCAGATGTAACAAGTCCTGGTTTGCCAGTGTTATGTCTTTTTCCAACGATCTTGGTCACCAGGAGCTTGAGACACAAGGACTTTGGATGTTTTATCCTGTTTTATCTATCCACCTCACTCTCTATAGCGGAGAGAGTGGATAGAATGGCAGGTATTTTCATTTCATTAAATTCGGGTCTGGCTAACAATAACCGGTCTCAAATTTTCATATGGATAACTTATAAGAATTTGGCTCTTAGGTTAACCGCTATTTACCTTTTACTATCTCTATTGGCAGGCACATCAGGACCAACCTCCATATCTTCATCCAATGCAGCTTGTTTCAGATGACGCCAGAAACAAGCGCATTTCTACCCAGGATTTTGAGTTTCATCACATCCGTGGTAGAGAATGCACCATACATCTCTGGAAGTTTGGCTAGCAGGGTAACACAGAACTCCTTACCTCCAGAAGTGGCCTGTTCGTGGGTGACATTGTTGCAATGGGAGATTATAACTCCTGACCGTTCCTCTCCTACTTTTGCCCTCAGAACCTGGGCACAATCCGTTCCACTCATGCCATAACTAAACTGATTTTGACAAAACATTCTTGCAAACCCTCGTGGATTTTTTCTATATTCAGGCAGTTCGGCCAGGATGGTTCTGATTTCCGAGGAAGCAAAAGGGACATGCCATACCACCCTCTCCCTTAAAGTCCTTTTGCCATTGACATTGGGAACACCCTTGTATTGATGTACCCGGACTGGATAAGTACCAGGTTCAGAGACATAAGTGGGGTCAGGTGTATATCTTGGAGGCTGTGGCTTCATTGGTGGGCTACTCTGTACTACCTCGCCCATTGCCTTTCCCGTCTGGAAGCCATACAATGAAGGGTAGATGGTAGGTATGACTGAATCAAAATCTCTCAGCACACCTATGCAATCCCCACATTTCCTTAGTCTGTTCTCAATTCCCTTAGACTCACATAGCATCTGCAGATCACCAATTGGAAATGATTCGTAATTAACCGTAATTGAAGGGGAAAATGCCCCAGATGTGGCAGAGGGAGGCTGATGGAGAGGGTTAGCTTCAAAGGTGACACAGTTAGGTGATGTTGTGGGAGAAAGAGACATCGTAGCTGGAGAGAGCAGAGTAGAGTTGGTTAGATTGGTTATGGCAGAAGCATCAGAGGAAACTACAACAGATCCAGTGTTGGTGGATCCAGCCTGCCTTAGCAGAGATAGCCCAAAAAGAGCCTCTTCTGCTTCCAGCATTGGATCGCAAATCGCAGCTATCCCCTCTGGCCAAGTATACATAACGCGGTTCTTCCGGACTTAAACCGCCTTCTGTATATCCTGCCAGTTTACCGTAATAGACTTCTGAAGCCACAGCTGAGCTACATCTAAGATCCTTGCTGTTATGTCAGTTATGAATTTCTCCCATCTCCAGGTGTCAAACGTCCCCTCCCAAGGGATACCCCAAGTGGTAACTATGCCATTCTTTAAGGGGTTTCATGGTCTTCGCCCCCAAAACTAGATTTCATGTACTGTGCAACCGTCCAACTGTGGGAAGCCTCACATTCCTTCCCTTGCATGGATGGACAATTTTCCATGGCGATTAATCGACTCTAATCTTACCCCTGTGTCCAGGGAAACCCATGCACTAATTTAGGAGAGCACAGCCCATTGCCTTCTTCAGCGGTGGATTGACGCACTACAACCACTATACCACTATAGTCCCCCAACTAGAAACCCTAACCGATGTGATGTGTAACTCTATGGCTTGTTGTTCCAACACTTTTGGTACAGAACTATGCCAAACAATTAGTCAACAACCACAGATCACACCTCTGAGTTATGTCTCTACACCTCATAGTGTATGCATACGACCCTGTATGCATAGTGTTTGCCAGACTAAACTGCACAGCACAATGAATATCCTCTTTCTCTACAGAACAATGTGGCTTCTTTCAGTATACAGTTGTTAATGGGGATAGCCTTCTGCTGTCTTTTTACTAGTTGTTAGGTGTCTCAGTACAACACCTGAATCACTGTCACACAATGAAAAAAAAACAAAAAAATAAAAGAACAGTCTTGTTACTGACTACTCACTGCGCAAAGCAACTCTAAACAATAAAGGAATATAAAACAAATTTTAAAAACAAATCCTTTCACTACCGCAGACTGATATACAATACAAAACACAGCTAATGCTATAAAATGGGGGAGGTGCATTAACTGCCCTCTGAGAAACTCAAAGAAAACACCCAACTAATAAAAATAAAATCACCACTAAAAGTACAAAACTCTCACAGTTAAAATTTGTCTTACTATCTAACAAAATTCTGTACATAGGAAAGATTTCATTTAAACCTGAAATTCAATACAAAAACTGCAATCGCTTTAGTGAAATTTTAATTCTGTATAATAATACAAAAATCACTAAACCTGGAAAAAAACTAAAATTGAACTTACTGACAACCAAAATGGTAACTGAGCTAAATCAAGATGGAGGCTGGACACCTGGTCTTACATAAAGGAAAACTAAATGGTGTCTTCACCATGTGGGGTAACAAAATGGTGTCTTCTCAATACAACAATAGAAAAAAAACTTTAAACCAGTGAGTTTAACTTGAAACAAAACAGTTCTTCAGTTCCCTGCATCTCACCCCCAAAATTGGAGCAATTTTCACTCTGGGATGATAACAGGCTAACAGCATAACAATCCTTCACATGCGGTCTCTCTTGTACAAACACTAACAAACAAAATTCCGCCTCTACAAACCAAAATCACCTCTTTACAACAAGACGGACTTAACATGGGACAAATCGTACTACTTAGCTCATTTGCACCAAAAACAGAAAAGTAAAAATGGACACAAAAACAGAGAAAAGTTACAATAAAAGCACAATGCCCTGTATTGGTCACCACACTTGTCACAATCTCACCCTCCAATCTCTGCACAATTTGAGATCCACAAAATACACACTAAACATTATTTCACATGGTGACCAGCACTATGAAAACAACCCAGCCACACAATGTTATGTCATTCAATCTCTGCCACACGTTTAAAACTGGCGCCCTCCATGCATATTATCACGTTTGTACCACAGAAACGGTTTTACATTTAACATAAACCCCATACAAAGACCCTCTAGGCTGTATTGATCAGAGGTCTACAGATGAATATAGATTCTATCCCAAGCCAATACACCTATCCCTCCCATACAAATATTAATCCCCCGTCCTTATACACAAAGAGTGAAAAAGCAAAAAGAAGGTTATTTTGCTGAGCGCAGTTCACAGCAACAGCTTGCACAGAGACCAGATGCCAGCTCTAGGACAACAGAAGTTTCAAAAACTGAAAATAAAGTCTTGCCAACTTTGCCGGCTTTTTCTGCTTGTCCAGAACCGAAAAACCCAATCTCCCTCCCTTGGTAAGCTATTCTGGAAACTGTGTCGGCTCCCAAAGACGAGGCTCACCAGATTATATGGATTATTTGGTTGAACTTTGTGCACAAATCTCTGGTGCACTAAAAGGTACACAACAAACAATTATGTAGCTATTATTCAGTTCTTTATGTATAAGGGACTTTTTTAGCCCAGGAAGAGTCGGACACAATGCTGGTTCAAGCTGGAGTCAGTGTAAAAAGCTTCCCAATAGACCACAGACTCCTTTTTTATTAAGGCAATAAAACGATGCCCAGTGGAGACGGATTCACAATTTCAGCCAGTCAGCCCAAAAAGTACAGGTACATATCAAAAGGACAGGGGAGGGCACTAACATGGCTGAACAATGCAATACACACACCTTATACCTAAATACAAGAAAGAATGAGACATGTCCATTGTCCGATCAGCCAGGTGGCCGCCCATCCCCCATCACTGTCAGCATGGACCCCATTCAATACTGCTCAGAGTGACCAGTATCTAGTGAAGATCATTCTACTGGTTCTTATAGATTTGAGACTATATGCGGGACATTGCTACGGCTATTGTCAGTATACGGTACGAGTATACCGACAAGGCAGATATGCATGTTTTAAAAGCAGATATGTATCCAGAAAGGGATAGAGAAGCTGCAACAGAGATATAATATGTATCTATCGTTATGCAGACTTCACTTCTCTAATGTGTATAGACATTTGAAGGCAAGAAGCCCAGCGCACTGCACTTAGTGCTCACAAACCGGCAAACGCCCCACACACACTGAAAACACGTCTCCAAGCCCATGAGAAGGTTTTCATACTGACAGTTTTATCGCTGGTCCTGATTCAACCCAAGTACCCTCTGCTAGAGCGTTCCTCGATTAAATCCGACACAGGGAGACATATGACAATCTATAAAACACACACAAATCCTAAAATAAAATGTCCGCATAATTCCATATAATAAAATTTCCACAACACGGTTCGCCGAACATATGGCAATGTCAGCCGGCACCATATTCTTTTCCATTGCGCTAAACTTTGACCCATGACACATCCATCAGTTTGGACAGGAAATCCAATTGAGACGTTTCAGCACATGGACACCCCCCCACCCTATCAAAAAACCCGATCTGACAGCTATTTTACATTCTGTGTTTTGCCAGTGTAGGGAGAGGTTGCTTTGTGGAGCAGGTACAGACTGATAGTGCCACCAAAAGCTAGCTAATAGGACCACAAAAGTCTTTTTAAGGACTGGTGTGCTATCGATAGGTGTGATATACTGAGGGGTGTGATATACTTATAATATACTTTGCAACATAGAAAGTATAATATAGTGCATTTGTATTGTGCAGCAGTTGTGTGCGGTTCTGCTGCGATACTGCAGCTATATAGAGGGACAAACGTTATTGGAACAACTAATTGAAACGGGTGTGATATACCTGTTGCCCCCAAAAAAAAACTGATTGAAAGGTGTGATATACCTATAATATACTTTCTAACATGGAAAGTATATAGTGCATTTGTATTGTATTGTACAACAGTTGTGTGCAGTTCTGCTGCGATATCGCAGCTATATAGACGGACAAGCACTATTGGAACAACTATTTGCAACGGGTGTGATATACCTGTCGCCCCCCAAAAACACAAAAATACAAATTGAGGAGTGCAATATATCTGTTTCCCAAAATAAATAGGATTGTGTGATATAAAAAATAATTGAATGGTGTGATATACCTGCATCCACAAAATACTGATTAAGGGGTTCAATATACCTGCTTTCACCAAATATTGATTGAGGGGTGCGATATACATGCTTCCACAAAATACTGATTAAGAGGTTCAATATACCTGTTTCCACCAAATATTGATTGAGCCCTGTGATATACCTGCTTCCACAAAATACTGATTGAGGGCAGCGATATACCTGCTTCCACAAAATAATGATTAAGGGGTTCGATATACCTGCTTCCACAAAATACTGATTAAAGAATTTGATATATCTGTTTCCAGCAAATATTGATTGAGGCCAGCGATATACCTGCTTCCACAAAATACTGATTACCCTTATTTTCACCCAGGCAGTCCCCCTGAGGCTAGCATCGGAGCATCTGATGCTCCGATGTGCTCCCTTGCCCTGCACTAAATTGTGCAGGGCAAGGTCTCTTGTTTTCAATAACACACTGTCGGGCCGAAACTTCCTCCCAGCAGTGTGTTTGGTGACGTCCACGGCTCTGATGGGTAGGCTTTAGCGCTGCCCTAGCCGTTTTACTGGCTAGGGTAGCGCTAAATCCCACCCATCAGTGCCGGTGACGTCACCAGGCTTCCTGGCAGCCCCATGTAGAGCAGCGTTACATCACCGGATCGAAAAAAAAATGCCTTTGCCCTGCTCAATTTAGGCATGGCAAAGGAGAGCATCGGAGCATGAACTGCTCCGATACTCAACTCAGGGGGGCTGCCGGGGTGAAAATGGAGGTATGTCCAGGTTCAACTCTGAACCCGGACAACCCCTTTAAGGGGTTTGATATACCTGCTTCCACCAAATATTGATTAAGGCCTGCAATATACCTGCTTCCACAAAATACTGAATAAGGGGTTTGATATACCTGCTTCCAGAAAATACTGAATGAGGGCTGCAATATACCTGCTTCCACAAAATACTGATTAAGGGGTTCGATATACCTGTTTCCACCAAGTATTAATTGAGGCCTGCAATATACCTGCTTCCACAAATACTGCTCTTCTCTAGGGACGTAGGCACAGGGTCATTTTGACAGGCAGAGGAAGAGGCAGATCGTTCCGCATGGGTGGTAGGGGTCAGGAAGGTGCACCAGGCCGGAGCCTAAGTGGGAAGTTGGAGAAGGCGCATGCAATTACTTCAAAGGGTGCACCACAGTTGGTTGAGTGGTTCACTTACCCTTCCGCTTCTTCACCCTCCTCATCCTTTGTATATACATCTCCTCACTCTCTGCTGTGTGCACCCCCAAATATACCCACCACCATAGCCCCTCCACTCGAGTCAGAGAATTTATTTTCCCATCCATTCCAAGACCTTACCGATGTGCAGCCATTTTTTACATCGGATGAGGAAGAGGAGGTAGCAACGGCCGCCACCCAGCAGTCTGACGACAGTGCCCAGATCAGTGCAGGGAGCAGGGGCGGACATACCACCTGTGCAGCTGGTTCAGCTGCACAGGGGCCCAGCAAGGGAGGGAGCCCATCACAGCGCCAGCAGAGGTGTTTTTGTTTTTTATCTTATCACATTTTTCATTCCCTATCTCTGCCAACATGGTAACCTGGGCATCTTGGGAGCAACAGGGGTGTTTCCACTAAACCTAGAGGCTCTGCAGTCTCTGCAACTGCAGCTCCCTGTCTACTTTCACAGGGCTTGGCAGTGAAAATGTAATCCCACCGGGCTTTGTTAAAGTGCAGAGGGCACGGCAGTTGCAGAGAGAGTGGAGCCTCTAGGTGTAATGGTAACTTCCCCATTTGTGTATAATAAAACATAATTTTTCTCAGCAATGCAGGCACATAAAAACATGGTACCAATACAGATGCCTTCAGCTGCCAAGCGCACACGTAACAGGTCAATAGTGATGAGCGGCAGGGGTTATATTCGAATTTGCTATATTTTGCGAATATTTTGTAGAATATTCGTTGAATATTTGCAAATTCGAATATTCGTTATATTCTACGATTTTTTTTACTCGAAAAATCGGCAAGGTAATGATTGTGTAATATGCAAATTTCGATAATTCGAATTTTCATAATACAAATTTTTTATTGCAAATTTTTCAACTTACAACTATTAGACAAAGAAGATTATAGCACTATATTAGCTAAATTGCTGTATATTCGATTTTTTTTCTTCGAATATTCGCTATATTGATATAATTTAGTTTTTTCGAATATTCGGAATATATAGCAATATAGTGAATATTCGAAAAAAAACGAATATAGAGCAATTTAGCTAATATAGTGCTACAATCTTCTTTGTCTAATAGTTGCAATTTTTTTCTCATCTGAAGTTCAGATGATTGCTATATATTGCTATATATTCTATATATTGCTATATATATATATATATATATATATATATATATTGCTATATATTCTTGTTTTAGAATATTACGAATAATCGAAAAAACAAAGTTATAGCAATATAGCGAATATTCGAAAAGAAAATATCCAATATAGAGCAATTTAGCTAATATAGTGCTATAATCTTCTTTGTTAATAGTTGTAAGTTGAAAAATTTGCAATAAAAAATTCTTATTACGAAAATTTGCATTACGAAAATTCGCAAAAAACACTACTCCTAAATAGAGTTGAGCGAACACCTGGATGTTCGGGTTCGAGAAGTTCGGCCGAACTCCCCGGAAATGTTCGGGTTCGGGATCCGAACCCGATCCGAACTTCGTCCCGAACCCGAACCCCATTGAAGTCAATGGGGACCCGAACTTTTCGGCACTAAAACGGCTGTAAAACAGCCCAGGAAAGGCAAAAGGCAGCAACATGTAGGTAAATCCCCTGCAAACAAATGTGGATAGGGAAATGAATTAAAATAAAAATTAAATAAATAAAAATTAACCAAAATCAATTGGAGAGAGGTCCCATAGCAGAGAATCTGGCTTCCCGTCACCCACCACTGGAACAGTCCATTCTCAGATATTTAGGCCCCGGAACCCAGGCAGAGGAGAGAGGTCCCGTAACAGAGAATCTGGCTTCATGTCAGCAGAGAATTAGTCTGCATGTCATAGCAGAGAATGAGGCTTCACGTCAGCCACCACTGCAACAGTCCATTGGCATCTATTTAGGCCCAGCACCCAGGCAGAGGAGAGAGGTCCCGTAACAGACAATCTGGCTTCATGTCAGCAGAGAATCAGTCTGCATGTCATAGCAGAGAATCAGGCTTCACGTCAGCCACCACTGCAACAGTCCATTGTCATAAATTTAGGCCCAGCACACAGGCAGAGGAGAGAGGTCCCGTAACAGACAATCTGGCTTCATGTCAGCAGAGAATCAGTCTGCATGTCATAGCAGAGAATCAGGCTTCACGTCACCCACCACTGCAACAGTCCATTGTCATAAATTTAGGCCCAGCACACAGGCAGAGGAGAGAGGTCCCGTAACAGACAATCTGGCTTCATGTCAGCAGAGAATCAGTCTGCATGTCAAAGCAGAGAATGAGGCTTCACGTCAGCCACCACTGCAACAGTCCATTGTCATAAATTTAGGCCCAGCACCCAGGCAGAGGAGAGAGGTCCCGTAACAGACAATCTGGCTTCATGTCAGCAGAGAATCAGTCTGCATGTCATAGCAGAGAATCAGGCTTCACGTCACCCACCACTGGAACAGTCCATTCTCAGATATTTAGGCCCCGGAACCCAGGCAGAGGAGAGAGGTCCCGTAACAGAGAATCTGGCTTCATGTCAGCAGAGAATTAGTCTGCATGTCATAGCAGAGAATGAGGCTTCACGTCAGCCACCACTGCAACAGTCCATTGGCATCTATTTAGGCCCAGCACCCAGGCAGAGGAGAGAGGTCCCGTAACAGACAATCTGGCTTCATGTCAGCAGAGAATCAGTCTGCATGTCATAGCAGAGAATCAGGCTTCACGTCAGCCACCACTGCAACAGTCCATTGTCATAAATTTAGGCCCAGCACACAGGCAGAGGAGAGAGGTCCCGTAACAGACAATCTGGCTTCATGTCAGCAGAGAATCAGTCTGCATGTCATAGCAGAGAATCAGGCTTCACGTCACCCACCACTGCAACAGTCCATTGTCATAAATTTAGGCCCAGCACACAGGCAGAGGAGAGAGGTCCCGTAACAGACAATCTGGCTTCATGTCAGCAGAGAATCAGTCTGCATGTCAAAGCAGAGAATGAGGCTTCACGTCAGCCACCACTGCAACAGTCCATTGTCATAAATTTAGGCCCAGCACACAGGCAGAGGAGAGAGGTCCCGTAACAGACAATCTGGCTTCATGTCAGCAGAGAATCAGTCTGCATGTCAGAGCAGAGAATCAGGCTTCACGTCACCCACCACTGCAACAGTCCATTGTCATAAATTTAGGCCCAGCACCCAGGCAGAGGAGAGAGGTCCCGTAACAGACAATCTGGCTTCATGTCAGCAGAGAATCAGTCTGCATGTCATAGCAGAGAATCAGGCTTCACGTCACCCACCACTGCAACAGTCCATTGTCATAAATTTAGGCCCAGCACACAGGCAGAGGAGAGAGGTCCCGTAACAGACAATCTGGCTTCATGTCAGCAGAGAATCAGTCTGCATGTCATAGCAGAGAATGAGGCTTCATGTTAGCCACCACTGCAACAGTCCATTGGCATATATTTAGGCCCAGCACACAGGCAGAGGAGAGAGGTCCCGTAACAGACAATCTGGCTTCATGTCAGCAGAGAATTAGTCTGCATGTCATAGCAGAGAATGAGGCTTCACGTCAGCCACCACTGCAACAGTCCATTGTCATAAATTTAGGCCCAGCACCCAGGCAGAGGAGAGAGGTCCCGTAACAGACAATCTGGCTTCATGTCAGCAGAGAATCAGTCTGCATGTCATAGCAGAGAATCAGGCTTCACGTCACCCACCACTGCAACAGTCCATTGTCATAAATTTAGGCCCAGCACCCAGGCAGAGGAGAGAGGTCCCGTAACAGACAATCTGGCTTCATGTCAGCAGAGAATTAGTCTGCATGTCATAGCAGAGAATGAGGCTTCACGTCACCCATCACTGTAAGAGTCCATTTTCATAAATTTAGGCCCAGCACCCAGGCAGAGGAGAGAGGTCCCGTAACAGAGGATCTGGCTTCATGTCAGCAGAGAATCATTCTGCATGTCATAGCAGAGAATCAGGCTTCACGTCACCCAACATTGGAACAGTCCATTGGCATATATTTAGGCCCCGGCACCCAGACAGAGGAGAGGTTCATTCAACTTTGGGTAGCCTCGCAATATAATGGTAAAATGAAAATAAAAATAGGATTGAATGAGGAAGTGCCCTGGAGTCCAATAATATATGGTTAAGGGGAGGTAGTT
Organism: Bufo gargarizans; assembly: GCF_014858855.1. Classification (NCBI taxonomy): domain Eukaryota; kingdom Metazoa; phylum Chordata; class Amphibia; order Anura; family Bufonidae; genus Bufo; species Bufo gargarizans. The sequence continues at coordinate 183,170,846 of NC_058082.1, forward strand.
AATGTCTAATCTGGACAAGGGACAGACAGATCCTGTGGGATCCATGCCTGGTTCATTTTTATGAACGTCAGCTTGTCCACATTGGCTGTAGACAGGCGGCTGCGTTTGTCTGTAATGACGCCCCCTGTCGTGCTGAATACACGTTCAGACAAAACGCTGGCCGCCGGGCAGGCCAGCACCTCCAAGGCATAAAATGCTAGCTCTGGCCACGTGGACAATTTAGAGACCCAGAAGTTGAATGGGGCCGAACCATCAGTCAGTACGTGGAGGGGTGTGCACATGTACTGTTCCACCATGTTAGTGAAATGTTGCCTCCTGCTAACACGTTGCGTATCAGGTGGTGGTGCAGTTAGCTGTGGCGTGTTGACAAAAGTTTTCCACATCTCTGCCATGCTAACCCTGCCCTCAAAGGAGCTGGCATTGACACAGCTGCCTTGGCGACCTCTTGCTCCTCCTCTGCCTTGGCCTTGGGCTTCCACTTGTTCCCCTGTGACATTTGGGAATGCTCTCAGTAGCGCGTCTACCAACGTGCGCTTGTACTCGCGCATCTTCCTATCACGCTCCAGTGCAGGAAGTAAGGTGGGCACATTGTCTTTGTAGCGTGGATCCAGCAGGGTGGCAACCCAGTAGTCCGCACAGGTTAAAATGTGGGCAACTCTGCTGTCGTTGCGCAGGCACTGCAGCATGTAGTCGCTCATGTGTGCCAGGCTGCCCAGGGGTAAGGACAAGCTGTCCTCTGTGGGAGGCGTATCGTCATCGTCCTGCCTTTCCCCCCAGCCACGCACCAGTGATGGACCCGAGCTGCGTTGGGTGCCACCCCGCTGTGACCATGCTTCATCCTCATCCTCCTCCACCTCCTCCTCATCCTCGTCCTCCTCGTCCTCCAGTAGTGGGCCCTGGCTGACCACATTTGTACCTGGCCTCTGCTGTTGCCAAAAACCTCCCTCTGAGTCACTTCGAAGAGACTGGCCTGAAAGTGCTAAAAATGACCCCTCTTCCTCCTCCTCCTCCTCCTCCTCCTGGGCCACCTCCTCTTCCATCATCGCCCTAAGTGTTTTCTCAAGGAGACATAGAAGTGGTATTGTAACGCTGATAACGGCGTCATCGCCACTGGCCATGTTGGTGGAGTACTCTAAACAGCGCAACAGGGCACACAGGTCTCGCATGGAGGCCCAGTCATTGGTGGTGAAGTGGTGCTGTTCTGTAGTGTGACTGACCCGTGCGTGCTGCAGCTGAAACTCCACTATGGCCTGCTGCTGCTCGCACAGTCTGTCCAGCATGTGCAAGGTGGAGTTCCAGCTGGTGGGCACTTCGCATATGAGGCGGTGAGCGGGAAGGCCGAAGTTACGCTGTAGCGCAGACAGGCGAGCAGCAGCAGGATGTGAACGCCGGAAGCGCAAACAGACGGCCCGCACTTTATGCAGCAGCTCTGACATGTCGGTTTAGTTGTGTATGAACTTCTGCACCACCAAATTTAGCACATGCGCCAAGCAAGGGATGTGCGTCAAATTGGCTAGTCCCAGAGCTGCAACGAGATTTCGCCCATTATCACACACCACCAGGCCGGGCTTGAGGCTCACCGGCAGCAACCACTCGTCGGTCTGTTGTTCTATACCCCGCCACAACTCCTGTGCGGTGTGGGGCCTGTCCCCCAAACATATGAGTTTCAGAATGGCCTGCTGACGTTTACCCCGGGCTGTGCTGAAGTTGGTGGTGAAGGTGTGTGGCTGACTGGATGAGCAGGGAAGAAGAGGAGGAGGAAGCCGAGAAGGAGGAGGTGGCAACAGGAGGCAAAGAATGTTGCCCTGCGATCCTTGGCGGCGGAAGGACGTGCGCCAAACAGCTCTCTGCCTGGGGCCCAGCTGCCACTACATTTACCCAGTGTGCAGTTAGGGAGATATAGCGTCCCTGGCCGTGCTTACTGGTCCACGTATCTGTGGTTAGGTGGACCTTGCTACAGATGGCGTTGCGCAGTGCACACTTGATTTTATCGGATACTTGGTTGTGCAGGGAAGGCACGGCTCTCTTGGAGAAGTAGTGGCGGCTGGGAACAACATACTGTGGGACAGCAAGCGACATGAGCTGTTTGAAGCTGTCTGTGTCCACCAGCCTAAATGACAGCATTTCATAGGCCAGTAGTTTAGAAATGCTGGCATTCAGGGCCAGGGATCGAGGGTGGCTAGGTGGGAATTTACGCTTTCTCTCAAATGTTTGTGAGATGGAGAGCTGAACGCTGGCGTGTGACATGGTTGAGACGCTTGGTGACGGAGGTGGTGGTGGTGGTGTTGGTGGTACATCCCCTGTTTGCTGGGCGGCAGGTGCCAACGTTCCTCCAGAGGCGGAGGAAGAGGCCGAGGCGGCAGCAGCAGAAGAGGCCGAGGCGGCAGCAGCAGAAGAGGTAGCAGGGGGAGCCTGAGTGACTTCCTTGGTTTTAAGGTGTTTACTCCACTGCAGTTCATGCTTTGCATGCAGGTGCCTGGTCATGCATGTTGTGCTCAGGTTCAGAACGTTAATGCCTCGCTTCAGGCTCTGATGGCACAGCGTGCAAACCACTCGGGTCTTGTCGTCAGCACATTGTTTGAAGAAGTGCCATGCCAGGGAACTCCTTGAAGCTGCCTTTGGGGTGCTCGGTCCCAGATGGCGGCGGTCAGTAGCAGGCGGAGTCTCTTGGCGGCAGGTGTTCTGCTTTTGCCCACTGCTCCCTCTTTTGCTACGCTGTTGGCTCGGTCTCACCACTGCCTCTTCCTCCGAACTGTGAAAGTCAGTGGCACGACCTTCATTCCATGTGGGGTCTAGGACCTCATCGTCCCCTGCATCGTCTTCCACCCAGTCTTGATCCCTGACCTCCTGTTCAGTCTGCACACTGCAGAAAGACGCAGCAGTTGGCACCTGTGTTTCGTCATCATCAGAGACATGCTGAGGTGGTATTCCCATGTCCTCATCATCAGGAAACATAAGTGGTTGTGCGTCAGTGCATTCTATGTCTTTCACCGCTGGGGAAGGGCTAGGTGGATGCCCTTGGGAAACCCTGCCAGCGGAGTCTTCAAACAGCATAAGAGACTGCTGCATAACTTGAGGCTGAGACAGTTTCCCTGGTATGCATGGGGGTGATGTGACAGACTGATGGGGTTGGTTTTCAGGAGCCATCTGTGCGCTTTCTGCAGAAGACTGGGTGGGAGATAATGTGAACGTGCTGGATCCACCCAATTGACTAATGCCTGTACCTGCTCAGGCCTTACCATCCTTAGAACGGCATTGGGCCCCACCATATATCGCTGTAAATTCTGGCGGCTACTGGGACCTGAGGTAGTTGGTACACTAGGAAGTGTGGATGTGGCAGAACGGCCACGTCCTCTCCCAGCACCAGAGGGTCCACTAACACCACCACGACCATGTCCACGTCCGCGTCCCTTATGGTTCACCACAACAACAAAAATATTATTTGGCCCAATGTATTGTATTCAAATTCAGCGGGATATAAATTTGAGGCCTAGTATTTAGGCGCTGGGTGACCGGTATGGATTTACTGACAGAATTAGACTTGGAAATGCACAGTAGCGTGTGTGTGAAGTTATTCTGAATGATCCTATGTGCACCTTGAATATTATATACCCTTTTAGGGATAGATTTCAAATAGCTCTGATATAGCAGAAACCACTAAATTATGAAATTGCTAAATTGGGAATTGTATTTCAACCCAGAACAAAAAATGTGCTTTGACGGACACTAAATAACTTTCCCAGCCACAACAGGACAGCGGTAACGAGAGATTTAGCGGGATATAAATTTGAGGCCTAGTATTTAGGCGCTGGGTGACCGGTATGGATTTAGTGACAGAATTAGACTGGGAAATGCACAGTAGCGTGTGTGTGAAATTATTCTGAATGACCCTATGTGCACCTTGAATATTATATACCCTTTTAGGGATAGATTTCAAATAGCTCTGATATAGCAGAAACCACTAAATTATGAAATTGCTAAATTGGGAATTGTATTTCAACCCAGAACAAAAAATGTGCTTTGACGGACACTAAATAACTTTCCCAGCCACAACAGGACAGCGGTAACGAGAGATTTAGCGGGATATAAATTTGAGGCCTAGTATTTAGGCGCTGGGTGACCGGTATGGATTTACTAACAGAATTGGACTTGGAAATGCACAGTAGCGTGTGTGTGAAGTTATTCTGAATGACCCTATGTGCACCTTGAATATTATATACCCTTTTAGGGATAGATTTCAAATAGCTCTGATATAGCAGAAACCACTAAATTATGAAATTGCTAAATTGGGAATTGTATTTCAACCCAGAACAAAAAATGTGCTTTGACGGACACTAAATAACTTTCCCAGCCACAACACGACAGCGGTAACGAGAGATTTAGCGGGATATAAATTTGAGGCCTAGTATTTAGGCGCTGGGTGACCGGTATGGATTTAGTGACAGAATTAGACTGGGATATGGCCAAAAAATAACCACACTATTGCTGGTTAAATGCACTTGGTGTGACAGCTTGACCAACCACACTACTGAGGGTTAAATGCACTTGGTGACGGGCGCAGCTTGCCCCTGATGTAGTATATGGCCAAAAAATGAACAGACTATTGCTGGTTAAATGCACTTGGTGTGATAGCTTGACCAACCACACTACTGAGGGTTAAATGCACTTGGTGACGGGCGCAGCTTGCCCCTGATGTAGTATATGGCCAAAAAATGAACAGACTATTGCTGGTTAAATGCACTTGGTGTCACAGCTTGACCAACCACACTACTGAGGGTTAAATGCACTTGGTGACGGGCGCAGCTTGCCCCTGATGTAGTATATGGCCAAAAAATTAACAGACTATTGCTGGTTAAATGCACTTGGTGACGGGCGCAGCTTGCCCCTGATTTAGTATATGGCCAAAAAATGAACAGACTATTGCTGGTTAAATGCACTTGGTGTGATAGCTTGACCAAACACACTACTGAGGGTTAAATGCACTTGCTGACGGGCGCAGCTTGCCCCTGATGTAGTATATGGCCAAAAAATGAACAGACTATTGCTGGTTAAATGCACTTGGTGTGACAGCTTCACCCTGATGTAGGCTTTAGCCAAAAAACAACCACACCATTGAGGGTTAAATGCACTTGGTCGCAGCTTGTGCTGGCGCACCACAAGACACAAAATGGCCGCCGATCACCCCAGAAAAATGTGACTGACAAACGGTCTGGGCAGCCTAAAAACAGTGAGCAATTGAGGATCAGCAGCTCAATGATCCACAGCTGCAGATCGATCAGTTAATCAAGTCCTTTGGAGGAGTTAATCTGCTTAATCTCGCCCTACTGTCGCAGCCGCAACCTCTCCCTACGCTAATCAGAGCAGAGTGACGGGCGGCGCTATGTGACTCCAGCTTAAATAGAGGCTGGGTCACATGGTGCTCTGGCCAATCACAGCCATGCCAATAGTAGGCATGGCTGTGATGGCCTCTTGGGGCAAGTAGTATGACGCTTGTTGATTGGCTGCTTTGCAGCCTTTCAAAAAGCGCCAAGAAAGCGTCAGAAAAAAGCGCCAAGAAAGCGACGAACACCGAACCCGAACCCGGACTTTTACGAAAATGTCCGGGTTCGGTTCCGTGTCACGGACACCCCAAAATTCGGTACGAACCCGAACTATACAGTTCGAGTTCGCTCATCCCTACTCCTAAACTCAAATATACTACAGCCTTCTCATTCGCTCACAAGCTAGAAGCAGGGAGGGGTCATGTGTACTGATTAAAAAAAATAATCGAATATTCGAAATTACAAATATATATCACTATATTTGAAATATTCGCCAATTTTCGAAGTACCTATATTAACGATAAAAATTCGAAATTTGAATATTCGTGATCAACACTACAGGTCAGTCTTTTAATTGTCCAAGTGTATGAGGGAGTCCTGAGGGATATCTGAAGGCCTAGGGAGCATGTTACTATCAGCTATTGACTTTATTGGTGGGAAAAAGCTCGCACTAAAGTGCCTAGGGCAGCATCAAATCTAAATATGGACCTGGCTCCACAGCAGTAGCAGGATGTAGTGTCACACATCACAGCTCCTCCTCCTACACAGACCAGCAGAGCAATGTGTGACACTACATCCTGCTAATGCTGTGGAGCGCCAGCGGCTGAACTCTGATCATGATGAACTACAGTAGGTGATTATATATTTTTTAACTTCCTGTGAAGGGGGCACATATCTGACCATTACTACTGTGAGGGGGCACATATCTGGAATAAACTACTATGTACTGGCACAAAGGGGGAATAATTACTATGTGGGGGCATTAAGGGTACTGGGTGTGTATAGTTATGCTTTGGGCAGAGTTAGAGGAGTGACCTAGTATGAAAAGAATATATATATATATATATATATATATATATATATATATATATACAAAACATATTCACAATATGTTTTTTTATTTGCACATATATGTTTATATTTGTATGTGTGGTTTGCAGGAGGGGGCAGGTAAATCCTTTGCACAGGGGCCCTTTGCTGCCTGTGTCCTCCCCTGGTAAGGAGGGAGGTTTCTGTTATTGCTGCCTACTCCGAGATCTCAAATGTCAGTGGTGGTGAAGGAGAGGATGATGATGTGTCAATGAACGTCACCTGGGTGCCCACAAGAGAGGAAGAGGAGGGGAGGTCAGAGCGAGAGACGGAGCAGCAGAGAGGTAGAAGAAGGAGGAGAAGCAGGCAGAGCTCACAGGGAACAGGAGGCAAAAAGCAAACTGCAAATGTATCTGGAGTGAGCCATCTACCATGCACGGTCACTTCTGGCGCTTACAGGACGCCGGCACATGGCTCCACAGTGTAGGCTTTTTTTAACATGTCAGCTGCTGACAATACTGTTGCCATCTGCAGCCTGTGCTGTTATACTGTAAGTCACGGTAAGCCCAACACTCTGCTAGGGACAACCGTCTTAATAAGGCACCTAGCCTCCCATCACCGAGCCCAGTAGGAGCAACGTCATCAAAACCCACAAATCCACACTCCTGGCGCTCCACGTCCTGCCTCTTCTCCTTCTCCTCTCTCCTACCATTTGTCCTCCACTCCACCTTCCACCGTGCCGTTATCATGTTCAAAAAAGTTGATAACGCTAGATAACACACTTGCCCAGTGGCTGACCGCTAGCTTGTCGGAACTGCTAGCCCGCCAACTACTGGTGGACTCGGGGACCTTTAGCAAATTTGTGGCCATTAGCACACCGCAATGGAAGGTTCTTAGAAGGAAATATTTCTCCCAGAAGGGCATCCCAGGGCTACGGTATATGGCAATGTTCACGTTGTCTAGCAAACACGGGCAGGGAAGGTACATAACTTTCACTGCCCACTGGGTGAATCTTCTGACGTCAAGCATGTAACCCATGGCTTCCGTGTGGATTTGGTGTTACTGCCAAAGATTGCATGCAAGCCTGTCTCTTCTTCTCCTCCTACTCCATCCTCCCTCTCCTCCTCGGCATACTCCTCCTTTTCCACTGCTACCCCCCAAGCTCCCGAGAACCTATTCGACATCCCAGGTGAGACGTTGTCATGCTGTGCTGTGGCTGTTGTGCCTGGAAGCCAAGAGCCACACCGGTCCTGTACTGCTTTCAGCTCTGGGGTCACAAGCCGATCAATGGCTAATTCCGCTCAATTTAACAGTTGGTAAAGTGTTTTGCAACAATGGTGCCAATCTGCTGAACTGAAACAGGGCGAAATGACACATGTGCCTTGCACACGTCCTGAACTTAGTTGTGCAGCAATTTGTTACCAAATACCCCGGGTCAAGGACATCTTGCAGCAGGCCAGGAAAATATCTGGCCATTTTAGAAGATCTTACACACCCATGGAGCACCTTGGTGATGTTTAGAGGCAACACCACTTGCCCGTCAGACATCTGATTTGTGACAGCCCAACGAGCTGGAACTCCACGTTGCATATGCTTGATAGGGTGCTCCAACAGCAACATGCGGTCAACGACTACCTGTACGAACTCTGCAGCAGGAAAGTTTTTGGGGAGCTTGGTTTCTTTTCACCGCACCAGTGGCTGCTCATGAGCAATACATACAGACTTCTGTGGCCATTTGATGAGATCACCAAACTGGTCAGACGCAGCCAGGGCTCTATCAGTGACATCGTACCTTACGCCTTCTTTCTGGAGCGTGCATTGCGTCGTGCCATTAATCAAGCCATCGAGGAGCAGGAGCTGGAAGATGAGGAAGTTGCAATGCTGAATGAATTCCCAGGGGGCTACTCCATCTGAGACAAGTCAGCAGGAGTCTAAGAGAAGTCAGAGGAGGATGGTGGCTGGGGGAAGGAGTAAGAGCAAGAAGAGCAGTCTTTGAGGGGGACTTCAAACTTTTCTGGTATCCCTAGTGTTGTCCGTGGCTGGGGGGAGGAGACCGAGCAAGGGTGCTCAACCACTTGCAAATTTAGTGCAAATGGAGGCCTTCATGCTTAAGTGTTTGAAGAGGGACCTCCATATAAAAAGCATAAAGGGCAAGGACCTGTACTGGGTGGCAACATACTTAGACTCCCGGTAAAAACACAAAATGGAGGACATGCTACCAGCATCACAGAGGGCTGACATAATGCAGAATTTCCATGCCTTGCTGCGAGAGATACTGCATTCTGCTGTTGCGGGCGCTTGCAGAGGAATTTCCACCCACAGCAAAACAGTTGCAGGTACCAATCCAACAGCGCCTGCAAGAAGAGGGCAGTTTGAAGATGTGTTGGCCACTTCGGATATGAGATAATTCTTGCAGCCAACCCATCGACAGCTGCCCTCCAGATCCAGCCTCAGGGAAGGGCTAGATGGACAGATGTCTGACTACATGAGGTTAACGGCCGATATGGACGCTCTGAGAAGTGAGGAACCCCTTGACTACTGGGTATGCAGGATTGACCTGTGGCCAGAGCTGGCACAATTTGCCATGGAACTCTTGGCTTGCCCCTCGTCGAGTGTCCTGTCCGAAAAGATGTTCAGCGCAGGGGGTGGGATCGTGACCGATAAGTGCACTCACCTAGCTCACGACAGTGTGGACTACCTCACGTTTCTAAAAATGAATGAGACATGGTCTTGGAGGAATTCAGCACCTGTGACAACCACATATAATTGAATTTCCTCATGCCAGCCCACAAATATCCACCACCACAGAGAACAAATGGCTAATTTTTGGGGCCTGTACTCCAGTGGCCTACAGTAAAATGTTTAGCCAGTGACCGCCTAATGTTCCTCCAGCCACATAATTGTCAGGTGAATGCCCAATTTTTGGGTGTTATAATCCCATTGCTCAAAATAAAATTTTTATAGGCTCCAGCAGGGCACATTTTTGAGTTTCCCTTTAAGACGCATAAAATGGCCCCTGATTAAAATACATTTTTTTTTTTGGAATTTTTGTCAATCAGCCACCTCTGATATGTCACTGTCCATGTTGTGGGACTATTTGTGCATTTCTAGTAAGTATTTGGTGGCTGCAATTATGACCAGAAGGTTTTTCAGGTTTGCCTGCCATTAAAATCAATGGGGCCTGCCGCGAACGCCAATGTTCATCCATCACTACTTGTCAGTGTCTGTTAACGTTCAATGTAGCGTCGATGTATGGAGCTAAAATGATGGTCAAGGATAATATACGTACTTTACGGCCCACTGGGTAAATGTGGTTCCTGCCCAGCCACACCAGCAACTTGGCCAGGTGACGGCACTGCCGCGTCCGCATTCTCAAGCTGTTGGTCCTGCACAGATAACCTCCTCTGCCTCCTCATCCTCCAACTTGTCCTCGGCCTCCACTGCAGGCACAATTTGGAGTGCTGCTCCAGTATACCACCTGAGCAGAGCACGGCAGTGTCATGCTGTTCTTCACCTGGTTTGCCTGGTCGAATGGATTCAAACCAGGGATTAACTGCACTGCATCCTTTTAGAGGACCCAAATCATGGCTATCTCCTCGCCAACTTAAGATCAGAACCATAGTTACCGACAACGGGAAGAACATTGTGTCGGTGCTGCATCAAGGAGGGCTGACCCATGCGCCCTGCATCACACAAGTCTTTAATCTGGTTGTAAAGTGTTTCATTATGTCTTCCACCTAACTGCAAGACATCCTGACAATGGCTGGGAAACTGCGTGCACTTAAGCCACTCTTACACTTCATATCATGCCCTCACCCTTAGGCTGGGTTCACACGGGCGTGTCCGGATTAGGTCCGGATGCGTCCCGGTGTATTGCGGCAAACCCGCGCGATTAGGTACGCAATTGCAGTCAGTTTTGACTGCGATTGCGTTCCGATGTTCATTTTTTATCACGCGGGTGCAATGTGTTTTGCACTCGCGTGATAAAAAACCGACTGTGGTACCCAGACCCGAACTTCTTCACAGAAGTTCAGGTTTGGGTTAGTTGTAGTGTAGATTGTATTATTTTCCCTTATAACATGGTTATAAGGGAAAATAATAGCATTCTGAATACAGAATGCTTAGTACAAGGTCAATTGAGGGTTAAAAAAAAATAAAAGAAATTAACTCACCTTGTCCTCTTCATCGCGCAGTTCCCGGTCTCTTCTGATGAGCTGTCGGCTAAAGGACCTTTGGTGACGTCAGATAACATGCTCCAATCACATGGTACATCACCGTGGTGATGTACCATGTGATTGGAGCATGTGATCTGACGTCACCAAAGGTCCTTTATCCGACAGCTCATCAAAAGAGACCGGGAACTGCGCGATGAAGAGGACAAGGTGAGTTAATTTCTTTTATTTTTTTTTAACCCTCAATTGACCTTGTACTAAGCATTCTGTATTCAGAATGCTATTATTTTCCCTTATAACCATGTTATAAGGGAAAATAATACAGTGAATAGACTGTCACCTAGCAACCATGAGTGAAAATCGCACCGCATCCGCACTTGCTTGCGGATGCTTGCGATTTTCACTCAGCCCCATTCATTTCTATGGGGCCTGTCCTGCGTTACAAACGCAGAATATAGAGCATGCTGCGATTTTAAAGCATTGCAGAAGTGATGCGTGAAAAAAATCGCTCATGTGCACAGCCCCATAGAAATGAATGGTGCCGGATTCAGTGCGGGTGCAATACGTTCACCTACCGCATTGCACCCGCGCGGAAATCTCGCCCGTGTGAACTCAGCCTTAAACTGCAAAGGTAGAAAAGTGTTTTTTCGAACATCACCTCATATGCAACATTTCCACCTATTGAACCTTCACCATCCACATGTTGGATCGACTATATGAGCAGAGGAAGGCCATCAATGATTTCTTGATGATGCAGGCAGACAGGAGCACTCCCCTGTGTAATTGAGACATTAGTCAGTGGCCACTCATGGGTGACACCTGCTGTTTGCTTAGGCCCTTGAGAAGGCCACTTAATTTGCCAGTTGCCAGGACTACAGGATGAACAATGTAATTGCACTCCTTTGCATCCTGGAACAGATGCTGACAAATCTGGCTGGACAGGGGACAGGAGACGTAATGCCTACATCTCATGACCACCTGAGCCCTGTGGAGGACTGAACTGGAGGAGGAGGACATTCACTCCCAAACAATATAAACAGAAATTGGCAGAAATAGCAACTTCCCTGAGTAACAATACAACTGACTGAACAGCTCTGCATAACATAATGTCCCTGAAACAAGGTAAATCTCTCTCACCAGATATGCGTGCACAAGGATGGTGAATTTAAGAAGAAGATATGCAGAAGGACAGTTCTGCTGGTGTGTCCTTAATTACTGAGGTTTTCTTTCCCAGGATGCATTACACTCCCACGATGCTTTGCACCTCCCACAATTAAATAATCTTTATTAACAGAAAAACGAAGTGTAGTACATTTTTAACACAGCTAGATGGTGATATTACTGGGCAGAACAACAGGATAGGAGCAGGAGGAGGTAGAGGGTGATGAGGAAGACAAGGCAGATGAGCCCAACACACCATGGCAGTATGCATTAGAGATAGAGGCATTACGTCCCTCCTAGCCCCTTGAGCAAATGGCCAGAAGCATGCTGAATTGATTGCGTATTGACATCCTTATTATAACCATTTGGCAGAGTGATGACTACTGTCTCTCCATTATGTTAGACCGTAACTACTGCTCCAAAATGGGTGCCTTTTTATCCACCCCCCTGAGAGGGAGGATTAACTGAACTACTACAGAGACATCCTATGTAGTCAGCTGGCCGGATGGATGTCTACCATCACTCATCCTCACAAAGGTTTGAGTGTGGGGGGCCTTTGCGCTCAAGTTCTGCTATGGCTGCTGAAGAAACCACCCACCAGCAGCAGCAAGACATGGATCAAAACCTTAAGCAACAGGTGGTTGCATACTTAGACTGCACCCTGCTACCTGACCACTACTGGGCAGCCAAACTTGATTTATGGCCACAACTGGCCCAGTTTGACCTGGACAAGATTTCCTGCACAGCAAGTAGTGTGGCAACTGAGCAGGTATTTAGTGCAGCTGGGGACATAGTTACCCCAAGGAGAACTCACCTTTCCACCCAAAATGTGGAGAGACTGACCTTTGTGAAGATGAATCAAGTGTGGATCAGTCAGGATTTCCACACAACAGTGTCTGATGCATCAGTGTAGATCATTCAAAGTTTGCGAAAAGAGAACTGTTTATCTTGGCCACCGGCTTTAGCCACTATTCTGATGCTGCCACCTGACTGATGCCACACACCTGCTGCCTCTGCTGCCAAGTTCTCCTACTTCCACCCAGCATCTTGTGCCGTTACTACCACTTCTGTTTCCCCCACCCTATGACTGGGTCACTGTGTTCACACCTCATGCTACTCTCACCACTATGCGACTGAAAACTATGTTGACTCATCATATGTTTGTTACCCTCACCACTCTGTGACTGACCACTATGTTGACTGCTCATGCATTTTTCACCCTAACCTCTCTGTGAATTGGCCACTGTGTTGACTCCTCATTCGTTTTTCACCCTCATCACACTGTGAATGGGCTACTGTGTTGACTCCTCATGCATTTGCCACCCTCACCACTCTGTGACTTACCACTAAGTTGACTCCTCATGTGTTTGATACCTTCACCAATCTGTAACTGGGCCACTGTGTTGACTCCTCATGCGTTTTTTACCCTCACCACTCTGTGACTGACCATTATATTGACTCCTCATGCATTTGTCACCTCACCATTCTGTGACTGACCACTATGTTGAATCCTCATGCGGTTGCCACCTCACCACTCTGTAACTGGGCCACTATGTTGAGTCCTCATGCGTTTGTCACCCTCATTACTCCGTGACTCACCACTAAGTTGATTCCTCATGCGTTTGATACCCTCACCAATCTGTAACTTGGCCACTGTGTTGACTCATCATGCATTTTCCACCCTCACCACTCTGTGACTGAGCAATATGTTAACTCCTCATGCGTTTGCCACCCTCACCACTCTGTGACTGATCTGAATTATCATGTGTTTGCCACCTCACCACTCTGTAACTGGGCCACTATGTTGAGTCCTCACGCGTTTGCCATCCTCACCACTATGTGACTAACCACTATGTTGACTCAGTAGTCACAGACTATCACCCTTAAAACATAGCATTTATTATGTACCATTAAATACCCAAATAACCCATATAATGATATATAGAAAAGATTTTTAAAAAATCATAAATTTAAGTGAGCAGATACTCAGCGTTCTGGGACGTAGGTAGGCAGGTATGGGCCAGATATGTTATACTATGGGCTCTAACCCTATAGCTGGTCCTATATATGTTATGCCCTGCCTATAAACTGAAAAGCCAACCCTATCAGGAACCTCCTGAGTGCCCTGGGATGGCCTTGAATATGGGATACAGCTACCAGCTAATATATGCTGACCAAGAGTACCGTCACTACACTTGATGAGTAGCTAAAAAAAAAAAAAAGAAAAGACAAATCTTACACCAAAATAATAAAGTAAATATGTATCCAAGTTAATGAACAGCTCCTATAAACCAATCCTGATTGATTTAAGAAAGGTAGAAAGTTGAGGAAATAACATAAAGATGCCGTGTTAATTCACAGTGTTGTTCCAACGCGTTTCACCCATGTTATAATTGGGCTCATTAGGGGACACATTAGGCTTAGTACCTAGCCAGGACCAGATCAAGACTTAGATCTGAAGATATAGTAAATTGATCATCAGGAGTTTTCAACTTAAGCATCAAAAGTAAAGGATATAAAACATCAGCTCATTAGTATAGTGCTGCAGTCTCCCGATATAGGGGAGAACTGCTAAATGAAAACCATTTGATTAACTTGTTTGTCAATGGGATAAGAACAAATATGCTTTAATGCAGGAGCCAAATACCCCGATATATCACTCAGAAGATGAACAGCAATAGACATGTGTCACGGCCACTTACAGTATATATATATATGTTACCACGAGACATCTATTTGCATGTCAACCAGAAAGCAGATGGAACTATAATGCCCAGTATATTAATCCGAGGATACACACTGGTAGACGTATGACACAGCCACTTGTATATAGATGAGGCGCTGTATATTTTAATGCTGCATCACCAACATGGTCCCCCGGCGTCTGTTGTGCAGCATGTTGACTCCTCATGCGTTTGCCACTCTCCCAACTCTGTGACTGGGACACTGTGTTGACTCCTCATGCTTTCACCACCCTCACCACTCTTTGACTCCTCCTGTGTTTGTCACCTCACCTAGAGATGAGCAAATTGAAGCTGCCAAAATGGAATTTGCTACGAATTTCAGAAAAAAATTTGATTAGCACCGAATGTGAATTTCCTCATGTTTTGTGGTAACAAATCATATTTTTCCTAAAATGGCAGCTGCATGTGTGAGCACATGGAGAAAAGAAATCTGGGAAGACAGGATCACCCATACTGACACGCATGCAGCCAATCAGCAAACAGCCAGCCCTGTGATGTCACAGCCCTATAAATACGGCAGCCAGCATAGATTCTGCCATTCACCAGCGTTCTTAGTGCAAGGAGAGATGTGTCTGCAAGTGCTAGGGACAGTGATAGAAAAGACGTCACTGTGCTAAAAAAAAAAGTGCAGGGAAAGATTACTTAAGGTGTATGGAAAGAATAGAGAGGATGCATTTCTGTTAAACAGGGTTCACTCGGGGAGGTGACAGCCTGGGTAAGAGGAACATTCCTATTTGACCTTGCAGCACAGACTGGGCTCCCAAATTGCCATTATACAGCTCTGTAATTCCAGCAAAACATTCTTATAAGGGTGCAAGTGTTGTTTGATACAGGTATTAACAGGGATTATTACAAGGAAATAGTTCTACTTATTTGCCCTTGTGCGGTGCAGTTATCTGTAGTAAAGGCTGTTGTGGGGTGTTTTAGCACAAAAAGAAAAAATACATTTGCCGCTCAGCTGTGTAGTTATTTCTTGTTAAACTTTTTGTGATGTGTATTAGCGCAAAAAGAAAAAAAATACATTTGCCGCTCAGCTGTGCAGTTATTTCTTGTTAAGCTTTTTGTGATGTGTATTAGCGCAAAAAGAAAAAAATACATTTGCTACTCTGTGGTCTACTTATCTTTAGCAAAGGCTTTTGTGGGGTGTTTTATTGAAAAAAGAAAAAAATACATTTGCCTCTAAGCGGTGCAGTTATTTTCTGTTAAGCTTTTTATGATGTGTATTAGCACAAAAAGACAACATACATTTGCTGCTCTGCGGTGCAGTTATTTCTTGTTACACTTTTTGTGACATGTATTAGCACAAAAAGAACAAATACATTTGCCGCTCTGCGGTGCAGTTATTTCTTGTTAAGCCTTTTGTGATGTGTATGAGCACAAAAAGAAAAAATACATTTGCTGTTCAGCGGTGCAGTTATTTCTTGTTAAGCCTTTTTGTGCAGTAATCTGTTGTAAAGGCTTTTGTGGGGTATTTTAGCAGAAAAAGTAAACATATATTTGCTGCTCAGCGGTGTAGTTATTTCTTGTTAAGGCTTTTGTGACGTGTATTAGCACAAAAAAAAATACATTTGCCACTCTGCGGTGCAGTTATTTCTTGTTAAGCCTTTTGTGATGTGTATTAGCGCAAAAAGAAAAATACATTTGCCGCTTTACGGTGCACTTATCTGTAGTAAAGGCTTTTATGGGGTGTTTTAGCGGAAAAAGAAAAAATACATTTGCCGCTTAGCGGTGCAGTTATTTCTTGTTAAGCTTTTTGTGACGTGTATTAGCACAAAAAGACAAAATACATTTGCTGCTCTGCGGTGCAGTTATTTCTTGTTAAGCTTTTTGTGATGTGTATTAGCAAAAAAGGAAAAAATACATCTGCCACTCTGCAGTGCAGTAATCTGTTGTAAAGGCTTTTGTGGGGTGTTTTAGCGGAAAAATAAAAAATACATTTGAAGCTCTGCGGTGGAGTAATCTGTTGCAAAGGCTTTTGTGGGGTGTTTTAGCAAGAAAAAAAAGAAAAAACATTTATGACTTTGCCGTGCAGTAATCTGTTGTAAAGGCTTTTGTGGGGTGTTCTAGCGGAAAAAGAAAAAATATATTTGCTGCTCAGCGGTGCAGTTATCTGTAGCAAAGGCTTTTTTGGGGTGTTTTAATTTCCTTTTTATTTATTTGATATAAAAGTATGTCAGGCCGAGAAGTGCCGAGAAGTGACAGGCCCTGCACAAGGGAGTGGCAGAGGACTAAATGTTTCTGGCGCAGGCAGAGGTCGCAGCAAAGTAAGGGGCCGTGGCAGCAGGGGTCACTTCGAGAGGCCTGAGCTCCCAGTCTCAGCTAGCGGTCGTGTCGTGACTAGCAACCCAGCTGTTCTTGAGTGGTTGACTCGATTTTTGACTTTGTTGCAAGTGACATCAGACACCTCCAGCCAAGAGTCAGTGGGTTCGTCAGACGCAACCCTTAGTTGGCATGGCCCTGGAGCAGGCCCTGCACCCTCACTTGTCCTCAACCTGCCTCTGTATTTTTCTGTTCCCAGAGCTGCAGAAGTTTTTTATGCTGTGGGCTCATCTTCACTATACGGCGAGGACGAGGTACTAGTGTACAGTCAGCAGCCAGGTACTAGAGTACTGCCCAGTCAGGATCTGGAGGAGACATCTGCCGCTTCCTCCACTAGGCAGGCAAATAGTGATGAAGAGAGTGTCTTGGGAGTTGGTGATGAAAAGGCTTCATCATCATCGGCAGAAGAGGGTGGCAGCTTGCCCGTGAACTAGCAGCGGAGCCAGCAAGTCAGCAGGGTGGCAGCAGTGGGAGGTCGGTAACCAAACGTGCCCAGGGTAGACTACCCACTTCGCGGGAGCCCTCTTGCTCGGGAAGTAGTAGTGCAGTGGTTCACAGAGGCAGCGGTGGGAGCAGTCAGTCAATGTGGAGTGTTGAGGATAAAATCACCTACTCAGCGGTGTGGCAGTTTTTTGTTAAGCCGCCAGAGGAGGTGAACATGGCCATTTGACGAATGTGTGGACAGAAGGTGTAATGTTGCCGGGGTGCCAATGTTGGCACCACAGCTCTGCGTCAACACATGCAACGCCACCATAAAGTGGCCTTGGAGAACCGTGGCTCCAATGTGGTGGTCCAGCTTGCTGTAGCAACCACTGCTTCACCCAGTGGCAAGCACCCAGTTTCAGGCAGTCAAGGCTCCACCACCTCAGCCGAAGGGAGCTGTCTGACATTCCCATCATCTGCTGGTTCCGATGCTCCTACTCCACCTCCTCCAACTCCTCATCACTCGTTCTGTCAGCAATTGATCACTGAAGCGATTGCCAAGACACAACAGTATGCGTGCACTCCTTCAACAGCTCAGAAGCTGAATGTGCTCCTGAACAAGTTGCTGATGCTGCAGTCCCTCCCTTTCCAAGTGCTGGACTCTGCACCTTTCAGAGAACTGATGGCTTGTGCTGAGCCAAGGTAGAGAATCCTAATCCATTATATATTTGCCAAAAAGGCAGTACCAGCCCTGCACGAATATGTAGAACAGAAGGTGGGCAAGTCCTTGAGCCTGTTGGTGTCTGCCAAAGTGCATGGCAGCGCTGACGTGTGGAGCTGTAACTACAGTCAGGGACAGTACATGTCCTTTACAGCCCACTGGGTGAATGTGGTTCCTGCACAGCCACACCAGCAACTTGGCCAGGTGATGCCGCTTCCGCCTCCACGTTGATACACCGTTGGTCCAGCAACAATGTCTGCCTCTGCCTCCTCATCCTCCACCGTGTTCTCAGTTTCCACTGCAGGGACAATACACAGTGCCCCTCCAGCATACCACATGTGCAGGGCATGGTGGTGTCACGCTGTTCTGCACCTCGTTTGTCTTGGCATATGGAGTCACACAGGGGAGGATCTGCTCCATGTCCTTCAGCAAGAAATGGAATCCTAGCTTTCTCCGCGACAACTGAAAATCGGAACCATGGTGACAGAAGTGGTGGGAAGAACATTGTGTCTGTGCTGCGTCAAGGAGGGCTGAGCCATACGCACAACATGGCAAACATGTTCAATATGGTTGTCAAGCATTTCCTGAAATCTTCCACCCATCTTCAAGACATCATAAAAATGGTCAGGAAACTTTGCATGCATTTCAGCCAATCGTACACTGTGAAGCACACCCTCTTTCAGCTGCAGCGGCAGAATGGCATCCCCCAACATAGGCTGCTATGCAATGCTTCCACCTATTTTAATTTCATCCTCCATATGTTGGACCAACTGTATGAACAGAGAAAGGCCATCAACGATTTCCTGATGATACAAGCGGGAAAGGAGTACTTCTCTGTGTAACTTCGATGTCAGCCAGTGGAAGCTTATGTGTGACACCTGCCATTTGCTCAGGCCCTTTAAGGATGTCACGTTATTTGTCAGTTGCCAGGACTACAAGATGAACAACGTCATTCCACTGCTTCATGTCCTGGAACAGATGCTGCTAAATATGTCTTGTCAGGGGTCTGGAGATGTGACGCCTACATCTCACAGCCACATGAGCCCTGTGGGGGCTGAACTGGAGGAGGAGGAGGACATTGGAGCTCAAGCAATGTGTAGCGAAATGGGTGTTTTTTCTACATAGGTGAAAGGATAGGAGGAGCAGTAGCAGTCGGAGATGCAAGAGGGAGATGAGGAAGACTAGGCAGATGACCCAGGCAAACCGTGGCAGTATGCAGTGGAGATTGAGGCAGGGAGTCCCTCTGAGTCACTTGTGCTTGGTCCGATGCATGCTCATTTGCTTGGGTATTAAATAAATATGTACTCTGCACACCTTGGATCAGTGTGGGTGCCTGTGAGAGTGGTTTAGACAATATAAAGTTAATCCACGGCACTACAAATGATTTTTGTGCAAAATAAATTTTCACATTTAATATTTTTTGTTGTTGCAGATTATCATTTGTATACATCCAGAGTAGTTAATTTATACATCATAAGCAAATAGCCACATGAGACAAAAATTCCCAGATGTTTCGGTCATTACGACCTTCTTCAGCAGGGTCTAGAAAAATCTATAATGTGTATATAATGTGGTCCCAGAAGATTTGGAGTATATCAGATATTCTGCTAATATTAGAAAATGGAGTGAAGAGAGGAGTTAGAAGGAAAGAGATCCTAATAGAGGTAAATGAGAAGGGGAAAGGAAATCACAGGGTGAGAATCATAAATCAATAGCTATAGTTGCAGTGAAATAGGAGATATAATATAATTGGTGTCAAAGATTAAGACTCTGGAGACCTGGGTTAGGTAATCCTATTGTATCATGTCAGGTATCGATTTATGCATGTATCCTGGACAGATTCCGTTGCTGACTATAGGGCTGGTAAAGTTAAAAATTAGAAATTACCTTGTGACAGTGATTAACATCTCCTCTGTAACACTCTCCCCAGCCCAGACAACAGTACTCCAAAAGGGCCTCTCATTCTGTCCCTCCAGTCTATTAAACACCTTTTGTCCTAGAACAAGAAATGCAGAGGTTCTACAGAACCATTAGATTGAAACCTCATTTTTCTGATACCAACAAGAGTAAGATCAACTCTCCCTCCCAAAACCCCTTGACATTACAAACACTAGGACTCAGACTTAAGAGCACATACATGACACCTGGATATTATCATCCTGCTGAGACCTACATCACATTCACACAAAAATCCAGTCGAGAAGTCCTAAACATGCACCATCAATGGAAATTCCGCCACACAAACAACCTGTCCCCTGAAGAAATTGTAGCAATCAACTCCCTTCAGACACATAAAGAGATCATTTAAAACCAGCAGACAAAAGTGGCGCTATTGTGGTGATGGATAAGTACATGTACCTCAATGAAGTGATGTCACAATTAGCGGACAAACAAACATACGAGCCTTTACAATCAAATCCCACATCGGCCATTGCACTCAAAATTTGCAAAGTACTTGACCATTACAAATCCACCAATATAATCGATGACAACACAGTAACCTTTCTCACTAAGCAATATCCTATTATTCCTGTCTTTTTTATACTCATACCAAAAAATCCACAAAAATTTACAGAACCCTCCAGAATGACCGATTGTACTATCCACTGACTCAATCTTATCACCCTTATCAATCTTTCTAGACCGCATACTGACACCACTCACTAGAACCTCACAGTCATTTATTCTGGATACCAATGACTTTATCACCAAACTTCAGAACGTTACAGTATCATCAGATACCTTACTTGCAACCATGAACGTAAATAGTCTTTATACCTCTATTTCACATGAGAAAGGCATTGAAGCAACCAAATCACTCCTAAGATTACATTCAAAATTATCTGCACCAGAACAGGAATTTTTCATACAACTCCTGTCACTTGTTCTCAAAGAGAATAATTTCTTATTTGGTGATCAATATTACATACAAAAGCGCGGGACCACGATGGGGGCCGCCGTACGCTAACACCTACATAACTGATTTTGAAACAAAATTTGTATACACCCATCCGTTATACCAACATCACGCAAAGGTGTGGTTACGATTTATAGATGACATTTCCCTCATATGGGATGGACCCAAATCCCACCTAGAATCTTTCTACAATGATCTTAACAATATACAGTACAGACCAAAAGTTTGGACACACCTTCTCATTAAAAAAGTTTTCTTTATTTTCATGACTATGAAAATTGTAGATTCACACTGAAGGCATCAAAACTATGAAATAACACATGTGGAATTATATACATAACAAAAAAGTGTGAAACAACTGAAAATATGTCATATTCTAGGTTCTTCAAAGTAGCCACCTTTTGCTTTGATTACTGCTTTGCACACTCTTGGCATTCTCTTGATGAGCTTCAAGAGGTAGTCACCTGAAATGGTATTCAGTTCATAGGTGTGCGCTGTCAGGTTTAATAAGTGGGATTTCTTGCCTTATAAATGGGGTTGGGACCATCAGTTGCGTTGTGGAGAAGTCAGGTGGATACACAGCTGATAGTCCTACTGAATAGACTGTTAGAATTTGTATTATGGCAAGAAAAAAGCATCTAAGTATAGAAAAACGAGTGGCCATCATTACTTTAAGAAATGAAGGTCGGTCAGTCCCAAAAATTTTGGACTGTGTCCCCAAGTGCAGTCACAAAAACCAGCAAACGCTACAAAGAAACTGTCTCACATGCGGACCGACCCAGGAAAGGAAGACCAAGAGTCACCTCTGCTGCGGAGGATAAGTTCATCCGAGTCACCAGCCTCAGATATCACAGGCTAACACAGCAGCTCAGATTAGAGACCGGGTCAATGCCACACAGAGTTCTAGCAGCAGACACATCTGTAGAACAACTGTTAAGAGGAGACAGTGTGAATCAGGCCTTCATGGTAGAAGATCTGCTAGGAAACCACTGCTAAGGACAGGCAACAAGCAGAAGAGACTTGTTTGGGCTAAAGAACACAAGGAATGGACATTAGACCAGTGGAGATCTGTGCTATGGTCTGAGTAGTCCAAATTTGAGATCTTTGGTTCCAACCACTGTGTCTTTGTGCGACGCAGAAAAGGTGAACGGATGGACTCTACATGCCTGGTTCCCACTGTGTAGAATGGAGGAGGAGGTGTGATGGTGTGGGGGTGCTTTGCTGGTGACACTGTTGGGGATTTATTCAAAATTGAAGGCAAACTGAACCAGCATGGCTACCACAGCATCTTGCAGCGGCATGCTATTCCATCCGGTTTGCATTTAATTGGACCATCATTTATTTTTCAACAGGACAATGACCCCAAACACACCTCCAGGCTGTGTAAGGGCTATTTGACCATGAAGGAGAGTGATGGGGTGCTGCGCCAGATGACCTGGCCTCCACAGTCACCGGACCTGAACCCAATCGAGATGGTTTGGGGTTTAGCTGGACCGCAGAGTGAAGGCAAAAGGGCCAACAAGTGCTAAGCATCTCTGGCAACTCCTTCAAGACTGTTGGAAGACCATTTCAGGTGACTACCTCTTGAAGCTCATCAAGAGAATGCCAAGAGTGTGCAAAGCAGTAATCAAAGCAAAAGGTGGCTACTTTGAAGAACACTTTTTTGTTATGTATATAATTCCACGTGTTAATTCATAGTTTTGATGCCTTCAGTGTGAATCTACAATTTTCATAGTCATGAAAATAAAGAAAACTCTCTGAGTGAGAAGGTGTGTCCAAACTTTTGGTCTGTACTGTATATATACGGAATTGGGTTTCACTATACACATTGACAATAAAGAAGTTTGTTTTCTAGACACTGGTACAAAAGGACACCAGAAATCAGCTTCAATTCGACCTGTACACAAAACCCACTGACAGGAACAGCTTACTCCACTACTCTAGCTGTCATCCCCATACCACCAAAAGGGCGATCCCACTATCACAAATCACCAGAGTTGAACGAATCGCCTCAGACTCAGCAACACGTACACTGAGAATTTCTGAAATGAGCAATAAATTCATAAACAGGGGATATCTACCACATCTACCGAAACAGAAAAGTAAACAACTACCTACAATACCCAAGATAGTCACACCTCGCATCCCTTGAATAACCCCATACCATCCTCTTATGCCCAAGATACATAGTATAGTGCGCCAGAACTGGTCCATTTTACAAAATGCAAATCCATCAGTCAAAGAATTTGAAAACCCCCCACGCATGTGCTACAAACGAGGCCCCAACATAAGAGACAAACTCATCCGCGCAGACTTTGGAGGGATCCAAAAGATCCTCAAACAACGTTTCTTGACAAACCCTAAATATGGAACCTTTCCATGCTTGCATTGTGCCCAATGCTCCAACATGTTGAAAGGTGACTTGATCACACATCCACGTACAGGTAAACAGTTTCATATCAAGGAATTTTTCACATGCGAGTCATCTTTTGTCGTTTATTTTATCAAATGTCCGTGCGGCCTAGTTTACGTCGGGGAAACTACTCAACACATCCGTGACCGCATTTGTAAACACAAATTCACAATACGGACTAAGCAACTCCTTTTACCGCTGCCAGCACATTTTGAAAGACATAAACATCAAATCTCTCAACTTCATTTTCAAGTCATTGAACAGGTGCACCAACCAAGACGTGGGGGTAACAGGATCTCGCAATTACAACAACGGGAATCATATTGGATTCATAAACTGGACACATTGGAACCAAGAGGTCTAATTAGGAAATGTGATTTCCGCATATTATCATGATTATAACTTACTCTTTTTCTCTGTTCTAGGCTCGTTGATGAGGACTAAGCGAACATGGGTGAGAACCCCCCCCCCACCCTTTTTCTCTTCCTTCCCATTTGCTACCTCCTCCCTTTTTCCCCGTCCTTCCCTCTCATCCCATGCTAGCAGTTTTTCACAGATTCCTGTCCACTAATATTAACCAATTATTAATTGTTAATTATATCTTGTTTTGCTCATTATTCTCCAATCATATTATTATTTTTCTGTATATATCTGTGTATTCATACTGCAATATTGTGCCAATCTTTATTACATTGACCCATGATATATAGGACAGTAGGCAAATGCTTATCTGTTCAATTTTCCTACTATGTTGCGTATCCTCGCTTATATACCCTTCTACACATACACCAACACCATACCCATTGATAATCACTCCCCCATCTGGCAGAACCATATTTATTCTTATTCTTTCTCTTTTTCTAACTAGTTCCCAAGTATACAAATCCACTGCTTTCATACTGATTGGCCCCTCCGCCCCTTTCTTCCTCTTCTCTCATCTCCCCTGCCCTCTTGCCCACACCTTTGCCCATACCCCACCGGCATATAGAGTGTGCATGCGCGCGCACAATGGTACGTCACGGCGCTTGCATGAGCCACCGACTTCCGCCCCTTCAGTTCCAGCGCGTCCGTTCACTCAGATGTGATTATGTCATTACTCTGCACCCTCCAACATGGCTCACAGCATTAAAAGAATGCACTGATTCGCCGGCATGCCACATCCAGTGCCTGCCTCTCTACCCTGCCACAAGGTAATTTCAAATTTTTAACATGACCTATAGTCAGCAACGGAATCTGTCCAGGATACATGCATAAATCGATACCTGATATGATATGAAGGTCGTAAAGACCGAAACGTCCGGGAATTTTTGTCTCATGTGGCTATTTACTTATGATGTATAAATTAACTACTCTGGATGTATACAAATGATAATCTGCAAAAAAAAGAATTAAATGTGAAAATTTATTTTGCACAAAAAATCTTTTGGAGTGCCGTGGATTAACTTTACATTTGCTTGGGTAATGACATCCGAATTGTCTCCATTTGGCAGAGGGATGACTTGGCTGGCTCTCCACCTTGTTAGACGACCCTAGCTATCGGTCCAAAATGGGGTCCTTTTTACACCTGCTGAGAGGGAGGACAAACTGAACTACTATAGAGACATCCTTTGTAGTCAGTTGGCCGCTGCCTATCTGCACCATTGTCCATCCTCTCGCAGGTCTGACCAGGGGGGCCCTCTGCACTCACGTTCCACTGCCACGGCTGATGGGGAGGAGTGGGGTGGCAGGAGCAGTACCAGCTCCATCAGCAGCAGCCTGAGTCTAGAGTTGCTGATGAGCAGCTTCCTTTACCCGCATAGTGAGGAAACTACTCACCAGCAGCTAGATATAGAGCAGGACCTAAACCAGCAGGATGACTGACCAAATGCTGACAAAGGGGAAGGTGTATGCTTCACAGACAAGATCTGGTTTTTGGGGGTTATTGTTCTGACGGACAAAAGGAAGGGCAAAATAATCTGTGAAGTCGACACAAACTTACTGCTGACACCCTCTCCACTCTGTCGGGGGGCTCTATTTGTATAAGCATTTAATAGAACAGGTCTGTAGACATCTATGTGGAATCAGCTGATGATGGTGTAAAAGGAATGTGCTTCTTCTTGGCGCTAAGATTGACCTGTAAGGCTGAGTTTGTATGTGAGTTATTTGGTCAGTTTTGGCCCCGTGACTGACCAAATAACTGAAATGTGCAGTGATTCTAAGCGTGACGCCTGTCATCTGCATGTCATATGTAGAGTTGAGCGGACACCTGGATGTTCGGGTTCGAGAAGTTCGGCCGAACTTCCCGGAAATGTTCGGGTTCGGGATCCGAACCCGATCCGAACTTCGTCCCGAACCCGAACCCCATTGAAGTCAATGGGGACCCGAACTTTTCGGCACTAAAAAGCCTGTAAAACAGCCCAGGAAAGGGCTAGAGGGCTGCAAAAGGCAGCAACATGTAGGTAAATCCCCTGCAAACAAATGTGGATAGGGAAATGAAAAAAAATTAAAATTAAATAAATAAAAATTAACCAAAATCAATTGGAGAGAGGTCCCATAGCAGAGAATCTGGCTTCACGTCACCCACCACTGGAACAGTCCATTCTCAGATATTTAGGCCCCGGCACCCAAGCAGAGGAGAGAGGTCCCGTAACAGAGAATCTGTCTTCGTGTCAGCAGAGAATCAGTCTGCATGTCATAGCAGAGAATCAGGCCTCACGTCAGCCACCACTGCAACAGTCCATTTTCATAAATTTAGGCCCAGCACCCAGGCAGAGGAGAGAGGTCCCGTAACAGAGGATCTGGCTTCATGTCAGCAGAGAATCAGTCTGCATGTCCTAGCAGAGAATCAGGCTTCACGTCAGCCACCACTGCAACAGTCCATTGTCAGATATTTAGGCCCAGCACCCAGGCAGAGGAGAGAGGTCCCGTAACAGAGACTCTGGCTTCATGTCAGCAGAGAATCAGTCTGCATGTCATAGCAGAGAATCAGACTTCACGTCAGCCACCACTGCAACAGTCCATTTTCATAAATTTAGGCCAAGCACCCAGGCAGAGGAGAGAGGTTTCGTAACACAGAATCTGGCTTCATGTCAGCAGAGAATCAGTCTTCATATCATAGCAGAGAATCAGGCTTCACGTCACCCACCACTGCATCAGTCCATTTTCATAAATTTAGGCCCAGCACCCAGGCAGAGGAGAGAGGTCCCGTAACAGACAATCTGGCTTCATGTCGGCAGAGAATCAGTCTGCATGTCCTAGCAGAGAATCAGGCTTCACGTCAGCCACCACTGCAACAGTCCATTTTCATAAATTTAGGCCCAGCACCCAGGCAGAGGAGAAAGGTCCCGTAACAGACAATCTGGCTTCATGTCAGCAGAGAATTAGTCTGCATGTCATAGCAGAGAATCAGGCTTCACGTCACCCAACATTGGAACAGTCCATTGGCATATATTTAGGCCCAGCACACAGGCAGAGGAGAGAGGTCCCGTAACAGAGGATCTGTCTTCATGTCAGCAGAGAATTAGTCTGCATGTCATAGCAGAGAATCAGGCTTCACGTCAGCCACCAATGCAACAGTCCATTGTCAGATATTTAGGCCCAGCACCCAGGCAGAGGAGAGAGGTCCCATAACAGACAATCTGGCTTCATGTCATCAGAGAATCAGTCTTCATATCATAGCAGAGAATCAGGCTTCACGTCAGCCACGAATGCAACAGTCCATTTTCATAAATTTAGGCCCAGCACCCAGGCAGAGGAAAGAGGTCCCGTAACAGAGGATCTGGCTTCATGTCAGCAGAGAATTAGTCTGCATGTCATAGCAGAAAATCTGGCTTCACGTCAGCCACCACTGCAACAGTCCATTGTCAGATATTTAGGCCCAGCACCCAGGCAGAGGAGAGAGGTCCCGTAACAGAAAATCTGGCTTCATGTCAGCAGAGAATCAGTCTTCATATCATAGCAGAGAATCAGGCTTCACGTCAGCCACCAATGCAACAGTCCATTGTCAGATATTTAGGCCCAGCACCCAGGCAGAGGAGAGAGGTCCCGTAACAGAGGATCTGGCTTCATGTCAGCAGAGAATTAGTCTGCATGTCATAGCAGAGAATCAGGCTTCACGTCACCCAACATTGGAACAGTCCATTGGCATATATTTAGGCCCCGGCACCCAGACAGAGGAGAGGCTCAATCAACTTTGGGTTGCCTCGCAATATAATGGTAAAATGAAAATAAAAATAGGATTGAATGAGGAAGTGCCCTGGAGTACAATAATATATGGTTAAGGGGAGGTAGTTAATGTCTAATCTGGACAAGGGACGGACAGGTCCTGTGGGATCCATGCCTGGTTCATTTTTATGAATGTCAGCTTGTCCACATTGGCTGTAGACAGTGTCGGACTGGGGTACCTAGGGCCAACCAGTAACATTTATTTTGGGGTCCCACCGTATGGATGCATTCAAATATAATAAATAATCTAACAAGTTTTTTATATAAAAATAGGCTGGTTGAGGTGCTGTGCACTGAATATATGTATGTTGTGCAGTAAATCTAATGTCTGGTTGAGGTGCTGTACACTGAATATATGTATGTTGTGCAGTAAATCTAATGTGCTATGTGTCACCTGTGCAGGGGGTGGGAGACTAGGGGCCCACCTTTCTCAGGGGCCCACCGGGGGATTCCCCTGTACCCCTGTGGGCCAGTCCGAGCCTGGCTGTAGACAGGCGGCTGCGTTTGTCTGTAATGACGCCCCCTGCCGTGCTGAATACACGTTCAGACAAAACGCTGGCCGCCGGGCAGGCCAGCACCTCCAAGGCATAAAAGGCTAGCTCTGGCCACGTGGACAATTTAGAGACCCAAAAGTTGAATGGGGCCGAACCATCAGTCAGTACGTGGAGGGGTGTGCACACGTACTGTTCCACCATGTTAGTGAAATGTTGCCTCCTGCTAACACGTTGCGTATCAGGTGGTGGTGCAGTTAGCTGTGGCGTGTTGACAAAACTTTTCCACATCTCTGCCATGCTAACCCTGCCCTCAGAGGAGCTGGCCGTGACACAGCTGCCTTGGCGACCTCTTGCTCCTCCTCTGCCTTGGCCTTGGGCTTCCACTTGTTCCCCTGTGACATTTGGGAATGCTCTAAGTAGCGCGTCTACCAACGTGCGCTTGTACTCGCGCATCTTCCTATCACGCTCCAGTGCAGGAAGTAAGGTGGGCACATTGTCTTTGTAGCGTGGATAACGGCGTCATCGCCACTGGCCATGTTGGTGGAGTACTCGAGACAGCGCAACAGGGCACACAGGTCTCGCATGGAGGCCCAGTCATTGGTGGTGAAGTGGTGCTGTTCTGTAGTGCGACTGAGCCGTGCGTGCTGCAGCTGAAACTCCACTATGGCCTGCTGCTGCTCGCACAGTCTGTCCAGCATGTGCAAGGTGGAGTTCCACCTGGCGGGCACGTCGCATATGAGGCGGTGAGCGGGAAGGCCAAAGTTACGCTGTAGCACAGACAGGCGAGCAGCAGCAGGATGTGAACGCCGGAAGCGCGAACAGACGGCCCGCACTTTATGCAGCAGCTCTGACATGTCGGGGTAGTTGTGAATGAACTTCTGCACCACCAAATTCAGCACATGCGCCAAGCAAGGAATGTGCGTCAAACTGTCTAGTCCCAGAGCTGCAACGAGATTTCGCCCATTATCACACACCACCAGGCCGGGCTTGAGGCTCACCGGCAGCAACCACTCGTCGGTCTGTTGTTCTATACCCTGCCACAACTCCTGTGCGGTGTGGGGCCTGTCCCCCAAACATATGAGTTTCAGAATGGCCTGCTGACGTTTACCCCGTGCTGTGCTGAAGTTGGTGGTGATGGTGTGTGGCTGACTAGATGAGCAGGTGGAAGAAGAGGAGGAGGAAGTCGAGTAGGAGGAGGTGGCAACAGGAGGCAAAGAATGTTGCCCTGCGATCCTTGGCGGCGGAAGGACGTGCGCCAAACAGCTCTCCGCCTGGGGCCCAGTTGCCACTACATTTACCCAGTGTGCAGTTAGGGAGATATAGCGTCCCTGGCCGTGCTTACTGGTCCACGTATCTGTGGTTAGGTGGACCTTACCACAGATGGCGTTGCGCAGTGCACACTTGATTTTATCAGATACTTGGTTGTGCAGGGAAGGCCCGGCTCTCTTGGAGAAGTAGTGGCGGCTGAGAACAACATACTGTGGGACAGCAAGCGACATGAGCTGTTTGAAGCTGTCTGTGTCCACCAGCCTAAATGACAGCATTTCATAGGCCAGTAGTTTAGAAATGCTGGCATTCAGGGCCAGGGATCGAGGGTGGCTAGGTGGGAATTTACGCTTTCTCTCAAATGTTTGTGAGATGGAGAGCTGAACGCTGCCGTGTGACATGGTTGAGATGCTTGGTGACGGAGGTGGTGGTGGTGTTGGTGGTACATCCCTGTTTGCTGGGCGGCAGGTGCCAACGTTCCTCCAGAGGCAGAGGAAGAGGCCGAGGCGGCAGCAGCAGAAGAGGCCGAGGCGGCAGCAGCAGAAGAGGCCGAGGCGGCAGCAGCAGAAGAGGCCGAGGCGGCAGCAGCAGAAGAGGTAGCAGGGGGAGCCTGAGTGACTTCCTTGGTTTTAAGGTGTTTACTCCACTGCAGTTCATGCTTTGCATGCAGGTGCCTGGTCATGCAGGTTGTGCTCAGGTTCAGAACGTTAATGCCTCGCTTCAGGCTCTGATGGCACAGCGTGCAAACCACTCGGGTCTTGTCGTCAGCACATTGTTTGAAGAAGTGCCATGCCAGGGAACTCCTTGAAGCTGCCTTTGGGGTGCTCGGTCCCAGATGGCGGCGGTCAGTAGCAGGCGGAGTCTCTTGGCAGCGGGTGTTCTGCTTTTGCCCACTGCTCCCTCTTTTGCTACGCTGTTGGCTCGGTCTCACCACTGCCTCTTCCTCCGAACTGTGAAAGTCAGTGGCACGACCTTCATTCCATGTGGGGTCTAGGACCTCATTGTCCCCTGCATCGTCTTCCACCCAGTCTTGATCCCTGACCTCCTGTTCAGTCTGCACACTGCAGAAAGACGCAGCAGTTGGCACCTGTGTTTCGTCATCATCAGAGACATGCTGAGGTGGTATTCCCATGTCCTCATCATCAGGAAACATAAGTGGTTGTGCGTCAGTGCATTCTAAATCTTTCACAGCTGGGGAAGGGCTAGGTGGATGCCCTTGGGAAACCCTGCCAGCGGAGTCTTCAAACAGCATAAGAGACTGCTGCATAACTTGAGGCTCAGACAGTTTCCCTGGTATGCATGGGGGTGATGTGACAGACTGATGGGGTTGGTTTTCAGGCGCCATCTGTGCGCTTTCTGCAGAAGACTGGGTGGGAGATAATGTGAACGTGCTGGATCCACTGTCGGCCACCCAATTGACTAATGCCTGTACCTGCTCAGGCCTTACCATCCTTAGAACGGCATTGGGCTCCACCATATATCGCTGTAAATTCTGGCGGCTACTGGGACCTGAGGTAGTTGGTACACTAGGATCTGTGGATGTGGCAGAACGGCCACGTCCTCTCCCAGCACCAGAGGGTCCACTAACACCACCACGACCATGTCCACGTCCGCGTCCCTTACTAGATGTTTTCCTCATTGTTATCGTTCACCACAACAACAAAAATATTATTTGGCCCAATGTATTGTATTCAAATTCAGCTGAATATAAATTTGAGGCCTAATATTTAGGCGCTGGGTGACCGGTATAGATTTACTGACAGAATTAGACTTGGAAATGCACAGTAGCGTGTGTGTGAAGTTATTCTGAATGACCCTATGTGCACCTTGAATATTATATACCCTTTTAGGGATAGATTTCAAATAGCTCTGATACAGCAGAAACCACTAAATTATGAAATTGCTAAATTGGGAATTGTATTTCAACCCAGAACAAAAAATGTGCTTTGACGGACACGAAATAACTTGCCCAGCCACAACAGTACAGCGGTAACGACAGATTTAGCGGGATATAAATTTGAGGCCTAGTATTTAGGCGCTGGGTGACCGGTATGGATTTAGTGACAGAATTAGACTTGGAAATGCACAGTAGCGTGTGTGTGAAGTTATTCTGAATGACCCTATGTGCACCTTGAATATTATATACCCTTTTAGGAAAAGATTTCAAATAGCTCTGATATAGCAGAAACCACTAAATTATGAAATTGCTAAATTGGGAATTGTATTTCAACCCAGAACAAAAAATGTGCTTTGACGGACACTAAATAACTTGCCCAGCCACAACAGTACAGCGGTAACGACAGATTTAGCGGGATATAAATTTGAGGCCTAGTATTTAGGCGCTGGGTGACCGGTATGGATTTAGTGACAGAATTAGACTTGGAAATGCACAGTAGCGTGTGTGTGAAGTTATTCTGATTGACCCTATGTGCACCTTCAATATTATATACCCTTTTAGGGATAGATTTCAAATAGCTCTGATATAGCAGACCCCACTAAATTATGAAATTGCTAAATTGGGAATTGTATTTCAACCCAGAACAAAAAATGTGCTTTGACGGACACTAAATAACTTGCCCAGCCACAACAGTACAGCGGTAACGACAGATTTAGCGGGATATAAATTTGAGGCCTAGTATTTAGGCGCTGGGTGACCGGTATGGATTTACTGACAGAATTAGACTTGGAAATGCACAGTAGTGTGTGTGTGAAGTTATTCTGAATGACCCTATGTGCACCTTGAATATTATATACCCTTTTAGGGATAGATTTCAAATAGCTCTGATATAGCAGAAACCACTAAATTATGAAATTGCTAAATTGGGAATTGTATTTCAACCCAGAAAAAAAAAAGTGCTTTGACGGACACTAAATAACTTGCCCAGCCACAACAGTACAGCGGTAACGACAGATTTAGCGGGATATAAATTTGAGGCCTAGTATTTAGGCGCTGGGTGACCGGTATGGATTTACTGACAGAATTAGACTGGGATATGGCCAAAAAATAACCACACTATTGCTGGTTAAATGCACTTGGTGTGACAGCTTGACCAACCACACTACTGAGGGTTAAATGCACTTGGTGACAGGCGCAGCTTGCCCCTGATGTAGTATATGGCCAAAAAATGAACAGACTATTGCTGGTTAAATGCACTTGGTGTGACAGCTTGACCAACCACACTACTGAGGGTTAAATGCACTTGGTGACGGGCGCAGCTTGCCCCTGATGTAGTATATGGCCAAAAAATGAACAGACTATTGCTGGTTAAATGCACTTGGTGTGACAGCTTGACCAACCACACTACTGAGGGTTAAATGCACTTGGTGACGGGCGCAGCTTGCCCCTGATGTAGTGTATGGCCAAAAAATGAACAGACTATTGCTGGTTAAATGCACTTGGTGTGACAGCTTGACCAACCACACTACTGAGGGTTAAATGCACTTGGTGACGGGCGCAGCTTGCCCCTGATGTAGTATATGGCCAAAAAATGAACAGACTATTGCTGGTTAAATGCACTTGGTGTGACAGCTTGACCAACCACACTACTGAGGGTTAAATGCACTTGGTGACGGGCGCAGCTTGCCCCTGATGTAGTATATGGCCAAAAAATGAACAGACTATTGCTGGTTAAATGCACTTAGTGTGACAGCTTGACCAACCACACTACTGAGGTTAAATGCACTTGGTGACGGGCGCAGCTTGCCCCTGATGTAGTATATGGCCAAAAAATGAACAGACTATTGCTGTTTAAATGCACTTGGTGTGACAGCTTGACCAACCACACTACTGAGGGTTAAATGCACTTGGTGACGGGCGCAGCTTGCCCCTGATGTAGTATATGGCCAAAAAATGAACAGACTATTGCTGGTTAAATGCACTTGGTCTGACAGCTTCACCCTGATGTAGGCTTTAGCCAAAAAACAACCGCACCATTGAGGGTTAAATGCACTTGGTGACAGGCGCAGCTTGCCCCTGATGTAGTATATGGCCAAAAAATAAACAGACTATTGCTGGTTAAATGCACTTGGTGTGACAGATTCACCCTGATGTAGGCTTTAGCCAAAAAACAACCACACCATTGAGAGTTAAATGCACTTGGTCGCAGCTTGTGCCGCCGCCGATCACCCCAGAAAAAAGTGACTGACAAACGGTCTGGGCAGCCTAAAAACAGTGAGCAATTGAATTTCAGCAGCTCAATGATGCACAGCTGCAGATCGATCGATTAATCAAGTCCTTTGGAGGAGTTAATCTGCCTAATCTCGCCCTAATGTCGCAGCCGCAACCTCTCCCTACGCTAATCAGAGCAGAGTGACGGGCGGCGCTATGTGACTCCAGCTTAAATAGAGGCTGGGTCACATGGTGCTCTGGCCAATCACAGCCATGCCAATAGTAGGCATGGCTGTGACGGCCTCTTGGGGCAAGTAGTATGACGCTTGTTGATTGGCTGCTTTTCAGCCTTTCAAAAAGCGCCAAGAAAGCGTCACAAAAGCGCCAAGAAAGCGACGAACACCGAACCCGAACCCGGACTTTTAAGAAAATGTCCGGGTTCGGGTCCGTGTCACGGACACCCCAAAATTCGGTACAAACCCGAACTATACAGTTTGAGTTCGCTCATCCCTAGTCATATGGACTCACAGTATTATTTCACTGCCAAAGCAGACTCCCTATGCGTGTTATTGCAAGGCACAGTGTTCTTCACCACTATAATGGCTCTCTGCAGTCAGAAAACCAGCAAATCGAATTTTTGAAAAATTTGCTCATCTCTACCTCACCCCTCTGTGATTGACCACTATGTTGACTCCTCATGTGGTTGCCACCTCACCACTCTGTAACTGGACCACTGTGTTGACTCTTCATGCGTTTGCCACCCTCACCACTCTGTGACTGACCATTAGAGACGAGTTTCTTCTGGCCACCTGCTTCATCTACTATTCAGATGCTGCCACCTGGCAGATGCCACACTCTTGCTGTCATGTGCTCATACCAACACCCACCATCTTATGCTGTTACTGCCACTGCTTTTGCCTCCTACTTCACCACTCTGTAACTGGGCCACTGTGTTGACTCCTCATGCAGTTGCCACCCTCAACACTATGTGACTGACCACTGTGTTGACTCCTCATTTGTTTGCAACCCTCACTACTCTGTGACTGGGCCACTGTGTTGACTCCTCATGTGGTTGCCATCTCAACACTCTGTGACTGACCACTATATTCACTTCTCATGCATTTGCCACCCTCGCCACTTTTTGACTCACCATTATGTTGACTCCTTATGCGTTTTCCATCTCACCACTCTGTGACTGGGCTACTGTGTTGATTGCTCATGTGTTTGCCACCCTTACCACTCTGTAACTGACCACTATGATGAGTCCTCATGCATTTGCCACCCACACCACTCTGTAACTGAGCCACTATGTTCACTCCTCATGTGTTTGCTACTCTCACCCCTCTGTGACTGGGCCACTGTGTGGACTCCTCATGTGTTGCCACCTCACCACTACATGACTGACCACTATGTTGACTCCTCATGCATTTGCCATCATCACCACTCTGTGATTGACCACTATGTTGACTTCTCATTCAGTTACCACCCTCCCCATAATGTAACTGGCCCACTGTGTTGACTCCTCATTCAGTTGCTGCTCTCTTCACTCTATGTCGGGGCCACTATTGTCCCTGTTTGGCATTTTTTACATTAGTATTTTTTTTTCTTCTCCTGATCTGTCAGAAGGATGGAAAAATGAGAAACACAACGGATTCTGTCTTTGGAGCATCCATAAGGCCTGTATCACAGGGTTCCTATTTTGCATCAGGTTATGCTCATGATTTGGAAGCCAAAAGCAGGAGTGGGTACAAAACACAGAAGGCATGCAAACTATCCAATCATGTGTCATCTCTGTTTTGGATCCACTCCTGGATTTTTTTTGGCCTTACCAGTACTGATGGATTACTGAGCAAATGTGACTGTGTTTATGCAGATGCTCAAAAGACAATATCCGTTTTTTTGGGAGTTGTTCTTATGATGGATTAGAAGGAGGGCAAGATAAACAGTAATGTCGACACAAACTTACTGCTGACACCTTATCCACTCGGTCATGGGGCACTACTTGTTTCAGCGTGTAACAGAACAGGTTCTGTAGAAATCAATGTGGAATCAGCTGACGACAATGTAAAAGTGTGCTCTTTCACTCTATAGTACAATCTATCCACTGCATGGTTCTTTATACCTGACACTAACATTGACCTTTAAGGCACTTTAGTTATTTGGTTAGCTTTGGCCCTGTAACTGACTAGATAAGTGAAATATGAAGTGATTCTAAGAGTGACACCTGTCAACTGCCAGTCATAGTCACAGTAGTCACAGTAACAATTTCAGTACCACAGCGGACTACTTATGCATGTTTATGCAATGCACAGTGTTCTACACCAATATACAGGCTCTCAACAGCTGGGAAATAGCTGTTTTTAGCACACTTCGACAGAAATAAATTCGGATCGAATCCATTTTTTTCTCCTCTTATATACTTTTTTTTATTTGCATATTTGTTTAGTCTAGAATTGATTTGAGTCTGAACTGAACTTTTCAAAAAGTTTGACAACTTGGACCCGAAACAAAATTCAAGAAACTTTTTGATAAAGTGTGTGAATGTGTTTGTATAGATTGTGACACAGTGAAGGGTATGGTCTGAGAGGACAGGTATTTTCCTCCCAGTGTGTGCTACTGGGCTGATTTGCAGCCAGGTGGGGTCAAACACTGGACTGGATTTTAAGTCCTGGTCCGAGTTTTGACAGCACCTAGCTGTCCTTAAAAGACAGCTGGGCTCAGCAGCAAGGTATCTCTGTTTTGGGATCTGAGGCATGGTGCCGTGCTAGACGGCTGAGAGCCGCATGCGAGGAAATAGGCCCCTAAAGCCTGTTGTGGACCGCTGGTGAAAAACTGCTAGCAAGGTGATTGTTTTGTTCTTTGGACTTTCCTTTGTGTGAACTAAGACTAAGACTAAAAATGTTGCTTTGTTTTTGCCTTGTGTGTGAATAAACACAGATTTTTTTTTTACAAACAGTTTTTTTGCCTCTGTTCTGCGTCCGCTTACCCTGCCTACCAGAGCGAATCCCCACAATTGGAAGCTTGGAGCGGGCACACACAGTGAGGCTGGTCTGAAGGCCGAAAAGTTTTTAGTCTTTTCCCTGCTTGGGTATATGTCTTATATCAAGCTGGCAAGGTTACGACCCGTGTCCCCTGACCAAATGGAGGCGGTTGTGAAAGCCCTCATGGAGGCTAACTTGCAACAGCGGGAGGCTAACAAGCAGCAGGAAACCAACTAGCTGCTATTTCAGCATGTGATGGCGTTACAAGCGCCAGGAGCGTCCCAGAACGTCCACAATGCCCAGAAAGCTGTCCATACGGCAATCCCTAAGATGACTCCCTTAGACGACCTATCAGGCGGTATTTGAAATGGCGGCTGTGAGAGAGAGGTTACCCCAAGATCAATGGGCTGAGGTTCTCGCTCCATTCCTGGCATCTGGACCCCAGCCGGTGTTTTTTGCAACCTAAAAGATGATTAAGCGGCCCACCACCCGTCTGTAAAGATTGAGACTCTGGC
Source organism: Bufo gargarizans (assembly GCF_014858855.1). Lineage (NCBI taxonomy): Eukaryota > Metazoa > Chordata > Amphibia > Anura > Bufonidae > Bufo > Bufo gargarizans. The sequence continues at coordinate 183,207,633 of NC_058082.1, forward strand.
AAGACTGGGGGTGAATGTATTGGTCCGGGCCCAGCTGCTGCATCAGTGGGAATTTAACCCGGCTGAACCCGCCAGACCGCATTATTATGATCTGCTACACCGGTTGAAAAAATGGTTGCAGCCTGACGTACAGAATCCCACTGCTATGCTGAACTGTTTGTTGGCTGATGTGTTCTGGAGGGCTTTGCCGTACCCTCTCCAGCACTGGATTAGCCAGGTGTCCTGTGGTAATACCCTAGAGATGGTCAACCTGGTGGAGCACTATGATGCTGCCAGAAATCTACAGGGCGGTTCTTTTTTTGGTGTCGGGGCAGTTAAACCCCAGAAATCTCTACCCTTGACCAGGCAGCTAAGGCCAGCCAAACCCGCTACTCCGGATATACTCCATACAGACCTAGCTCTGATGGTCTTTTGGCGGTGTCAAGGGCCTGGTCACATAAGGGCAGACTGTCCCCATTGGGGGGGGGAAGCCATGGACACTAACTATGGCTACCGCCCCTCAATGAATGCCAGAAGGCTGTGTGCAACTGATACCCCGAGACAATAGACAATGTTTTGACACTTCCCCTTTAAGTTGTGTGTCCCTTCCCATCCTGGTCTGTTTGGGGTTAAGATGTGTGCTTGGTGGATCTGGGTGTTGCCTCTGGCTTTTATACTGTGTTGTGAGCTTGAAAGGCAGATAGTTGTTTGTTGGCCTGTATATGTGTAGGAGCTCTGTTCCTTTCTGGATGTCATCTTTCCAGTGTGAGGGCATCCTAGTTGGACATCGTGTTGGTTGTTGCTAGTGTTCTGTTGTTGCACTGTTTACTTACCTGCCGTCCAGTTTCTGCATATGGTCTTTTCCCTTCTGTTACTAGGCCTGTGGTAGACTCCAATTTATTGGTGTCGTGGATGAATCGGCCGTCTCTTATGCCTGACTTCCATATTGCAGGGACCGATAGGGTCAGTAGGGCCCAGGTTCGAGAGTATGAGCCCCCCTACCATTGAGGGCGGCTCAAACAGTCAGGAGGTCAGGGATAGGATTAGGGCTACTGTAGGAGGTGACCTGCTCCCTATCCCTGTGTTGTGACCTAGTATCCGTTTCCATTATATGGTGGGGGTTTCAACCACTCCCCACCGTGACACTGGTACAGCCTTTTTGGCGAAGTAATGATGTCTTCAGCACAAGCCATCAGTTCTCTGTAAGGTACGGAGTCAACCACATGAAAAGTGAGGAACTGTGATACCAGCAACTTGACCAGGATCATATTCAGCTTCTGCACCATTGGATGAGTCCACGCATACTGTTGTTTTTGCAATAACCTCGGTTATCAAATGCTAGCGAAATGAGTGGTGAGGAGCATCAGGACCAGTAGATGATGGTAATAAACCACAGCTCCCTTCTGCTGAGGTGGTGGAACATTGACTGCTGGAAAAGAGTTCCAGCCTGCTAGGAGATGCCTCAGGCTGTACACATTAGCTCCAGTTTCCCTATGCCACTTTATGGTGATGCTGCATTTGTTGATGCAAAGCCGTGGTGCCAACATTGGCACCCTGGCCACGCTTCACCTTCTACCCACATTCTACACATGGCCACGCTGACGTCCTCCGCCGACTTGATGAAAAATTCCCAGACTGGCGATTATGGTATTTTCCACCCAGGACTGTGAGCTGATTGCCTCGATGAAGCCATGCACCACTATTTGTTTTCCAAACGGGTAGGCTCCTGAGTAGCAGATGGTCTACCCCGGGCACATTTGGCTCCAGACCTCACACTGCTGCCACCCTGCTGACTTACGGCCACACTAGCACCCTGCTGCTCAGCCACTGCCTCATGCACAAGTTGCAACCATCTTTCCCTGATGATGATGATAGAGCCCCTTCTTCACCCAGCTCCCATTACAATCGGCTACATCATTATCAACTACTGTCTGCATGTCACTGATGTCACCCTCAACAGTCTGAATAATAGCAACGGAGCGAGGCGCAGACATAGCGCAGGGCGTACTGACTTAGGGGAAGACCGTAGGCGAGTAAGGGGTTAATTATGCTGGGTAGGTGCGTGGTTGGGGGGCTGGGTTGCTGTACGGAGTGGGGGGAGCTGGTATTTTCGCGGGCTGTATATAAGGAACTGAGGGAGGGGCTACTGGTCAGTTGCCAGCTTGAGCCAGCAAGTTTTTCCCGCCCTCCCGCCCTTGTATTGGTTGTAGCTCTGTGGCAGTTTAGGGGGGGGGGCTGCTTGATATGGGATCCTGGGGGAGCAATTCAATGGTTAAGAGATGCAGGACATGTTAGAGCCTGCATCTCATATGGTTTGTTAATACCGAGGATGGGGCTCCTGTTTGGGCTACAAGGCCTACAGGAGGGAGACTGGTATACTTCAAGGAGTTGGTGCCCTTGGGTCGGTGAGTGCGGCCAAGGGTAAGCTTGAAGTACGAGGTGAGGCGGTGAAGGAGGATACTGCTAGTTTGGGTTGCCCTCCAGGATCCTTGTTACGGGGCAGTAGGTGATAATGTTGAGGGATGTTAAAAAGTGCCTGCTGTTGTTATTGTTATTATTATTCATGTTATATGGTGAAAGATGTTGCTTTAATGTGTGGAATAATAAAGTTTGGCCGTCACGGTCATTTTACCAAAGCAAGTAAGTGTTGGTGTGATTATTAAAGGGGATCTGGGTAGGTATCAGTGGACGGAGGAAATTCTTCCATCCTATTAAGTCACAGGGCTGCGTGCCTTACCACTCGCAACACCTGCTCTCAAGTGACTCTCATCATCACTACTTGCCCACCTACAGGAGGAAGCAGCAGATCTCTCCTCCAAATCTTCGCTAGGTAGTATCTGCTGACTGTCCTCAATAAGCTTGGCCTTGCTGAACAGCAGAGCAGAGTCAACAGCATACAATACTTGCTAAGCAGAAGGAACAGAAAATGAAAGAGGCAGGTTCAGGGCAGGTGGGGGCACTGAGCTTGTTCCTGGGTGATGACAACCAAGTGTGGTGTCAGAGGAAACAACTGACTCCTGGCTGGGGGTGTCTGATGTCAGTTAGGATGAAATTGAAAACCGAGTCACTCATTTAAGGACAGCTGGGTTGCTGGTTAAAACACCACCGGTGAATGACAATGGAAGCTGTGGCCTGTTGTTGTGACTGCTGCTACCATCCCTCTTCTTCTGCTGCTACTTCTGCCAGCTCCAGAAACATTTTTGCCACTGCCCCTTCTATTAGAAGGCCCTGTCTGTCGGCCATACTGTATTGTAACAGTAACTGTAAAAAAAAAAAACTGTAAAATCATGCCTCAATTTCAGCCCAGAATCAAGGATGAATTGATATACTTATGTATAAAAGAATGTGAACACCCAAAAAAACAGTAGTATCAGGCTGCATTTTCATCCTAATTACAAAATCAAAGATGAATGGAATTGTTTACATAAAAGAACAATGTGAACCCACAAAATATGTAGCATCAGGCCGCAATTTCACCCCAATTACATAATCAAGTATGAATGGAATTATTTCTGTAAAATTACAGTGTGAACCCCCAAAAATCTGTCATATCAGGCAGCAATTTCACCCTAGAATCAAGGATGAATGGTTTTACTTATGTATAAAAGAACATGAACACCCCAAAACAGTAGTATCAGGCAGCAATTTCACCCAAATTACACAATTAAGCATGAATGGAATTATTTATCTAAAATAACAATGTAGACACTCCAAAATCAATAGTATCAGGCCGCAATTTAACCTCAATTACACAATCCAGGATGAATGGAATTATTTATGTAAAATAACTATGTGAACCCCCCCCCCCAAAAAAAAAACTGTAGTATCAAGCCACAATTTCACCCCAATTACACAATCAAGGATTAACTGATTTACTTATGTATAAAAGAACATGAACCCCCAAAATCTGTAGTATCAGGCAGCAAGTTCACCCGAATTACACAATTAATGATTAACTGATTTACCTATGTATAAAAGAAATTGAACACTGCAAAATCTGTAGTATCAGGTGGCAATTTTATCCTAGAATAAAGGATTAACAAATTTACTTATGCATAAAATAATGTGAACCCCCAAAATCTGTTGTATCAAGCCACAATTTCACCCCAATTACACAATAAAGGATTAAAGGATTTACTTAAGTATAAAAGAACGTCAACCCCCCAAAATCAGTAGTATAAGGCCACAATTGCACCCCAATTACAGAATGAAGGATTAAAGGATTTACTTAAGTATAAAAGAACGTCAACCCCTCAAAATCAGTAGTATCAGGCCACAATTTCACCACAATTCCACAATTAAGGATTATCAGATTTGCTAATGTATAAAAAATAAACTGAACTCTCCAAAATCAGAAGTAGCAGACAGAAATGTCACCCTAATAACAGAATCAAGGATTAATGGAATTACTTATGTATAAAGGGGAATATAAATGTGAATAACCTGAACAACCAGTAGTATTAGAACACTTTTTTTTATTTTTTTTTATTGACGAATAAAATGTGATACATAGCAATATGCATAATAAAAGACATTAGTCGACCGGTGTCGAACAAAAACAAATTCAAAATACAAAATATAGGTAGATATTAGGGATGAGCGAACTCGAACTGTATAGTTCGGGTTCGTACCGAATTTTGGGGTGTCCGTGACACGGACCCGAACCCGGACATTTTCGTAAAAGTCCGGGTTCGGGTTCGGTGTTCGTCGCTTTCTTCGCGCTTTTGTGACGCTTTCTTGGCGCTTTTTGAAAGGCTGCAAAGCAGCCAATCAACAAGCGTCATACTACTTGCCCCAAGAGGCCATCACAGCCATGCCTACTATTGGCATGGCTGTGATTGGCCAGAGCACCATGTGACCCAGCCTCTATTTAAGCTGGAGTCACATAGCGCCGCCCGTCACTCTGCTCTGATTAGCGTAGGGAGAGGTTGCGGCTGCGACAGTAGGGCGAGATTAGGCAGATTAACTCCTCCAAAGGACTTGATTAACTGATCGATCTGCAGCTGTGGATCATTGAGCTGCTGATCCTCAATTGCTCACTGTTTTTAGGCTGCACAGACCGTTTGTCAGTCTCATTTTTCTGGGGTGATCGGCGGCCATTTTGTGTCTTGTGGTGCGCCAGCACAAGCTGCGACCAAGTGCATTTAACCCTCAATGGTGTGGTTGTTTTTTGGCTAAAGCCTACATCAGGGTGAAGCTGTCACACCAAGTGCATTTAACCAGCAATAGTCTGTTCATTTTTTGGCCATATACAAAATCAGGGGCAAGCTGCGCCTGTCACCAAGTGCATTTAACCCTCAATGGTGTGGTTGTTTTTTGGCTAAAGCCTACATCAGGGTGAAGCTGTCACACCAAGTGCATTTAACCAGCAATAGTCTGTTCATTTTTTGGCCATATACAAAATCAGGGGCAAGCTGCGCCTGTCACCAAGTGCATTTAACCCTCAATGGTGTGGTTGTTTTTTGGCTAAAGCCTACATCAGGGTGAAGCTGTCACACCAAGTGCATTTAACCAGCAATAGTCTGTTCATTTTTTGGCCATATACAAAATCAGGGGCAAGCTGCGCCTGTCACCAAGTGCATTTAACCCTCAATGGTGTGGTTGTTTTTTGGCTAAAGCCTACATCAGGGTGAAGCTGTCACACCAAGTGCATTTAACCAGCAATAGTCTGTTCATTTTTTGGCCATATCCCAGTCTAATTCTGTCACTAAATCCATACCGGTCACCCAGCGCCTAAATACTAGGCCTCAAATTTATATCCAGCTAAATCTGTCCCTAGTGCTGTAGCTGGGCGAGTTATTTAGTGTCCGTTCAAGCACATTTCTTGTTCTGGGTTGAAATACAATTCCCAATTTAGCAATTTCATAATTTAGTGGTTCCTGCTATATCAGAGCTATTTGAAATCTATCCCAAAAAGGGTATATAATATTGAAGGTGCACATTGGGTCATTCAGAATAACTTCACACACACCCGCTACTGTGTATTTCCAAGTCTAATTCTGTCACTAAACCCATACCTGTCACCCAGCGCCTAAATACTAGGCCTCAAATTTAAATCCCTCTAAATCTCTCGTTACCCACCGCTGTACTGTTGTTGCTGGGCAAGATATTTAGTGTCCGTCAAAGCACATTTTTTGTTCTGGGTTGAAGTACAATTCCCAATTTAGCAATTTCATAATTTAGTGGTTTCTGCTATATCAGAGCTATTTGAAATCTATCCCTAAAAGGGTATATAATATTGAAGGTGCACATAGGGTCATTCAGAATAACTTCACACACACGCTTCTGTGCATTTCCAAGTCTAATTCTGTCACTAAATCCATACCGGTGACCCAGCGCCTAAATACTAGGCCTCAAATTTAAATCCCTCTAAATCTCTCGTTACCCACCACTGTACTGTTGTTGCTGGGCAAGATATTTAGTGTCCGTCAAAGCACATTTTTTGTTCTGGGTTGAAGTACAATTCCCAATTTAGCAATTTCATAATTTAGTGGTTCCTGCTATATCAGAGCTATTTGAAATCTATCCCAAAAAGGGTATATAATATTGAAGGTGCACATTGGGTCATTCAGAATAACTTCACACACACCCGCTACTGTGTATTTCCAAGTCTAATTCTGTCACTAAATCCATACCGGTGACCCAGCGCCTAAATACTAGGCCTCAAATTTAAATCCCTCTAAATCTCTCGTTACCCACCGCTGTACTGTTGTTGCTGGGCAAGATATTTAGTGTCCGTCAAAGCACATTTTTTGTTCTGGGTTGAAGTACAATTCCCAATTTAGCAATTTCATAATTTAGTGGTTCCTGCTATATCAGAGCTATTTGAAATCTATCCCAAAAAGGGTATATAATATTGAAGGTGCACATTGGGTCATTCAGAATAACTTCACACACACCCGCTACTGTGTATTTCCAAGTCTAATTCTGTCACTAAACCCATACCTGTCACCCAGCGCCTAAATACTAGGCCTCAAATTTAAATCCCTCTAAATCTCTCGTTACCGCTGTACTGTTGTAGCTGGGAAAGTTATTTAGTGCCCGTCAAAGCACATTTTTTGTTCTGGGTTGAAGTACAATTCCCAATTTAGCAATTTCATAATTTAGTGGTTCCTGCTATATCAGAGCTATTTGAAATCTATCCCAAAAAGGGTATATAATATTCAAGGTGCACATTGGGTCATTCAGAATAACTTCACACACACGCTTCTGTGCATTTCCAAGTCTAATTCTGTCACTAAATCCATACCGGTCACCCAGCGCCTAAATACTAGGCCTCAAATTTATATCCCGCTGAATTTGAATACAATACATTGGGCCAAATAATATATTTGTTGTTGTGGTGAACCATAACAATGAGAAAAACATCTAGTAAGGGACGCGGACGTGGACATGGTCGTGGTGGTGTTAGTGGACCCTCTAGTGCTGGGAGAGGACGTGGCCGTTCTGCCACATCCACACGTCCTAGTGTACCAACTACCTCAGGTCCCAGTAGCCGCCAGAATTTACAGCGATATATGGTGGGGCCCAATGCCGTTCTAAGGATGGTAAGGCCTGAGCAGGTACAGGCATTAGTCAATTGGGTGGCCGACAGTGGATCCAGCACGTTCACATTATCTCCCACCCAGTCTTCTGCAGAAAGCGCACAGATGGCGCCTGAAAACCAACCCCATCAGTCTGTCACATCACCCCCATGCATACCAGGGAAACTGTCTCAGCCTCAAGTTATGCAGCAGTCTCTTATGCTGTTTGAAGACTCCGCTGGCAGGGTTTCCCAAGGGCATCCACCTAGCCCTTCCCCAGCGGTGAAAGACATAGAATGCACTGACGCACAACCACTTATGTTTCCTGATGATGAGGACATGGGAATACCACCTCAGCATGTCTCTGATGATGACGAAACACAGGTGCCAACTGCTGCGTCTTTCTGCAGTGTGCAGACTGAACAGGAGGTCAGGGATCAAGACTGGGTGGAAGACGATGCAGGGGACGATGAGGTCCTAGACCCCACATGGAATGAAGGTCGTGCCACTGACTTTCACAGTTCGGAGGAAGAGGCAGTGGTGAGACCGAGCCAACAGCGTAGCAAAAGAGGGAGCAGTGGGCAAAAGCAGAACACCCGCCGCCAAGAGACTCCGCCTGCTACTGACCGCCGCCATCTGGGACCGAGCACCCCAAAGGCAGCTTCAAGGAGTTCCCTGGCATGGCACTTCTTCAAACAATGTGCTGACGACAAGACCCGAGTGGTTTGCACGCTGTGCCATCAGAGCCTGAAGCGAGGCATTAACGTTCTGAACCTGAGCACAACCTGCATGACCAGGCACCTGCATGCAAAGCATGAACTGCAGTGGAGTAAACACCTTAAAACCAAGGAAGTCACTCAGGCTCCCCCTGCTACCTCTTCTGCTGCTGCCGCCTCGGCCTATTCTGCTGCTGCCGCCTCGGCCTCTTCCTCCGCCTCTGGAGGAACGTTGGCACCTGCCGCCCAGCAAACAGGGGATGTACCACCAACACCACCACCACCACCTCCGTCACCAAGCGTCTCAACCATGTCACACGCCAGCGTTCAGCTCTCCATCTCACAAACATTTGATAGAAAGCGTAAATTCCCACCTAGCCACCCTCGATCCCTGGCCCTGAATGCCAGCATTTCTAAACTACTGGCCTATGAAATGCTGTCATTTAGGCTGGTGGACACAGACAGCTTCAAACAGCTCATGTCGCTTGCTGTCCCACAGTATGTTGTTCCCAGCCGGCACTACTTCTCCAAGAGAGCCGTGCCTTCCCTGCACAACCAAGTATCCGATAAAATCAAGTGTGCACTGCGCAACGCCATCTGTAGCAAGGTCCACCTAACCACAGATACGTGGACCAGTAAGCACGGCCAGGGACGCTATATCTCCCTAACTGCACACTGGGTAAATGTAGTGGCAGCTGGGCCCCAGGCGGAGAGCTGTTTGGCGCACGTCCTGCCGCCGCCAAGGATCGCAGGGCAACATTCTTTGCCTCCTGTTGCCACCTCCTCCTTCTCGGCTTCCTCCTCCTCTTCTTCCACCTGCTCATCCAGTCAGCCACACACCTTCACCACCAACTTCAGCACAGCCCGGGGTAAACGTCAGCAGGCCATTCTGAAACTCATATGTTTGGGGGACAGGCCCCACACCGCACAGGAGTTGTGGCGGGGTATTGAACAACAGACCGACGAGTGGTTGCTGCCGGTGAGCCTCAAGCCCGGCCTGGTGGTGTGTGATAATGGGCGAAATCTCGTTGCAGCTCTGGGACTAGCCAATTTGACGCACATCCCTTGCTTGGCGCATGTGCTGAATTTGGTGGTGCAGAAGTTCATTCACAACTACCCCGACATGTCAGAGCTGCTGCATAAAGTGCGGGCCGTCTGTTCGCGCTTCCGGCGTTCACATCCTGCCGCTGCTCGCCTGTCTGCGCTACAGCGTAACTTCGGCCTTCCCGCTCACCGCCTCATATGCGACGTGCCCACCAGGTGGAACTCCACCTTGCACATGCTGGACAGACTGTGCGAGCAGCAGCAGGCCATAGTGGAGTTTCAGCTGCAGCACGCACGGGTCAGTCGCACTACAGAACAGCACCACTTCACCACCAATGACTGGGCCTCCATGCGAGACCTGTGTGCCCTGTTGCGCTGTTTCGAGTACTCCACCAACATGGCCAGTGGCGATGACACCGTTATCAGCGTTACAATACCACTTCTATGTCTCCTTGAGAAAACACTTAGGGCGATGATGGAACAGGAGGTGGCCCAGGAGGAGGAGGAGGAGGATGAGGAAGAGGGGTCATTTTTAGCACTTTCAGGCCAGTCTCTTCGAAGTGACTCAGAGGGAGGTTTTTTGCAACAGCAGAGGCCAGGTACAAATGTGGCCAGCCAGGGCCCACTACTGGAGGACGAGGAGGACGAGGATGAGGAGGAGGTGGAGGAGGATGAGGATGAAGCATGGTCACAGCGGGGTGGCACCCAACGCAGCTCGGGTCCATCACTGGTGCGTGGCTGGGGGGAAAGGCAGGACGATGACGATACGCCTCCCACAGAGGACAGCTTGTCCTTACCCCTGGGCAGCCTGGCACACATGAGCGACTACATGCTGCAGTGCCTGCGCAACGACAGCAGAGTTGCCCACATTTTAACCTGTGCGGACTACTGGGTTGCCACCCTGCTGGATCCACGCTACAAAGACAATGTGCCCACCTTACTTCCTGCACTGGAGCGTGATAGGAAGATGCGTGATAGGAAGATGCACGAGTACAAGCGCACGTTGGTAGACGCGCTACTGAGAGCATTCCCAAATGTCACAGGGGAACAAGTGGAAGCCCAAGGCCAAGGCAGAGGAGGAGCAAGAGGTCACCAAGGCAGCTGTGTCACGGCCAGCTCCTCTGAGGGCAGGGTTAGCATGGCAGAGATGTGGAAAACTTTTGTCAACACGCCACAGCTAACTGCACCACCACCTGATACGCAACGTGTTAGCAGGAGGCAACATTTCACTAACATGGTGGAACAGTACGTGTGCACACCCCTCCACGTACTGACTGATGGTTCGGCCCCATTCAACTTCTGGGTCTCTAAATTGTCCACGTGGCCAGAGCTAGCCTTTTATGCCTTGGAGGTGCTGGCCTGCCCGGCAGCCAGCGTTTTGTCTGAACGTGTATTCAGCACGGCAGGGGGCGTCATTACAGACAAACGCAGCCGCCTGTCTACAGCCAATGTGGACAAGCTGACGTTCATAAAAATGAACCAGGCATGGATCCCACAGGACCTGTCCGTCCCTTGTCCAGATTAGACATTAACTACCTCCCCATAACCATATATTATTGGACTCCAGGGCACTTCCTCATTCAATCCTATTTTTATTTTCATTTTACCATTATATTGCGATGCTACCCAAAGTTGAATGAACCTCTCCTCTGCCTGTGTGCTAGGCCTAAATATATGCCAATGGACTGTTGCAGTGGTGGCTGACATGAAGCCTGATTCTCTGCTATGACATGCAGACTAATTCTCTGCTGACATGAAGCCAGATTGTCTGTTACGGGACCTCTCTCCTCTGCCTGGGTGCTGGGCCTAAATTTATGACAATGGACTGTTGCAGTGGTGGCTGACGTGAAGCCTGATTCTCTGCTATGACATGCAGACTGATTCTCTGCTGACATGAAGCCAGATCGTCTGTTACGGGACCTCTCTGCTCTGCCTGTGTGCTAGGCCTAAATATATGCCAATGGACTGTTGCAGTGGTGGGTGACGTGAAGCCTCATTCTCTGCTATGACATGCAGACTGATTCTCTGCTGACATGAAGCCAGATTGTCTGTTACGGGACCTCTCTGCTCTGCCTGTGTGCTAGGCCTAAATATATGCCAATGGACTGTTGCAGTGGTGGGTGACGTGAAGCCTCATTCTCTGCTATGACATGCAGACTGATTCTCTGCTGTCATGAAGCCAGATTGTCTGTTACGGGACCTCTCTGCTCTGCCTGTGTGCTAGGCCTAAATATATGCCAATGGACTGTTGCAGTGGTGGGTGACGTGAAGCCTCATTCTCTGCTATGACATGCAGACTGATTCTCTGCTGACATGAAGCCAGATTGTCTGTTACGGGACCTCTCTGCTCTGCCTGTGTGCTAGGCCTAAATATATGCCAATGGACTGTTGCAGTGGTGGGTGACGTGAAGCCTCATTCTCTGCTATGACATGCAGACTGATTCTCTGCTGTCATGAAGCCAGATTGTCTGTTACGGGACCTCTCTGCTCTGCCTGTGTGCTAGGCCTAAATATATGCCAATGGACTGTTGCAGTGGTGGGTGACGTGAAGCCTCATTCTCTGCTATGACATGCAGACTAATTCTCTGCTGACATGAAGACAGATTCTCTGTTACGGGACCTCTCTCCTCTGCCTGTGTGTGTGCTGGGCCTAAATATATGCCAATGGACTGTTGCAGTGGTGGCTGACGTGAAGCCTCATTCTCTGCTATGACATGCAGACTGATTCTCTGCTGACATGAAGCCAGATTCTCTGTTACGGGACCTCTCTCCTCTGCCTGTGTGTGTGCTGGGCCTAAATATATGCCAATGGACTGTTGCAGTGGTGGCTGACGTGAAGCCTCATTCTCTGCTATGACATGCAGACTGATTCTCTGCTGACATGAAGCCAGATTCTCTGTTACGGGACCTCTCTCCTCTGCCTGTGTGTGTGCTGGGCCTAAATATATGCCAATGGACTGTTGCAGTGGTGGCTGACGTGAAGCCTCATTCTCTGCTATGACATGCAGACTGATTCTCTGCTGACATGAAGCCAGATTCTCTGTTACGGGACCTCTCTCCTCTGCCTGTGTGTGTGCTGGGCCTAAATATATGCCAATGGACTGTTGCAGTGGTGGCTGACGTGAAGCCTCATTCTCTGCTATGACATGCAGACTGATTCTCTGCTGACATGAAGCCAGATTCTCTGTTACGGGACCTCTCTCCTCTGCCTGTGTGCTAGGCCTAAATATATGCCAATGGACTGTTGCAGTGGTGGCTGACGTGAAGCCTCATTCTCTGCTATGACATGCAGACTAATTCTCTGCTGACATGAAGACAGATTCTCTGTTACGGGACCTCTCTCCTCTGCCTGGGTGCCGGGGCCTAAATATCTGAGAATGGACTGTTCCAGTGGTGGGTGACGGGAAGCCAGATTCTCTGCTATGGAACCTCTCTCCAATTGATTTTGGTTAATTTTTATTTATTTAATTTTTATTTTAATTAATTTCCCTATCCACATTTGTTTGCAGGGGATTTACCTACATGTTGCTGCCTTTTGCAGCCCTCTAGCCCTTTCCTGGGCTGTTTTACAGCCGTTTTAGTGCCGAAAAGTTCGGGTCCCCATTGACTTCAATGGGGTTCGGGTTCGGGACGAAGTTCGGATCGGGTTCGGATCCCGAACCCGAACATTTCCGGGATGTTCGGCCGAACTTCTCGAACCCGAACATCCAGGTGTTCGCTCAACTCTAGTAGATATCACATACAATGCATGTATGCAGTTACTGACAGGTAGGAATTGATGAAATTATAAAAGGATGATACAAATAATGCTTCAAGGACAAGAAGGCAAATAATTCAAATTTTCTATATCTTTCCCATTGTGCCCAATTGGTTTTAAATCTAGGGTGGGATCTATTTTCCCATGATGCAATCTCCTCCAAACGGTATATAGCATCTACTTTATTAACCCTTTGAAGTCTCCGATGGGGTATCTGGGGACAGCCAGAGCTGCGGAACCAGCAGACGCGCAGCCATGATTAACTTGTTGAAGAGGAAGGGAATTTTAATCGGTTTTTCTCCTTCAGGGTTACCTAAGAGGGCAACTAGGGGAGACAGCGGAACTTTTGAGCCACAAATCATATTACATTTCTTGAATATTTTTTCCCACCAGTTATAGATATTTGGGCATAACCACCAAATATGGTAGAAGGTGCCTCTTGCTTGGCCACAACGCCAGCAGGTGTCCGAGTTTCCTTCTCTATATCTGCAAGTTATGTCCGGGGTCTTATACCACCTGGTTAATACTTTATAACCGTTCTCTTGTATTCTCACGCAACGGGAGGAGGAGTGGGGAGTCATGAATATGCGAGCTAATTCCTTCGGGGAGAAGCTGCAATCAATGTCTCTTTCCCAAAGGCTTATGAAAGCTGGTTTTGGTGGCATAATAGGTGAGTTGAGCCTTTTGTATATTTGCGAGATAGGCTTGATAGGGGGGGATTGAGTCTGGATCATATGTTCAAACCATGTAAGAGGTCTTAATAGAGAATGATATGGTATGAGTTTGGTAATATGATTCTTTAAAAAAGAAATAATGAGAGGGTTGGCATGAGGGACATTTAAGGCCGAACAGAACGCATCTCCCTCCAATAGGATCCCTGATTCAGTATATAGAGAGATGATGGGAGTAGTTGATAGGCGGAGGGCAGTTGGAATATGTTGTTTCAATTCCTTGGAGGCAAGGTCAAGTACATCTCTTATCTGTACCGGTGAGGGGGTGGGAATACCCATATTGGAAATCTGAAACCATTTCCATGCTTCCAAGGTAGCTTTAGCCGAGGGGCTAGCAACTATATTTTTAAAAGGGGAAGCTGGAGGTGTCTACTAAAAGGCCTCTAAAGGAGTATCCAGATTGGGAAACTTCCATGCCCACCCACGATTTGTGGGGAGATTGCCTGAACCAATCCAGGGCTCTCGTCAGGAGAATAGCTCTATTGTAAATAAGCGGATTTGGGAGGCCTATTCCTCCATCTGATCTATGTCTCTGAAGAGCTGGTAAAGAGATCCTTGATTTCTTTTTATTCCAAATAAACATTCTAATTGCCTTAGAGAGGGCAGAATAATAGTTTGTCGTGATAGGGACAGGAAGGACCTGTTGTAGATAGTTAAGCCTGGGGAGGACTAGGGACATTACCATATTCTTACGGCCAAACCAGGATAAAAAGGGAGAGTGTAAAGTGGCTAATTGGTCCTGTATTGATTTAAGAAGAGGGGTATAGCTAAGGGAGAATAGCTTGTCCAAATCATCGGAAATTTTGATGCCAATGTAGGTGAGAAAAGGTGTGTTCCAGTTGAAGGGGGAAGTTCTAGCAAGGTTTAATTTAACTGATGGTTTTATGCCAACGGCTAAGACATTGGATTTTTTTAAGTTAATCTTAAAATTTGAGATTGGGCTGAAGGTTTCCAGTATCCTATAGATAATGGGTAAAGATGTCTCCAGATTTGTTGTAGTGATCATAAGGTCATCCGCAAATGCGGCAACTTTATGATCCTGTCCCCCTAACTTGATACCTTCTATCTTCTTTTCCTGGCGGATAGTTTGTAGAAGAGGCTCCATGACTAAAACAAACAAAAAGGGGGAAAGGGGACAGCCTTGTCTCGTTCCATTCTTAATAGGGAAGGGAAGGGAGAGGGAGTTGTTAACTATCACTGCTGCTGAGGCCCTGGTGTACATTGAGTGGATTGCGTCAACAAATTCTGGGGGTAGGCCAAATTTTCCTAAAGTGATATAATCCCATTTGACCCGGTCAAATGCTTTCTCAGCATCGGTGCTGAGAAAGACTAGGGGGGTAGAGTGTTTTTTAGCGTAAAACAGAGAATTTAGCAATCTAGCTGAGTTATCTTTGCCCTCTCTTCCAGTAACAAAGCCAGTCTGGTCTCTATGTACCAGCAAGGGGAGTAGAGGAGATAGGCGGTTGGCCAACATTTTTGCTAATAATTTTAGGTCCAAATTCAGGAGAGATATGGGGCAGTAGTTAGCGCAAGAGGAGGGGTCTTTCCCTTCTTTGGGGATAATAGTTATATGTGCTGTGGACATTTCCGGGGTCAACGGGAGGCCTTTCAGGGACAAATTACAAATCTTTAGCAGATGGGGGGCTAAAATTCCACCAAAGGTGCGATAGTAGAGGGCAGGGAGCCCATCTGGGCCAGGGGCTTTGTTCTTGGGAAGCTTTTTGATAGTAAGCAGGAGTTCTTCCGAAGTGAATGGGGAGCTAAGTTTACCTCTTTGGGAGTCATCAAGTCTAGGAAGGGGGATTTGATCTAGGAATTGCTGAATTGAGGGAGGGGGTGATATGGATTCCGTGTCACCGCTTATTTGAGGAATATTATAGAGGGCTTTATAGTATTCATGGAATTGATGGACTATCTCCTTGGTAGTTAAAGCTTGGTCACCTCCGGCCTTGACAATTTTGTGTATATAGTTGTGGGCTCTTCTTTTTTTGATCCTACTCATCATAAATCTAGATGTTTTATCACCATGAGCAAAGAATTTATACTGAGAATGCAAGAAAAGCTTAGCAGATTGTGCGTTTAGGTAATTTTTCAGTTCCGCTCTCAGTTCGCTTAGTCTGGTGAGCTGGGAATCCTGCAGAAACTTTTTATGAAGAGTTTCTAATTTGCGGATTTCTAACATTAGGTAGTCCATATGTGCCTTCCTTTTCTTCTTAAGTATTGAGCCTGCTTTGATGAACTGACCTCTTATGAAGGCCTTGTGGGTGTCCCAGACTACATGGGGATAAGTTTCAGGAAGCGTGTTAAGCGTGAAAAATTCCTCCATGGAGTTCTGAATAGCTAAAATTTGTTCTTTAGATGATAGGAGTTGTTCATTAAGTCTCCAGATAAAAGACTTTGGAGACAATTGAGGTGTAGAGATGTTAACTAGAATAGGGGAGTGATCGGATAAGTGGATAGAGTCAATCCACGCTTTAGATCACAGATGGATATGCTCCCTGGAAATCATAATATGGTCTAGTCTGTGATATGAGCTATGGACCTGGGAGAAAAAGGTATAATCTCTAGAGTCTGGATTAAGGGTTCTCCAGACATCAATGAGGTCCTGATTATGAAATTGTTTTTTAATGGACACTAAAGCCTTATTGGAGAGGGCAGACTTATGGGAGGATGTATCTTTCAAGGGGTCTAGGGTCAGGTTAAAGTCTCCGCCCAATACAGTGATACCTTCTTTAAAGGGCTCTATTATTGGGATGAGACTTTTAAACCATTGTTGTTGATTAGTATTTGGGGCATAAATATTAATAATCGTGTAGATTTGGTTCGAAATATAGCCCTTGATTAAAATGTAACGTCCTTCTGGGTCATGTAGTTGAGAGCATAGTTGGAAGGGCACATCACCCCTGATTTCCACGCTAACTCCCCTGGATGCTGAGGAGTTGGAACCACAGTGGAACCATATTGGGAATTTTGAATAGGATAAATTTGGATATCGGTCAAATCTAAAATGTGTTTCCTGCAGCAACAGGATTGAGCAGTCCTTTTTTTTAAGTAGGGAGAGAATCTGGCATCTCTTGGAGGGCGCATTGAATCCTTTTACATTATAGGAGACCACGTTTAAGTCCGCCATCTATTTACCTCAAATGTAGGACTGCCAGTTCTATTGATATGTTCTAGTGTTCTTAGGAGCCAGGGGTATGGATGTGCCCTCCCGGATGAAGTTATCAATCTCACTTCTATCATCCTAAAGTGGTATGATATATTAGGAATGTCAGCAAAATCTCTACCTATAAAGACAACATATATAAACATTAGTAACCGGTAACAACAATACCGCATTCTCTTCTGCTTTACATTTAGCATAGAGATCATGGTGAAGAAATAAAAACAGGGTGGAATAGAGAGAAAATGAGATATAACTGTAGGATAGAAGTAGGAATATGAAATAATAATCTGATGGAAAGGTAAAGTAGGGGGGATAAAACATTTCAGTTTCAGTGCCCTTATATCAAGAGAGTGGTCCGGTCAGACCAAGGAGGGAGTATAGAGATCGGTAGCAAGAAGAAGGAAAATAGGACAAAAGTTAAAATACTGAAGGGGAGATATTACAGTAGGTGGAGAAAGTCCGGATAATACGAGACCTCATAACCATCTGTATTTTGGTGGATTGTTATTCTCCCATAGGAAGTCTTCTCGGGGTGGTTTTCTGGTTTCCTCTTCTGTTTCTTTGCTGTTTGGGTGTATGTTGTTTGTCCCAAGCTTCAATAGGAGGGAGAGCAGGTAGTCTGCATAAAACTTGAACTGGGTCCCAGTCCTGGATATCCAGTGGAGCGATGTTCAGATGTTCATAGACTGCGTCCAAATCCAGATAAGAAGAAATAGACACCCTGCGGCCATCATAAACAAACGTGAGGCCAAAGGGAAAGGTCCATCTGTACATGGTGTTGTTCCTCCTGAGCCAATCTGTTAATGGCTTAAGGGTTCTCCTTTTCCTCAGTGTAGATTGAGCTAAGTCCTGAAAGACAAGGATCTCATGGCCATCCCACTGCACCGCTTGCATATCTCTGGCTTTATTTAGCACCGCTTCTTTTACTGGGAAGCTTAAAAATTTGCAGATGACATCTCTAGGGGGTGCTGGGGGGACAGGCTTGGGTTTCAAGGCTTTGTGAGCTCTTTCTAGCAAAATCTCATGTACTGAATCAGGGCCCAACAAGGAAGAGCATATTTGTACAATAGTGTTAGGGATATCTCCCTGGGCAACTATTTCAGGTATCCCTCTGAAGCGAAGGTTGTTGTGGCGGCCTCTGTTCTCCTGATCTTCTAAGGAGCTATAGATTGTGTTCAGATTCAATTGTACCGCTTGCAACTTTTGTGCAACTGCCGTTTGATGGTCTAACAGGGCTATTTGTGTCTCTTCCAGCACTTCCACTCTGCGGCCTATATGGCGAACATCTTGTTTTATCACGCCGATATCAGTACTAATTGGTTCCAGCGCAGATGCCAGCGAAGCAGTCAGAGTGTCTCTGAGGTAAGAACGGGAGATCGGGAGGGTGTCAGAGTCATCCTCACCTCCTTGTGCGCCGAGCAACGCTTCTCCTTGTTTTCTGCTGGCTGCATGTGGAGACGCCAGCGCCATCTTAGCTTCTCTGCTGGCGTAGGTAGCGGCAGCTTTTTTTATAAACTTGTCCATATCGCCGCTTGTTATTGCAGGTTTCGCTTGAGCCGTGGATTCCCCTGCTTTAGATCCTCCGATCTTCACCATAGTTAGGCCAAATCACGCTGAAATCCAGGCTGTAAGGGCACTTTTACAACGGAGCTCTGTCTTCACACGGCCATTCAGCACGGCTGCAGGCTCCGCCCCCCATTAGAACACTTTTTAACCCCAATTAATGCAGCAAGATGCAGCAAGGTGTAATAGAATAGCTTCTCTATTAGCCAAGCTTTACACTGTTCAATTGGCCCCCACTCTCTTCCCTATAGTGTGGATAAAGTCTCCCTTTTATATCCCTACACTATCACTAAGCTGTTCCTGAACTGCTAAAAAAAAATCTGAAGAAAAATCTGATTTGTTACCACTAAGCACAAGCTTCGCAACAAATCAAATTTTATCTGAAAATCGGAGCAAATTCCTTTTCGTCGACTTCGATTTGCTTAACATTAATTGGTTTCTGCTACAGAGTGTTACACACAGACCAACACAGAATGATGTTCCGTTCGTTCTCATAGGGTATCTCCCTGCCCGCAGCAGCACTGATTAGCTCATGCAGGCTGTGTGTGAGCCAGTTAGCTAATCAGGGCAAGCCAACCCCTCCTCTTCCCCTTTGGGTCATGTGACTATCCTTCTTCTTCCTCCTTTGTGCTTTTTCTCGCTGACGTGTGCATTAAAATGACACTTCTTACCGTTTTATTGGACTAATCCCAAGCAAACTTTAAAAGCTTTGCGTTTGTTTTTTTTTTAATTTGTAACTAACCCGGTTCACTCATCGCTAATATATATATATATATATCTGTGTGCATGCTACTAAGGCGGCATAGCTAAAGACTTGTGGGCCCTGGTGCAAAAGTTTTGCTTGTTTTGTGGAATAGGGCAGGGGTGCACCTTGCCTATCTGCTACCTAAAGCAACAATTGAAACAGCATCCTCCATGCTAAATTCTCAACCTGACCCCTTCCCTCCAGACCTACTGTTAAAGATATACTTGTAAAACATTACAGCGCTACAAAATATACAGCACCACATACCTCCTCTGATGTCGAGATTCTCTTTGCCCATCTTCTCCATTTAGACCAGACTACCATGATGATTTCTTTCAGCCATCTCCTGTCTCTACAGAGTTTGTTAAATAGACTCCTTAGTTTCCTACTTTTCCATCATCCTCCCACCTTCTGAACACCCTATTCTGCCACAAAACTATGCCCGTTGTACTTCCCAATACTGTACTGCAGAAACAGTCCTCCTGAAAATACTAATACCACACAGATAGTAGCCCCTTCAATAATTATTGGCACACAGTGCCCTAAAAAAATAACTGTGCCCAGCAAATATTGCGCCTAACACTAATAGTGCCGTAAATACAATGTCCAACAAAAATAATTGTGTCAAGCTGATACTGTGTCTGGGTTCCATCCACAGTAATAGTGCTTCCCAAAGTCCCATCAATAGTAATAATTCTCTGCCATAGTGCACTCATTAACAGTGCCCCCAATAGTAATAATTCCCCCATTGTGCCCATACTTGTAATCATATTCTCCATAGTCCCCCAGTAGTAATTATCATTATAATATCCTTTATTATATAAAAATATCCCCTTATAATGTGTGCCAGTGGAAAAATACTCCCTTATAATTTGTGCCAATACAAAAATACCCCTTATAATGTATGCCAGCACAAATAATGCCCTTATAATGTGTGCCAGTACAAAAATGTTCCCTTATGCATGCCAGTACAAAAATATCTCCTATTATGTGCACCAACACTAAAAAATACTATTATCCTTTTTATGTGTGCCAGTTCAAAAATGTTCCCTTATAATATGCGTCAGTGCAAAAAATGCCCCCTTATAATGCGTTCCAGTCCACAAAATGCCCCTTAAAATATGTGCCAGTACAAAAAAAATCCCATTCTGTGTGCCGGTAAAATATATCCCCTTTGGCGTGCCAGTACAAAAAATACCCCTCTTATTACCCCCAGTACAGCCAACGTCCCCATAGTGCTCCCCATAATGTGTCCCAGTGCAAACATATGCAATACAAAATGTCCCAATTTAGTGCCACCAGTGTGGCCCAACAGTATTGTGCCTAATAAAAAATTATACACTAAAATACTTACCTCTATGCGGCTGTCAGCTATGCAGTGCATGCTTCTTCCAGCCTGTTTCCTGAAGTGTATGCTGTGTGGCTAAGATGGCACATTGACAATTATGTCATTGCACCGCCTATGCTGACCTCTGATAGACTGCAGGTTCTTGACACTGAAGCCTATGAGAGGTAACAGCGGGGCAGGGAGACATTGCTCCCATGTCCTGCCACAGTGTCTAACTTTATAACCATTCTGAGTATGGGGATACATAATTAGTGATGGATACGACCCCAATAGCTATGCCTATGCTAGCAAGCTATTACTGAGTACTGCAGTTATTCCTCTTATTTGATCTTGCTTGGACCTGGAAGTTAGAGCCTAACACTGCATGCACCACCATGAAACTGACCTATTTGCTGCTGTATTTTGTTCTGATTGTTTTGATATTATAGGAATTGAATTTGATGCAATACTATTGTGGTGTTGAAGAGCAATATATTGATGTAAAGAAGACTTTTTGCATCTCAAAATCATGTATGCTCAACCTGTGGCCTTCCAGCTATTGCAAAACTACAATTCCCAGCATGCCCTAATAGCTGTAGGCTGTCCAGGCATGCTGGGAATTGTAGTTTCACAACAGCTGGAGGTCCAAAGGTTGGGTATCCCTGGTCAAGAACATCAGCTCATATTTAATATTTGTAAAGATGGCATAAGCTTAGACTGGCAGTCCAGATGTGCACCAGATTTATCACTGTAGTTCAGGCTGGATGATTGATAAATTTGGTGCAGTGATAAATAGTGATGAGCGGCAGGGGTCATATTCGAATTTGCGATATTCTGCGACTATTTTGTAGAATATTAGTTGAATATTCGCTAATTTGAATATTCGTTAGGATGGGTGTTGATTGCAAATTTTCATAATGCAAATTTTTATCATGAGAATTTTCGTAATGCAAATTTTTGTAATGAGGATCAATGAGATAGTGAAAACTCAGATCCGATGGTATATTCTAACCCCCAGGTGTTCCCATGTTGACGGGGACGCTTGTCGGGGAGGAGTATGCAAAAGTGGAACAACTGTACAGTAGGGATGAGCGAACTCGAACTGTATAGTTCGGGTTCGTACCGAATTTTGGGGTGTCCGTGACACGGACCCGAACCCGGACATTTTCGTAAAAGTCCGGGTTCGGGTTCGGTGTTCGTCGCTTTCTTGGCGCTTTTGTGACGCTTTCTTGGCGCTTTTTGAAAGGCTGCAAAGCAGCCAATCAACAAGCGTCATACTACTTGCCCCAAGAGGCCATCACAGCCATGCCTACTATTGGCATGGCTGTGATTGGCCAGAGCACCATGTGACCCAGCCTCTATTTAAGCTGGAGTCACATAGCGCCGCCCGTCACTCTGCTCTGATTAGCGTAGGGAGAGGTTGCGGCTGCGATAGTAGGGCGAGATTAGGCAGATTAACTCCTCCAAAGGACTTGATTATTGATTGATCTGCAGCTGTGGGTCATTGAGCTGCTGATACTCAATTGCTCACTGTTTTTAGGCTGCCCAGACCGTTTGTCAGTCACATTTTTCTGGGGTGATCGGCGGCCATTTTGTGTCTTGTGGTGCGCCAGCACAAGCTGCGACCAAGTGCATTTAACCCTCAATGGTGTGGTTGTTTTTTGGCTAAAGCCTACATCAGGGTGAAGCTGTCACACCAAGTGCATTTAACCAGCAATAGTCTGTTCATTTTTTGGCCATATACAAAATCAGGGGCAAGCTGCGCCTGTCACCAAGTGCATTTAACCCTCAATGGTGTGGTTGTTTTTTGGCTAAAGCCTACATCAGGGTGAAGCTGTCACACCAAGTGCATTTAACCAGCAATAGTCTGTTCATTTTTTGGCCATATACAAAATCAGGGGCAAGCTGCGCCTGTCACCAAGTGCATTTAACCCTCAATGGTGTGGTTGTTTTTTGGCTAAAGCCTACATCAGGGTGAAGCTGTCACACCAAGTGCATTTAACCAGCAATAGTCTGTTCATTTTTTGGCCATATACAAAATCAGGGGCAAGCTGCGCCTGTCACCAAGTGCATTTAACCCTCAATGGTGTGGTTGTTTTCTGGCTAAAGCCTACATCAGGGTGAAGCTGTCACACCAAGTGCATTTAACCAGCAATAGTCTGTTTATTTTTTGGCCATATACTACATCAGGGGCAAGCTGCGCCCGTCACCAAGTGCATTTAACCCTCAGTAGTGTGGTTGGTCAAGCTGTGACACCAAGTGCATTTAACCAGCAATAGTCTGTTCATTTTTTGGCCATATACTACATCAGGGGCAAGCTGCGCCCGTCACCAAGTGCATTTAACCAGCAATAGTGTGGTTATTTTTTGGCCATATCCCAGTCTAATTCTGTCACTAAATCCATACCGGTCACCCAGCGCCTAAATACTAGGCCTCAAATTTATATCCCGCTAAATCTCTCGTTACCGCTGTCCTGTTGTAGCTGGGAAAGTTATTTAGTGTCCGTCAAAGCACATTTTTTGTTCTGGGTTGAAGTACAATTCCCAATTTAGCAATTTCATAATTTAGTGGTTTCTGCTATATCAGAGCTATTTGAAATCTATCCCTAAAAGGGTATATAATATTCAAGGTGCACATTGGGTCATTCAGAATAACTTCACACACACCCGCTACTGTGTATTTTCAAGTCTAATTCTGTCACTAAACCCATACCTGTCACCCAGCGCCTAAATACTAGGCCTCAAATTTATATCCTGCTAAATCTCTCGTTACCGCTGTCCTGTTGTAGCTGGGAAAGTTATTTAGTGTCCGTCAAAGCACATTTTTTGTTCTGGGTTGAAGTACAATTCCCAATTTAGCAATTTCATAATTTAGTGGTTTCTGCTATATCAGAGCTATTTGAAATCTATCCCTAAAAGGGTATATAATATTCAAGGTGCACATTGGGTCATTCAGAATAACTTCACACACACCCGCTACTGTGTATTTTCAAGTCTAATTCTGTCACTAAACCCATACCTGTCACCCAGCGCCTAAATACTAGGCCTCAAATTTATATCCTGCTAAATCTCTCGTTACCGCTGTACTGTTGTTGCTTGGAAAGATATTTAGTGTCCGTCAAAGCACATTTTTTGTTCTGGGTTGAAGTACAATTCCCAATTTAGCAATTTCATAATTTAGTGGTTTCTGCTATATCAGAGCTATTTGAAATCTATCCCTAAAAGGGTATATAATATTCAAGGTGCACATTGGGTCATTCAGAATAACTTCACACACACCCGCTACTGTGTATTTTCAAGTCTAATTCTGTCACTAAACCCATACCTGTCACCCAGCGCCTAAATACTAGGCCTCAAATTTATATCCTGCTAAATCTCTCGTTACCGCTGTCCTGTTGTAGCTGGGAAAGTTATTTAGTGTCCGTCAAAGCACATTTTTTGTTCTGGGTTGAAATACAATTCCCAATTTAGCAATTTCATAATTTAGTGGTTTCTGCTATATCAGAGCTATTTGAAATCTATCCCTAAAAGGGTAGATCATATTGAAGGTGCACATAGGGTCATTCAGAATAACTTCACACACACCCGCTACTGTGTATTTCCAAGTCTAATTCTGTCACTAAACCCATACCTGTCACCCAGCGCCTAAATACTAGGCCTCAAATTTATATCCCGCTAAATCTCTCGTTACCGCTGTCCTGTTGTAGCTGGGAAAGTTATTTAGTGTCCGTCAAAGCACATTTTTTGTTCTGGGTTGAAGTACAATTCCCAATTTAGCAATTTCATAATTTAGTGGTTTCTGCTATATCAGAGCTATTTGAAATCTATCCCTAAAAGGGTATATAATATTCAAGGTGCACATTGGGTCATTCAGAATAACTTCACACACACCCGCTACTGTGTATTTCCAAGTCTAATTCTGTCACTAAACCCATACCTGTCACCCAGCGCCTAAATACTAGGCCTCAAATTTATATCCTGCTAAATCTCTCGTTACCGCTGTACTGTTGTTGCTGGGCAAGATATTTAGTGTCCGTCAAAGCACATTTTTTGTTCTGGGTTGAAATACAATTCCCAATTTAGCAATTTCATAATTTAGTGGTTTCTGCTATATCAGAGCTATTTGAAATCTATCCCTAAAAGGGTATATAATATTCAAGGTGCACATTGGGTCATTCAGAATAACTTCACACACACCCGCTACTGTGTATTTCCAAGTCTAATTCTGTCACTAAACCCATACCTGTCACCCAGCGCCTAAATACTAGGCCTCAAATTTATATCCTGCTAAATCTCTCGTTACCGCTGTACTGTTGTTGCTGGGCAAGATATTTAGTGTCCGTCAAAGCACATTTTTTGTTCTGGGTTGAAATACAATTCCCAATTTAGCAATTTCATAATTTAGTGGTTTCTGCTATATCAGAGCTATTTGAAATCTATCCCTAAAAGGGTATATAATATTCAAGGTGCACATTGGGTCATTCAGAATAACTTCACACACACCCGCTACTGTGTATTTCCAAGTCTAATTCTGGCACTAAACCCATACCTGTCACCCAGCGCCTAAATACTAGGCCTCAAATTTATATCCTGCTAAATCTCTCGTTACCGCTGTACTGTTGTTGCTGGGCAAGATATTTAGTGTCCGTCAAAGCACATTTTTTGTTCTGGGTTGAAATACAATTCCCAATTTAGCAATTTCATAATTTAGTGGTTCCTGCTATATCAGAGCTATTTGAAATCTATCCCAAAAAGGGTATATAATATTCAAGGTGCACATAGGGTTATTCAGAATAACTTCACACACACGCTTCTGTGCATTTCCAAGTCTAATTCTGTCACTAAATCCATATCGGTCACCCAGCGCCTAAATACTAGGCCTCAAATTTATATCCCGCTGAATTTGAATACAATACATTGGGCCAAATAATATATTTGTTGTTGTGGTGAACCATAACAATGAGAAAAACATCTAGTAAGGGACGCGGACGTGGACATGGTCGTGGTGGTGTTAGTGGACCCTCTGGTGCTGGGAGAGGACGTGGCCGTTCTGCCACATCCACACGTCCTAGTGTACCAACTACCTCAGGTCCCAGTAGCCGCCAGAATTTACAGCGATATATGGTGGGGCCCAATGCCGTTCTAAGGATGGTAAGGCCTGAGCAGGTACAGGCATTAGTCAATTGGGTGGCCGACAGTGGATCCAGCACGTTCACATTATCTCCCACCCAGTCTTCTGCAGAAAGCGCACAGATGGCGCCTGAAAACCAACCCCATCAGTCTGTCACATCACCCCCATGCATACCAGGGAAACTGTCTCAGCCTCAAGTTATGCAGCAGTCTCTTATGCTGTTTGAAGACTCCGCTGGCAGGGTTTCCCAAGGGCATCCACCTAGCCCTTCCCCAGCGGTGAAAGACATAGAATGCACTGACGCACAACCACTTATGTTTCCTGATGATGAGGACATGGGAATACCACCTCAGCATGTCTCTGATGATGACGAAACACAGGTGCCAACTGCTGCGTCTTTCTGCAGTGTGCAGACTGAACAGGAGGTCAGGGATCAAGACTGGGTGGAAGACGATGCAGGGGACGATGAGGTCCTAGACCCCACATGGAATGAAGGTCGTGCCACTGACTTTCACAGTTCGGAGGAAGAGGCAGTGGTGAGACCGAGCCAACAGCGTAGCAAAAGAGGGAGCAGTGGGCAAAAGCAGAACACCCGCCGCCAAGAGACTCCGCCTGCTACTGACCGCCGCCATCTGGGACCGAGCACCCCAAAGGCAGCTTCAAGGAGTTCCCTGGCATGGCACTTCTTCAAACAATGTGCTGACGACAAGACCCGAGTGGTTTGCACGCTGTGCCATCAGAGCCTGAAGCGAGGCATTAACGTTCTGAACCTGAGCACAACCTGCATGACCAGGCACCTGCATGCAAAGCATGAACTGCAGTGGAGTAAACACCTTAAAACCAAGGAAGTCACTCAGGCTCCCCCTGCTACCTCTTCTGCTGCTGCCGCCTCGGCCTATTCTGCTGCTGCCGCCTCGGCCTCTTCCTCCGCCTCTGGAGGAACGTTGGCACCTGCCGCTTAGCAAACAGGGGATGTACCACCAACACCACCACCACCACCTCCGTCACCAAGCGTCTCAACCATGTCACACGCCAGCGTTCAGCTCTCCATCTCACAAACATTTGATAGAAAGCGTAAATTCCCACCTAGCCACCCTCGATCCCTGGCCCTGAATGCCAGCATTTCTAAACTACTGGCCTATGAAATGCTGTCATTTAGGCTGGTGGACACAGACAGCTTCAAACAGCTCATGTCGCTTGCTGTCCCACAGTATGTTGTTCCCAGCCGGCACTACTTCTCCAAGAGAGCCGTGCCTTCCCTGCACAACCAAGTATCCGATAAAATCAAGTGTGCACTGCGCAACGCCATCTGTAGCAAGGTCCACCTAACCACAGATACGTGGACCAGTAAGCACGGCCAGGGACGCTATATCTCCCTAACTGCACACTGGGTAAATGTAGTGGCAGCTGGGCCCCAGGCGGAGAGCTGTTTGGCGCACGTCCTTCCGCCGCCAAGGATCGCAGGGCAACATTCTTTGCCTCCTGTTGCCACCTCCTCCTTCTCGGCTTCCTCCTCCTCTTCTTCCACCTGCTCATCCAGTCAGCCACACACCTTCACCACCAACTTCAGCACAGCCCGGGGTAAACGTCAGCAGGCCATTCTGAAACTCATATGTTTGGGGGACAGGCCCCACACCGCACAGGAGTTGTGGCGGGGTATTGAACAACAGACCGACGAGTGGTTGCTGCCGGTGAGCCTCAAGCCCGGCCTGGTGGTGTGTGATAATGGGCGAAATCTCGTTGCAGCTCTGGGACTAGCCAATTTGACGCACATCCCTTGCTTGGCGCATGTGCTGAATTTGGTGGTGCAGAAGTTCATTCACAACTACCCCGACATGTCAGAGCTGCTGCATAAAGTGCGGGCCGTCTGTTCGCGCTTCCGGCGTTCACATCCTGCCGCTGCTCGCCTGTCTGCGCTACAGCGTAACTTCGGCCTTCCCGCTCACCGCCTCATATGCGACGTGCCCACCAGGTGGAACTCCACCTTGCACATGCTGGACAGACTGTGCGAGCAGCAGCAGGCCATAGTGGAGTTTCAGCTGCAGCACGCACGGGTCAGTCGCACTACAGAACAGCACCACTTCACCACCAATGACTGGGCCTCCATGCGAGACCTGTGTGCCCTGTTGCGCTGTTTCGAGTACTCCACCAACATGGCCAGTGGCGATGACACCGTTATCAGCGTTACAATACCACTTCTATGTCTCCTTGAGAAAACACTTAGGGCGATGATGGAAGAGGAGGTGGCCCAGGAGGAGGAGGAGGAGGAGGAAGAGGGGTCATTTTTAGCACTTTCAGGCCAGTCTCTTCGAAGTGACTCAGAGGGAGGTTTTTGGCAACAGCAGAGGCCAGGTACAAATGTGGCCAGCCAGGGCCCACTACTGGAGGACGAGGAGGACGAGGATGAGGAGGAGGTGGAGGAGGATGAGGATGAAGCATGGTCACAGCGGGGTGGCACCCAACGCAGCTCGGGTCCATCACTGGTGCGTGGCTGGGGGGAAAGGCAGGACGATGACGATACGCCTCCCACAGAGGACAGCTTGTCCTTACCCCTGGGCAGCCTGGCACACATGAGCGACTACATGCTGCAGTGCCTGCGCAACGACAGCAGAGTTGCCCACATTTTAACCTGTGCGGACTACTGGGTTGCCACCCTGCTGGATCCACGCTACAAAGACAATGTGCCCACCTTACTTCCTGCACTGGAGCGTGATAGGAAGATGCGCGAGTACAAGCGCACGTTGGTAGACGCGCTACTGAGAGCATTCCCAAATGTCACAGGGGAACAAGTGGAAGCCCAAGGCCAAGGCAGAGGAGGAGCAAGAGGTCGCCAAGGCAGCTGTGTCACGGCCAGCTCCTCTGAGGGCAGGGTTAGCATGGCAGAGATGTGGAAAACTTTTGTCAACACGCCACAGCTAACTGCACCACCACCTGATACGCAACGTGTTAGCAGGAGGCAACATTTCACTAACATGGTGGAACAGTACGTGTGCACACCCCTCCACGTACTGACTGATGGTTCGGCCCCATTCAACTTCTGGGTCTCTAAATTGTCCACGTGGCCAGAGCTAGCCTTTTATGCCTTGGAGGTGCTGGCCTGCCCGGCAGCCAGCGTTTTGTCTGAACGTGTATTCAGCACGGCAGGGGGCGTCATTACAGACAAACGCAGCCGCCTGTCTACAGCCAATGTGGACAAGCTGACGTTCATAAAAATGAACCAGGCATGGATCCCACAGGACCTGTCCGTCCCTTGTCCAGATTAGACATTAACTACCTCCCCATAACCATATATTATTGGACTCCAGGGCACTTCCTCATTCAATCCTATTTTTATTTTCATTTTACCATTATATTGCAAGGCTACCCAAAGTTGAATGAACCTCTCCTCTGCCTGTGTGCTAGGCCTAAATATATGCCAATGGATTGTTGCAGTGGTGGCTGACGTGAAGCCTCATTCTCTGCTATGACATGCAGACTGATTCTCTGGTGACATGAAGCCAGATTGTCTGTTACGGGACCTCTCTCCTCTGCCTGGGTGCTGGGCCTGAATTTATGACAATGGACTGTTGCAGTGGTGGCTGACGTGAAGCCTGATTCTCTGCTATGACATGCAGACTGATTCTCTGCTGACATGAAGCCAGATCCTCTGTTGCGGGACCTCTCTCCTCTGCCTGGGTGCTGGGCCTAAATTTATGAAAATGGACTGTTGCAGTGGTGGGTGACGTGAAGCCTCATTCTCTGCTATGACATGCAGACTGATTCTCTGCTGACATGAAGCCAGATCCTCTGTTACGGGACCTCTCTCCTCTGCCTGGGTGCTGGGCCTAAATATCTGACAATGGACTGTTGCATTGGTGGCTGACGTGAAGCCTGATTCTCTGCTATGATATGAAGACTGATTCTCTGCTGACATGAAGCCAGATTGTCTGTTACGGGACCTCTCTCCTCTGCCTGTGTGCTAGGCCTAAATATATGCCAATGGATTGTTGCAGTGGTGGCTGACGTGAAGCCTGATTCTCTGCTATGACATGCAGACTGATTCTCTGGTGACATGAAGCCAGATCCTCTGTTATGGGACCTCTCTCCTCTGCCTGGGTGCTGGGCCTAAATTTATGAAAATGGACTGTTGCAGTGGTGGGTGACGTGAAGCCTGATTCTCTGCTATGACATGCAGACTGATTCTCTGGTGACATGAAGCCAGATCCTCTGTTACGGGACCTCTCTCCTCTGCCTGGGTGCTGGGCCTAAATTTATGAAAATGGACTGTTGCAGTGGTGGGTGACGTGAAGCCTCATTCTCTGCTATGACATGCAGACTGATTCTCTGCTGACATGAAGCCAGATTGTCTGTTACGGGACCTCTCTCCTCTGCCTGGGTGCTGGGCCTGAATTTATGACAATGGACTGTTGCAGTGGTGGCTGACGTGAAGCCTGATTCTCTGCTATGATATGAAGACTGATTCTCTGCTGACATGAAGCCAGATTGTCTGTTACGGGACCTCTCTCCTCTGCCTGGGTGCCGGGGCCTAAATATCTGAGAATGGACTGTTCCAGTGGTGGGTAACGGGAAGCCAGATTCTCTGCTATGATATGAAGACTGATTCTCTGCTGACATGAAGCCAGATTGTCTGTTACGGGACCTCTCTCCTCTGCCTGGGTGCTGGGCCTAAATTTATGAAAATGGACTCTTACAGTGGTGGGTGACGTGAAGCCTGATTCTCTGCTATGACATGAAGACTGATTCTCTGCTGACATGAAGCCAGATTGTCTGTTACGGGACCTCTCTCCTCTGCCTGGGTGCCGGGGCCTAAATATCTGAGAATGGACTGTTCCAGTGGTGGGTGACGGGAAGCCAGATTCTCTGCTATGGAACCTCTCTCCAATTGATTTTGGTTAATTTTTATTTATTTAATTTTTATTTTAATTAATTTCCCTATCCACATTTGTTTGCAGGGGATTTACCTACATGTTGCTGCCTTTTGCAGCCCTCTAGCCCTTTCCTGGGCTGTTTTACAGCCGTTTTAGTGCCAAAAAGTTCGGGTCCCCATTGACTTCAATGGGGTTCGGGTTCGGGACGAAGTTCGGATCGGGTTCGGATCCCGAACCCGAACATTTCCGGGATGTTCGGCCGAACTTCTCGAACCCGAACATCCAGGTGTTCGCTCAACTCTACTGTACAGTTTTAAGAAAAAAAGACGAATATTCTAAAAAAACTTATATATTTGTTTTGTAGAATATTTGTAATATTCTAAAACAAGAATATATAGCTATAAAGCGAATATTTGAAAAAAAAACCAATGTAGAACAATTTAGCTAATATAGTGCTATAATCTATTTTTTTTAATAGTTGTAATTTTTTTCCAATCTGAACTACAGATGAGAAAAAATATTACAACTATTAGACAAAGAGGATTATAGCACTATATTAGCTAAATTGCTCTATATTTGTTGTTTTTTTTTGAATATTCGCTATATTGCTATATATTTGTTTTTTAGAATATTATGAATATTCTAAAGCAAGAATATATAGCAAATTATAATATTATGAAAATTTGCATTATGAAAATTTGCATTATGAAAATTTGCAATCAACACTACTCCTAAGCTGAGCTGACAATAACCTGCCAGCAAATACACCAGTTCTCAATTCCTCCCCCTGATTAGACCACTTAATATACCCCAAATTTCCAAACATTTTCTCTTCTTATCTTCTTATACTGTGTCTCCCTAAAACTTTTGCTGCCCTTATCATTTTCTTATATTGTAACTAACTATCACAGTACCATATGTCGATCTGCAGAGGCAGAGCCACACAGCACACCTTTATGCCCAGTCCCAAGTACAAAGCAGAATAACGTTCTGCTCATTCTGCACAGGCATCTACCTGCCGGATGTCTCTGATTGGTTGATCTAGACTGTCTGTCAGCCTGTGAGTCTATCAGGGCACGATCTCCCCTCACTTCCAGTGTCATGTAAGCATTTTTCTTCTTTCTCACTCGTGGTATTTCCCCATCAATTTTCACAGTAAAATGGTGCTGTGCGATCAGTCCGAAACAAATCAGAAATTCTTTTTTTTTTTCTTCAAATTATTGTGAAATTGATAATGAATCCAGTTTGATTCCCTCATCTTTAGTGCAGACACATTAGTACATCTGGGACCTGGTGTTGTTGCCCCTTTTTTATGGATGTTTTTTACTTACATATAAACTATGATGATTTTTTTTCCATCCTGTAATTTTAAACTCAGTTGAGGTATCACAAGTTGCATTTTCCTCGTTATTACTAAATAATGTTAAATGATCTAAAGCAGTGCCAATTTGGCCAGCGTTTGTAAGTGAACAGACTGGACTGGTGGAAAGTTTACATAATAATGACTCAATTGTACAGAAAATAATAATGCAAATTGAATATTTCCATTGATGGACATTCACACCTGGTGTAGCACAGAAGAGAATCTAGCACTGTAAAATGTGTATTTTATCTTCTTGCAGGAAAAAAATATGGATTGGAAAAAGTTAATTAGGAAATGTTGATAAATTGATGAACTGAAGCAGCCAGGGAAATTTGTACAAATTACAAAATCATTTTCATTAGCAAGTCCTTGCTGCAATGAGTGAATATTACATTACATTAGCATGCAGTAAGAAAAGGCTTGTTAAGTAACAAAGTACATTGTATTCCTCTGTGGGTATGAAACGAATAAAGGTTTTTTTGTAGATATACTTTTTATGGATGTGGGATATGATAGATGTGCAAGACAGTGGATGTAGCACAGGCGGGAATAAAACAGTATTAAAAATGTGCAATTCAGCACGTGTGGGCTGCTATGGAAAGTGATAATAGCATCAAGTCTGGTCAGTGATGAATGTGTTGAATGAATCATCACATAAATTCATTTTGATTGGCAAACTTGGCACTCGCCATCATTATAGTAATTTTACACTTATTTGACATTTTAAATATGTCTGCATTGAGAGTACTTTGAAAAGAAGTTAGTATTAACCTTTAAATAAATAGAAAAAAATCCCTCTTTTCTTTGTGAACCATGGCATACTGTTTTACACATGGCATACATTTATCAAACATGAAACAAACCTTGCCATTTCCCTACTGCTTACTTCCAACATAGTTCACAAACTTAACAATATATGAATATTACTCACACAATATTTTGTTAAGCCACAAAGAAAACCACACCAAACCATTATCCAATAATTTTACAACACCGTCAGTGATTAATTAAGCCATTATTTTACTGATATGTGCATGGAACTTTTTAGAAGTACCATTTCATATTTTATTTACATGCTATTTTGCTCTATGTTTTGTTAGTAGAGTTTTTCCCTTATAAATGGCTGTGTGAACTGCATTTTTTTCCTGCCTTTGTTCCATATAACAAAAGAGATGTGAAATCTCCTGAAACAAATGCCAGAGTTTCAGAAAAACAACAAAGAACAAAAAGACACTTAATCATACTTATGATTAATCCCTTCAACCCCGGGCCTGTTTTCACCTTCTTGCCCAACCCATTTTTTGAAAATCTGACATTTGTGACTTTATGTGGTAACAACTTTAAAACACTTTTACTTATACAGGCCATTCTGAGATTGTTTTCTCATCACAAATCGTACTCCATGACACTGGTGAAATGGAGTAAAAAATAAAATAAAAATTGATTTATAAAAAAAATACAAAATGTACCAAAAAGTTTGAAAAATTAGCAAATTTGCTAATTTCAATTTCTCTACTTTTATAATAGATAGTAATACCTCCAAAAATAGTAATTACTTAACATTCCCCATATGTCTACTTAATGTTTGGATCATTTTGAAAATGACATTTTATATTTTTGGGATGTTAGAAGGCTTAGAAGTTTAGAAGCAAATCTTAAAATATTTAACAATTTTTCCAAAACACACATTTTTCAGGATCAGTTCAGTTATGAAGTCACTATCTGGGGCTTACATATTAAAAAAAAACACCAATAAATCACCCCATTTTAGAAACTATACCCCTCAAGGTATTCAAAACTGATTTTACAAACTTTGTAAACCCTTCAGGTGTTCCACAAGAGTGAAAGGCAAATGGAGATGAAATTTCAGAATTTCACTTTTTGGGCAGATTTTTAATTTTAATCCATTTTGTTCCTGTAGCAAAGCAAGGGTTAACAGCCAAACAAAACTCTATATCTATTACCCTGAATCTGGGATTTACAGAAACACCCCGTGTGTGCTCAAAAACTGATGTATGTGCACACAGCAGTCTTCATAGTTGAAGGAGCATCATATGGCTTTTGGAGGGCGGATTTTGCAGGATTGGCTTTTGGGAACTATGTCACATATAAAAACACCCTGAGGTACCTCTAGAGTGGAAATCCCCAAAAAGTGACCCCATTCCAGAAACTACACCCCTCAAAGAATATTTAAATGTGTGTAAGTGAGCACTTAGACCCATCGGGCGTTTCACAGAATTAGGAAACGCTTGGCTGTGAAAATAAAAAAATACTTTTTTTTCCAGAAAAAGTAGCTTTACTCCCACATTTTTCACTTTCACAAGGGGTAGCAGGACAAAATGCACCCCACATTTTGTTCCCCATTTCCCCCCTGAATACGCCTAGAGTCAACAGCTAATTATGGATTTTTCTGACCTGAATTGGCAGACATGGATTTTAGCTGCCACTTCACATTTAAAAAATTTCCAGAGGTCTCCAGAAATGAAAAATCCAAAAAAGTGACCCCATTTGAAAAAGAGCACCCCCGTACAAACATTTTTAGTGGTGGAAAGGGTACTTTTTTTTACCAAACAGGTATCTCACAGAAGGCAGAATTACTTGAGACAAGCATTTCATAGTACACATTTGTAAAAATTACTAGCAGACCCCAATTTTTCACTTTCACAAGGGGTTAAAGGAGAAAATGCACCCCAGTATATGTTCCCCATTTTCTCCCCATTTTGCAAACACCCCATATTTGCTCGGTTCCCGCTGTATTGGCGCACAGCAGGCCGCTACAGGCAAAGTACAATTTGTAGGCCTGAATTGGCAGACATGGATTTTAGCTGCCATGTCACATTTAAAACATTTCCAGAGGTCCCCAGAAATGAAAAACCCCAAGAAGTGACCCCATTTTGGAAAGAGCACCCCCGTACGGACATTTTAAGTGGTGGAAAGGGTACTTTGTACTAAACAGGTGTCTCGCAGAAGGCAGAAATACTAGAGAGAGAATTTCAAAGCACACATTTGTAAAAATGAAAAAGTACTAGCAAACCCCAATTTTTCACTTTCACAAGGGGTTATAGGAGAAAATTCACCCCAGTATATGTTCCCCATTTTCTCCCCATTTTGCAAACACCCCATATGTGCTCGTAGCCTGCTGTATTGGCACACAGCAGGACGCTACAGGCAAAGTACAAAATATGTTTTTTGCAGGCCTGAATTGGCAGACATGGATTTTAGCTGCCATGTCACATTTAAAAAATTTCCAGAGGTCCCCATAAATAAAAAAAAATCCAAGAAGTGACCCCATTTTGCAAAGAGCACCCCCGTACGTACATTTTAAGTGGTGAAAATTGTACTTTTTACCAAACAGGTGTCTCACAGAATGGATTATGTAGTGGTTGTTGGAAAGTGGGTATGCAAGTGAGGTGGACTAAATCAGAGATATGGAAATATTACAGGGAGCATAAAGGATGAAATTAAAAATCCATTCTTTCATGCAGAGGCCAGGTTTATCAGGGCTGGTGTCGCACTGATAAATGGTGTCCTTTCATATTCCCCTTTTGTAACAAATCCAACATTTTTTGGGGGTCTTTCCCCTCTTTGCTGTTTGTGGGATTTCACCAGGGAAATTTTGCCCTGGTACAACACGGGCACCATGACCTTCTGAAGTATTCAGTCCCTCCCCTTCCTGGCTTGATTAGGGCCTTGATTACCGCCTCTTGGAACTGAAGGAAAGTTCCTGTGTGGCCTGCAGTTCTATTGCCATCTGTACAATGTATACGGCAAGCTTTTTGTACCACACCTTAGTTTTACACATGGCACTGTAGGGCTTCAGAACTTGATCGGACAGATCAACCCCTCCCATGTGCTTGTTGTAATCAAGGATGCAGCCAGGCTTGTTGACAGGGGTAGTGGTACCTCGCACTTGGGCAGGAGAACTGGTGTTTGTTTGAATGGTGGTTAGTACAAGGGCATCCCTCTTGTCCTTGTACTTAACCGCCAGCATGTTCTCATGGAGGAGAGCCTTACTGTCACCTTTTCGGAGTAGTTGCCCTAACAGGGATCTAGGGAGCACTCTCTGATTTTTTCGCACTGTGCCACAAGCCACAGTACCTCGGGCTTTTAGGGACATGAATAGGGGTATGCTCGTGTAATAGTTATTTACATAGAGGTGATAACCATTATCCAGCAGTGGGTGCAGTAAGTCCCACACAATCTTGCCAGTAACTCCTAGGACAGGGGGGCATTCAGGGGGTTGTATCCGGGAATCTTTCCCCTCATAAATCCGAAACCTGTATGTGTACCCAGGGGTACTCTCGCACAGCTTGTACATTTTTATTCAGTACCGTCCCAGCTTGCTGGGCAGGTACTGGCGAAATTTAACCCTTCCTTTAAAAATGTACAAGGGACTCATCTATTCTAATTTATTTTGCTGGGGTGAACACCTCTGAATAGACGGTGTCTAGGCCCATATCCAGCAACAACCCCCAAAACTTCATAATGTCTGCTGCATTTACAGGGGTCTAGCATATGAGGATGTTGGGTTTTGAGAAATAAACTGCTGGGCGTACAAATTTGTTTGGGTCACGATCAAATTTATGAATTTGTCAGAGAACAGGATTTTGAAAAAAATCTATTTCTGTGAAGCCCGTGCAGTCAATCTGGATTCCAGAGTTTCCCACAAACTCTGGAATTTGGGGCATATAATCCTCAGGCGGTGTAGACCATAGGGGATCACTGGGGGGGCTTCTTCATCTCTCCTGGGGCGTCTCCTTGAGGGTCCCTCATCACCGGATGACGATGATGATGAAGGCATTGAGGAGTAGAGGAATCCTCTTCTCCCTCACTTGCAGACTCTGTTTCAGAGGCAAGGATGGCATATGCCTCTTCAGCGGAGTACATTCTCTGGGATGAACTGGACATTTTTATTTTTATTGGTGTATGTAAAGTGAAAAGTGTCAGGGGAGTGTATGTAGTGATTTTACGCGTGAGGGGACTTGTAATGAATTAATTAAAATAAAATGTATGATAAAGAAAAAAAGAGAAAGAAAGAAAAGAGAAAAAGATAAGTGAAAGAATTAGGTAAAAATTTAGAAAAAAAAGGCTCTAAAAAAAAAATATATATTTAAAAAAAAAAACACTTAACCTGAGCAGACACAGTCAGTAATTGACAGTACTGACCGGCGCTCAGCAGGTGCAGGACCCATGCACACAGATGGCACGTGTGTGGGTTAAAAAAATCTAAACTAGTACTAACTAAAATTGACATATACACTCACCTAAAGAATTAGTAGGAACACCATACTAATACGGTGTTGGACCCCCTTTTGCCTTCAGAACTGCCTTAATTCTACGTGGCATTGATTCAACAAGGTGCTGATAGCATTCTTTAGAAATGTTGACCCATATTGATAGGATAGCATCTTGCAGTTGATGGAGCTTTGAGGGATGCACATCCAGGGCACAAAGCTCCCGTTCCACCACATCCCAAAAATGCTCTATTGGGTTGAGATCTGGTGACTGTGGGGGACATTTTAGTACAGTGAACTCATTGTCATGTTCAAGAAACCAATTTAAAATGATTCGAGCTTTGTGACATGGTTCATTATCTTGCTGGAAGTAGCCATCAGAGGATGGGTACATGGTGGTCATGAAGGGATGACATGGTCAGAAACAATGCTCAGGTAGCCCGTGGCATTTAAACGATGGCCAATTGGCACTAAGGGGCCTAAAGTGTGCGCAGAAAACATCCCCCACACCATTACACCACCACCACCAGCCTGAACAGTGGTAACAACACATGATGGATACATGTTCTCATTCTGTTTACGACAAATTCAGACCATTTGAATCTCTCAACAGAAATCAAGACTCATCAGACCAGGCAACATTTTCCAGTCTTCAACAGTCCAATTTTGGTGAGCTTGTGTAAATTTTAGCCTCTTTTTCCTATTTGTAGTGGAGATAAGTGGTACCCGGTGGGGTCTTCTGCTGTTGTAGCCCACCTTTCTTTCCCATTCTGACATTCAGTTTGGAGTTCAGGAGATTGTCTTGACCAGGACCACAACCCTACATGCATTGAAGCAACTGCCATGTGATTGGTTGAATAGATAATTGCATTAATGAGAAATAGAACAGGTGTTCCTAATAATTCTATACATATATATCTAGCTAGCACTAACTGATTTATTTTTTTACACAAAAAAAAGGCACTAAACCTGAGCAGACGCAGACAGTAATTGACAGTACTGACCGGCGCTCAGCAGATGCAGGACCCACACACGCAGACAGCACGTGTGTGGGTTCAAAAATCTAAACTAATACTAACTAAAATTGACTTATATATAGCAACAAAAAAACACAAGTGCTGATCAGCACTTGCCAGTCACAGCTCACACACTGAAAAAGTGGTGCAGAGCCAAAAACAAGCCAACAAAAAGCCCAAAAATGCCCAAAAAAGGACGAAGAGGGAGGTAAAAGGGGAAGGGGGAGGGGGGGACAGGGACAGGAAATGGGGATCTGAAACAGCTGCAGATGAGCCAAAGATCACTACAGCTGTTCCAGATGTTGTTCTTTTTCTTCTTCTTCTTCTTCTTCTTCTGAAAAGCTCTGAATGAAAAGCAGTGATTTATTTGGTAGTACCACAAGTCCAAGCCGACAACAAGCAGCACAGAAGGGCACAGGTCCTCTCTGCAAGCAGTCACCAAGCTAGAATGGCTGCCTGCAGGGAGGCACCAGCGTTTTCTTTCTGCTGCATAGCGCTGCCTTTGGCTGGAGCATTGTTCCAGCCAATTGCAGCGCTGGGAGGGGACATCAGTGTCTGATAACCTCGGAGGTGACATGGACTGATGTAATCAGCCCCAATCACCTCCGTCCCAGCCGCCAGTAGCACCACAGATTGGCTGATTGCTGTATAGCGCTGCCATAGGCTGGAGCGTTGCTCCAGCCAATCGCAGCGCTGGGAAGGGACACCTGTGTCTGTTGTCCCCTCCCTGACCTATGATGTCATCAGCCCCCTCCCACCTCTAGCCGAGCACCCCTGCAGCTCCATTCATTGCCGGCGCTGCGATGGGCTGGTCTTCACTAGCCAGCCAATCGCAGCGATCGGGGCTGCAGGGGGGGGGGGGCGGAAAAACTACTAGGGGCTAAGATGGCTGACTGCCGATTAGTGCAGTCAGCTTACTCCGGTCACCGCACGATTTGCCACGGTGACCGGAATTATCTATGACGTACTATTACGTCACGATGTGGTAAGTCACCGACTTTCATGACATACTAGTAGGTCATGTGTCGGGAAGGGGTTAAAAACATGTCACTCATTTCCTATAGAATTTCAGCTAATATCTAGAGCTATCATTTTAATGCAGTAAGACTGCAAAAAATGTAGATACATAAATGTTACAAAAAACTTAAGTAAACAAAAAAACTCCACCAAAAACCTATGAGTGAAAGCAAGCTAAAGGGGTTTTATCTGGGAGTAATAGCTTTCACACATTTTATTCATAGATATGGAAACCCCTATAGTACTCTACAGGCAAATCCTTTTCATGTGTGATTTATAAAGAGGTAGCGGGTCAGCAACCTGCGACTTCTCCCCGCTCATGCCAGGTCTAATAAAGTGGGTGTGGTGTGGGCAGGGAATTGGACAGGCCGGTAGGCCCGTCTCATTCATCATTTTCTATGCCTGGTTTAAGTGTAGAAAACGGTCTAAATATCAGCCATCTTGGAAGCTGTCTTACATTTAGGCCGGCCCCTCTACAGGCTGGCGTCTAAAACGGCGGTCTTATTAAATGAACCCCATAATTTCTATCCTTCCTGTAATGATAATGAGCTAACTACTGAAAAGTCATCTCTACAGAAAAAGAATTTAGGACTAGGGATGAGCGAACTCGAACTGTATAGTTCGGGTTCGTACCGAATTTTGGGGTGTCCGTGACACGGACCCGAACCCGGACATTTTCGTAAAAGTCCGGGTTCGGGTTCGGTGTTTGTCGCTTTCTTGGCGCTTTTGTGACGCTTTCTTGGCGCTTTTTGAAAGGCTGCAAAGCAGCCAATCAACAAGCGTCATACTACTTGCCCCAAGAGGCCATCACAGCCATGCCTACTATTGGCATGGCTGTGATTGGCCAGAGCACCATGTGACCCAGCCTCTATTTAAGCTGGAGTCACATAGCGCCGCCCGTCACTCTGCTCTGATTAGCGTAGGGAGAGGTTGCGGCTGCGACAGTAGGGCGAGATTAGGCAGATTAACTCCTCCAAAGGACTTGATTATTGATCGATCTGCAGCTGTGGATCATTGAGCTGCTGATACTCAATTGCTCACTGTTTTTAGGCTGCCCAGACCGTTTGTCAGTCACATTTTTCTGGGGTGATCGGCGGCCATTTTGTGTCTTGTGGTGCGCCAGCACAAGCTGCGACCAAGTGCATTTAACCCTAAATGGTTTGGTTGTTTTTTGGCTAAAGCCTACATCAGGGTGAAGCTGTCACACCAAGTGCATTTAACCAGCAATAGTCTGTTTATTTTTTGGCCATATACTACACCAGGGGCAAGCTGCGCCCGTCACCAAGTGCATTTAACCCTCAGTAGTGTGGTTGGTCAAGCTATCACACCAAGTGCATTTAACCAGCAATAGTCTGTTCATTTTTTGGCCATATACTAAATCAGGGGCAAGCTGCGCCCGTCACCAAGTGCATTTAACCAGCAATAGTCTGTTCATTTTTTGGCCATATACTACATCAGGGGCAAGCTGCGCCCGTCACCAAGTGCATTTAACCCTCAGTAGTGTGGTTGGTCAAGCTGTCACACCAAGTGCATTTACCAGCAATAGTCTGTTCATTTTTTGGCCATATACTACATCAGGGGCAAGCTGCGCCCGTCACCAAGTGCATTTAACCCTCAGTAGTGTGGTTGGTCAAGCTATCACACCAAGTGCATTTAACCAGCAATAGTCTGTTCATTTTTTGGCCATATACTAAATCAGGGGCAAGCTGCGCCCGTCACCAAGTGCATTTAACCAGCAATAGTCTGTTCATTTTTTGGCCATATACTACATCAGGGGCAAGCTGCGCCCGTCACCAAGTGCATTTAACCCTCAGTAGTGTGGTTGGTCAAGCTATCACACCAAGTGCATTTAACCAGCAATAGTCTGTTCATTTTTTGGCCATATACTAAATCAGGGGCAAGCTGCGCCCGTCACCAAGTGCATTTAACCAGCAATAGTCTGTTCATTTTTTGGCCATATACTACATCAGGGGCAAGCTGCGCCCGTCACCAAGTGCATTTAACCCTCAGCAGTGTGGTTGGTCAAGCTATCACACCAAGTGCATTTAACCAGCAATAGTCTGTTCATTTTTTGGCCATATACTAAATCAGGAGCAAGCTGCGCCTGTCACCAAGTGCATTTAACCAGCAATAGTCTGTTCATTTTTTGGCCATATACTACATCAGGGGCAAGCTGCGCCCGTCACCAAGTGCATTTAACCCTCAGTAGTGTGGTTGGTCAAGCTGTGACACCAAGTGCATTTAACCAGCAATAGTCTGTTCATTTTTTGGCCATATACTACATCAGGGGCAAGCTGCGCCCGTCACCAAGTGCATTTAACCCTCAATAGTGTGGTTGGTCAAGCTGTCACACCAAGTGCATTTAACCAGCAATAGTCTGTTCATTTTTTGGCCATATACTACATCAGGGGCAAGCTGCGCCCGTCACCAAGTGCATTTAACCCTCAGTAGTGTGGTTGGTCAAGCTGTCACACCAAGTGCATTTAACCAGCAATAGTCTGTTCATTTTTTGGCCATATACTACATCAGGGGCAAGCTGCGCCTGTCACCAAGTGCATTTAACCCTCAATGGTGTGGTTGTTTTTTGGCTAAAGCCTACATCAGGGTGAAGCTGTCACACCAAGTGCATTTAACCAGCAATAGTCTGTTCATTTTTTGGCCATATACTAAATCAGGGGCAAGCTGCACCCGTCACCAAGTGCATTTAACCCTCAGTAGTGTGGTTGGTCAAGCTATTACACCAAGTGCATTTAACCAGCAATAGTCTGTTCATTTTTTGGCCATATACTACATCAGGGGCAAGCTGCGCCCGTCACCAAGTACATTTAACCCTCAGTAGTGTGGTTGGTCAAGCTATCACACCAAGTGCATTTAACCAGCAATAGTCTGTTCATTTTTTGGCCATATACTAAATC
The DNA here is from genome assembly GCF_014858855.1 of Bufo gargarizans. Taxonomy (NCBI): domain Eukaryota; kingdom Metazoa; phylum Chordata; class Amphibia; order Anura; family Bufonidae; genus Bufo; species Bufo gargarizans. The sequence continues at coordinate 183,249,727 of NC_058082.1, forward strand.
AGGGGCAAGCTGCGCCCGTCACCAAGTGCATTTAACCAGCAATAGTCTGTTCATTTTTTGGCCATATACTACATCAGGGGCAAGCTGCGCCCGTCACCAAGTGCATTTAACCCTCAGCAGTGTGGTTGGTCAAGCTATCACACCAAGTGCATTTAACCAGCAATAGTCTGTTCATTTTTTGACCATATACTACATCAGGGGCAAGCTGCGCCCGTCACCAAGTGCATTTAACCCTCAGTAGTATGGTTGGTCAAGCTGTGACACCAAGTGCATTTAACCAGCAATAGTCTGTTCATTTTTTGGCCATATACTACATCAGGGGCAAGCTGCGCCCGTCACCAAGTGCATTTAACCAGCAATAGTGTGGTTATTTTTTGGCCATATCCCAGTCTAATTCTGTCACTAAATCCATACCGGTCACCCAGCGCCTAAATACTAGGCCTCAAATTTATATCCCGCTAAATCTCTCGTTACCGCTGTACTGTTGTGGCTGGGCAAGTTATTTAGTGTCCGTCAAAGCACATTTTTTGTTCAGGGTTGAAAGACAATTCCCAATTTAGCAATTTCATAATTTAGTGGTTTCTGCTATATCAGAGCTATTTGAAATCTATCCCTAAAAGGGTATATAATATTCAAGGTGCACATAGGGTCATTCAGAATAACTTCACACACACGCTACTGTACATTTCCAAGTCTAATTCTGTCACTAAATCCATACCGGTCACCCAGCGCCTAAATACTAGGCCTCAAATTTATATCCCGCTAAATCTCTCGTTACCCACCGCTGTCCTGTTGTGGCTGGGAAAGTTATTTAGTGTCCGTCAAAGCACATTTTTTGTTCTGGGTTGAAATACAATTCCCAATTTAGCAATTTCATAATTTAGTGGTTTCTGCTATATCAGAGCTATTTGAAATCTATCCCTAAAAGGGTATATAATATTCAAGGTGCACATAGGATCATTCAGAATAACTTCACACACACGCTACTGTGCATTTCCAAGTCTAATTCTGTCACTAAATCCATACCGGTCACCCAGCGCCTAAATACTAGGCCTCAAATTTATATCCCGCTAAATCTCTCGTTACCGCTGTCCTGTTGTGGCTGGGAAAGTTATTTAGTGTCTGTCAAAGCACATTTTTTGTTCTGGGTTGAAATACAATTCCCAATTTAGCAATTTCATAATTTAGTGGTTTCTGCTATATCAGAGCTATTTGAAATCTATCCCTAAAAGGGTATATAATATTCAAGGTGCACATAGGGTCATTCAGAATAACTTCACACACACGCTACTGTGCATTTCCAAGTCTAATTCTGTCACTAAATCCATACCGGTCACCCAGCGCCTAAATACTAGGCCTCAAATATATATCCCGCTAAATCTCTCGTTACCGCTGTCCTGTTGTGGCTGGGAAAGTTATTTAGTGTCCGTCAAAGCACATTTTTTGTTCTGGGTTGAAATACAATTCCCAATTTAGCAATTTCATAATTTAGTGGTTTCTGCTATATCAGAGCTATTTGAAATCTATCCCTAAAAGGGTATATAATATTTAAGGTGCACATAGGGTCATTCAGAATAACTTCACACACACGCTACTGTGCATTTCCAAGTCCAATTCTGTTAGTAAATCCATACCGGTCACCCAGCGCCTAAATACTAGGCCTCAAATTTATATCCCGCTAAATCTCTCGTTACCGCTGTCCTGTTGTGGCTGGGAAAGTTATTTAGTGTCCCTCAAAGCACATTTTTTGTTCTGGGTTGAAATACAATTCCCAATTTAGCAATTTCAGAATTTAGTGGTTTCTGCTATATCAGAGCTATTTGAAATCTATCCCTAAAAGGGTATATAATATTCAAGGTGCACATAGGGTCATTCAGAATAACTTCACACACACGCTACTGTGCATTTCCAAGTCTAATTCTGTTAGTAAATCCATACCGGTCACCCAGCGCCTAAATATTAGGCCTCAAATTTATATCCCGCTAAATCTCTCGTTACCGCTGTCCTGTTGTGGCTGGGAAAGTTATTTAGTGTCCGTCAAAGCACATTTTTTGTTCTGGGTTGAAATACAATTCCCAATTTAGCAATTTCATAATTTAGTGGTTCCTGCTATATCAGAGCTATTTGAAATCTATCCCTAAAAGGGTATATAATATTCAAGGTGCACATAGGGTCATTCAGAATAACTTCACACACACGCTACTGTGCATTTCCAAGTCTAATTCTGTTAGTAAATCCAAACCGGTCACCCAGCGACTAAATACTAGCCCTCAAATTTATATCCCGCTAAATCTCTCATTACCGCTGTCCTGTTGTGGCTGGGAAAGTTATTTAGTGTCCGTCAAAGCACATTTTTTGTTCTGGGTTGAAATACAATTCCCAATTTAGCAATTTCATAATTTAGTGGTTCCTGCTATATCAGAGCTATTTGAAATCTATCCCTAAAAGGGTATATAATATTCAAGGTGCACATAGGGTCATTCAGAATAACTTCACACACACGCTACTGTGCATTTCCAAGTCCAATTCTGTTAGTAAATCCATACCGGTCACCCAGCGCCTAAATACTAGGCCTCAAATTTATATCCCGCTGAATTTGAATACAATACATTGGTCTAAATAATATTTTTGTTGTTGTGGTGAACCATAACAATGAGGAAAACAACGAGTAAGGGACGCGGACATGGACATGGTCGTGGTGGTGTTAGTGGACCCTCTGGTGCTGGGAGAGGACGTGGCCGTTCTGCCACATCCACACGTCCTAGTGTACCAACTACCTCAGGTCCCAGTAGCCGCCAGAATTTACAGCGATATATGGTGGGGCCCAATGCCGTTCTAAGGATGGTAAGGCCTGAGCAGGTACAGGCATTAGTCAATTGGGTGGCCGACAGTGGATCCAGCACGTTCACATTATCTCCCACCCAGTCTTCTGCAGAAAGCGCACAGATGGCGCCTGAAAACCAATCCCATCAGTCTGTCACATCACCCCCATGCATACCAGGGAAACTGTCTCAGCCTCAAGTTATGCAGCAGTCTCTTATGCTGTTTGAAGACTCCGCTGGCAGGGTTTCCCAAGGGCATCCACCTAGCCCTTCCCTAGCGGTGAAAGACATAGAATGCACTGACGCACAACCACTTATGTTTCCTGATGATGAGGACATGGGAATACCACCTCAGCATGTCTCTGATGATGACGAAACACAGGTGCCAACTGCTGCGTCTTTCTGCAGTGTGCAGACTGAACAGGAGGTCAGGGATCAAGACTGGGTGGAAGACGATGCAGGGGACGATGAGGTCCTAGACCCCACATGGAATGAAGGTCGTGCCACTGACTTTCACAGTTCGGAGGAAGAGGCAGTGGTGAGACCGAGCCAACAGCGTAGCAAAAGAGGGAGCAGTGGGCAAAAGCAGAACACCCGCCGCCAAGAGACTCCGCCTGCTACTGACCGCCGCCATCTGGGACCGAGCACCCCAAAGGCAGCTTCAAGGAGTTCCCTGGCATGGCACTTCTTCAAACAATGTGCTGACGACAAGACCCGAGTGGTTTGCACGCTGTGCCATCAGAGCCTGAAGCGAGGCATTAACGTTCTGAACCTGAGCACAACCTGCATGACCAGGCACCTGCATGCAAAGCATGAACTGCAGTGGAGTAAACACCTTAAAACCAAGGAAGTCCCTCAGGCTCCCCCTGCTACCTCTTCTGCTGCTGCCGCCTCGGCCTCTTCTGCTGCTGCCGCCTCGGCCTCTTCCTCCGCCTCTGGAGGAACGTTGGCACCTGCCGCCCAGCAAACAGGGGATGTAACACCAACACCACCACCACCACCTCCGTCACCAAGCTTCTCAACCATGTCACACGGCAGCGTTCAGCTCTCCATCTCACAAACATTTGAGAGGAAGCGTAAATTCCCACCTAGCCACCCTCGATCCCTGGCCCTGAATGCCAGCATTTCTAAACTACTGGCCTATGAAATGCTGTCATTTAGGCTGGTGGACACAGACAGCTTCAAACAGCTCATGTCGCTTGCTGTCCCACAGTATGTTGTTCCCAGCCGCCACTAGTTCTCCAAGAGAGCCGTGCCTTCCCTGCACAACCAAGTATCCGATAAAATCAAGTGTGCACTGCGCAACGCCATCTGTAGCAAGGTCCACCTAACCACAGATAAGTGGACCTGTAAGCACGGCCAGGGACGCTATATCTCCCTAACTGCACACTGGGTAAATGTAGTGGCAGCTGGGCCCCAGGCGGAGAGCTGTTTGGCGCACGTCCTTCCGCCGCCAAGGATCGCAGGGCAACATTCTTTGCCTCCTGTTGCCACCTCCTCCTTCTCAGCTTCCTCCTCCTCTTCTTCCACCTGCTCATCCAGTCAGCCACACACCTTCACCACAAACTTCAGCACAGCCCGGGGTAAACGTCAGCAGGCCATTCTGAAACTCATATGTTTGGGGGACAGGCTCCACACCGCACAGGAGTTGTGGCGGGGTATAGAACAACAGACCGACGAGTGGTTGCTGCCGGTGAGCCTCAAGCCCGGCTTGGTGGTGTGTGATAATGGGCGAAATCTCGTTGCAGCTCTGGGACTAGCCAATTTGACGCACATCCCTTGCTTGGCGCATGTGCTGAATTTGGTGGTGCAGAAGTTCATACACAACTACCCCGACATGTCAGAGCTGCTGCATAAAGTGCGGGCCGTCTGTTCGCGCTTCCGGCGTTCACATCCTGCTGCTGCTCGCCTGTCTGCACTACAGCGTAACTTCGGCCTTCCCGCTCACCGCCTCATATGCGACGTGCCCACCAGGTGGAACTCCACCTTGCACATGCTGGACAGACTGTGCGAGCAGCAGCAGGCCATAGTGGAGTTTCAGCTGCAGCACGCACGGGTCAGTCGCACTACAGAACAGCACCACTTCACCACCAATGACTGGGCCTCCATGCGAGACCTGTGTGCCCTGTTGCGCTGTTTCGAGTACTCCACCAACATGACCAGTGGCGATGACGCCGTTATCAGCATTACAATACCACTTCTATGTCTCCTTGAGAAAACACTTAGGGCGATGATGGAAGAGGAGGTGGCCCAGGAGGAGGAGGAGGAGGAAGAGGGGTCATTTTTAGCACTTTCAGGCCAGTCTTTTCGAAGTGACTCAGAGGGAGGTTTTTGGCAACAACAGAGGCCAGGTACAAATGTGGCCAGCCAGGGCACACTACTGGAGGACGAGGAGGACGAGGATGAGGAGGAGGTGGAGGAGGATGAGGATGAAGCATGGTCACAGCGGGGTGGCACCCAACGCAGCTCGGGTCCATCACTGGTGCGTGGCTGGGGGGAAAGGCAGGACGATGACGATACGCCTCCCACAGAGGACAGGTTGTCCTTACCCCTGGGCAGCCTGGCACACATGAGCGACTACATGCTGCAGTGCCTGCGCAATGACAGCAGAGTTGCCCACATTTTAACCTGTGCGGACTACTGGGTTGCCACCCTGCTGGACCCACGCTACAAAGACAATGTGTCCACCTTACTTCCTGCACTGGAGCGTGATAGGAAGATGCGCGAGTACAAGCGCACGTTGGTAGACGCGCTACTGAGAGCATTCCCAAATGTCACAGGGGAACAAGTGGAAGCCCAAGGCCAAGGCAGAGGAGGAGCAAGAGGTCGCCAAGGCAGCTGTGTCAATGCCAGCTCCTTTGAGGGCAGGGTTAGCATGGCAGAGATGTGGAAAACTTTTGTCAACACGCCACAGCTAACTGCACCACCACCTGATACGCAACGTGTTAGCAGGAGGCAACATTTCACTAACATGGTGGAACAGTACATGTGCACACCCCTCCACGTACTGACTGATGGTTCGGCCCCATTCAAGTTCTGGGTCTCTAAATTGTCCACGTGGCCAGAGCTAGCCTTTTATGCCTTGGAGGTGCTGGCCTGCCCGGCGGCCAGCGTTTTGTCTGAACGTGTATTCAGCACGGCAGGGGGCGTCATTACAGACAAACGCAGCCGCCTGTCTACAGCCAATGTGGACAAGCTGACGTTCATAAAAATGAACCAGGCATGGATCCCACAGGATCTGTCCGTCCCTTGTCCAGATTAGACATTAACTACCTCCCCTTAACCATATATTATTGGACTCCAGGGCACTTCCTCATTCAATCCTATTTTTATTTTCATTTTACCATTATATTGCGAGGCTACCCAAAGTTGAACCTCTCCTCTGTCTGGGTGCCGGGGCCTAAATATATGCCAATGGACTGTTCCAATGTTGGGTGACGTGAAGCCTGATTCTCTGCTATGACATGCAGAATGATTCTCTGCTGACATGAAGCCAGATCCTCTGTTACGGGACCTCTCTCCTCTGCCTGGGTGCTGGGCCTAAATTTAAGAAAATGGACTCTTACAGTGGTGGGTGACGTGAAGCCTGATTCTCTGCTATGATATGAAAAATGATTCTCTGCTGACATGAAGCCAGATTGTCTGTTACGGGACCTCTCTCCTCTGCCTGGGTGCTGGGCCTAAATATATGCCAATGGACTGTTGCAGTAGTGGCTGACGTGAAGCCTCATTCTCTGCTATGACATGCAGACTAATTCTCTGCTGACATGAAGTCAGATCCTCTGTTACGGGACCACTCTCCTCTGCCTGGGTGCTGGGCCTAAACTTATGAAAATGGACTCTTACAGTGGTGGGTGACGTGAAGCCTCATTCTCTGCTATGACATGCAGACTAATTCTCTGCTGACATGAAGCCAGATTGTCTGTTACGGGACCTCTCTCCTCTGCCTGTGTGATGGGCCTAAATATATGCCAATGGACTGTTGCAGTGGTGGCTGACGTGAAGCCTCATTCTCTGCTATGACATGCAGACTAATTCTCTGCTGACATGAAGCCAGATTGTCTGTTACGGGACCTCTCTCCTCTACCTGTGTGCTGGGCCTAAATATATGCCAATGGACTGTTGCAGTGGTGGCTGACGTGAAGCCTCATTCTCTGCTATGACATGCAGACTGATTCTCTGCTGACATGAAGCCAGATTGTCTGTTACGGGACCTCTCTCCTCTGCCTGGGTGCTGGGCCTAAATATATGCCAATGGACTGTTGCAGTGGTGGGTGACTTGAAGCCTCATTCTCTGCTATGACATGCAGACTAATTCTCTGCTGACATGAAGCCAGATTGTCTGTTACGGGACCTCTCTCCTCTGCCTGGGTGCTTGGCCTAAACTTATGAAAATGGACTGTTGCAGTGGTGGGTGACGTGAAGCCTGATTCTCTGCTATGACATGCAGACTGTTTCTCTGCTGACATGAAGCCAGATTGTCTGTTACGGGACCTCTCTCCTCTGCCTGTGTGCTGGGCCTAAATATATGCCAATGGACTGTTGCAGTGGTGGCTGACGTGAAGCCTCATTCTCTGCTATGACATGCAGACTGATTCTCTGCTGACATGAAGCCAGATTGTCTGTTACGGGACCTCTCTCCTCTGCCTGGGTGCTGGGCCTAAATATATGCCAATGGACTGTTGCAGTGGTGGGTGACGTGAAGCCTCATTCTCTGCTATGACATGCAGACTAATTCTCTGCTGACATGAAGCCAGATTGTCTGTTACGGGACCTCTCTCCTCTGCCTGGGTGCTTGGCCTAAACTTATGAAAATGGACTGTTGCAGTGGTGGGTGACGTGAAGCCTGATTCTCTGCTATGACATGCAGACTGATTCTCTACTGACATGAAGCCAGATTGTCTGTTACGGGACCTCTCTCCTCTGCCTGGGTGCTGGGCCTAAATATATGCCAATGGACTGTTGCAGTGGTGGCAGACGTGAAGCCTCATTCTCTGCTATGACATGCAGACTAATTCTCTGCTGACATGAAGCCAGATTGTCTGTTACGGGACCTCTCTCCTCTGCCTGTGTGCTGGGCCTAAATATATGCCAATGGACTGTTGCAGTGGTGGCTGACGTGAAGCCTCATTCTCTGCTATGACATGCAGACTAATTCTCTGCTGACATGAAGCCAGATTGTCTGTTACGGGACCTCTCTCCTCTGCCTGTGTGTTGGGCCTAAATATATGCCAATGGACTGTTGCAGTGGTGGCTGACGTGAAGCCTCATTCTCTGCTATGACATGCAGACTGATTCTCTGCTGACATGAAGCCAGATTGTCTGTTACGGGACCTCTCTCCTCTGCCTGGGTGCTGGGCCTAAATATATGCCAATGGACTGTTGCAGTGGTGGGTGACGTGAAGCCTCATTCTCTGCTATGACATGCAGACTAATTCTCTGCTGACATGAAGCCAGATTGTCTGTTACGGGACCTCTCTCCTCTGCCTGGGTGCTGGGCCTAAATATATGCCAATGGACTGTTGCAGTGGTGGGTGACATGAAGCCTCATTCTCTGCTATGACATGCAGACTAATTCTCTGCTGACATGAAGCCAGATTGTCTGTTACGGGACCTCTCTCCTCTGCCTGGGTGCTTGGCCTAAACTTATGAAAATGGACTGTTGCAGTGGTGGGTGACGTGAAGCCTGATTCTCTGCTATGACATGCAGACTGATTCTCTGCTGACATGAAGCCAGATTGTCTGTTACGGGACCTCTCTCCTCTGCCTGTGTGCTGGGCCTAAATATATGCCAATGGACTGTTGCAGTGGTGGCTGACGTGAAGCCTCATTCTTTGCTATGACATGCAGACTGATTCTCTGCTGACATGAAGCCAGATTGTCTGTTACTGGACCTCTCTCCTCTGCCTGGGTGCTGGGCCTAAATATATGCCAATGGACTGTTGCAGTGGTGGCTGACGTGAAGCCTCATTCTCTGCTATGACATGCAGACTAATTCTCTGCTGACATGAAGCCAGATTGTCTGTTACGGGACCTCTCTCCTCTGCCTGTGTGCTGGGCCTAAATATATGCCAATGGACTGTTGCAGTGGTGGCTGACGTGAAGCCTCATTCTCTGCTATGACATGCAGACTGATTCTCTGCTGACATGAAGCCAGATTGTCTGTTACGGGACCTCTCTCCTCTGCCTGGGTGCTGGGCCTAAATATATGCCAATGGACTGTTGCAGTGGTGGCTGACGTGAAGCCTCATTCTCTGCTATGACATGCAGACTAATTCTCTGCTGACATGAAGCCAGATTGTCTGTTACGGGACCTCTCTCCTCTGCCTGTGTGCTGGGCCTAAATATATGGCAATGGACTGTTGCAGTGGTGGCTGACGTGAAGCCTCATTCTCTGCTATGACATGCAGACTAATTCTCTGCTGACATGAAGCCAGATTGTCTGTTACGGGACCTCTCTCCTCTGCCTGTGTGCTGGGCCTAAATATATGCCAATGGACTGTTGCAGTGGTGGCTGACGTGAAGCCTCATTCTCTGCTATGACATGCAGACTGATTCTCTGCTGACATGAAGCCAGATTGTCTGTTACGGGACCACTCTCCTCTGCCTGGGTGCTGGGCCTAAATATATGCCAATGGACTGTTGCAGTGGTGGGTGACGTGAAGCCTCATTCTCTGCTATGACATGCAGACTAATTCTCTGCTGACATGAAGCCAGATTGTCTGTTACGGGACCTCTCTCCTCTGCCTGGGTGCTTGGCCTAAACTTATGAAAATGGACTGTTGCAGTGGTGGGTGACGTGAAGCCTGATTCTCTGCTATGACATGCAGACTGATTCTCTGTTGACATGAAGCCAGATTGTCTGTTACGGGACCTCTCTCCTCTGCCTGTGTGCTGGGCCTAAATATATGCCAATGGACTGTTGCAGTGGTGGCTGACGTGAAGCCTCATACTCTGCGTTGACATGAAGACTGATTCTCTGCTGACATGAAGCCAGATTGTCTGTTACGGGACCTCTCTCCTCTGCCTGGGTTTCGGGGCCTAAATATCTGAGAATGGACTGTTCCAGTGGTGGGTGACGGGAAGCCAGATTCTCTGCTATGGGACCTCTCTCCAATTGATTTTGGTTAATTTTTATTTATTTAACTTTTATTTTAATTCATTTCCCTATCCACATTTGTTTGCAGGGGATTTACCTACATGTTGCTGCCTTTTGCAGCCCTTTAGCCCTTTCCTGGGCTGTTTTACAGCCTTTTTAGTGCCGAAAAGTTCGGGTCCCCATTTACTTCAATGGGGTTCGGGTTCGGGACTCGGGACTGGGGGGTATATAATTTATTAAAATAGGATCAATAAGATGAGAATACCCCTTTAATTTTTTTCTGCCTTTTCACCCTACATGTGTGTACAATTAATGTGAACAAATAGTGTCCTCTCTACTCCTGCAGTGGAGGACTCCAAAATGTTTAATTATGTGCTTTTTTATATATTATATATAAGTCATGCAAGATTTCCTAAATTAAGCTTAAGCCTATTGTATACTAATAACATATGGCCTTGCCACTTGTAATATATGTGTAGCTCTGAGGCATTGAGTTGGAGGGGGTCAGGAACCATGCTCAAGTCTCATCCATACAAATCAATGTAAGCTAACGCCATGTACTGTAACCAATGCAGATGCTCAGTTTCTGCCTTCCATCTCAATTCTCATGTCTCATAGCTGCTCCTAGCTGCATACATTTGACTTAACATATTACAGTGTGAGCATTTGTTGTTTGTGCATAACCCCATTAATAAAGCATTTCATGCCTGGTTAATCAAATGATGCTTATGAACTGTTAGCATTTTATTACAGGTTTCACTAGCGTTCAGCGCTCAGTATTCATAACTACAGACTTGCTGCCAAAGCTAAACTATTAGTAAAATTATGTACTTCTTTTTAAGAGGAAATTAATTCAAAATAATCCCATTAAGTGTTATAGACTGTGATTTTAGGCTCTTTTCACATAAGTGAGACTGAATGAGTCAGGGTCTGTTCAGGGGAAAATGTATGGTTTTGCAAGCAAATTTAATCGGTTATGTCTGCGATTTCATTCCGTGTTTCAGTTTTTCCGGTGCAAATGCAATCAGTTTTTGATACAGTTTCCATGCACATGAAGAAAAACTGGAAAGGCGAGTTTTGTTTTTTTTGTTTTTTTTTTATCCGGATGCAATTTCACTCTATCCTTTGTTTAAGAAAAATTGCAACATGTTCTATATTGTGAGGTTTACCTGCAGTCCTTGCTCCATAGAAGTGGGGCTTGCGTGAAACACGGAAGGCATCCGGATGCAATGCGTTTTTCACTAATGGATGCTAGGAGATGTGAATTGCTGTTCTTCAGTTTTGCGATGAAGGTGTCAGGTTTCAGGCTGGATGCTGTCTGTTCACATCATGGACTTCAGCCGGACAGAGAACTTGCTGGAGTAAAGGAGGCCTTAAACAGCTACTCATTTATAAATCTATTATGCTATACATTTCAAAAAATCCTTTGACACTGCTCATAGATTTTTGCCAAAAGTGTTTGATTGATTTATTGAACCCTTTCAATTCGATCAGTGGTCATCAAGATCACACATATCACAATAGTGATCTCCTCAGATGTGTAAAAGATGCATCAAAATAACTGTGAAGCTGTGGAATAGATTTCCTCAGGACGTGGTCACAGCAGGAACAGTGGATCGTTTTTTTTTAAAGGGTTTAGATTAATTCTTGAAAGCAAATCACATTAATGCTTATGAAAACGTGTAGAAATCTGAGTCTCATTTCCTTTTGGGATTCGCTTCCCCACCTATCCCTTGGTTGAACTTGATGGACTTACAGACGTGGACAAAATTGTTGGTACCCTTTGGTCAATGAAAGAAAAAGTCACAATGGTCACAGAAATAACTTTAATCTGACAAAAGTAATAATAAATTAAAATTCTATAAATGTTAACCAATGAAAGTCAGACATTGTTTTTCAACCATGCTTCAACAGAATTATGTAAAAAAATAAACTCATGAAACAGGCATGGACAAAAATGATGGTACCCCTAGAAAACACAGAACATAATGTGACCAAAGGGACATGTTAATTCAAGGTGTGTCCACTAATTAGCATCACAGGTGTCTACAACCTTGTAATCAGCCATTGGGCCTATATATATGGCTCCAGGTAATCACTGTGTTGTTTGGTGATATGGTGTGTACCACACTCGACATGGACCAGAGGAAGCAAAGGAAAGAGCTGTCTCAAGAGATCAGAAAGAAAATTATAGACAAGCATGTTAAAGGTAAAGGCTATAAGACCATCTCCAAGCAACTAGATGTTCCTGTGAGTACAGTTGCACATATTATTCATAAGTTTAAGATCCATGGGACTGTAGCCAACCTCCCTGGACGTGGCCGCAGGAGGAAAATTGATGACAAATCTAAGAGACGGATAATCCGAATGGTAACAAAAGAGCCTAGAAAGACTTCTAAAGAGATTCAAGGTGAACTTCATGCTCAAGGAACATCAGTGTCAGATCGCACCATCCGTCGTTGTTTGAGCCAAAGTGGACTACATGGGAGACGACCAAGGAGGACACCATTGTTGAAAACGAATCATAAAAAAGCAAGACTGGAATATGCCAAACTACATGTTGACAAGCCACAAAGCTTCTGGGAGAATGTCCTGTGGACAGATGAGACAAAAATCGAAGTTTTTGCCAAGGCACATCAGCTGTATGTTCACAGACGAAAAAATGAAGCATATCAAGAAAAGAACACTGTCCCTACTGTGAAACATGGAGGAGGCTCTGTTATGTTCTGGGGCTGCTTTGCTGCGTCTGGCACAGGGTGTCTTGAATCTGTGCAGGGTACAATGAAATCTCAAGACTATCAAGGAATTCTAGAGAGAAATGTACTAGCCAGTGTCAGAAAGCTTGGTCTCAGTCGCAGGTCATGGGTCTTGCAACAGGACAATGACCCAAAACACACCGCTAAAAACACCCAAGAATGGCTAAGAGGAAAAAATTGGACTATTCTAAAGTGGCCTTCTATGAGCCCTGACCTCAATCCTATTGAGCATCTTTGGAAGGAGCTGAAACATGCAGTCTGGAAAAGGCACCCTTCAAACCGGACACAACTGGAGCAGTTTGCTCATGAGGAGTGGGCCAAAATACCTGCTGAGAGGTGCAGATGTCTCATTGACAGTTACAGGAAGCGTTTGATTGCAGTGATTGCCTCAAAAGGTTGCGCAACAAAATATTAAGTTAGGGGTACCATCATTTTTGTCCATGCCTGTTTCATGAGTTTATTTTTTTACATAATTCTGTTGAAGCATGGTTGAAAAACAATGTCTGACTTTCATTGGTTAACATTTATAGAATTTTAATTTATTATTACTTTTGTCAGATTAAAGTTATTTCTGTGACCATTGTGACTTTTTCTTTCATTGACCAAAGGGTACCAACAATTTTGTCCACGTCTGTATGTCTTTTTTCAACCGTATTAACTATGCAACTATGTAACAGGATCTTATTGATTCCGACTCAGATTTCCGTTTTAAGTTACTGTTCACAGGGTACATATTAAATACGCATGTAAAGAAAATCTATTATTTCACTACACACCTTTGATGAAGCCACACTAATTGCTGATAATTTTGCCAGCTCTGTACATAGTTGAATGATTGCCCCCTCTCACTGTATATCTTTTATTTTGCCCCTTCTCACTCTGTATATAATTTATTTTGCTCCTTCTCACTCTGTATATATTTGATGTTGCCCCCTCTCACTCTGTATATATTTGATGTTGCCCCCTCTCACTCTGTATATATTTGATGTTGCCCCCTCTCACTCTGTATATATTTGATGTTGCCCCCTCTCACTCTGTATATAATTTATTTTACCCCTTCTTACTCTGTATATATTTTATTTTGCACCTTTATACTTTGTATATATTTGATGTTGCCCCTTCATACTCTGTATATATTTCATTTTGCTCCTTCTCACTCTGTATATACAGGGAGTGCAGAATTATTAGGCAAGTTGTATTTTTGAGGATTGATTTTATTATTGAACAACAACCATGTTCTCAATGAACCCAAAAAACTCATTAATATCAAAGCTGAATATTTTTGGAAGTAGTTTTTAGTTTGTTTTTAGTCTTAGCTATTTTAGGGGGATATCTGTGTGTGCAGGTGACTATTACTGTGCATAATTATTAGGCAACTTAACAAAAAACAAATATATACCCATTTCAATTATTTATTTTTACCAGTGAAACCAATATAACATCTCAACATTCACAAATATAAATTTCTGACATTCAAAAACAAAACAAAAACAAATCAGTGACCAATATAGCCACCTTTCTTTGCAAGGACACTCAAAAGCCTGCCATCCATGGATTCTGTCAGTGTTTTGATCTGTTCACCATCAACATTGCGTGCAGCAGCAACCACAGCCTCCCAGACACTGTTCAGAGAGGTGTACTGTTTTCCCTCCTTGTAAATCTCACATTTGATGATGGACCACAGGTTCTCAATGGGGTTCAGATCAGGTGAACAAGGAGGCCATGTCATTAGATTTTCTTCTTTTATACCCTTTCTTGCCAGCCACGCTGTGGAGTACTTGGACGCGTGTGATGGAGCATTATCCTGCATGAAAATCATGTTTTTCTTGAAGGATGCAGACTTCTTCCTGTACCACTGCTTGAAGAAGGTGTCTTCCAGAAACTGGCTGTAGGACTGGGAGTTGAGCTTGACTCCATCCTCAACCCGAAAAGGCTCCACAAGCTCATCTTTGATGATACCAGCCCAAACCAGTACTCCACCTCCAGCTTGCTGGCGTCTGAGTCGGACTGGAGCTCTCTGCCCTTTACCAATCCAGCCACGGGCCCATCCATCTGGCCCATCAAGACTCACTCTCATTTCATCAGTCCATAAAACCTTAGAAAAATCAGTCTTGAGATATTTCTTGGCCCAGTCTTGACGTTTCAGCTTGTGTGTCTTGTTCAGTGGTGGTCGTCTTTCAGCCTTTCTTACCTTGGCCATGTCTCTGAGTATTGCACACCTTGTGCTTTTGGGCACTCCAGTGATGTTGCAGCTCTGAAATATGGCCAAACTGGTGGCAAGTGGCATCTTGGCAGCTGCACGCTTGACTTTTCTCAGTTCATGGGCAGTTATTTTGCGCCTTGGTTTTTCCACACGCTTCTTGCGACCCTGTTGACTATTTTGAATGAAACGCTTGATTGTTTGATGATCATGCTTCAGAAGATTTGCAATTTTAAGAGTGCTGCATCCCTCTGCAAGATATCTCACAATTTTTGACTTTTCTGAGCCTGTCAAGTCCTTCTTTTGACCCATTTTGCCAAAGGAAAGGAAGTTGCCTAATAATTATGCACACCTGATATAGGGTGTTGATGTCATTAGACCACACCCCTTCTCATTAGAGATGCACATCGCCTAATATGCGTAATTGGTAGTAGACTTTCGAGCCTATACTGCTTGGAGTAAGACAACATGCATAAAGAGGATGATGTGGTCAAAATACTCATTTGCCTAATAATTCTGCACTCCCTGTATTTTATTTAGCCCCTTCTCACTCTGTATATATTTTATGTTGCCCCTTCATACTCTGTATATATTTCATTTTGCTCCTTCTCACTCTGTATATATTTTATTTTGCCCCTTCTCAGTCTGCATATATTTGATGTTGCCCCTTCATACTCTGTATATATTTCATTTTGCTCCTTCTCACTCTGTATATATTTTATTTTGCCCCTTCTCAGTCTGCATATATTTGATGTTGCCCCTTCATACTCTGTATATATTTCATTTTGCCCCTTCATACTCTGTATATATTTCATTTTGCCCCTTCTCACTCTGTATATATTTTATTTTGCCCCTTCTCAGTCTGCATATATTTGATTTTGCCCCTTAATACTCTGTATATATATTATTTTGCTCCTTCTCACTCTGTATATATTTTATTTTGCCCCCTCTCACTCTGTATATATTTGATGTTGCCCCTTCATACTCTGTATGTATATATATATATATATATATATATATATATATATTATTTTGCTCCTTCATACTCTGTATATATTTTATTTTGCCCCTTCTCAGTCTGCATATATTTGATTTTGCCCCTTAATACTCTGTATATATATTATTTTGCTCCTTCTCACTCTGTATATATTTTATTTTGCCCCCTCTCACTCTGTATATATTTGATGTTGCCCCTTCATACTCTGTATATATATATATATATATATATATATATTATTTTGCTCCTTCATACTCTGTATATATTTTATTTTGCCCCTTCTCACTCTGCATATATTTGATTTTGCCCCTTAATACGCTGTATATATATTATTTTGCTCCTTCATACTCTGTATATATTTTATTTTGCCCCCTCTCACTCTGCATATATTAGATTTTGTTGCCCCCTCATTGCCAGTGGGTTCCCTTTCTAAATTCTAAAAAGTTCATAATGTCGGGTGTCCCCCCCCCCCCCAGAATCACATAAAAATAAATATAAATACGTACCTCCATTCTGTCCTGATCCGGTTCTGCTTGCACAATCAGTTGCGAACACATCCCTTCATACCCTCTGCCGCGCTACGTCATAACCTCATCCCGCGAGACCTATGAACTCCAGTACCGGGTCTCGTCGACATGACTTAATAACGCGGCGGTCGCGCTGGAGAGGGTATGGTGATATGCGCAGCTATTGTGCCTCCGTTTACTCTTAATACATTGGTTATTTTGGGCCCTTGTCATGGTCTTACCTTCTACTGTTCTCCTTCGTTTGACATGTGCTGGCGGCCATCTTGGTTTCTGGGTTTCTTGTAGCCTCCCACCCTGCGGCTTCTCCTTCCCACTGGGAGGAGCTGGATGCCTAGCTCATATATATAGGAGGTCTGTGGCTTCAGTCCCTTGCTTGGTCCTCCTGTGTTCACATGCTTCTAAGACTGCTGCTGCTTCTGGTTCCTGATCCTGGCCTCGTCTGACTACCCCGTTGGTTCCTGATCCTGGCTTCGTCTGACTACCCTGCTGGTTCCTGATCCAGGCTTCGTCTGACTACCCTTCTGGTTCCTGACCTCTGTCTACGCAAGACCCTGCTTCGGTTTAGCCATCCGTTTGGACTTTTGCTTACAGCTTGATTTTCAATAAAGCCTTCTTATTTCCACTTATCTCTTGTTGTACGTCTGGTTCATGGTTCCATGACATTAGGACCAAGCCATGAATTCTGACGGTACAGGGCCATCCTCGCTACCTACGCTGGTTGCCAGACTTGATCAGCAGGATCACCTGTTGGGTCGGTTCGCTGTGGCGTTGCAAACCCTGCTTGAACGCACGGCTCATTTAGCTTCCGTTGCCGATGGGTCGGTTGTCGCTCCTGGGCCCGCTCCTACTGCCGCTCCGGTTGTTGCGCCAGAGTCTACCCCGACACCTGTTGCTGCGCCTGCGGTGTCTCGGGGTATGACCGGTTCTGCCCCCCTTCCACAGCGCTTTGGGGGAGAGCCAACTCAGTGCCGAGGTTTCCTTAACCAGGTAGGCATTTATTTCGAGTTGCTGCCACATGCCTTTCCTACTGAGAGATCAAAGGTGGGCTTCTTGATCTCGCTGCTCTCGGACAAGGCCTTGGCCTGGGCCAGCCCTTTATGGGAGAACAACAATCCGGTGGTTGCCGAGTTTTCCGGTTTTGTTGCTTCTCTTCGGAAGGTATTCGATGTGCCGGCTCGTGCTGCCTCTGCTGCGAAGCTCCTTATGTCCATCAGACAGGGTTCACGATCCGTAGCTGAATACGCCATTGAGTTTCGTACCCTGGCAGCAGAGGTGGGCTGGAATAATGAGGCTCTGGTCGCTGCTTTCTCTCATGGTCTCTCGGATGCCTTGAAGGATGAGGTTGCAGCTAAGGACCTACCAGTGGAGCTCAAGTCTCTTATTTCTTTCCTGATTTTGATTGACACCAGACTCAGGGAGAGACCTTCCTTTAAGGAGAGCCTGCGGAGGTCTTCTAACAGATTGGCGCCTACGTTTGCTGTCCCACCCGTGCCTCCCTCTCCTCCCACGCCTCCTGGGGATGACTTGTCTGGGGGTGAACCCATGCAGCTGGGGTTTGCTCGCCTGTCCGAGGGGGAGAGGGTACTCCGGAGACGCGAGGGCCGATGCATGTACTGTGGTCTCGGTGGGCATTTTCGGTTGGCATGTCCGAACCGTCCGGGAAACGCTCGCACCTGAGATCCTGTCGGGGGCAGATCTTGGGTGGAGTCTCCTCGTCCCCGGTTTCCCGTGTTGACAAACCACTGATCACTGTTGTCCTCTCCTGGGTCGGGGGCTCGGTGACGACCCAGGCGTTGGTGGACTCTGGTGCTGGTGGTTTGTTCATTGATAGTGTGTTCGCTGCCGCCAATTCCATTCCTCTGCAGCCTCGAGGTTCCCCACTGGCTCTTGAGGCGATAGACGGCAGACCCCTTCTGCCGCCACACGTGACTCATGAGACCCTTCCAGTGGGGATAGCCATTGGTGCCGTTCACAGAGAGTCGGTCTGTCTCCAGGTGATTTCGTCTCCACACTACTCGGTGGTCTTGGGGTACCCCTGGCTCCAGAAGCATAATCCGACTTTCGATTGGAGATCGGCCGAGATCCTCTCGTGGTCACCGCAGTGTGGGGCTAGTTGCATCCATGGGCCTGTCAAGTTGCTGTGTACTTCCTCTGACTCTCTGTTGCCTCCTGAATACGAAGAGTACCGGGATGTATTCGATAAGGTGCGCGCGGTTGCCCTACCTCCCCACCGCCCATACGATTGTGCCATAGAGTTACAATCTGGTGCCGTTCCTCCTCGTGGCAAAGTCTATCCACTGTCGGTAGCGGAGAATGAGGCCATGGAGGAGTACGTGAGGGAGGCGCTTTCACGCGGACACATTCGCAAATCCTCGTCCCCGGCAGGGGCTGGATTTTTCTTTGTGAAAAAGAAGGGCGGTGAGTTGAGGCCTTGCATCGATTACAGGGGTCTCAATCGCATCACGATCAAGAACGCTTACCCGATACCCTTGATTTCCGAGCTGTTCGATCGCCTCAAAGGGGCCACGGTCTTTACCAAACTCGACCTGAGGGCGGCATATAACCTGGTAAGGATCAAGGCGGGCGATGAGTGGAAGACCGCGTTTAACACCAGGACCGGTCATTATGAATCCTTGGTTATGCCCTTTGGGTTGTGCAATGCGCCCGCAGTCTTCCAGGAATTCATCAACGATGTTTTCCGTGACCTGTTGCAGCAGTGTGTGGTGGTCTATTTGGATGACATCTTGGTATATTCTGAATCCATGGAGGCCCACATTATGGATGTCAGACGAGTGTTGCAACGGTTACGAGAGAACAGGCTGTTCGGTAAGCTTGAGAAATGCGAATTTCACCGATCCCAGGTAACCTTCTTAGGTTACATCATTTCCGCTGAGGGGGTCTCCATGGATTCTGAGAAGGTTTCGGCTGTCTTACAGTGGCCCCAGCCCAGTGGTTTCCGTGCCCTGCAGCGCTTTTTGGGCTTCGCCAATTATTATCGGAAGTTCATCAGGGACTTTTCTATGCTAGCCAAGCCTCTCACGGATCTGACCAGGAAGGGCAGTAATTTCCAGGTCTGGCCGCTCTAGGCCATCCGAGCTTTTGAGGCTCTAAAGTCCGCCTTTGTGTCGGCTCCGATTCTGTCGCATCCCAACCCTGGGTTGCCCTTTGTCCTCGAGGTGGACGCGTCTGAGACGGGAGTAGGCGCCCTTCTGTCTCAGCGTAGAACACCAGAGGGTCCTCTGCTTCCTTGTGGGTTTTACTCCCAGAAACTGTCTTCCGCGGAGTGAAACTATCAGATTGGTGACAGGGAGTTATTGGCCATCGTGCAGGCCCTTAAAGAATGGAGGCACTTGCTCGAGGGTTCGGTGGTTCCGGTTCTCATCCTGACGGACCACAAGAATCTGACCTACCTTTCTGAGGCCAAGAGATTGACACCACGTCAGGCCAGATGGGCTCTGTTCTTGTCACGTTTTAATTACGTGGTCTCCTACCTACCCGGTTCCAAGAACATCAGAGCGGATGCCTTATCACGGCAGTACTCCGAGCTGTCCGGGGAGGAGTCGATTCCGACTTCGGTCATACCTCCGAATCAGATCCTGGCCGCCATTCGCACCAGCCTGACCTCTCCCCTGGGTGAGCAGATTTTGGCGGCTCAATCTGGTGCTCCCTCTGGGAGACCCAACGGCAGATGTTTTGTGCCTGAGGAGTTGCGCACTCGGTTGTTGCGAACCTACCATAACTCCAAGGCCGCGGGGCATCCTGGAAAGAATCAGCTGTCCTGGGCTGTTTCACGTCTGTTCTGGTGGCCTTCTCTACGTTCCGACATCGCCGCATATGTAGCGGCATGCTCCGTTTGTGCCCAGAGTAAGTCCCCTCGGCACCTTCCGTTGGGCCTTTTGCAACCCATAGCCACCGGGGAGCGCCCATGGTCACACCTGGGGATGGATTTCATTGTGGACCTCCCTGCATCCCGAGGCCATACGGTCATTCTCATGATTGTGGATCGGTTTTCCAAAATGTGCCACTGTGTTCCTCTCAAGAAGTTACCCTCTGCACAAGAGTTGGCCACGATTTTCGCCAGGGAGGTCTTCCGGTTGCACGGTTTGCCCAAGGAGATTGTGTCGGATCGGGGGAGTCAGTTTGTGTCCAGGTTCTGGCGCGCCTTTTGCTCCCAGTTGGGGATTCATCTCTCTTTCTCCTCGGCCTACCACCCTCAGTCCAATGGGGCCGCAGAACGATCCAATCAGGCCTTGGAGCAATTCCTTCGTTGCTATGTCTCCGATCACCAAGACAATTGGGTTGACCTCCTGCCTTGGGCTGAGTTTGCCAGGAACACGGCGGTGAACTCTTCCTCTGGGACGTCTCCCTTCATGGCCAATTATGGGTTCCAACCTGCCGTGTTACCGGAGGTATTCTCTCCCCAGGATATTCCGGCTGTGGAGGATCACCTTTCCGTCCTACGTGCTTCTTGGGTACAGATCCAGAGGTCCCTTGAGGTCTCTGCGAGGCGCCAAAGACTCCAGGCTGATCGCAGACGAGCGCCCGCTCCTTCCTACCAGGTCGGAGACCGTGTATGGTTGTCCACCCGCAACCTCAACCTTCGAGTGCCCACTCCCAAGCTGGCGCCTTGCTTTGTTGGTCCCTTCCGAGTGCTTCGCAGGGTAAACCCGGTAGCCTATGCCCTTGTGCTTCCTCCTGGCATGCGGATCTCCAACGTGTTTCATGTCTCCCTGTTGAAGCCATTGGTGTGTAATCGTTTCACTTCCTCGGTTCCTCGGCCCCGTCCGGTCCAAGTGGGCAATCGTGAGGAATATGAGGTGAGCAATATCCTGGACTCACGCCTGGTCCGCGGTCGGTTGCAGTTTTTGGTCCATTGGCGTGGTTATGGTCCAGAGGAGCGTTCCTGGGTTCCCTCTGCAGATGTCCATGCTCCTGCTTTGCTCCGAGCCTTCCACGCACGCTTCCCTCAGAAACCGTTCCTTACTCCGCGGAGGAGGGGCCCTTGAGGGGGAGGTACTGTCATGGTCTTACCTTCTACTGTTCTCCTTCGTTTGACATGTGCTGGCGGCCATCTTGGTTTCTGGGTTTCTTGTAGCCTCCCACCCTGCGGCTTCTCCTTCCCACTGGGAGGAGCTGGATGCCTAGCTCATATATATAGGAGGTCTGTGGCTTCAGTCCCTTGCTTGGTCCTCCTGTGTTCACATGCTTCTAAGACTGCTGCTGCTTCTGGTTCCTGATCCTGGCCTCGTCTGACTACCCCGTTGGTTCCTGATCCTGGCTTCGTCTGACTACCCTGCTGGTTCCTGATCCAGGCTTCGTCTGACTACCCTTCTGGTTCCTGACCTCTGTCTACGCAAGACCCTGCTTCGGTTTAGCCATCCGTTTGGACTTTTGCTTACAGCTTGATTTTCAATAAAGCCTTCTTATTTCCACTTATCTCTTGTTGTACGTCTGGTTCATGGTTCCATGACAGCCCTGTGGTGCAAGGCACATCTTTGTGGAGTGGTGGGTTTGGAGATTTGGATATATTATGCTCATTCCACTTTTGCTCACATTTATGTACTTGTTGTAATTTTTTTATATTTTTATTTTTATCTGTGCTTGTTCTTTTTTAAGGACCCTTACACCAATTACTAGACCAATTATAATGAACAGATATTCATATAAATGCTCGTTCTCAATAATTACCCTGTGTAAAGGTGCCAATGATCACTGATGAACAAGCTTGTTCATTTGGCGAAATCATTGTTGCTTGTTGACACCAAATCACTGTTTCTAGTCAACAGATCCTCCTGTGTAAACAGGGATCTGCTGCCTAGCAATAATTAATATGTACAGGGATGAGCAATTGCAAAAGGGATCCCTCGTATCCATAGAGCAGAGGTGACTGCTACAGTACATGCAAATGCAGCTCTCACCCCCGCCCACGACCAGGCAATTATTAAGAATGAACCATTCCTTCCCACTAATTGCCTAGTCAGTAAGCCTATGTAATGAGATCTTCCCCTTTAATAGAGCTATTATTGTTGAGTAAATTCTTAGAACCATGTTTTTTTTTGTTTTTTTTACACTTCACTATTTTATGTGTGTGATCTATAAAGAGGTAATTTGTAGCCTGTCTGTGATGATAATGAGGTAACTACTGAAAAGTGATATCTGCAGAGCACTGTAAAGCCATCAGCTCCTACGACCAGTGTTGAAGAAAGGCAGGAACACAACAAAATGACTTAAATCCGGTTTATTGACAGCTCCAGCCAAATTACAGCGCAGCACAGCCAGATTGCAGCCGTGTCAGGTAGTCAGTCCATAATACAAGAACACAGTGATACAGACTTGGGTTTCACTTGGAACCATCCTTAGGCCAGTGTTGCTTTACACATGCCTTGTGCACTGTGATCTGTAAGCCTCTCACTCATACAGACACACCCTACTTCTTGCTGCTGACTTTTTAAATCACAACCGTGGACATGGGCCACCTGTTAAACTTGGAGTGGATCGTGGGGAATAAGCACCCACCCAGCTCTTTGCTTATTCCCAGTAAAAGACAGGCCCGGATTAGCTGATATCAGCTATACTAATTACCAACAGCATCCACTATCTATCCTAGTGGACACACTAGGTACTGACTTTCATTCCCCCAAGGCCGGGCACCTTGGTGACACGTCTCAGGTGAACCACAGCAAACCATGATATGCATCTCCTCTAATAGGTTTCTTGCACAATTCTCGGAGACACATGCCTTCCTTCGTATATGAGGCCTGTCACTGCCTCACAACATGGAATTTAGGACTATTTTTAGGCTTAGTGATCAAAGTGAAAACTGCAGTATTTTGGGACTGCAGTGTAGATAGCAAATCTTAACTAGGAATCCTTAAAAAAATATGTTTAACACAAAAAACGTGATTTAAACAGACTACACATTTCTCTTAATCTGTGTTTTGCTCTTAACTATGCTGGTGATGTCCCATGAGTAAACATACAAAAGTGCAACAGGAAATCAGAGATTTGATGACTAAGAACTGATGTCCCTAGACTGATTCCACTTTAAAACCACAATCGCTTTAGAGATAAGCAAATCGATTTGTTGGAATCAAAATTCAACCCAAATAAAAAATAATTAAAATAAATTCTTCAGATTAGTTTAAGTAGAATATTTCCAGTGGTGGAGAGGAAAAGTGGTGTAAAAGGATCTGTGAACATGTGGCCAGTGCACGTTCAGCAGCAGAGAGAAGTTATAGCAAAATGATTTTTGTGATGTCATCATGCGACATGATGGGGTGGAGCTTTAGTGCTGTGTAGGGAAAAAACTAACAAAAAACAATAGATTGTTGGGGGAACAAGAATACAAAGATTATTCCTAGTCAGAGTCAGAATGCCTGCCCATAAGACATACACAATTGCTGCTTCTCAGATGAAACAGATGAAATACACACACAAGTGTTTGACAGTTGTCAGAAGAAAAAGTGGCTTATTCAAAACAAGCCTAGAGAAATGCTCCTTATTAATTGGGAGCAGCATCAGTGCAGTGTGGATGTGGAAAGGGTAGAGTAATAGAGGCACATGGCCTCAATATTAGCGACAGAAGAAGCACCATAGAATGAAACATGCAAAGCACTAGATTGGCTGTCTACGCATGGCATGAATAGTGGTGGTAGTTGTGGATTAGCAACGAGGAGCAACAGCTGCGGTGGTGGTGGCAGCGGCAGTAGCAGCAAAAGCCATATGGTACAGCTATATGGTACATGTTGGCAGACTGATGGACAGCAGTAGTAGCATGATGGCAGCAGCCATACAGAACATGATAGCAGGCAGAAGACAGCAACAGTGGCAAGACCATCAGTAATCCTCAGGGCTCATGCACACGACTGTATGCCCTCTGAGACATATGGTCCGTGAGCGGGCCATATATCCCGGGGTGGCATACATCGTGCGCACGGGAGCGCACAGCATCATAGGTTACTATGATACTGTGCGCATCGGCCCACCTGCGGGACTACTGTCCTGCACTCAAATGATGATGTGCACTCCCGTTAGCATGATATATGCCGCTCCAAGACATATGGCTCGCTCACGGACCGTATGTCTCGGAGGACATACTGTCTTGTGCATGAGCCCTCAGCCAGAGGAGTGTGAAAATCATCCCAAATCCAGACTTTGTTCATTTTGATGTAAGTGATGTTTTGGATACTGGAGGAGCACAACTTGGTCCATATGGATGTCACCATGCCCCCTGCAATGCTGAAAACCTTTTCCAAAATAACACTGGAGGCTACATAATAAGGATGACAAAGAGCATATTGTGCCAGTATGGCTATTGTTCTAGTCTGCCTGCTAAGAAGTTCATGGTGGTAGGGAACAAGGTATGTGCCAGAGAAAGCCCAGAGTCTACATAGGTCTTAACCTGGGCATTAAAGCGGGATGTCTCCACTTGCTGATTTGCCCCAGCCTGGTGCGGCATGTAAAAAAAACTGCTCCATCATGTTGAGGAGACTGAACTGCTTGCTGTGGCTTCTGCTATAGGTGCAGGTGGGTGACTATGTGGAGGGCTGAGAGGGGTCTCCTTTTCAGACATGCTGGTGGCAGGCGTCTGCTCACCAAAAGCTGTGTCAAGCTGCATGTAACTTGGCCTCCTTTTCAGAAGGAGGAAAATATTCCCCCATTTTGCTTTCATATCTAAGGTCTAAATGCATGGCTATCCAATAATCATCAGATTGCTTGTTGTGAATGATACACCTGTCAGAGTGTAAGCAAGTGAGCATTCTGGCCATTCTGGCTCCTTGTAGACCCTCAACATATACAAGGCAGACAAAAAGATGTTGGCTGTTTTTCTTCTGCTTTTGTCACATGCTATGTGAGCATCATCATCTGTTCTAAGATAAATATGAGGGGGGTGACATTGTTTATGCCACAGTTGTGCCTACTGATCAATTTTGTGACCGCTTCAAAGAGCTTCAGCACCCAAAAGGCATGGGGGGGCCTGGAGCGTGTGGAAGGCCCCCTATGTTTATTCTGCACAGTTTACTCACATAGCTAATTAAGGCATTGAGGAGGCGGCTGCCGTTCTCCCTCGGGGCCCCTCCCTCAAAGACTGCTGCCTGTCTAACCTCATTATCCGGGCTGCGGGTTCCCTCCCTGCGTCTGATGCATTTTACACTGGCCAATCAGTATTTAGCAGTGCAAAAATCCAGCTGCTGATTGGCCAGTGAATCGCTGGCAGGCAGCAGGAACAGGTGCTGCTGAAGCACAGACAGAGGTGCGCACGTAGTATCCTCTGCGCTCACGTCTGCTTCAATTGAGTGCAGCCCCCAGCCCAGACTGAAGGAGTGAACACATAAACACACTGTTGTCTAGTGTGCCACAGTAAGAGATCTACTCAGACTTAATAAAAAGTTAATATATGGTTGCATTGGTGGGATCATATGGGTATTCTTGATGGGGAGATCAGCGGCAAGCAGTGTTTATTTTTTTTTTATTTTTTTTTGGGGGGGGGGGGGGGGCCTGTAGACTATTAAGACTCATAGAGGACTCAGGAGGAAAATGTGCTCCAGTGTGCCTTCCTGCTACTCCCCCCCCCCCCCAGTGGCCCACTGCTTGCTGCTGCCCTCCCCCATAAGGAATACCCATATAATCCAACCAACCCCAAAATTCCCGGGGGAAGGGGGTAGGAGGAAAGCACTGAAGCACATTGTCTTTCTGAGTCCTCTATGAGCCTGCAGCACCCCCCACCCAAAAAAATAAAAATAAAAAATAAACAGTTAACATCTCAGGGACAGGACTCATATCAGATTAATTTGCATATGAATCAAATCTTTTTTTTTTTTACACAATAAAAACACACAGAGCTATGGGGACTGTGTATTGCGGATGTACTAGCGGCCATCTAGCAACCCATGTCCTCAGCGCTATAGACAAAATCCCGGTGACAGGTTCCCTTTAAGTTTATTCCTCCCACACTGAACTCAAGTTTGGGGGAAACAATAGCTGCATTTCTGTTCAAATGGGGGGGGGGGGGGATGTTCTTGCAGGTAGCTGCTTTAGAAATTCTGCAGCATCAGTAGCTGTGTTATAAGGCAGTAAGTGCAGCTAGAAGGTACTGCCTGCCTAGCATACCCAGCCTCTGCTCCCGACTACTCATTGTCTGGCTGACAACTTTTCCTATTCTACACTGTTCTTCTTTCTAGCCTTTCTCTTCACTGTCCCTCGCACTAGAATAGCATTGTGATTGTGACTGTGCATAGGCTCATCAATTCTCATTCAGAGCCCAACACTTGATGATGTTCTGCTTGTTCTGCAAGGTCAACTTCCTGCCTGCTGCATTTACTGATTGGCTCACAGGCAGACAGACAGCCTGGATTAGCCAATCAGGGCAAGCACTGGCCACTTCTTCTCAGGTTTATGTAAGTGTGCACTAAAACTGCGATGAGTGCCGTTATGCTGGATTGCTCCAAAACAAACTTTAAAAAAATTCAGGTTTGCATTGCGGATAGTGTTGAGTGTTTGCGATTTTTGGTACCTGGACCCGAACCGGAACTTTGCCGGAAAAGTTTGAGTATGAGTTCGGTGTTTGGGCATTTAATAAAGCTTGTTGAAAGTCTGCAGGGCAGCCAATCAACAAGCTTTTAAGCTGTGTGCCCTTAGAAGCCACCACAGCCATGCCTACTAATGGCTTGGTTGTGATTGGCCAGAGCATCATGTGATCCAGCCTCTATATAAGCTGGATCACATGTAGCACCGCCCATCAGCTCTGAGTAGTGCAGGGACAGGAAGTAGCTGAAGTGAGGGACAGTGTTAGTGCGATTTCTTGTGGGTACAATACACAAGCTTTGCTAATCATAAATCTGGCTGTTAATTCTGTAGGTGACCTACAGCTATTTTGTTTGTGGGTGCAATGCAACATTGTACTTCGAACCTCTGACACACAAATATAAAAGCTACTTTGTCTGTTAGTTAGGTGCACGTCATATACCCATTTATTGGGTGAAGTACACCTGCACTGTATACTTGACAGGGAAATTGATATAGTTAATCAGTCTGTTAGTTAGGTGCTCAAAACCTAACAAATAATGGAGCTCACAAAGTACAAATAAAGAGTCTCATATTTTATTCATCATAAAGTATAAAAGACAATGTCATTTTAAAAGGAAAGGTAGCAGAGAGAAACACACCATCCTGGCAGAGCACAAGCTAGGTACAGTATATTAATATGTTATAATCTCTTATGTAAGAGATTTTAAACGGGTATGTCCCATACATAAACAATGTAGCAGTAATAAATATTAGGTACTCGTAGTTAACAAAACCAGGATGACGCTAACCCAACGCACGTTTTGGCGTGCCTTTGTCCGGGGGTAACGCCATCACTGTGAAGCATGAAGTTTTAAAACGCATCCCCACCAATAGGATACATCACCGGTAAAAAGTAATTCCAGTCAAGAGGGTTTATAAGCTGCAGCTCGATGCGAGATTTCCCGCATCGGACCGCCCTCCCAATCCGGCTTCACATCGCAACGCCCACAATCACCTGACCAAGTCCCAAGATGTGGGGGACTCGACGTAGTGACGCACAGATGGGAGGTGCCGAATACAGCCCCACGCATTGGGTGCACGCACTCTGATGAGGGAAAGAAAACCTCGGAATACTGCAAGTATTGGACATAAAAAGTCCATAAAATGCATAATTATAGAGTAAAACATGCCTCTACCACATACACTCAGATGGATTGTAATATACAGTGAGGAACAGAAGTATTTGAACACCCTGCGATTTTGCAAGTTCTCCCACTTAGAAATCATGGAGGGGTCTTAAATTCACATTGTAGGTGCATTCCCACCCTGAGAGACAGAATTTTTTTTAAAAAATTCAGGAAATCACATTGTATGATTTTTAAAGAATGTATTTGTCTTGCACTGCTGAACATAAGTATTTGAACACCTGAGAAACAGCAAGAATTCTGGCTCTCAAAGACCTGTTACTGTGCCTTTAAAAAGTCCACCTCTACTCCACTCATTAATCTAACTTAGTAGCACCTGCCTGAGCTCTTTAAAAACCCCTGTCCACTCCACAGTCAGTCAGATGCCAACTACTACCATGGGCAAGACCAAAGACCTGTCAAAAGACACCAGAGACAAAATTGTGGACCTCCACAAGGCTGGAAAGGGCTATGGGGCAATTGCCAAGCAGCTTGGTGAAAATAGATCAACTGTTGGAGCAATTGTTAGAAAATGGAAGAGGCTAAAGACGACTGTTAGTCTCCCTCAGACTGGGGCTCCATGCAAGATCTCAGCTCGTGGGGTATGACTGATGATAAGAAAGGTGAGGAATCAGTCCAAAACTACAAGGAAGGAGCTGGTCAATGACATGAAGAGAGCTGGGACCACAGTTTCAAAGGTCACTGTCAGTAGAACACTACGCCGTAATGGTTTCAAATCATGCATTGCACGGAAGGTTCCCCTGCTTAAGTCATCACATGTCCAGGCCCGTCTGAAGTTTGCCAATGACCATCTGGATGATCCAGAGGAGACATGGGAGAAAGTCATGTGGTCAGATGAGACCAAAGTAGAACTTTTTGGTTTAAACTTCACTCGTCGTGTTTGGAGGAAAAAGAAGGATGAGTTGCATCCCAAGAACACCATCCCTACTGTGAAGCATGGGGGTGGTAACATCATGCTTTGGGGGTGCTTTTCTGCGAAGGGGACAGGATGACTGAACTGTATTAAGGAGAGGATGAATTTATTGTAAGATTTTGAGCAACAACCTACTTCCCTCAGTCAGAGCATTGAAGATGGGCCTTGGCTGGGTCTTCCAACATGACAACGACCCGAAGCACACAGCCAGGATAACAAAGTAAGTGCTCTGTAAGAAGCATATCAAGGTTTTAGAGTGGCCTAGCCAGTTTCCAGACCTAAATCCAATAGAACATCTTTGGAGGGAGCTAAAACTCCATGTTGTTCAGCGACAGCCCCGAAACCTGACAGATCTAGAGGAGATCTGTGTGGAAGAGTGGGCTAAAATCTCTGTTGCAGTGTGTGCAAACCTGGTCAAGAACTACAGGAAACGTTTGACCTCTGTAATTGCAAACAAAGGCTTCTGTACCAAATATTAACACTGATTTTCTCAGGTGTTCAAATACTTATGTTCAGCAGTGCAAGACAAATACATTCTTTAAAAATCATACAATGTGATTTCCTGATTATTATTTTTTTAATTCTGTCTCTCAGAGTGGGAACGCACCTACAATGTGAATTTCAGACCCCTCCATGATTTCTAAGTGGGAGAACTTGCAAAATCGCAGGGTGTTCAAATACTTCTGTTCCTCACTGTACATAATAAGTAGAAAAGGGGCCTCACAATACCTTATGTATTATTAAAAAAAATGAATAATACATTATATTTCATATATAGTGTGCAAAAAATACATAAAAGAAAAGGTCCAAGAATGAATAAAAAGTTCCTATTAATGAGTAAATAATATGCAATATAAATATATAAATACATAATTCGTAAAAAATGTTTAATTCAAAATACGTAAAGTATGTATATGCCATGATTAGAGTTGAGCGAACACCTGGATGTTCGGGTTCGAGAAGTTCGGCCGAACATCCCGGAAATGTTCGGGTTCGGGATCCGAACCCGATCCGAACTTCGTCCCGAACCCGAACCCCATTGAAGTCAATGGGGACCCGAACTTTTCGGCACTAAAACGGCTGTAAAACAGCCCAGGAAAGGGCTAGAGGGCTGCAAAAGGCAGCAACATGTAGGTAAATCCCCTGCAAACAAATGTGGATAGGGAAATTAATTAAAATAAAAATTAAATAAATAAAAATTAACCAAAATCAATTGGAGAGAGGTTCCATAGCAGAGAATCTGGCTTCCCGTCACCCACCACTGGAACAGTCCATTCTCAGATATTTAGGCCCCGGCACCCAGGCAGAGGAGAGAGGTCCCGTAACAGAGAATCTGTCTTCATGTCAGCAGAGAATTAGTCTGCATGTCATAGCAGAGAATGAGGCTTCACGTCAGCCACCACTGCAACAGTCCATTGGCATATATTTAGGCCTAGCACACAGGCAGAGGAGAGAGGTCCCGTAACAGAGAATCTGGCTTCATGTCAGCAGAGAATCAGTCTGCATGTCATAGCAGAGAATGAGGCTTCACGTCAGCCACCACTGCAACAGTCCATTGGCATATATTTAGGCCCAGCACACACACAGGCAGAGGAGAGAGGTCCCGTAACAGAGAATCTGGCTTCATGTCAGCAGAGAATCAGTCTGCATGTCATAGCAGAGAATGAGGCTTCACGTCAGCCACCACTGCAACAGTCCATTGGCATATATTTAGGCCCAGCACACACACAGGCAGAGGAGAGAGGTCCCGTAACAGAGAATCTGGCTTCATGTCAGCAGAGAATCAGTCTGCATGTCATAGCAGAGAATGAGGCTTCACGTCAGCCACCACTGCAACAGTCCATTGGCATATATTTAGGCCCAGCACACACACAGGCAGAGGAGAGAGGTCCCGTAACAGAGAATCTGGCTTCATGTCAGCAGAGAATCAGTCTGCATGTCATAGCAGAGAATGAGGCTTCACGTCAGCCACCACTGCAACAGTCCATTGGCATATATTTAGGCCCAGCACACACACAGGCAGAGGAGAGAGGTCCCGTAACAGAGAATCTGTCTTCATGTCAGCAGAGAATTAGTCTGCATGTCATAGCAGAGAATGAGGCTTCACGTCACCCACCACTGCAACAGTCCATTGGCATATATTTAGGCCTAGCACACAGGCAGAGCAGAGAGGTCCCGTAACAGACAATCTGGCTTCATGACAGCAGAGAATCAGTCTGCATGTCATAGCAGAGAATGAGGCTTCACGTCACCCACCACTGCAACAGTCCATTGGCATATATTTAGGCCTAGCACACAGGCAGAGCAGAGAGGTCCCGTAACAGACAATCTGGCTTCATGTCAGCAGAGAATCAGTCTGCATGTCATAGCAGAGAATGAGGCTTCACGTCACCCACCACTGCAACAGTCCATTGGCATATATTTAGGCCTAGCACACAGGCAGAGCAGAGAGGTCCCGTAACAGACAATCTGGCTTCATGACAGCAGAGAATCAGTCTGCATGTCATAGCAGAGAATGAGGCTTCACGTCACCCACCACTGCAACAGTCCATTGGCATATATTTAGGCCTAGCACACAGGCAGAGCAGAGAGGTCCCGTAACAGACAATCTGGCTTCATGTCAGCAGAGAATCAGTCTGCATGTCATAGCAGAGAATGAGGCTTCACGTCACCCACCACTGCAACAGTCCATTGGCATATATTTAGGCCTAGCACACAGGCAGAGCAGAGAGGTCCCGTAACAGACGATCTGGCTTCATGTCAGCAGAGAATCAGTCTGCATGTCATAGCAGAGAATCAGGCTTCACGTCAGCCACCACTGCAACAGTCCATTGTCATAAATTTAGGCCCAGCACCCAGGCAGAGGAGAGAGGTCCCGTAACAGACAATCTGGCTTCATGTCAGCAGAGAATTAGTCTGCATGTCATAGCAGAGAATCAGGCTTCATGTCAGCCACCACTGCAACAGTCCATTGGCATATATTTAGGCCTAGCACACAGGCAGAGGAGAGGTTCATTCAACTTTGGGTAGCATCGCAATATAATGGTAAAATGAAAATAAAAATAGGATTGAATGAGGAAGTGCCCTGGAGTCCAATAATATATGGTTATGGGGAGGTAGTTAATGTCTAATCTGGACAAGGGACGGACAGGTCCTGTGGGATCCATGCCTGGTTCATTTTTATGAACGTCAGCTTGTCCACATTGGCTGTAGACAGGCGGCTGCGTTTGTCTGTAATGACGCCCCCTGCCGTGCTGAATACACGTTCAGACAAAACGCTGGCTGCCGGGCAGGCCAGCACCTCCAAGGCATAAAAGGCTAGCTCTGGCCACGTGGACAATTTAGAGACCCAGAAGTTGAATGGGGCCGAACCATCAGTCAGTACGTGGAGGGGTGTGCGCACGTACTGTTCCACCATGTTAGTGAAATGTTGCCTCCTGCTAACACGTTGCGTATCAGGTGGTGGTGCAGTTAGCTGTGGCGTGTTGACAAAAGTTTTCCACATCTCTGCCATGCTAACCCTGCCCTCAGAGGAGCTGGCCGTGACACAGCTGCCTTGGCGACCTCTTGCTCCTCCTCTGCCTTGGCCTTGGGCTTCCACTTGTTCCCCTGTGACATTTGGGAATGCTCTCAGTAGCGCGTCTACCAACGTGCGCTTGTACTCGCGCATCTTCCTATCACGCTCCAGTGCAGGAAGTAAGGTGGGCACATTGTCTTTGTAGCGTGGATCCAGCAGGGTGGCAACCCAGTAGTCCGCACAGGTTAAAATGTGGGCAACTCTGCTGTCGTTGCGCAGGCACTGCAGCATGTAGTCGCTCATGTGTGCCAGGCTGCCCAGGGGTAAGGACAAGCTGTCCTCTGTGGGAGGCGTATCGTCATCGTCCTGCCTTTCCCCCCAGCCACGCACCAGTGATGGACCCGAGCTGCGTTGGGTGCCACCCCGCTGTGACCATGCTTCATCCTCATCCTCCTCCACCTCCTCCTCATCCTCGTCCTCCTCGTCCTCCAGTAGTGGGCCCTGGCTGGCCACATTTGTACCTGGCCTCTGCTGTTGCAAAAAACCTCCCTCTGAGTCACTTCGAAGAGACTGGCCTGAAAGTGCTAAAAATGACCCCTCTTCCTCATCCTCCTCCTCCTCCTCCTGGGCCACCTCCTGTTCCATCATCGCCCTAAGTGTTTTCTCAAGGAGACATAGAAGTGGTATTGTAACGCTGATAACGGTGTCATCGCCACTGGCCATGTTGGTGGAGTACTCGAAACAGCGCAACAGGGCACACAGGTCTCGCATGGAGGCCCAGTCATTGGTGGTGAAGTGGTGCTGTTCTGTAGTGCGACTGACCCGTGCGTGCTGCAGCTGAAACTCCACTATGGCCTGCTGCTGCTCGCACAGTCTGTCCAGCATGTGCAAGGTGGAGTTCCACCTGGTGGGCACGTCGCATATGAGGCGGTGAGCGGGAAGGCCGAAGTTACGCTGTAGCGCAGACAGGCGAGCAGCGGCAGGATGTGAACGCCGGAAGCGCGAACAGACGGCCCGCACTTTATGCAGCAGCTCTGACATGTCGGGGTAGTTGTGAATGAACTTCTGCACCACCAAATTCAGCACATGCGCCAAGCAAGGGATGTGCGTCAAATTGGCTAGTCCCAGAGCTGCAACGAGATTTCGCCCATTATCACACACCACCAGGCCGGGCTTGAGGCTCACCGGCAGCAACCACTCGTCGGTCTGTTGTTCAATACCCCGCCACAACTCCTGTGCGGTGTGGGGCCTGTCCCCCAAACATATGAGTTTCAGAATGGCCTGCTGACGTTTACCCCGGGCTGTGCTGAAGTTGGTGGTGAAGGTGTGTGGCTGACTGGATGAGCAGGTGGAAGAAGAGGAGGAGGAAGCCGAGAAGGAGGAGGTGGCAACAGGAGGCAAAGAATGTTGCCCTGCGATCCTTGGCGGCGGCAGGACGTGCGCCAAACAGCTCTCCGCCTGGGGCCCAGCTGCCACTACATTTACCCAGTGTGCAGTTAGGGAGATATAGCGTCCCTGGCCGTGCTTACTGGTCCACGTATCTGTGGTTAGGTGGACCTTGCTACAGATGGCGTTGCGCAGTGCACACTTGATTTTATCGGATACTTGGTTGTGCAGGGAAGGCACGGCTCTCTTGGAGAAGTAGTGCCGGCTGGGAACAACATACTGTGGGACAGCAAGCGACATGAGCTGTTTGAAGCTGTCTGTGTCCACCAGCCTAAATGACAGCATTTCATAGGCCAGTAGTTTAGAAATGCTGGCATTCAGGGCCAGGGATCGAGGGTGGCTAGGTGGGAATTTACGCTTTCTATCAAATGTTTGTGAGATGGAGAGCTGAACGCTGGCGTGTGACATGGTTGAGACGCTTGGTGACGGAGGTGGTGGTGGTGGTGTTGGTGGTACATCCCCTGTTTGCTGGGCGGCAGGTGCCAACGTTCCTCCAGAGGCGGAGGAAGAGGCCGAGGCGGCAGCAGCAGAATAGGCCGAGGCGGCAGCAGCAGAAGAGGTAGCAGGGGGAGCCTGAGTGACTTCCTTGGTTTTAAGGTGTTTACTCCACTGCAGTTCATGCTTTGCATGCAGGTGCCTGGTCATGCAGGTTGTGCTCAGGTTCAGAACGTTAATGCCTCGCTTCAGGCTCTGATGGCACAGCGTGCAAACCACTCGGGTCTTGTCGTCAGCACATTGTTTGAAGAAGTGCCATGCCAGGGAACTCCTTGAAGCTGCCTTTGGGGTGCTCGGTCCCAGATGGCGGCGGTCAGTAGCAGGCGGAGTCTCTTGGCGGCGGGTGTTCTGCTTTTGCCCACTGCTCCCTCTTTTGCTACGCTGTTGGCTCGGTCTCACCACTGCCTCTTCCTCCGAACTGTGAAAGTCAGTGGCACGACCTTCATTCCATGTGGGGTCTAGGACCTCATCGTCCCCTGCATCGTCTTCCACCCAGTCTTGATCCCTGACCTCCTGTTCAGTCTGCACACTGCAGAAAGACGCAGCAGTTGGCACCTGTGTTTCGTCATCATCAGAGACATGCTGAGGTGGTATTCCCATGTCCTCATCATCAGGAAACATAAGTGGTTGTGCGTCAGTGCATTCTATGTCTTTCACCGCTGGGGAAGGGCTAGGTGGATGCCCTTGGGAAACCCTGCCAGCGGAGTCTTCAAACAGCATAAGAGACTGCTGCATAACTTGAGGCTGAGACAGTTTCCCTGGTATGCATGGGGGTGATGTGACAGACTGATGGGGTTGGTTTTCAGGCGCCATCTGTGCGCTTTCTGCAGAAGACTGGGTGGGAGATAATGTGAACGTGCTGGATCCACTGTCGGCCACCCAATTGACTAATGCCTGTACCTGCTCAGGCCTTACCATCCTTAGAACGGCATTGGGCCCCACCATATATCGCTGTAAATTCTGGCGGCTACTGGGACCTGAGGTAGTTGGTACACTAGGACGTGTGGATGTGGCAGAACGGCCACGTCCTCTCCCAGCACCAGAGGGTCCACTAACACCACCACGACCATGTCCACGTCCGCGTCCCTTACTAGATGTTTTTCTCATTGTTATGGTTCACCACAACAACAAATATATTATTTGGCCCAATGTATTGTATTCAAATTCAGCGGGATATAAATTTGAGGCCTAGTATTTAGGCGCTGGGTGACCGGTATGGATTTAGTGACAGAATTAGACTTGGAAATGCACAGAAGCGTGTGTGTGAAGTTATTCTGAATGACCCAATGTGCACCTTGAATATTATATACCCTTTTTGGGATAGATTTCAAATAGCTCTGATATAGCAGGAACCACTAAATTATGAAATTGCTAAATTGGGAATTGTACTTCAACCCAGAACAAAAAATGTGCTTTGACGGGCACTAAATAACTTTCCCAGCTACAACAGTACAGCGGTAACGAGAGATTTAGAGGGATTTAAATTTGAGGCCTAGTATTTAGGCGCTGGGTGACAGGTATGGGTTTAGTGACAGAATTAGACTTGGAAATACACAGTAGCGGGTGTGTGTGAAGTTATTCTGAATGACCCAATGTGCACCTTCAATATTATATACCCTTTTTGGGATAGATTTCAAATAGCTCTGATATAGCAGGAACCACTAAATTATGAAATTGCTAAATTGGGAATTGTACTTCAACCCAGAACAAAAAATGTGCTTTGACGGACACTAAATATCTTGCCCAGCAACAACAGTACAGCGGTGGGTAACGAGAGATTTAGAGGGATTTAAATTTGAGGCCTAGTATTTAGGCGCTGGGTCACCGGTATGGATTTAGTGACAGAATTAGACTTGGAAATGCACAGAAGCGTGTGTGTGAAGTTATTCTGAATGACCCTATGTGCACCTTCAATATTATATACCCTTTTAGGGATAGATTTCAAATAGCTCTGATATAGCAGAAACCACTAAATTATGAAATTGCTAAATTGGGAATTGTACTTCAACCCAGAACAAAAAATGTGCTTTGACGGACACTAAATATCTTGCCCAGCAACAACAGTACAGCGGTGGGTAACGAGAGATTTAGAGGGATTTAAATTTGAGGCCTAGTATTTAGGCGCTGGGTCACCGGTATGGATTTAGTGACAGAATTAGACTTGGAAATGCACAGAAGCGTGTGTGTGAAGTTATTCTGAATGACCCTATGTGCACCTTCAATATTATATACCCTTTTAGGGATAGATTTCAAATAGCTCTGATATAGCAGAAACCACTAAATTATGAAATTGCTAAATTGGGAATTGTACTTCAACCCAGAACAAAAAATGTGCTTTGACGGACACTAAATATCTTGCCCAGCAACAACAGTACAGCGGTGGGTAACGAGAGATTTAGAGGGATTTAAATTTGAGGCCTAATATTTAGGCGCTGGGTCACCGGTATGGATTTAGTGACAGAATTAGACTTGGAAATGCACAGAAGCGTGTGTGTGAAGTTATTCTGAATGACCCTATGTGCACCTTCAATATTATATACCCTTTTAGGGATAGATTTCAAATAGCTCTGATATAGCAGAAACCACTAAATTATGAAATTGCTAAATTGGGAATTGTACTTCAACCCAGAACAAAAAATGTGCTTTGACGGACACTAAATATCTTGCCCAGCAACAACAGTACAGCGGTGGGTAACGAGAGATTTAGAGGGATTTAAATTTGAGGCCTAGTATTTAGGCGCTGGGTGACAGGTATGGGTTTAGTGACAGAATTAGACTTGGAAATACACAGTAGCGGGTGTGTGTGAAGTTATTCTGAATGACCCAATGTGCACCTTCAATATTATATACCCTTTTTGGGATAGATTTCAAATAGCTCTGATATAGCAGGAACCACTAAATTATGAAATTGCTAAATTGGGAATTGTATTTCAACCCAGAACAAGAAATGTGCTTGAACGGACACTAAATAACTCGCCCAGCTACAGCACTAGGGACAGATTTAGCTGGATATAAATTTGAGGC
Source organism: Bufo gargarizans (assembly GCF_014858855.1). Classification (NCBI taxonomy): domain Eukaryota; kingdom Metazoa; phylum Chordata; class Amphibia; order Anura; family Bufonidae; genus Bufo; species Bufo gargarizans. The sequence continues at coordinate 183,287,234 of NC_058082.1, forward strand.
CTAGTATTTAGGCGCTGGGTGACCGGTATGGATTTAGTGACAGAATTAGACTGGGATATGGCCAAAAAATGAACAGACTATTGCTGGTTAAATGCACTTGGTGTGACAGCTTCACCCTGATGTAGGCTTTAGCCAAAAAACAACCACACCATTGAGGGTTAAATGCACTTGGTGACAGGCGCAGCTTGCCCCTGATTTTGTATATGGCCAAAAAATGAACAGACTATTGCTGGTTAAATGCACTTGGTGTGACAGCTTCACCCTGATGTAGGCTTTAGCCAAAAAACAACCACACCATTGAGGGTTAAATGCACTTGGTGACAGGCGCAGCTTGCCCCTGATTTTGTATATGGCCAAAAAATGAACAGACTATTGCTGGTTAAATGCACTTGGTGTGACAGCTTCACCCTGATGTAGGCTTTAGCCAAAAAACAACCACACCATTGAGGGTTAAATGCACTTGGTGACAGGCGCAGCTTGCCCCTGATTTTGTATATGGCCAAAAAATGAACAGACTATTGCTGGTTAAATGCACTTGGTGTGACAGCTTCACCCTGATGTAGGCTTTAGCCAAAAAACAACCACACCATTGAGGGTTAAATGCACTTGGTCGCAGCTTGTGCTGGCGCACCACAAGACACAAAATGGCCGCCGATCACCCCAGAAAAATGAGACTGACAAACGGTCTGTGCAGCCTAAAAACAGTGAGCAATTGAGGATCAGCAGCTCAATGATCCACAGCTGCAGATCGATCAGTTAATCAAGTCCTTTGGAGGAGTTAATCTGCCTAATCTCGCCCTACTGTCGCAGCCGCAACCTCTCCCTACGCTAATCAGAGCAGAGTGACGGGCGGCGCTATGTGACTCCAGCTTAAATAGAGGCTGGGTCACATGGTGCTCTGGCCAATCACAGCCATGCCAATAGTAGGCATGGCTGTGATGGCCTCTTGGGGCAAGTAGTATGACGCTTGTTGATTGGCTGCTTTGCAGCCTTTCAAAAAGCGCCAAGAAAGCGTCACAAAAGCGCGAAGAAAGCGACGAACACCGAACCCGAACCCGGACTTTTACGAAAATGTCCGGGTTCGGGTCCGTGTCACGGACACCCCAAAATTCGGTACGAACCCGAACTATACAGTTCGAGTTCGCTCATCCCTAGCCATGATCAAAAGTACATATAAAGAGAGTGAGGACAAAATATGTTAAGTATATATTGCGGGACCAGCACCCACCAAAAAATGTAGTTCCCTATTAAGCCCTGAGGGATCTTCTCAGGGCTAAATAGGGAACGCAATTCTAAGGTTAGGTTCCGGACGGGGGCCCAATTAGTGGGACACTCCGTGGCTAGACTTATAGGACTATTGTAGAGTCCTGAGGGTCGTCTAGGGATAAAAAGCAACATCCTTCTGCGAGTCCTCTAAATTATAGTGACTCTCAACTGTCGTACTGGACCACTCTGACCAGAAGCATCGGAACAGAGGTGTCTGGAGAACCCACCATCTGTAGGGTAGGATACTGGGTTTCAGTGGTGCCGCCATGCACCTTATGATATGGGTGTAACTGTGCATGTATCGTTGCACGGTCCTTTTTGACACCCAATTATTGTATGCTTTCTGTTGTACTGTTATGTATCATTGTGCATTATGTATACACTGTGAAATGTCTTTTTCTCGCACGTAGGGTGTCAGCATACTGTTTCGCTGTTGCCCTGCTTTTTGTGCAATTTGGGTATTAGTGCATATCAGCCTTTTTTACGCTGTAGTGTCCAACACTGACCCTGTAAGTGTGGACACAGCTATTGCCGTTTTTCCATAGCCCCCTTTGATTGTAGGGCTATGGTATTGTGTACTCAGCCCCCCGCTATGCACATAAGGTGCCAGCATATATCTACTGCTGCTACCGTGTTCTTCGTTTTGTGCATTTTGGGTACTAGTGCATACCAGCTCTCGTTACCTTACAGTGTCTAAGACTGAATTTAAAGTGTGGACACAGCTGTTACCGCTTTCACCAGGCCCCCCTCTGAGTGTGGGGCATCGTGGAACGGTATTGTGTATTTAGCTCTTTGTTATTTTGAGGGATGTATACCATTTATTTTTTATGAAAAAAGTAAGTTATGTCTTAACTAATCCAGATCGCTATTCAAGTTTCAGCTGCAGCACACACGGGTGAGTCGCTCTGCGGAACAGCACCACTTCACCACCAATGAGTGGTCCTCCATACGGGATGTGTGTGCCGTGTTGCACTGTTTCGAGTACTCCACCAACATGGCCATTGCTGCTGATGCAGTCCTCAGTGTTACTATCCCACTTCTATGTCTCCTTGAAAAAACACTTTGGGCTATGATAGAAGAGGATGTGGCACAGGTGGAAGAGAAGGAGGAAGAGGGATAATTTCCATGGTTATCGGGCCAGTCATTCACAAGTTGCGGTGGGTGGGTTCCTGCACCAACAGAGGCCAGGTACACAATTGTCCATCCACCGCACAGTTCTGGAGGATGAGGAGGATGATGAGGAGGAGAAACTGTGTTTATAGCGGGGCGGCACACAAACCAGCTCATGGGCATCACTGGAGCGTGGCTGGGGCGATACAGAGTACACAGACAATACACCTCCCACAGAGGACAGCTTGTTGTTGCCTCTGGGCAGCCTGGCACACATGATCGACTACATGCTGCAGTGCCTACGCAACGATCGCCAAGTTGCCCACATTCTAACCAGAGCTGATTACTGGGTGGCCACTCTGCTGGATCCCCACTACATGGACAACGTGCTGTCCCTAATTCTGTCACTGGAGCGCGATCAGAAGATGCATGAGTACAAGCGCACGCTGGTAGACACGCTGCTGATGGCATTCCCACCTGACAGCGGGGGCACAGTGGAAGCACAAGGCAAAGGCAGAGGAGGAGGAAGAGGTTGCCAATGCAGCTGGGGCACCACCAGCACCTCAGAAGGCAGGGTTAGCATGACCGAAATGTAGAAAAGCTTTGTCAGCACGCCACAACAACCAGCACCACCAGTTGATATGGAACGTCTTAACAGGAGGCAGCATTTCAGCAACATGGTGGAACAGTACGTCTACACGTACTGACTGATGGTTCTGCCCCATTCAACTTCTGGGTTTCCAAATTGGGCACATGGACTGAGCTTACCCTTTACGCCTTGGAGGTGCTGGCCTGTCGTGCGGCCAGTGTATTATCCGAACATGTGTTCAGCACGGCTTGGGGGTGGCGCTCACAGACAAGCGCAGCTGCCTGTCCACAGCTAATGTGGACAAGCTCACGTTAATTAAAATGAATCAGGCATGGATCCCACAGGACTTGTCCATACCATGTGCAGAATAGACAAGTATACTGGCCGCACCCAGCCAATGTTATACTCCAGCACACTTTCTCTTTGTTTTCTTTTTTATATTTCCCACTGTTTTGGGGCCTTCCCAAATTTTATCAAAAAAATTAAAAATAAAATAAAACTACAAAAATAGTGTTGGTTTCCTCCTCCTCCACCACCACCGCTTCCACCTACACTGCCACGTCCACCGCCTCCTCAACCTCCTACTCCTCTTTGATTTCCACCTCCTAGTTCAAGATCATTATTTTTTTACTTAAAAAAAAAAAATGTTATTTTAATTCATTTCCCTGGCCACTTTTGTTTGCAGGGCAAGTGTCCTGCTCTTTGTGGCAAAGTTTGGCCGAACCTGCCGAACCTGAACTTCCACATGTTCGCTCAACCCTAATTGTGGACAATCTTTTTGTGAATTTTGTAATGAACCTGGTTCATTATGAACCAGTTTGCTCATCCTTAGTTCTCACCTTATAAGTCTTGAAGAATCTGTGAATCCCTATTTAATTCCCCAACCCATAGCTTTAAATGCCCTTAGACCTGGCTTTGCTAAACCTGGCATATTCAACATTGCTACAAATGATAACCTGATAACCTGCTGGGTTGAAAAGCCCAAAGAATGTTTCTTTTTCCACGATAGGCTCTCATTAGAATACAAGGCATCCAAGTTGTCTGATCACATACATTGGGGGCATATCTCTAGGAGGTTACCCGCACATACGCCGAGAACAAAGCAGGGAAATTGGTGGCTGGAGGACCCGGGTTCCGGCCACCGCCAAGTGCTCTCCTCATACAAGTGAACGGGAGTACACAGTGCTTGCGCATCCACTGCTCCCATTAATTTCTATGGTGCCGATGGAAATAGCTGAGCCAGTGCTCGGCTATTTTTGGTGGCCCCATGGAAATGAATGGAGGGCAGCTGCACATGCGCTTTGCGTCCTCCACCACCTGTCCCTGCTCCGTTCTCAGTGCTCAGGTGCCACATCTTCTGTCCTCTCCAATCACATTTATCAGCATCCCCTCGAGGGCGTGAAGTAGTGGAATGACAATTCATCCTGTAGTGCTGGAGACTGACAAATAAAGTGTCCTTTTCAAAGGGCCTGAGCTAATGAGGTGTCATGCATGAGCTGCCACTGGCTATCGTCAAAGTTACACCGGGAAGTAATCCTGTCTGTCTGCATCACCAAGAAATCGGTCATGGGTTTCTTCTGCTCAAACAGGTGGTTCAACATGTGGAGAGTGGAGTTCCGACTTGTGGAATAGTTGCATATGAGGCGATGTAGGGGAATAACATTCTGCTTTTGCAGCTCAATGAGAGCATGGTTAGAGTGGCTCAAGTGAATGCGCAGTTTCTTGCAGTTCGGTGGAAGACTTTAGGAACTGGGTGACAACTAGTGATGAGCGTCAGGGGCAATATTAGAATTTGCAATATTTTGTGAATATTTTGTAGAATATTTGTCATATATTCGCAAATTCAAGAATTCTAGATTATATTCTTGATTGCGAAAATTGGCAATGTATTTTTTGCATAATGCGCGTGAAATACCGGCATGGGTCACTTATGCAACATTTTTCAAGCTGGTATAAATTTCTTGAGACTGGAGAAAATGGTTGACACGACAGAACATTAGAATAGCTTTATATGCAGATAGAGTGCTTCAAAATATTTGCGCTTGCAAATTTTCGGCAATTAATGATGCGTGTATTTTTTTTGCAATACATGCAACTTGTATAGTAGGGGGCAGGCAACTTTTCTATTGGTTGCTAGGGATGTTGCTAAGCTGTGACAAAGCCTTCTTATTGGCCCACAAGCTAATAGAAGGGAGGGATGATGACCTGATGTGTACTGTGTTAAAAAAAAAATATATATATGAATATTCGTCATTATGAATATATACAGTGGCGTACACACAATCCATGGGGCCCCGGTGCAAAACTGATCCATGGGGCCCCCTCCCCGTCGCCGCCCACCCAACCTCCCTCGACCGGCCGGCCGCCCGCCTTGCTCTGCCTGCTACAGGACATTTAGTAAGTACGGTAGTACAGATGGGGCTAGGAATAGGAACGTTAATTAAAGTTATTAGAAAAGGTTTAAGCAATAAAGCAGTGAGTGAGCGGCGGGGCCGGAGTACAGTGACCGCACCGGCCCCGCCGCATTTTTTAATGACACCAGCCCCTCCACCCTCCCCCTCCCACAGGTTTAGCTATGGTATATTAGGGCATCTGTGGATGTCTTACATTGAAAGTAACGGCTGAGCCAAACTGATGCATTCTGAACGGATCCTTATCTGATGCCCTGAACGGATCTCACAAACTGAATTCAAAACGCCAGTGTGAAAGTATCCTTATGCTACATTCACACTGGCGTTTCTGGGTCCGCTTGTGAGATCCGTTTCAGGGCTCTCGCAAACGGTTCAAAATGATTCAGTTCAGCCCCAATGCATTCTGAATGGATAAGAATCCGTTCAGAATGCATCAGTTAGCCTCCATTCCGCTCTGGAGGCGGATACCAAAACGCTGCTTGCTCCTGGCTATGCGGAGCCAAACGGATCCGTCCTGACTTACAATGTAAGTCAATGGGGACGGATCCGTTTTCACTAACACAATATGGTGCAATTGAAAACAGATCCGTCCCCCATTGACTTTCAATGTAAGTCAAAATGGATCCGTTTTTAAAGATTTTTTAAAGAATAATGCAAACGGATCCGTTCTGAACAGATACAAGCGTTTGCATTATAGGTGCGGATCCATCTGTGCAGATACGGATCCGCACCTAACGCAGGTGTGAAAGTAGCCTGACTCTGCTATATTTCTGTAGCCTGCAACCTCTGACTGCCCAGTTGGACTGAAACTACTACACCCAACATGTTCTGGCAGTAATAGTAAATGGATATTGGTGCAATTCTGAGCTACTAGTTTATATAGTACATAATGTAGGCTGCCAGAGGTTGCAGGCTACAGAAATATAGCAGTTTTAAAAGCCATTGATAGGCCAATAAAGTATTTACTATACCATATTATGAAGGCAATACATATAGACACAGTAACATTGCCCAACTCTCAGCCCCCATCAGACCCCACTCTGAGTCTGAACTCACCAAACCATAAATGTGGTGACTGGTGAGCAATTATGAAGACCTTTTTTTTTTTTTTAACAAAACTTATCTTCAGTCAATCCGGACGGTCGGCGGTCGGCACTTGGCACCGGCTTCTTCGCGCGCTCCCTTCTTTCTGCTGCATCTCAGCGTCAGTTTTTGGGGCACAGCCTAGGGGAACGTGTGTTATGTCCGGTGCTGCCGCCCAACAGGAAATGAGGAGGCACGCTGCACCGAGAGGAGAGTCAGGGGGAGGAGGAGACTCAAGGGAGGGTAGGCCTGACCTAGCAGGCACTGCCGCACAGAAGCACAACACTGGGTGGGGGGCCCGCCCACGGCCCGCCCACCCTGGTTATTATACAGGCAAGACTGGCGCAGCAGTGCAGCAAACACAGTACTATTGCAGGGCGGGGCCAGGGGTCCACAGGCGGCCGGGCCCCCGGGAGTGCCGGGCCCGGTCGCAACTGCGACCCCTGCGACCCCTGCGACCCCTGCGACCCCTGTATGTACGCCCCTGAATATATAGCACTATATTCTAAATATTTGTGATAAAAATTTGCTTTTAGAATATTCTCGCTCAACACTAGTGGCAACCAGAGTCAAGACGTGAACCATATAGGGCGCATGAGTCAGTCCTTCCTTACACAGCACAGACAGAACGTTCTTCCTGTTATCAGTGACCATAGTTCCTATCTCCAGTTGGCGAATAGACAGCCAGAGCTATAGACAAATGGATGGAATGACAGATTCCTTCTGTTGAGCGTGAGGATCTCTGATTGCTAGAGAAGGGGTGCAGTTCACTGGGAGATTCAGCATTGCTGCGTCAGGCTTTACTACTACATTATTGACCAAATTTCCCATGCCACTTTATGGATGACGCTTAGTGATGATCGAGCATACTTGACCAAACACCAATTCTGCTCGAGCATTGCGATGCTCGGCACATTGCGGCTTAATACCGCGTGTGCTATAGCGTCCTGCTCGAGTCACCTCCCTGCATGTTTATTGCCTGTTACACAGCCAATAAACGTGCAGATAAGTATTGTCACTCACTGTAATGCCTCAGCCATGTTGGTTACTGGCATTACAATGATTGGCTGGCCGGAATACATCATTGGGTGCCATACCTGTGCTACATCTCCCGTATAATGTTTGCACATCCTAAATATCAGTGACATTCAGTCTAATTTCTTCACTGCTGGTGGCAGCGAAATTACCTGCGCTACATCTCCTGTATAACGTTTGCACATCCGAAATATCAGTGACATTCTGTTTAATTTATTTGTGCATACACTTACAAAACCAGTGCTTGCAAGCACATATACCATTTAATATGCAGAAGGTGAGCAGTAAGGGACGGGGAAGTGGCCCTGGGTGCGTTGAAAATGTGCCTACTGCCAAAGCACAAGAAACGCACTCATCCATGATACCTAGCTTCATGTCCCAGTTTGCAGGGCGGCATAGGACACCACTCTCGAAGTCACACCAGTGCGATCGGTTGGTCGGTTGAGCACCACCCTGTTTTCAACAAAGTCTAGTCTCAGTAGCCAAGAGTCTGGTCAACAGAATCCTCACCCTGATCCTTCTTCCTCCCACCATGGAGAGTCTTGGCAAACAAGTAATCCCACACTCGGATATTCCGAGGAGCTCTTTTCATCGTCATTCCTTCATTTGGGCCTCTCGACAAGCCCGCTTGAAGAGGGACATGAGGAGATCTTGTGCCCTGATGCCCAAACTCTTGAGCCTCCACAGTCACAAGAAGAAGATGGTGGGGAATGACAATAAGTGTTTCACGAGGTAGATGATGATGATGAGACACAGTTGCCAATAAGTCAACGGCAATTAGTGTCTCAAGAGGTTGATGATGAGGATGAGACACAATTGTCAATAAGTGAGGATCGTGTTAGGTCAACAAGTCAGCAGGATGACCAGAGTGAAAAAGTGGAAGAGAAGGTGGTGGACGATGAAATCACTGACTGGTATCCGCAGCACCGCAACAGACTTGAAGTGGCACTGGGGTCACAAAAGGGAGAAGGCGGGTCACACTAAACAGGCCCGCAACTGTTTCCTGGAGCCACCCCCTTGCGGCAATCTCCCTTGCCAAGGGCTAGGTGTTCCGTAGTCTGGCGCTTTTTTGAGGAAAGTGCAGACGATAAAATAATTGTCATTTGCAACCTGTGCCATACCAAAAATGAGCAGGGATGTGAACACTTAGCAACCTTGCCACCACGAGCATGATCCGCCGCATGGCATCAAATAGATGGGCCAAACACCTGGGTCCACAATCTGTGTCTGCGGATCACACCACTGCCTATTCTTCCCCTGTTTTACATGCTGGCCAATCCCCTGTCCAAGACGCAGGCTGAATGCCTCCCGCCATGCTCCTGGACCTTCGCAAGCACCATCAGCTAGCACATCCACTTCTGTGTCCCAGCGCAGATGTCTATACCCCAGGCCTTTGAACGAAAGCTCAAATACCCAGCCACCCACCCACAGGCCATACTACTGAATGCGCACCTTTCCAAATTGCTGGCCCTGTAAATGATACTTGATTGCAGATACAGGAAATGACAGGAAGCACTCAGCACTGCTGTTAAATTACTTTTTTATTCATCCAACACACATGGGCACAAAGTAAGGGCTGGGGCAGACTCTAGATCACAGCGCACCGAAGTAGAGACGGCCGTTTTGCGCTGCTGCGCTTCTTCCTGCTACTGTAAATGTTACCATTTAGGCTTTTGGACACTGAGGCTTTCTACAGCCTGATGGTGGTCCCTTGTTAGTCAATCCCCAGCCGCCACTATTTTTCCTGGTGTGCCGTCCCCGCCTTACACCAGCATGTGTCCTGTAGCATCACCCGTGCCCTGACCAACTGAACGATTGACACATGGACAAGTGCTTGTAGCCATGGATGCTAAATTTCCCTGACGGCACACTGGGTGAACTTTGTGAAGGCCGGGAGCGAGTCGTACCCTGGGATGGAACAGGTGCTACTGACGCCAAGGATTGTGGGCCCTACTTCCATCAAGATTTCCGCCACCACCTACATTAGTGGCTGCAACACCCCTTTCTTCTCCTCCCCCTTCCTTGCACTTCCACCTCTGAATTATCATCTTGCAGCACCAGTCAGCCATCAGTCAGTAGCCGATAGCAGTGTAGCACTGCCGCAAGCGGCAACAGGCTTTGCGGCAGGGGTCATTATTTCAGAAGACTTAAAGGTAGGCAGACAATGTCATAGATCAGCAGGAAATGCTAGCAGAATGCTTGGGTGTATAGGGAGAGGAATTGCCAGTAGAAAGAGGGAGGTGCTCATGCCGCTCTACAGAGCACTAGTGAGACCTCATTTGGAGTATTGTGCTCCGTACTGGAGACCATATCTCCAGAAGGATATTGATACTTTGGAGAGAGTTCAGAGAAGAGCTACTAAACTGGTACATGGATTGCAGGATAAAACTTACCAGGAAAGATTAAAGGACCTTAACATGTATAGCTTGGAAGAAAGACGAGACAGAGGGGATATGATAGAAACTTTTAAATACATAAAGGGAATAAACAAGGTAAAAGAGGAGAAAATATTAAAAAGATGAAAAACTGCTACAAGAGGACATAGTTTTAAATTAGAGGGGCAAAGGTTTAAAAGTAATATCAGGAAGTATTACTTTACTGAGAGAGTAGTGGATGCATGGAATAGCCTTCGTGCAGAAGTGGTAGCTGCAAATACAGTGAAGGAGTTTAAGCATGCATGGGATAGGCATAAGGCCATCCTTCATATAAGATAGGGCCAGGGGCTATCCATAGTATTCAGTATATTGGGCAGACTAGATGGGCCAAATGATTCTTATCTGCCGACACATTCTATGTTTCTATGTTTCTAGGTGACAAATAGCACACTGCTGCAGAGCTGTGGCAGGGTATAAGGGACCAGACTGAGCTGTGGCTCTCGCCACTCAACCTAGAAATAGGTATGGTTGTGTCTGATAATGGCCGTAACTTGGTGGCTGCTTTGGAGCTCGGCAAGCTCACACACATACCATGCCTAGCCCACTTGTTCAACTTAATGGTTCAGCGGTTTCTCAAAGCCTACCCAAATTTGCCTTAGCTACTGGGGAAGGTGCCCCGTTGTGTGTCCATTTCCGAAAGTCATCTACAGCTGCCGACGTTCTGGCAACACTGCAGCAGCGCTTGCAATTGCTATCTCACCGACTGTTGTGCGACGTGAGCATGCGCTGGAACTCCACGTTACACATGTTGGCCAGGCTTTGTGAGCAGCAGAGGGCAGTAGTGGAATACCAGCTGCAACATGGTTGTTGCCTTTCGAGTCAGCTTCCACTCTTCAAAAGCGAAGATTGTGCATGGATGTCTGACCTATGTGAGGTTTTACGCAACTTTGAGGAATCAACACAGATGGTGAGCGGCGATGCCGCTATTATCAGCATAACCATCCCACTTCTGTGTCTACTGAAATGCTCGCTGCACACAATGAAGGAGGACACTTTGCTTGTGGAAGAGTTGGAAATGGGGGAAGACACTACACAGGGTGATATCCAGACCACCCTCTGTTCATCTTCTCAGCGCAAATTGGATGATGATGATGAGGACGAGCAGGAGTCATTTGCCTCTGCTACAGAGGGTAGTACTCAGAGCAGGTTTATTCCATCTGTTCAGCGTGGATGGGCCAAAGAGGAAAAGGATGAGGAGATTATGAGTCATCCTCCTAATGAGGACAGCAAAGTCTTGTCTGTTGGGACTCTGGCACACATGACTGACTTTATGTTATGCTGCCTTTCCCGTGACCCTCATGTTCTACGCATTTTGGCCAACACCGAATACTGGTTGTTCACCCTTCTCGACCCCCGCTACAAAGAGAACTTCTCATCTCTCATTCCTGTAGCGGAGAGCACTAGCAAAATGGTGCAATGCCATAAGGTCCTTGTGGAAAAATGTCTCCCAAAATTTCCAGCTGACAATGCTGGCAGCAGAGTACGTAGTTCCTTGGGCAACCGAGGAGGGGAGACGAGGGGAACACACAGCAGTTCCAACAGAGGCATGGCAACACTCTCCAAGGCCTGGGATAGTTTCATGACACCCCGCCAGCACCCTCACCCTGATGCACGGTCTAGTGTAACAAGGATAGAAAAGTTTTGGAAGATGGTGAAGGAGTACGTAGCAGACCATGTCAGCATCTGCAATGATCATCTGTGCCTTAGAACTATTGGGTGTCCAAGCTGGACACGTGTCACGAACTGGCGCTCTACGCTACGCTGCTACGCTGCTACGCTGCTACGCTTTACGAGATTCCCTGCCACCAGCATTTTGTCAGATCGGGTATTTAGTGCTGCCGGGGGCATAATAACTGATAAGTGCATCCGACTGTCAACTGAAAATGCTGACAGGTTGACTCTTATCTAAATTAATAAAACCTGGATTGACCCTGACTTCTGTACTGCACCAGAGGAAAGCAGCTGAACATAAAGGCACTTTTAATGTGGCTTTTCTGGTGTATTGAATACACTGTATTCCAATGCACCCTTTCCACCAAAAAAAGGGTATATGGTTCAATCTTCCTTTTCTCGTCCGCCTCCTCCATCATATCAACATGCTTATATGCTGACCTCGCCTTAATGTTTTAGAGAGTCAGCTCAGCAGCAGGCCCTCGCCCATAATGTTTTAGATGGTCAGATCAGCAGCAGGCCCTCGCCCATAATGTTTTAGAATGTCAGCTCAGTAGAAGACCCTCACCCCTAATGTTTTAGATGGTCAGCTCAGCAGCAGACCCTCACCCCTAATTTTTTATATGGTCAGATTAGCAGCAGGCCCTCCCCCCTAATGTCTTAGAGGGTTGCCAGCAGGCCCTTGCTCCTAATGTTTTTGAGGGTCACCAGCAGGCCATAAATAATAATTTTTCAAGGATGTGCATGATGCCCTCCTTTATGTGTAATAAAGGGTGTATTGGAGTGCTGATTCCTTGTAATTTTTGGCATCCCTTTCACTTAGTACATAGGCTTTACAGTAGGAGTCCCACTACCTGAACAATTGTACAAAAATGTGAATGAGGCCCTCCTTTATGTGATATACAGGTTTTATCAGAGTGCCTCTTCCTTGTAATTGTTGGAGGCACTTGCACTTTATATACAAGTAAATATATAGGAAATAATATTTCCTAACAATTTTTCCTCTAAAAACGATTTTATCTTCGGTTTTGTTCATATTATTGTCAGTCTGTAAAATTGGCGTACTACTCAGGCAACATTGTTCCCAGCAGCGACCTGGGAGTCCAAGATGCATCCATATATCTTCCCCATGCTCTTCCCGAACCATTTTAGTAGTGTTTCCATCAATTTCTGACCTTTTCCTGTGAACCAGACACCCTCCCCTCTTCAGAGCAGGGGGTGCCTGGTTTAATGCTTGGGTTCTCCCATTGACTTCCAATGTGCTCAGTAGAGCACCCGAGCATCTCGAGGTGTTCTGCTCGAGCACCCGAGCATCCAATCACTTTGGTGCTCGATCAACACTAGTGACGCTCCATTTGTTGGTGCAGGGCCATTGTGCCAGCATTTGCACCCTGACCATGCTTCACCTTCTGACCACATATCCTGCATACCGCCACGCTAGCATCCTCCATGCTGACTGCCTGCCGCTGCCTTTATGAATCTGTGCACCGCTATTTGTTTACTAACAGGTCTGCTCCTGAGTAGTACATGGTCTTCCCCAGGTGCGTTTGGCTCCAGATCTCCTACTGCCTTCACCCTGCTGCTGTCCCAAGGGGCTGCTGTCACCCTCACCCCCTAATGATGATGATGCTCCCTCTTCATCTGGCTCCCACGTGTGATTGGCTACATCATCATCCACTACACTCTGGTCGTCACTTATGTCACCCTCACCCGTCTCATGGCTACATCTCTGACTGCTCGCAACACATGCTCCCAACCCGTCATCGGTAGTTGCACACCAAAAGGAGGAGGCAGTGAATGTCTCATTCAAGTCTATGCTGGCCTGTAGCTGCTGAGTGTCTTCACTAAGCTCATCCTCTCTGAAAACCAGAGCAGAGCTGGCAGCATACTGTACATTACTTCCTGAGCAGAAGGAGCAGCAAAATAAGAGCAAGTTGCAGGATAGGTGAGGGCATAGAAGTTGTTTCTGGGCCACAGTGTGGTTTCAGATTATCCCACAGATTCCTGGTTGTGTGTATCTGCTGTCATTTGAGATGATGTTGAAGAGCGAGTCAACGATTACAGGACAGCTGGATTGTTGGTCAAAACACAACCCCTGGTTGACAGTGGCAGCTCTGGCCTGTTGCTGTAGCTGCTGCTATCATTAACCCTTCTTCTGCTGATACTTGTGCTGGCTACAGCAACATTTTTGCACAGGCAACGGTCTGTTTGACATAATGTAAGTCACTGAATCAGTAATGTAAATATGTTAGAGTTAGCCCACCAGCATGTTCTCGGGGGTCAAGTATGAATGGCACAGAAGATCACAGAGGTGAACTAGATAAACACACCTATATATTAGACCGCCTGTTGACATGGAGTCAGACATACAGTAAGTCTATATGTAACAGAACAGATGAATTCTTAATGGCGCAGCAGGTGAACTAGATAAACGCATCTATACATTAGGCCACCTGTTGACAATGAGATTGACACACAATAAGTCTATTTATAACATAAAAGATTAAGTACAGTATAAATGGTGCAGAAAGTGTATTAGATAAACAAGGCTATATATTAGAATGCCTTTTGACAATGAGTCTGCTGCACAGTAAGTCTATGTATAACAGAACACATTAACAATGAATGGCGCAGCAGTTGAACAAGATGCACAAGGCGATTACTCTGAGCCTGCATTATACCTGCAGTCTCTCTATGCTTTCTGTACTGTGTCTATAAGCCCTCCCTATAATCTCCTTACTGTCCCTGCACTGTCCTTATGCAATATTCTACAATTAAAAACTTTCTAAAACACTGTCTCTAGTACTTAACACGTCTCTCCCTATGCTCAGTTCAAAGTGAAATGGTCACGACCATGCGAGATGAGGCTTTTATAGGGCAGTGACCTCACAGGGGATGTCTATCTGCTGATTGGCTGCCTACATGGTATTATGGGTGATATTGTGCTCCCAGGATTTCTTTCAATTTGCAACATGTGTAGCTGCAATTTTCGGAAAAAATGATTTGTTACCACGAAGCATGAGGAAATTTGGATTTGTGGCAAATCAAATTTTTCATGAAATTTGGATTGAATTCTACTTTGTTAACCTCGATTCACTCAACACTAATAAAGAGCAACTCAAAAAGTACACTAGAAGGCCAGTAAATCAAGTAAGACAAGTTTCTCTTGAACCATTCTGGTTCTCTTGTCCTTCTAGAAAGAGAACTAGCTTGCATATTTCATTGACATTTTGAGAGATTTGTAAGCTTTGTGGTATGTTGTAATTATCTTGTTTCACTTTTAGTTAAAGTAACTTTGGAGGTCTCCCTGCTTTATTTGAAGTTGATCCAAAATGGTGAATTAAAATAGCTGCAGGTGTCTGTTTTTGCAAAATTGATTATGTATTCTCAGGTGAATAGGAAGGAGCTTTAATTACACCTATTTGCTGCAGCATAGCAAGTAGGTAAACAGAATGCAGCAGCGGTGGAAACACTGCATTATTTTAACACTGGGCTGGTAGAGATGCCTTCCTGCCTTTTAATAATGCATTTGAAGTAAAGCTAGGAAAATAGCTAAGCCAGTTTCACATCTGCCCCTAGATTTTTTTGGGACACAACTTTTTTACCAGAGAAAAGCAGATAAGAACAGTTTTTAAAGTTGCAAGGCTTTAGGGGAACCTTTGGGTGGGTACTTTTTCTATTATGAGACCGGTTGATATACATTTTGACTTTTCTAGGCTCCACTTGATTTTTGGATTAAACAAATGCAACTTCAAAATAAAAGGGCTGAATCGCATGGACAGATGCTTTTTTTTCAGCCTTACAAACTATGCGGGTGATTTATTAAACAGAAATACTCCTATATTCGGTGTATTTCTGGCACAGATTGTGGTGCAAATGTTCTGGACCATGCCTCTACATAACTTTGGCGATCTACCACCAACACAGTATATTATTAATGCCTCATGCACATGGCCATTTTGCGGCCATTCCGTGCATTGGGGACCACATTTTTCGGTCCCCAATGAACATGCAACATCTGTGCGGCAGCCGAGACGGATCGAGACCCATTCAACTTGACTGGCTCCATGATCCGTCTGCAACACAAAAAAATAGAACATGTTCAATTTTTTTGCGGTGAGAAGGCAAGGACAGAAACACCACGGAAGCACTCCGTAGTGCTTCCTGGGGTTCCGTGCCTCTGTTCCGTACCGAAGCTCCGGATTTCAGACCCATTCAAATGAATAGGTCCACATCAGTGATGCGGGGAGCACACGGCCGATGCCCGCATATTGCAGATCCGCTGTTTGCGGACCACAATACTGCCACGGACGGACAACGACCGTGTGCTTGAGGCCTTAATAAATGTGCCCCTATGTTATTATGTAAATGTTAGATGTCTAACACCTGCTGGCATCAGATAACTCAGAGGGGCATCACCTGGCTTGCAATATTGCTTACACATACTCAGCCTACTAGGTACTCTCCATAATGAGAAAGAGTACCCTTTATTCCAGGGATGCTCAACCTGCGGCCCTCTATCTGTTGAAAAACTACAACTCCCATCATGTCCTGCTCTAAGCTGTCCGGGCATGCAGGAAGTTGTACAAACCGAATTCCAAAAAAGTTGGGACACTATACAAATCGTGAATAAATACTGAATGCAATGATGTGGAGGGGCCAACTTCTAATATTTTATTCAGAATAGAACATAAATCATGGAACAAAAGTTTAAACTGAGAAAATTTACAATTTTAAGGGAAAAATATGTTGAATCAGAATTTCATGGTGTCAACAAATCCCCAAAAAGTTGGGACAAGGCCATTTTCACCACTGTGTGGCATCTCCCCTTCTTCTTACAACACTCAACAGACGTCTGGGGACCGAGGAGACCAGTTTCTCAAGTTAAGAAATAGGAATGCTCTCCCATTCTTGTCTAATACAGGCCTCTAACTGTTCAATCATCTTGGGCCTTCTTTGTTGCACCTTCCTCTTTATGATGTGCCAAATGTTCTCTATAGGTGAAAGATCTGGACTGCAGACTGGCAATTTCAGTACCCAGATCCTTCTCCTACACAGCCATGATGTTGTGATTGATGCAGAATGTGGTCTGGCATTATCTTGTTGAAAAATGCAGGGTCTTCCCTGAAAGAGATGATGTCTGGATGGGAGCATATGTTGTTCTAGAACCTGAATATATTTTTCTGCATTGATGGTGCCTTTCCAGACATGCAAGCTGCCCATGCCACATGCACTCATTCAACCCCATACGATCAGAGATGCAGGCTTCTGAACTGAGCGTTGATAACAACTTGGGTTGTCCTTGTCCTCTTTGGTCCGGATGACATGGTGTCCCATATTTCCAAAAATAACTTTGAATCGTGACTCGTCTGACCACAGAACAGTCTTCCATTTTGCCACACTCCATTTTAAATGATCCCTGGCCCAGTGAAAACGCCTGAGCTTGTGGATCTTGCTTAGAAATGGCTTCTTCTTTGCACTGTAGAGTTTTAGCTGGCAACGGCGGATGGCACGGTGGATTGTGTTCACTGGCAATGGTTTCTGGAAGTATTTCTGAGCCCATTCTGTGATTTCCTTTACAGTAGCATTCCTGTTTGTGGTGCAGTGTTTTTTAAGGGCCCGGAGATTGCGGGCATCCAGTATGGTTTTACGGCCTTGACCCTTATGCACAGAGATTGTTCCAGATTCTCTGAATCTTCGGATGAAGTTATGCACAGTTGATGATGATAGATGCAAAGTCTTTGCAATTTTTCGCTGAGTAACACCTTTCTGATATAGCTCCACTATCTTTCTGCGCAACATTGTGGGAATTGGTGATCCTCTACCCATCTTGGCTTCTGAGAGACACTGCCACACTGAGAAGCTCTTTTTATACCCAATCATGTTGCCAATTGACCTAATTAGTGTTAATTGGTCTTCCAGCTCTTCGTTATGCTCAAATTTACTTTTTGTCCCAACTTTTTGGGGATTTGTTGACACCGTGAAATTTTGAATCAACGTATTTTTCCTTTAAAATGATACATTTACTCGGATTAAACGTTTGATCTGTCATCTACGTTCTATTACAAATAACATATTGACATTTGCCATCTCCACATCATTGCAGTCAGTTTTTATTCTCGATTTGTATAGTGTCCCAACTTTTTGGGAATCCGGTTTGTAGTTTTGCAACACCTGGAGGGCCGCAGGTTGGGCATCCATGCTTTAGACAATGCACATAAGTTGTTGAGGAACACACATTTGTATACTAAACCCACAGACACCCTACCTACATACCTTAGGGGCAGATGTATATTATGCTGGCTGATATACTTTTTAGCTAGATGTATCATTGTGAGCTTTTTTCTAAGATAGTCACAAAAAATATTGCAAGTGTACTCCAGTCCCCTGGTGGTGTTCAATCTGACAGAACTTTTGTAATAAATATGATTAAACTTTAGACTGAAAACTCATTGTGTATTTTGTGCATCAAATTAAACAAAAACTAAAATAAAAATTCACAGCATGAAAAAATATAATTTGTAGAAATATATAACTGTATATCACTGAATAATTGTCCTACTAAAACATAACTTTTATATCAATACCAATCTAAAATAAGTCCCACAATGAGAATTTAGATAGCTGCATATATAAGATAGAATTGTGTGTTTAAGCAGACACTGGGTATGCAAACTTAGAGAATACAGTTCTCTTATTGTTTAATATTACACTAACGATATGTCCTGCCTAAGATACAAATTTCCACTAGCACATATAAGATAATTAAATAGAGACCTATTCCAGTCTGATAACGATATTATTTGTCTGGTCCATATTTTATTATGATCACGATCATTCAATGGATATACCAAGTTTTCAAAAAGAATATATATATGTATAAATACCATGAGATCCAATAAGTCTATTTGGTTACATACAACCAAGAAGGTCCACCAATTAGTTGGACACGTTTTATATGAAACAACCAAAAGACAAAATTTCATTGAGACCGAGTGGGCACACCGTTTTTAATCTTTTTGCAAGATTTTCTTAAGATCTCCTCCTCTTGGAGATGGACAAATCACCTCAACGGTGCTGAATTTGAGACACTTGGGATTCCCATCATGGAGATCATGAATATGTCTAGAGAGGGTGGTATCTCTCTTATGTTTAATATCTCCCAGATGGTCCCCAATTCTTCTTCTGAATTCTCGCTTCGTCTTACCGATGTACTGAAGTTGACATACACATGTACATAAATATACCACCCCGGTGGTTTCGCAATTTACAAAGTCCCTAATACTATATGTTTTGTTGGTTGTATTGCTAGTGAAGGTTTTGGGTTGACATATATAGGGACAGGCAGGGCCGGCTCCAGGTTCATGTGGGCCCTTGGGCGATAAATCCCAGTGGGCCACCATGAGGCATTTTTTTACATTGACATGTCCCCCTGTGGCTCCCACACAGTATAATGACCCCCAGTGGCCCCTATACAGTATAATGACTACTAGTGGCCCTTAACACAGTATAATGACTACTAGTGGCCCTTCACACAGTATAATGAACCCCCAATTCCCCCCCCCCCCCCACTGTGTTATGACCACCTGTGGCCCTGCGTTCAGAATAATAACCCCCAGTCGCCCCCATTCAGAATAATGACCCCCAGTAGCCCCCACACTGGGGGAATACTGTATGGAGGGGGCTCTGGGGGTCATTATACTAAATGGGGGACTCTGGGGGTCATTATACTATGTAAAGGGCCCTCACAGTATAATGACCCCACAGTGACCCTCCATTCAGAATAATGACCCCCAATCGCCCACACACTGGGGGTTATACTGTATGGAGGGGGCACGAGGGGTTATTATATTTAATGGGGGCTCTGGTGGTTATTATGCTAAATGAAGGGTCAATGGGGATCGTTATACTAAATGGGGGGCACTGGGAGTCATTATACTGTGTAAGGGGCCCTCACAGTGTGATGAATGACCCCCCAGTGGCCCCCTCACATACCTATCATTGCAGGGGAGCCGGCGGTCCTGTCCATCACTAACCGCAGCTCCCTGCGCTCCTTCTCTCCGGCGGCCCGCTGCAGCAGTGAGCCAGGCCTGGAGGAGAGAAGGAGATGTGCAGTGATATAGGTAGAACTGACTGGGCCCCACAGCAAATTTTAGTACGCCCCCCTCCCCCCAATGTGTGTTCACATCACGTTTTTCCTATCGGTTTGATGTATACAAATGTGCAGCACTCCATGTTTTTGTATCCTGCAGAGTCAAGTAAAAAATGCATACGTTAATGTATATGTTTTTTTACAATGGAACTGTATGGTGAACGGACGCCACTGTACGGCATCAGTCTGAGGCATCTGTTAACGCACACATTTTTGGTATACATTAAATGGATGGCACAAATGAGATGTGAACCCAGCCCAAGTGTCAGAATAAGCACCAGTACACAGCGGAGCAGCGTGGCGGAGAGGGGAGGCCGCCATGTACTGACAGAGCGATGCCTGGTCCTGATGGTCAGGGATGAGGACTGTGTTTCCCAAGGATCATTTTCTACTGGGAAATACAGGGCACAGTATAATACACTAGAATCTATATACTATAAAGATATTAGCCCTACCCCCAAATAATAATACAATTAGGGGGTCATTTATTATATAGAAATACGTCTATGTTAGGCTACTTTCACACTTGCGTTCGGGGTTCCGCTTGTGAGTTCCGTTTGAAGGCTCTCACAAGCGGCCCCGAACGCTTCCGTCCAGCCCTAATGCATTCTGAGTGGATGCGGATCCGCTCAGAATGCATCAGTCTGGCGATGTTCAGCCTCCGCTCCGCTCAGCAGGCGGACACCTGAACACTGCTTGCAGCGTTCGGGTGTCCACCTGGCCGTGCGGAGGCGTGCGGATCCGTCCAGACTTACAATGTAAGTCAATGGGGACGGATCCGTTTGAAGTTGACACAATATGGCTCAATTTTCAAACGGATCCGTCCCCCATTGACTTTCAATGTAAAGTCTAAACGGATCCGTTCTGAACGGATGTAAGCGTTTGCATTATAGGTGCGGATCCGTCTGTGCAGATACCAGACGGATCCGCACCTAAACGCAGGTGTGAAAGTAGCCTTAGGCGTATTTCTGACACAGATTGTGGCACAAAGGTCCTTAGCGCGGCAATCTGTATCTTTTCCCGCTCATGCCAGGTCTAAAAAAGGATGGCGTGGGCAAGGAAGGGGATACAGTTATGGCCATGCAGTTATTGGATACCACCGCCATATAGTGATAACACCGCCATACAATGATAAAACCACCATACAGTGACCGGATAAAAGGGTATAAGAGGGCACAGTACAGGGAATGACTATTTGCACTGCACAGGGTGTGGTAAGAGGGCACAATGCAGGGTATAAGTGGGCACAGTACGGGGTGGGGGGCACAGTCACATGACCCTGTGACGTTAGAAGGTCCTTATGGTGAATGCTGTTCAGATGCCACCATAATGAAAGGCAGAGGAGTGAGACAGGGGCCCTGGATGGACAGGAGGGGTGGACACAGCAAGTAGGTTGAAGGGGCTCTGAGGGCGATTCTTACATGAAGTAGGGGCAGGAGGTCTGTGCAGGGCAGCAATAGGAGATAGGAGGGTGAAACAGGAGCTCTGGATACATGAGGGAGGAAAGGAGACAGCAGGGGCCCCATGAGGATGAGATAGGACAGGATATGTGGGGGGGGGGGGGCAGGTATCATGGAGACAAACTGCTTAATGAAACAGTAATACAACTAAATAGCATGAAGCAGGAGCAGATCGAAGAGACAGTCACAGTGCAGACTCACTCACAGCTCCAGCCCTCCGGTCTCTCTCCTCAGGCAGCATGTGTCCGGTGTAGAGGGGGCGTGTCCTGTGTAGAGGGGGCGTGTCTGAGTCTCTGCAGCTCAGAGGGCCCCACCAAAGGGGTACTGTGTAAGTGAAATGACAGCAGTGAGAGCTCCCATCTGTATTGATGGAAGTGCTCATAGCAGCTCAGTGGGCCCCCCCAGGAGCATTGGGCCCCGGCACTTGCCCGGGGATGCCGGGTTATGACGCCGGCCCTGGGGACAGGCTATACATGAGCCGCATCTAAAAGTCCCCAGAGGTCTTCTATCTAGCCATGTGCCGGATTTTTGGACTGGTGTGTAATGGCTATGAACGAATCTGTCACCTAGCGATCTCCCCCTTCTGTATGTTATAGCAGGCTTAGCTGGAAGAATATCTCGGATATCCGGGTCCAGTAACAACATATCCCAATATTTTTTGAAAACGTTTCTTACTTCTCTATTGCAGGTATCATATGTTCCGATTATACGAAAAATGGAATCCATTTCAGGTTTCTTTGGCTTTGGTGATAAAAGGTCCATTCTATTGGTGTTTAAGGCTGATTTGAAGGCCCTTTGTAAAGGGTAATCTGGATAACCTCTTTGGTTAAATCTACTTTTAAGATCTTTGTCTGGCTAAAAAAATCTTTTTTGTGTGGTACAGTTCCAGCGAACTCGCAAGTACTGTCCCTTTGGGATACCGCATTTCAAAATTATATCAAATTAAACAAATGGTAGTCAACATTTTGGAAATTTGTTGTTAAAAAATGTTCCAAACCAAGCAGTAAGAAAAGGGCTAAAAAAAATCACATATTGATTCATACCTATCTTGTTTAGCTGCAACCCCTTTCATGCCAAGCCACATCCACATTACAGGCCACACCCAAATTGACAATTTTTTTGTAAATCTGGCCCAACATGTCATAAATATACCCTAGCATAGCGGCATATGGTCAGTACTATCTTCCCCTATTGAACCATAAAAATGTACATTTTATTTTCAAAATAACACCACGCAACAAAAAAAAAAAAACTTTTCGTCTGCTACTGGGCAAAAACCATTTGTCCTATACTAAGTTGAGTGTGCGGCTTACAAATCCGAAGTCAGAATTGTTATAACACATCACAAAACGTTGCTATGCATAAGTATGCCTAAATGAATTAAGCACTTGGAAAGCATTGAATAATTTTGAACTGAATGAGTTTTACTCCAACAATTACCTGATCTACATCAAAGTTTAGGTAGTAAACAGTGCATGAAAATGTAATGGAATAACAAAATTTTAAAAAGTCTTGTTTTTCAGTTTAAAAGTTTTACTTGAGCAAGCCCCAGTACTGTTAAAAGTGCTTCAGGCATCTGATTTTGCGTTTGTGATTGGTAATATTTTCCCGTTGCAAAAAACATCAGTAGTCCCCCATCATGTTGGGATTCCAGCGGCCTTGATACCCGTTCTCCATTGTAGAAATATCTTTATGGAACCGCTCTCCATGTTTGTCACTTACATTTCCTAAATTGGATGGGAAAAAGTCAAGATGGGTATGTAAGAAGTGCACTTTCAATGACATTCGGCAGCCAAGTTGTTCATATGCTGTAAGCATGTTGTCTACTAATTCAGCATAGTTTGCAGCTCATCTGTTCCCAAGGAAGTTCTGCACTACTAGCACAAATGCATCCCAAGCTGCAAGACGCACTCGCTTTGTCAGATTCTTGCGCTGATCATAAGTAGTGTATTTGCCACATATGTAACAAATTTTCTGGATCGCTAACACGTTTGCATTGATCCATATTAAGTTTCAAAACTGATAGCACTATAACAGATCACTTTATCAAAATCTGTCCAGCTTGCCTTATATACTTACTGCTGACATCAGCCTGAGTGTGTCAGAACAGGTCTGGACATTACTATTATAACTGAATAGGCTTTGCATGTACTTAAAATCTAGATGTGTCAGGCAAATTCCGAGTTTATATTTGGAATCATCTCGCTCATTTTAGTATAAATCACATGTTTTTCTCTCAGTAGCAAAATCATTGTTGTGCGGAGTAATAGAAAAAGATGAGTTTTGCCTTCACTGATCTATAAAATTCATATAAACTATAACAAATCTCCAAATTTGTTTATTAAATGGTTTTATATTGTTTCCTGTTCTGACTAGGGAAAATGCCTGACATCACGACCAATGATTATCAACGCTTACAGCAGTCATATCCACGTAAAAGTTTAGTACCAAGCTTAAATCCAGTGAAGGTGACTTTTATGTAACTGATATACAGGGAGTGCAGAATTATTAGGCAAGTTGTATTTTTGAGGATTCATTTTATTATTGAACAACAACCATGTTCTCAATGAACCCAAAAAACTCATTAATATCAAAGCTGAATATTTTTGGAAGTAGTTTTTAGTTTGTTTTTAGTTTTAGCTATTTTAGGGGGATATCTGTGTGTGCAGGTGACTATTACTGTGCATAATTATTAGGCAACTTAACAAAAAACAAATATATACCATTTCAATTTTTTATTTTTACCAGTGAAACCAATATAACATCTCAACATTCACAAATATACATTTCTGACATTCAAAAACAAAACAAAAACAAATCAGTGACCAATATAGCCACCTTTCTTTGCAAGGACACTCAAAAGCCTGCCATCCATGGATTCTGTCAGTGTTTTGATCTGTTCACCATCAACATTGCGTGCAGCAGCAACCACAGCCTCCCAGACACTGTTCAGAGAGGTGTACTGTTTTCCCTCCTTGTAAATCTCACATTTGATGATGGACCACAGGTTCTCAATGGGGTTCAGATCAGGTGAACAAGGAGGCCATGTCATTAGATTTTCTTCTTTTATACCCTTTCTTGCCAGCCACGTTGTGGAGTACTTGGACGCGTGTGATGTAGCATTGTCCTGCATGAAAATCATGTTTTTCTTACCTTGCAGACTTCTTCCTGTACCACTGCTTGAAGAAGGTGTCTTCCAGAAACTGGCAGTAGGACTGGGAGTTGAGCTTGACTCCATCCTCAACCCAAAAAGGCCCCACAAGCTCATCTTTGATGATACCAGCCCAAACCAGTACTCCACCTCCACCTTGCTGGCGTCTGAGTCGGACTGGAGCTCTCTGCCCTTTACCAATCCAGCCATCTGGCCCATCAAGACTCACTCTCATTTCATCAGTCCATAAAACCTTAGAAAAATCAGTCTTGAGATATTTCTTGGCCCAGTCTTGACGTTTCAGCTTGTGTGTCTTGTTCAGTGGTGGTCGTCTTTCAGCCTTTCTTATCTTGGCCATGTCTCTGAGTATTGCACACCTTGTGCTTTTGGGCACTCCAGTGATGTTGCAGCTCTGAAATATGGCCAAACTGGTGGCAAGTGGCATCTTGGCAGCTGCACGCTTGACTTTTCTCAGTTCATGGGCAGTTATTTTGCGCCTTGGTTTTTCCACACGCTTCTTGCGACCCTGTTGACTATTTTGAATGAAACGCTTGATTGTTCAATGATCACGCTTCAGAAGCTTTGCAATTTTAAGAGTGCTGCATCCCTCTGCAAGATATCTCACTATTTTTGACTTTTCTGAGCCTGTCAAGTCCTTCTTTTGACCCATTTTGCCAAAGGAAAGGAAGTTGCCTAATAATTATGCACACCTGATA
The DNA here is from genome assembly GCF_014858855.1 of Bufo gargarizans. Lineage (NCBI taxonomy): Eukaryota > Metazoa > Chordata > Amphibia > Anura > Bufonidae > Bufo > Bufo gargarizans. The sequence goes on from NC_058082.1 coordinate 183,312,313, forward strand.
TAGGGTGTTGATGTCATTAGACCACACCCCTTCTCATTACAGAGATGCACATCACCTAATATGCTTAATTGGTAGTAGGCTTTCGAGCCTATACAGCTTGGAGTAAGACAACATGCATAAAGAGGATGATGTGGTCAAAATACTCATTTGCCTAATAATTCTGCACGTAGTGTATTGGTAAAATAAATCACATTGTAAAAATGAATGTCCTTGTGTGCATTCATAATTCACTTTACTGTTGTCCTGATGAATCGAATGAATCCAAGGTAAATTCCTGAGTTATCTTCTATTTCTAAAATAGAAATATAACTCTTTATTTGCTGCATAACCTAAAATCAGAACTTGCTGGTAGTTTGGATTGCTGTGCCCTAGCTCTTTTATGTGTTTTAATATTAAAGTGCTGTGGCTTTAGCATTTAAACTGACACTTTTATCAGGAAAAGGTATTTTTTTAACAAAATATATATATATATATCACATGACATATATATCCCCTAGGAATAATGCTTCTAGTCATGTGCATGACGCCTACAAGGCACTACACTTCTGTCCAAAATACAATTCCTAGACTCCGTTCAGGAAATTTTTTGGTATTATGCTTTACTTGAAGTGTTTTACCAAACATATGGCCAAAATATACAGTGTGTAACTGTATGTCTATACAGCTACGTAAGACAACCATTGACTCTCTGTCATGGGTGAGGTATAGGAGGGAACACAACACTGACAACAGTAGGGAAGGGAAAAGCCACTAAGCCTAAACACTAGGGAAAAGGGGAAGGGTCACCTCCTAAATTACCTTACTCTTTGCCCTGTCTCATATCCGTATGGGCACACCCCGAAGGTAGGAATGCCCATACACCATAACCTGAGACCCTGGAGACCCAAAGGAGCCCTAGAGATAAAGGCTGGGCTTGAGGTGACCCACTCCTTCCCAGTTGAAGGAACCAGCGTCTCCCTGATGCCTATTAGCAACAGACACGAGGAGGGACAACAAAACACAAAGGAGAAAGACACAACACACCAGCTCTTCCAAAACCCAAATGAAGCTATCAACCACACAGCCAGAAGGGTAAGGTCAAACTATATGGGGAGGTGTGATGACCACTAAGCTACACCTGAAACAAGGGGTGCGGTCATGAGCAACAGCAACAACTGGAGCAAGTAACCAAAGAGGCTGTTAGATTCCCTCATCTGTAGCCAGTCTATATGATATCCTGACATCTGTCACAGAAGGGACCGTGACACTCCCTTGTTGTTTTCTCCTTTTAGGCCCCTGTATGTATGACACCAAGTTGTACCATGTCGGTTAGAAAGTAGGTAGGGATAGGGGAGTGGGTGGTGTTTAGGGCTGCACTTATATCCCTACCTGTTCGTGACAGTCACAAATCACATACAAAAATTGCTATTTCCTGGCTGCAGAGAGCAGAGATAGTGGTGTAGAACACTGTGCCTTGCAGCAACACGCATAGGGAGTCTGCTGTGGTAGTGAATCAGATGTGCATGCAGACGACAGGCGTCACTCTTAGAATCTCTGCGCACTTTACTTATTTCGGCAGTCACATGGCCAAAACTGACAAAATAACTAAAGTATGAACTCAGCCCTACAAGTCAATGTTAGTGTCAAGAAGAAGTATACTCCTTTTACACCGTCATCAGCTGATTCCACATATATATCTGCAGTGTACACAATGACAATGTGGAGGTGGCAGCAGCATCAGGAGGCCACAGAGTAGCACAATGACAGAGTGTGGTGGTGTCGGCAGTAGCAGTAGCAGGAGGAGACCACAGGGTGGCGCAATGACAGTGTGAAGGTGGCATCAGCCGAATCAGCATGAGTAGACCACAGAGTGGTACAATGACAGAGTGTGGAGGTGGCAGCAGCATCATCAGGAGGCCACATAGTGGCACAATGACAGAGTGTGGAGGTGGTAGCAGCAGCAGCATCAGGAGTAGGCCACAGGGTGGCATGATGACACAGTTTGGAGGTGGAATCAGCAGCATCAGAAGACCACAGAGTAGCAAGGTGTGTTAAGGTAGCAGCAGCATAAGGAGACCACAGAGTGACAAGGTGATATAGTGTGGAGGTGGCAGCAGCATCAGGAGACCACAGAGTGGCAAGGTAACATAGTGTGGAGGTGGCAGCATCATCGGGAGACCACAGAGTAGCAAGGTGACATAGTGTGGAGGTGGCATCAGCATTTGGAGACCACAGAGTGGCAAGGTGACATAGTGTGGAGGTGGCAGCAGCATCAGGAGACCACAGAGTGACCAAATGACAGATTGGGGAGGTGGGTGGCAATATCAGTACCAGCTGAACATGGTGGGTGAAAGAAGGAGCACTTGGCATCAGATGTGTGGCATCAGGTGGGTGCCAACATCAGAATAGTAGCTGAGGCAGGTAGCCAGAAGAAACCAATATCTTTTGTCAAAGTGTTGGTGTGGCACCATGGATGATCTAGTCTGATGAATCAGACATTGGTTTTCACATAGGTCTTTTTATATACATTTTCGGTGTACAGGCAAGTTCTCCTTGAGGTAACTTTGGACCCTACCGCACTAGACACCCGCTCTGATACCACACTGCTGGCCAGGTAGTAAAGCTTGTCCAAGGCAAACTTGGCCGGTTGCGGCCACAAATCGAATTTAGCTGCCCAGTAGTCCAGGGTATCTTCGATGTGGGGTGCCATTTTTCACTCCAAGTATGCCATAACTTGCTGGTTCAGGTTCTGCTCTATGTCTAGCTGCTCGTGGTGAGTAGTTTCTTCAGTAGACGGGTGAAGCAGTGGCGTGCCTAGGGTTTTTGGCACCCGGGGAAGGTCCTTTCTCTGGAACACACCTCCGCCCCCCAATACTTGACCACATAACTCTTACATCCAGGGGCATCTCCTGTCATGTAGACCTTCTCTTTCCTCTTCTCCTCCATTAGACCGCCATGACAAATTCTTTCAGCCGCATCTCATCTCTACCTCATCAACCTCCCCATCCTGGTGTCCCCACAGTGTCATCCAGCTGCCACCCCCAATACTGTGCCGTTGTGCCCCCCAATGCCCCAGGTACTATACTGCTGAATAAATAGTGACCCCAGTAGACATAATTGGGGTCATTTATCAAACTGGTATAATGTAGAACTGGATTTCCAATAGAGCCACAGAGTAGTTTCCCCCACACTGCCCCCCACACAGTAGGTTCCCCCACACTGTCCCCACACAGTAGTTTACCCCACACAATATTTTCCCTCACACAGTAGTTTCCCCCACATTGCCCCATATAGTAATTTGCGTCCACATAGTAATCCCTCCCATAATTATTTGCCCCTGAACAGTATCCCACCATAATATTTTTCCCCAGTAGACATACAGTAATTGGGGTCATTTATCAAACTGGTGTAATGTAGAACTGGATTTCCAAAAGAGCTGTCAAAAATGAAAGGTGGAATCTTATTGGCTGCTATGTGCAACTAAACCAGTTATACTTTACACTCGTTTGATAAATTACCCCAAATGTCCCTATAGTGTCTACAGCAGCTATATGCTATATGTCCCCTAGAGTGCCCACAGTAATAATATCACCCTATATTGTGCTCCAGGTAATAATGCCTGTATAGTGTCCCCAGAAATGAAAGAATTGCCCCCTCAGTGCCTCCCCAAAAACAATGTCCCCCCACTCTGCCCCATACAGTAATTTCCCTAACACTGTCCCCACACATTAATTTCCCCCACACTGCCCCATATAGTAATTTGCCCCACACATTAGTTTCCCCCACACTGCCCCCACAGTAATTTCCCCCACACAGTAGTTTCCCCCACAGTAATTTCCCCCACAGTAATTTTCCCCACACTGCCCCCACAGTAATTTCCCCCACACTGCTTCCACACAGTAACTTCCCCCACACTGCCCCATATAGTAATTTGCCCCACACAGTAATTTCCCCAACACTGCCCCCACACAGTAATTTCCCCAACACTGCCCCCACACAGTAGTTTCCCCCACACTGCCTCATAGTAATTTCCCTCACACAGTAATTTTCCCCAATAACAACGCCCCACACAGTAATTTCCCCCACACTGCTCCCTCACAGTAACTTCCCCCACACTGCCCCATATAGTAATTTGCCCCACACAGTAATTTCCCCAACACTTCCCCCACACAGTAGTTTCCCCCACACTGTCCCCCACACAGTTTTTCCCTCACACAGTAGTTTCCCCACATTGCCCCATATAGTAATTTGCCCCCCACATAGTAGTCCCTCCTATAATTATTTGCACCCACATAGTAATCCCTTCCATAATTATTTGCCCCGAACAGTATCCCACCATAATATTTTTCTCCCACATGTCCTCCTGTGTGCCCCACCATGCCCCCCATGCCGTTTCCCCAAAGTTAGCACATAAAAAATAAAAAAATAAAATAAAATTTAGAAGGGGAAGGCGTGCACGCTTCACTGTGCTGCTGCGTCCTGGCATCCTGGCACAGGCATGTGTGATGACGTCATCACACACGCCTGTGTCGATATTTCACTACTGCATATGCCTCAGGCCTTCTAGGCCTGAAGCCTATGGCGGTGATCGGCAGCGGGGCAGGGAACTATGCGCATCTGTATTGATGGAAGCGCTCATTGCTTCTTGCATCCCCCTGAGAGCTGGCACCCAGGGCGGACCTCATCCCCCACCTGCCCATAGGCACGCCACTGGGGTGAAGAAAACGTCTCATTAGCGACTCTAGACTTAAGTTGCAGCTGATTTGATGAAGCTGGTACTGCTCCTGCCTCCCCCAACAGCCATGGCAGTGGAACGTGAGCACCCCCGGTTAGACCTGCAGGAAAATGGGCATAGGCCCTTTAGGTGACAATTCACCTGCATAGGCCCTCTAGCGAATGGTGACAATTCGCCTGTCACTACGCAAACAAGTGAGCATGCATTGGGCCATTTGCGCAAGTGACTTGGAGGGACTCCTTGCCTCGATCTCCACTGCATACTGCCTCTTTGTGTCTGGGTTCTCTGCCTCATCTTCCTAATAGCCCTGTAGCTCTTCTGGCTGCTCCAGCTCCTCCTGTTCCTCCTCTCCTGTCACCGGTGTAGAAAAAAAACCTAATTCACTACACATTGATTGTGCTCCAATGTCCTTCTCCTCCTCCTTCTCCATTTCAGCCTCCAGAAGGCTCATGTGGCCATGAGATCTAGGTGCCATGTCTCCAGTCCCCTGACCAGCGAGATTTACCAGCATCTGTTCCAGGACATGAAGCAGTGGAATGATGCTGTTCATCCCGTTGTCCTGGTGACTGACAAATAATGTGGCCTCCTCAAAGGCCTGAACAAATGGCAGATGTCACACATGAGCCGCCACTGGCTGACATCGAAGTTGCACAGCGGAGTACTCCTGTCCTCTTGGATCATCAATAAATCATTCATGACCTTTCTCTGTTCATATACAGTAGTCGGTCCAACATATGGAGGGTGGAATTCTAATGGGTGGAAATATTGCATAGCAGCCTATGTTGGAGGATGCAGTTCTGCCACTGCAGCTCAAGGAGGGTGTGGTTTGCAGTGTATAAGTGGCTGAAGGGCATGTAAAGTTTCCTGGCCAATTTAGGATGTCTTGCAGATGGGTTGAAGACTTCAGGAACTGCTTGACAACCAGAATGAGCACATGTGCCATGCAGGGTGCATGGCTTAGCCCTCCTTGCCGACACCATGTTCTTACCATTGTTGGTCACCATGATTTTTCAGTTGTATCGTAGAAAGCCAGGATTCGATTTATTGATGAAGGAAATGGCGCAGTTCCTCCTCTGTGTGACTCCTTTTGCCCAGGCAAACGAGGTGCAGAACAGAGTGACACCGCTGCGCTCTGCACATGTGGTATGCTGGAGGGGCATTGTGAATTGTCCCTCCAATAGAGGCTGAGGACACAGTGGAGGATGAGGAGGCAGAGGCGGACATTGTCTCAGGACCAACGGTGTGACAACTTGGAGGTGGAAACAGAGTCACCTGACCAAGTTGATGGTGTGGCTGTACAGGGACCACATTCACCCAGTGGGTTGTAAAGGACATGTATTATGCCTGACCGTAGTTATAGCTCTACACGTTGGTGCTGCCATGCACTTTTTCAGACACCGACAGTGTCACGGACTGGCCCACCTTCTGTTCTACATACGTGTGCAGGGCTGGTACTGCCTTTTTGGCAAATAAATGATGGCTTATGACACTCCACCTCGGCTCGACATAAGCCATCAGTTCTTTGAAAGATGCAGAGTCCACCACTTGGAAAGGGAGGGACTGCAGCACCAGCAACTTGGACAGGAGCACATTCAGCTTCTGCTCCGTTGGATGAGTGCATGCATATTGTTGTCTCTTGGCAATCGCGTTGGTGATCGATTGCTGCTGAGCTGACCCTCTAAAACATTATGGTTGAAGGCCTGCTGCTTAGCTGACTCTGTAAAACATTATATGTGAGGGCCTGTAGGTGAACTGACCACTGAAAAGATTATGGACGAGGGCCTGCTGCAGCTTTGTGGACTCTAGATAACTTGTGGGCGATCGCACATCCCCGAGACCGAGACGATCCATTCGGATGTCTAACCCAATCAACTTTCGATGTTACTTTCTGCGCCTACCATGGTGACCACGGGTAACGGGTAATCAGGGTATGATTCCGGAGAGGGAGCCTGAGAAACGGCTACCACATCCAAGGAAGGCAGCAGACGCGCCAATTACCCATTTCCTGACTCGGGGAGGTAGTGACGATAAATAACAATATAGGACTCTTAAGAGGCGCTGTTATTGGAATGAGTATCCGATTAAATCCTTTAACGAGGATCTATTGGAGGGCAAGTCTGGTGCCCGCAGCCAACTTGTTGCCAGCCTCCACAACATTCATCCAGTGTGCTGTCAGGGAAATTTCATTTCAGTTGGATCAGGTTATGAAAATTCCAGTAAAGCACCTGACATTCAAAGCAGGAAAGTGTGTGACGAGTACTCTGAAGCGAAAGATTCTTCATTAGGTGATAATAAAAGTATCTTAAAGAGGACCTTTCATCGGTCAAAACATTGTAAGATGATTATCAGGCTGTGTAGAGCGGCGCCCCAGGATCTCACGGCACTTACTATTATTCCAAGGCGCCCGCTATGTCACTGGTATTTTTTCTGAATTGGTTATACTAGGTGGAGTCTTCCCTGTTTCTCCCTGGGTATTCCTTCTTCCAGGCTGTAGCGCTGTAAAATCTCAACACAGAGCTCACAGCCTGGGAGTTATTTTTTTTTCTAGTCTAGCGGGAACCAGGGAATTTTTACATATTTGTTGTTTTCTTTTAAAAAATAGAAATTTTACTTGTCAGCTTTTGATACTCTGTTGAGCAGCACTGTTAAGTTATTTGTCTAGATCTGTGAACAAATTGTCAGGAAAATTAGATTTTCTAAAAAACCTTCTTTTTTTACCTCTTTTGGGGGCAATTTTTTAATTTTTTAAAGCCTACATATAATTTCATGAATAGAACTGAATGTAATCAGCTCCATAGGGGATTATCCCTGAGATCAGATCTTGGGGGCTATGACCAATTAGCTAATTAGCCATTACTATTTGTTGGCATACCCTATCCAGGACAAGCTGTATATAAACATAGAATTGAATTTTCCTGAGCATTCCTAAGCAGCGTCTCTCTTCAGGGTTCAACTGAGCTCTGAAGACGCCTGTGTGTAACATACTGTACATAGTCTTTCATGCTGCCTCTTGTCACTTCCCCAGCTCTTACCTCCCTATATGTGCTTTATCACTCCTGTGCCCTTGCCTGACTTGCTGCCAGGGCTAACCACTGGCAGTTCTGCTACTTTGGCTCTGTTCTCTGAGCTTCTCTCTTGGCGCTAAGAGACACACTGGGAAGATAGCGAGAGAAGCGGGCCTGCTGAGTTCTGCGCTGATAGTAAGTTTGCCAGGATAATGTGCACCTACTGTCAATGCAAAACGCTGACAGTACTGGTTCCCGCTAGACTAGCAGAGCTACCAGTGCTAGGACATTGTAGAGATATTATAAAAAAACTGTTATATATCAGCATAGGAAAAATATAAGGATATTACATTCCAGAGCAGCAGCAAAAGACAGATATATTTTGGATGCGCTAATGTTATATAGCAGATTTACCGCAGGCAATGGCACAATCAGTACCAGCAACAAGAATATTCTATAGAATTTCACAGATATATTTTGGATGCGCTAAAGTTATACAGCAGATTTAGCACAGGCAATGGCGCAGTCAGCACGGCTATGAAAAAAACACAGCTTCCTGCCTGTGAGATCCAGGGACATCAGGGTGTACCGGTATGCCCTGTGTTCGGAAGAGGTTAAAACACTTTTACTTATCCAGGCCATTCTGAGATTGTTTTCTCTTCACATATTGTACTTCATGACACTGGTAAAATTGAGTCAAAAAAATCATTTTTAATATTAAAAAAATGCTGAATTTTCCCACAATTTTTTTTAAAAAATGTACATTTCCAAATTGCAATTTCTCTACTTTTATAATAGATTGTAATACCTCCAAAAATAGTTATTACTTTACATTCCCCATATGTCTACTTCATGTTTGGATAATTTTGTGAATGTCATTTGATTTTTTGGAGACATTAGAAGGCTTAGAAGTTTAGAAGCAAAACCCACTTTTTAAGGACCTTTTCAGGTGTGTAGTCACTTTGTGAGGCTTACATAATAGAAACCACCCAGAAATGACCCCATTTTAGATACTACACCGCTCAAGGTATTTAAAACTGAATTAATGGAAAATGGAGATGAAATTTCAGAATTTAACTTTTTTGGCAGATTTTCCATTTTAATCATTTAAAGCAAGAGTTAAAGGGGAATTCTCATCTTGCTACTTCATCCTCAATTGCTGCCAGCTAGCTGCTCGCTTTCTGGTTTCCTGCTGCTAAGGCTGGGCTGGCTTAAGCAGCTAGAGTGAAGGCCGGCCATACCTCCTTATGACATCACACTGAGAGCTCAGTCCCTGCGTGCTAGTTCATGTGAAGAGTATGACTCATCAGTCTGGCAGCCTGCAGTGTCTGTGAGGCCCCTCCCCCCTGCTGTGGAATCCTCACTCAGAGCTGTGATAAGTGAGCTCAGTGTACAGTAACACGTAGCTGTTCTGCGCATGTTTAGTGTCCATTCAAACATCCGTGGTGTGTTGCAGACCCGCAAATTGCGGATCCTCAACACACCCGGCCGGCACCCCCTATAGAAATGCCTATTCTTGTCCGCAGCTGCGGACAAGAATAGGACATGTTGTATCTTTTGCGGTGCTGCGGACTGGAAGATCGGGGCCACGCTCCGCAAATGCGGATAGCACACTGTGTGCTGTCCGCATCCATTCCGTCCCCATAGAGAATGAATGAGTCAGCACCCGTTCCACAAAATTGCAGAACGGATGCGGACCCATTTGCGGACGTGTGAATGGACCCTTACACAAAAAATCTTTGTGAGATCTTACAGCTCTGCTACATCAGTTTCTCTCTTCCCCTAGCATTGATGCTGACCCACAACATATACAGCTCTGCTACATCAGTTTCTCTCTTCCCCTAGCATTGATGCTGCCCCGCAACATATACAGCTTTGCTACATCGGTTTCTCTCTTCCCTTAGCATTGAGGCTGACCCACAACATATACAGCCCTGCTACATCAGTTTCTCTCTTTCCCTAGCATTGATGCTGACCCGCAACATATACAGCTATGCTACATCTGTCTATTCCCTTCCCCACTAGAACTATGTCTGAACAGCAGCATATTCAGCTCTGCTACATCCATCAGCCCCCAAGTGCCTCCATCAGCCCGCATCAGCCCCCATATGCCTCAAACAGCCTTCATCAGCCCCCCAATGCATCAATCAGCCCCCATCAGCCTCAAATAGCCCCCCATATGCATCATAGAGCCCCCATCATACTCAAATAGCCCCCATATGCATCATACAGCCCTCATCATCCTCAAATAGCCCCCCATATGCATCATACAGCCCCATATGCCTCAAATAGCCCCCCCATATGCATCAAACAGCCCCCCATATGCATCAAATAGCCCCCTATCAGCCTCAAATAGCCCCACATCAGCCTCTAACAGTCCCCATCAGCCCCCATATGCCTCATATGGCCCCCCATATGCCTCCATCAGCCCCCTCAAGTGCCTCCATCAGCCCCCAATCGTTGGTGGAATTGGTGGTGCATATATAACAAATACTCACCCCGCTGTCTCTCCCATGCCGTCCGCACTCGTCTATTCCTCGCACGAACTGATCTGGCGGCCGCGCATGCGCTAAACTAGATTCCTTTGTGCTACGTTAGAGCCGCGCATGCGGCTCTTTTATTTATTTAGTGTCTCGATATTCTGAGAGTCATAGTTTTTTTTTCTCGCAATTGTCTTATGTAGGATCTCATTTTTTTTGCGGGATGAGATGATTCTTGGATTGGCACTATTTTGGGGTAGTAATGGATGAACATCTGCTGGGACAGTTCACGAACTCAATCGCGCGAACGCGATCAAATGTTCGCGAACCGCAAGTTTGCGGCGGGTCCCGTTCATTTTAATGGCAGGCGAACCTAAAAAACCTTCAGCTCATATTTGCAGCCAAGAAATAATTACTAGACGTGCACAAATAGTCCCACAACATGGACAGTGACATACCGGATGCATTAGAATTTGCGATCTCCATTCAAAAAAATTTTGATGCGAAATATCAGAAATATAATTTTCGCGTACGCGCATGCGCAAATGCACTATACAGTACCCAAATGCACTATAAAGAAAGTATATTGGTATATAACACCCCGCTTCAATCAGTTTTTTTCGGGGACGACTGGTATATCACACCAGTAGAAATTATTTGCTCCAATAACGGATGCTGATAGCACATTCCGGCCCCATTGAAAATGAATGGGTCCGGCCGTCACAGATGCAGAAATACCAAATATGTTTATTTTATTAATTTTTTCCTATATTTCCAATTTTTGTTTAATTATTTAATTGGGGATTTTTTATTTTTTTTTACATGTGAAACTTTTATTTTTTTAACACTTTGTGTCCCCCATAAGGTCATAGAAGACCTCTAGGGGACATTTGACTTCATTTTCATATATATATATATATTTATTTATTTTTTGCTGGGGTTTAAGGCAGACAGGGATGTGATGTTTATTAAAAAACCTTTTGAGTTTCTCAGACACCCCAGCTACATATGGGATAACCATATTCTTGCGTCTGTCATGCTTCTCGCCCTCACTGGTAGTATTGGTGCTCTTTCTTCTCCTTCCTTCTTTTTTGACAAAGGCCCAAACTGGATACCCACAAGTTTTAAGTGCCCCTCTGAGGTGTTTGAATTCCTTTGTCTTGGCCTCTTGTCACCGCCAGATCTCTGGGAAGTTCTGATAGACGTTCTTCAGTACCTCCTGCATGATGTTCTTTTGTTTTGGTTTCGCTTTGACATCTCTTCTCCCTCTCCCAGCTGTCATCTATTAGCAGTGATTGCCTCCCTTTATATCCCCTCCCATACTGCCTCACTTTGCGGTTTATACTACTTCCTGGATTGTGCTCAGTGCTATAAGTTTGCTACTGCTGGTTTCTCAGATAAGTCTTTCCCTTTATTTGTGTTTTCCTGTTGGCTTGATTCTAGGTGACCCTGACTCCCTCCGTATTACGTGCAGGGAGCCGATGGTCGTGTCCCCTCACTATTATGGGGTTTTCAGGTGTCAATCAGTCTAGCTAGGTATGTGGACATGCAACTTTCTATCACAGATCTTTGCATGGGCTGAGCAGTCAGGGAGAGCTATAGGGCTTTAATAGGGCTCACCCTTTTGTTCCTTAGTTTGGGATCAAGTCAGTTGGATCTTTATTTGTTACTTCTTGTTTTCTGCAACACCATCCGTGACAGCTCTGTGCTGGTGGGGATTTTCTCTGCCCGGTGGTGTAGAGTCTGGATGACTCCCAGTTTGTGGTCTAGAGGATGGTGGGAATCAAATAGCAGGTACTGGTCTGTGTGTGTTGGTTTTCGATAGACCTCTATTCCCAGCTTCCTTCCCTCTTCCACTGTTATAGGACAGTCCAGAAACGCCAGTTTGTTGTTCTTCATATCTTCCCATGTGAAATGGATGTTATGATCCACTGAGTTGATGTGGTCGGTGAAAGCCTGTAACTCTTGTTTATGAATTTTAACCCAAGTGTCTTGACACCTTTTTCTGGGAAGTCTTTATCACCTACTGACTCCAATTAGGATAATGGGATCAACACCTTTGACCCCATGCTGGGTAAAATGACCTCTGACCCCATGCTGGGTATAATTGCCAGATGTTGATTCCGTTACATATTTATTCCCAGAAAATTCTTGTACAGTCACTCAGAATTGAGAAAGCTCGTTGGAAGAACGGGTGAAATGTTTTCAAGAAATCTACAGTACGTCCAGTGCCTTGATTTATTCTTTACAGATATACCATGACCTGGATAAATGAGAACCTTCACAGACATACTTCAACCAATTTGAACAAATCCTTTTATACAGCAGCTCATAACAGGTCAGCATCATTATAGCAAAAATTTCATGCAAAATATAAGGTCAATAAATAGTCCTCTAGCATTTGCATCTGTGGGAGCTAACATTACTCCGCCTCCTGGCTGTGGGCCATACTGTTTTTGAATCCATGGTTAGATTTGTCACAGAACAGGAACACTGGATCCTCAACATGGGTGAAAACAGACATTGCACATGTCTGCCAACTCAGGAATAAATACAGAGTTATGTAAACATTAAGTACAATTATGGCGCAATTCAATCCTTTTGCCGAGGCCTGCAAAATGTTGTACCAAGTTGAAAAAGAATATGAAGAGGATGCCGCAAAAAACGGCAATGTTATTAAGGAAGTATCCAGGACAATAGTACAAGATTGGAAACGTATGCACTATAACGCACCAAAATATAATGAGGTTGCTTTTATTTTTTTAAATAATAATTGAGAACCACCACTTGAAAGAGATCCTCTTATGCATTGCAAACCAAGTGAAGATTGTACAAATAAAATAAAAAAAAACACAAAGAATTAGTGTCCTTGATCCTAATTTGGAACTCATGGTTTATCCATTGTTATTCCCATATGGGGATCAAAGCTGGGGAGCAAAACAGACACAAGCTCTATTAACTTTAGCAAACCAGTCACATAATCCTAGAGTTAGTCACTCAAATGCAATACTGCTGTTACCATCTTGCCATTAGAGATGATTTTACACTTTCTTAAATGCAGGCCGCCTTACATAGCAATTTATAGTTGATGCATATGTAAAAACAGAGGCCACCAGAATCAATTATTTACATCAAAATTAGCCTAAATTGTGCGTTTAAAAATACTCTGGATTAATGGATCATTTACTTAATGAAGCCAATGAAGCAGACCTGAGTCCTTCATTTTTTTTTTTATTTTTTTTTTTTGCCTTCTTCATTTTCAGGGAGCCCCAGAAACATGCAACAAAATTATCAAGATGTTATGGTGATTGTCAGAAAATATGGAAAACCAGATCTTTTTATTACAATGACATGCAATCCCAAATAGGAAGAGATTGTACATAACCTACAACATGGACAAATTTCAAAAGAGAGGTTTATTACATGCTCATATAATTCTCATTCTAAAAGAAGGCTGTAAACAAAAAAATGAAGAACTGTTAGATAAAATTGTCTCTGCTGAAATCCCTAACATAGAAATCACCCCTCGCTTACATGCAATTGCAACAAAGCATATGATTCATGGACCATGTGGAGCACTCAATCCTAATTCTCAATGTATGACAAATAACACATGCTGCAAGGATTTTCTGAAGGAATTCCAACAAAAAAATATATATATTGGTAACAGCAATGTCTATCCAAAGTACAAGAAAAGAAAAACAAGCCAAACTATAATTCTTAACAGAAAGAAAATTGGAGTTGTACCATGTGATCTTTAATTAGCGTTGAAGTACAATTGACACATTAATATGGAAGTTTGTGCATCAGTGAAAAGTGTCAAATACCTTTTTAAATCTGTGTACAAAGGTCATCATGATTGTGCAAATATTGTCATTCAAGAACAAGGTAATTTGAATCACAATGAAATAAAGACTTTTATTAATTCAAGGTATGTCAGTGCTCCAGAAGAGGCATGGTGTTTGCATGGGTTTGAAGTGCATTATCAATCCCATACCATCCATAGATTAGCGGTGCATCTGCCTGAAGAACAATTTGTTTTTTTCAACCAAATAATATTACCACAGTGGTACAGAGAGCTTTAAACTGTGATACTCAATTAACAGCTTGGTTCAAATTGTATTAACAAAAGGAGGAAGCAAAGAATATATTATATTCTGACATTCCTTTGTGTTTGACTCTCAAAATTGTTGTCGGAAATTATATCAACGTGGTGCAGAAAAAAATATTGGACGAATGTATTCTGTCAATTTAACATCAGATACAAAGCGTTACTGTCTGCGAATACTATTGCTGCATGTGGCAGGTGCAGTATTCTTTGAAGATCTGAGGACGGGACATGGAAATGTCTATTTCACTTTCCAAGAGGTTGCAAAAGGACTCATTAATGATGATGACGCATGGGAAAACACTCTGAAAGATGTTGTCCACTTCACAATGCTTAAACAACTTAGGGGATTATTTGCATATATCTGCGTTTTTGCATCATTACAAAATATGAATGCCCTTTTTCTAAAATATGAGCAATATCTCATTTAAGATTTATTTCATAAACATAAACAACACAATGATGATTGCACAATATGGCAAAACATGTGAAGATTTTGAATTGCCTTCTACAATGCCAAATACTGATCTACTTTGGAATATGTACGACAAGGAATTACAAAAATGCACAGGTGAAGAAATGGAGAAAATATTAAACAGAGAACAAAAAACAGCTTTAGAAAAAAATATTGTCTGCAAGCAAAAATGACAACCTTTGCAACCGTTGTTTTTTTTTTTCTTGGATGGTCCAGGAGGTAGTGGTAAAACATATCTTTACAAAACTCTTCTCTGCACAGTTCATGGAGAAGTTAACATTGCACTCCCTGTAGCATCAACAGGTATAGCAGCCAATCTTCTTGAGGGTGGAAGAGCATATTACTCTCAGTTCAAATGACCTGTTCCGAAAGTTGAAAACTCAATATCAAATATGGGTCTCAATTCTGCTGATGCTGAAAATTTGAGATCATCTGCAGTACTCATTTGGGATGAATGCACAATGGCACCCTCTATTGCTCTTACAGTTACAAACTGCTTAAAGAAATAATGGATAACCACAAACCTTTTGGAGGAAAAGTTTTATTACTTGGAAATTTTCAGCAAACACTTCTAGTGGTTTCTCATGGTGACTGGACAAAAATTGTAGACGCATGTACAAAGTATAATAAACTGTGACAAAACTTCCAAATACTTAACCTTACTAACAATATCCATTCAGATGACACTGAATTCAACAATTAGTTGATCCATGTTGGCAATAGTGGTACACTGCAAATTGACGGTTTGCCCGAAGACATAATTAAATCCCTTCAAAAATTTTATGTACAGGAAATATTGTCAAATAATTACTGTATTTGGAGAAAGAATTCCAGTTGCTGATGTCTCAAAGATAACAAAAATGTATTCTTTGCCCAAAGAACTGATATTGATAGCATAAATGAAGAGGTGCTAAACATTTTAGGAGATACTATGACATTCCTCAGCTTAAACTCAATTGATGACTCAACTAAGGAAGATATGCAGAACTATCCTATTGAGCTAACGCCAACAGGAATGCCAAGGCATAGGCTGAACCTTAACAAGTGAGCAATAATTATGCTTCTTAGGAATATAAACACCAAAAGAAGATTGTGCAATGGAACCCACCTGTTTGTTAAAGACTTGAAAAGAAACCTCATTATTGCTCAAGTAATAACAGCTTCAGCTGCAGGGGATATGGTCTTTATTCCCCGTATTGATTTAGCTCTATCCTCTACTAATTTACCATTTACCTTAAGAAGGCGACAATTTCCAGTTACATTAGCCTTTGCCATAACAATAAATAAAGCTCAGGGGCAAACCTTAGAAAAAGTTGGCATTTATTTGCCAGAACCAGTATTCAGCCACGGTCAGTTATATGTTGCTTTATCAAGAGTTAGAACTTTTTCAGATATTGTTGTAGAAGAAATGAATGGCAGATTTCTGAGATTAATACAGTCCGAACCAATTAACATATAGACTATGTTCAAACTGCATTTGGAATCTTCTAAAGAGGTGTGTCAAGTAATTTTGGAGTTTTTAACAAATTTAGTTTAAAAATAAAAATAAAATCCCCATAAAAAATATTGCGGAATTCTACAATTAATACAGCCCAAACCGCTTAACGCAAGTGTGCCTGTATTTACTGCAAATCTATATTCTGCATACAATGATTTAGATGTGCTTGGTGTCTGCATACACTGCACCACTAGTATTATATGCATGTTACAATTGTACATACAATTCAGACACATTTGGTGTCATTATACACCACACTTTTTTTTGAGCAAATGTTTTTTATTGCATTTTTCTTCAAAATACAAGAGTACATTAACATACAGAAAAGAAAAGAAATAAAACAAAGAAAAACACCACACTTTTTGTATGATATTCAAAATAATACATATTGGTTATTTATTTTTCTTTTCTTTTTTTTTATATTTTTATTGTTTTTTCCAAAAAAGAAGGAACAAGGGGTAACAGGGCCCCAAGGTATAGGCACGCAGGCCTGACTGACAAAAACTTGTAAGTACATAGAATATACAGAAATACAGCATTCATTCGATGTTTACAATTTGGCAGGGAAGACCGTACAGGACAGTCTTTAGGGAGGCGTATAAACAAGTAATGAGGAGAGGGTTAGGCATCAAAGGATTAAGATATTCAGACAAATTGGTGTGTGCTAAGATAAGACTGTGATTAAGATGAAAGTTTGATTAGGGCGCTAGACCATGTACCAGCAGGAGGAGCATTACATAAGATAATCCCAAACCCAACCTATAGCTATGAACAGGAGGAGGAATTGTGTGGAATATCAAAAGGATGGAGAGGAGCAACTACCATAGTCTTGGATTCAGTGCAGAGTAATAAGGGGTTCACCATGTCTTTAGGAGCCCTGTATTTTGCCCAAGGAGACCAGTTTTTAAGAAAGACCCTATGAGTACACGTTTCCCAGGAGGACAGTTCCTCAAACCTATGGAGCTGATCTATTTTCTGGGTCCATTGCTCCATTGTTGGAACCAGGGGTTGCAGCCACAATCAAGGGAGTAGAAGGCGGGCAGCTGTCAGCATTTGAGAGAAGACAAAGGGCGGTTTTGTGTGAGGCTTTCTTTGGGAGATGGAAAGAAGGGCAAGCTGAGGAGACGGTGATATAGAGGTGCCACAAATCTTGTTGGCAGTAGTAAAGATTTCATTCCACCACTTGTGAATGGGGGGACGTGTCCACCAAATGTGGAAGAAAGTCCCCTTCCCCCCATGGCACCTCCAACATGTGTCCGAAGCAGATTCAAAGTATATAGAAGTCTTATCTGGAGTATTATACCATCTAGTAAGAATTTTATAGCAGTTTTCCTGTATTCGGACACAGCGGGAGGCCCCGTGGGGGGATTCAAGGAGTTTGGGGAGGGAGTCGTACGGGACAACAATGTTCAGATCCAATTCCCATTGCTTTACAAAGGGCGGTTTGGCTAACATTGGTGGGTGTCGCAGTTTACCATAGATCTGTGAAATGGGCTTCCTAGGGGTAGAGTGGTGAGAGATTAATGATTTGAATATTGGTTATTTCTTCAACTGTGCAATAGTTACCGTATATTTTGATCTGTGCCAGTATTCACTACAATTTTATATTTCGTATAACGTGTACTATAAATCATATACCATATACCTCTAGTGATATATTCATTATATTCAAAATAACTCACACCAACTACAGTATTATACAGGCATTACAATGTACTTTTAACTGTGCCATTACATTTTGAACTAACACATAGACACACACACTTTCAGCTCTTTTCAAGCATCATAAGGGGACATTTATGAAGATCGGCGATTTAGACACTGGTCTTCATACCTCCTGCACTGGCGGTTCATCCACCTAAGTTATGCAGAGGAGCCGGCTGATTTTACACTTGTCTAAATCTATGCCAGATCCCTTGCTGGTGTAGATATAGACAATTTTCTGGCCATAGAAAATGATAAATGAAGTAGCCCTGTCACCTTTTTCCCTGCTGATACCACGCACCCTTCTTTAGACCTGGTGTGAGTGGTGGAAAAGGGGAAAAAGTGGCATATATCTGTTCGGAAATGAAACCCTGTGTATTTCCTGCATAGAATGCACGTCTCGTTGTTGTTATTATTATTGTTATAATTATTATTATTATTATTACTACTACTACCATTGTTATTATTAACTCTAGAAAAGGTAAACAACACAACATGAGATGACAGTTGGTGTTCATCTTCATCATTTGTTGATTTCCTCCCAGGAATCTAGGAAGTGGTGATGTATCAGTGGATAATTCATGCAGGATGGCTTTCTGAAGTTGACAGTTGGTAATTTTAACATCGGGTTAACAAAAGTGTCCCAGTGTGCCAATCACTCCTGGCACCATATCTGCTAGTATTCAGATCTTTGAGTATAACAA